>NC_068944.1:42306894-42929394 GCF_026419915.1 Harpia harpyja
GCACTAACTTATGCATAGCACAGAGCTTCTCTTCTGGTTTGTCCCTGATGTACTGCGGTTTGGCACTCATGTTTCTTTGTGTTTTTAACTGTATTACAGTGCGTATCTGGACATGAGCTCCAGGAGCTGTTTCTTACTTTCTGCTTATGTTACTGTCCAGCAAAACTGATTTGGGAATAAGATGCTTGAATTGTTCTAAAAATCTGAACCCAAGTTGAATGTAATAGCTGCGGCCTTCCTGCTAAGCTCAGAAGATCACTTTGTCTCAAAGGGTGACAGCTGTATCCATTAATTTTATGAAAGGTTTCCTAGAGACAACATGAAGCTACAACATAAGTCATGCATTTGCTCTGTAATGCTCTGGTTCTAAGTGCAAACAAATAGTTTGGGGTGTGGTACTCTTGCAGTTCATAGCAAGCTTTTTAATCACTACATCTTGCTTTGGACTAGGCAAGCTGCCTGAAAAGGCTCAGTTATTGGTCTTTTTCATTTCACAGTTAATTTCACACTGATATCACCCCATAGCCACAAAGATCTATTCTGACAGCTGGGTAGAGCTGGAGCACAGTGGTAGTCCAGCCAGACTTCAGAGAAGGGAAATTCCCAGCAAGCCAGTTAAGCTAAATCTGCCCCATGAACTTGTGTACAACAGTGCAAAAACTTTTCAGGTCCAAGAGAGCACGCATCACTTTCCCCAAATTAGGCACTTAGTTCCTAGTGGTAATTGAGAAAGATCCTGCACCATCATTTTGGTATCAATGGATTTTATTCTTAGCCAGACTAACTCCAACCCTTAAGCAAATTCAATTTTCAGTTCCTCCATGACACCAACTTCCTTAGGAAGCAGTGCTCTGCTCAGTATTATCTCCCTCTCCTTCACCAGGTTTTCCTCTACGGCATCAGTCCTATCTGACAACTGTGAAGAAAAGCTGGAGAAACAACTACATGGAGTACTATTTTAAGCATCTGTTATTAAACCACGGAGAGCATGGAACAATGTTATCTTTTTCCTCATTCAAACAACAGACAAAGACTGCAGCAGTGGGTTCATATTTGTAGTACATGATGCTTCAGCCTGGGGAATCCATGTACATTCAGCTTTTGAACCACAGTTGAAGCTAAGGCATCTTTATCGACTACTACAGTGGCTGCTGTGCTCTCTCCCCAAACTCTTTGTGTTATAATAGATGAAGAGTGCGCTCCATGTCTGTATATTTATCACTGAAAGATATTAGTAGGAATGTGTACTCTGGGCCCATGTCAAACAGAAGACTACCTCAAGAAACTAATTTTTCTGTAAGTTGTCTTCAGGACGGTAGGGTTTGTCCCGATTACATTCTTCTCAGCGGGAAAGTAAAGCACTTTAAAAACATATTGACCAAGTTAGTCACACATAAAAGGACTTTGGAGTCAGAAAGAAGAAAGGCACTTATAATTATAAATCAAATGGACTCCACCAACTTCAGAGCAAAACAAAACTGGAGAAAAAGCCAAGATGAGAAAGGCTACATGTTGTGGAGAAATCGAGCCCAGCAAAAGGACACTGAGAGGATCCTAACCCATGTATTACTCAAAAGTGGACAGGAGAGGATGATGAGGTAAAGATGCAAGTGTTTCTTGTTTTGCCCATGCCTGTGAGTATCTTATTCTGCTTGAAGAATATTCTACTGGTCTGCAGAAAATTCTGCTGGCTTATACTACTTAAAAGTGTACAAAATTTCTATCTGTAGTCCTTGACTACATGCCTCTTGAAAAGTGAATTTTAAATTAAGCACCAACAAGATAGGAGCTATGGAAAGGATATGCTTAAAGGGGTAGGTAGGTTTAACACAGAATTCCAGTATGAAAATCTTCACTTCAAAAAATCCATGTCCAGAAGCAGTGTCAGGATTATCAGAAAAAAAGTGCAATAATCCAGTTTGTGATATTCAAGAAAAAGAGCCTACTGAATGACTAGCCGAAGGATATTAACTAATCTGTGCTACACAGGAACCACAGTGTTTCAATAGATTTTGTTGGTTAGTTGCGTGCATGGTGGCTGATTTTCACTATCCTGTGAAAATTCTTAAATGCATAGAGAGGTGGACTTCCAGAAAGATATATATGAAATAATACAAAGTTTGAAGTGTCATAGCACAAAAAGAATTATTTTACTGGGTCGGGGTTTTTTTGTTGGTTTTTTTTTATGTCTATTACTTTCCCCTTGCCCTTCTCCCTCACTGACAAGCTTTTAATTAGCTATTTGCCTGACAAACTTTCCAGTAGATGACATCCTGCAAGATTTGGAAAAAACTCTGAAGGTCCCTGAACTAGGTTTAGTTCTGTTATAGTTATTTTTGCTCATATGCATCTTTCTTTGTGTGACTCTCACTTAGCACTGTAACTGTTCCAAGCCAGTTTAACAAAGCAAAGCTCTATTTAGCACATACACAATAAAGGCACATTTGTATCCTTTCAGTTTTTTCCAGAAAGTTGATGCCACTTGATGGTGGTTGAGTATAATAATATCTGTCTCTGGGTAGATTTAACATCAAAATGTGTAAAGTAGTGTGAACATCTGATTAACATATGGAAATATTTTTTAAATAAGGCTTTCTTTTCAAGTGCTGAAAGTTTGACAGTCTTTTATACTGTTTTATGATGCTGCGGTAACAATTCAATGGTTATAACTATAATCCTCTTTCACATTTGATTTTGAAAACCCAAACCATTCTGTATCTCAGTTTTGAGAAACAAAAGTATTGAGTATGACATTTTTCATGTGTGGTCTTCAACAAGAGACAGAACGTACTTATGGGAAGTAATCAGATGAGATACAGAGAAATGTGAAAGTTTGCATAACCAACCATTTCTTCTTTTGAAAAAGCTTCCAAACCTGTCATAATGAACACAGACCACTGTATATGTATGTATAGAACATTGGATCATATAGCAAGGTAGTATGGCACTATAAAGAAAAATATTCATATTCTAATATAAACAGTGAAGTTTTATGATTATACTTAGCAAAACTTTAACACAGAATGCCCAGAAAATCCAGCCTTAGTTTTTAGAACTTTTAAAAAAATGCTCTTGTTTTCAGCCAGGCATTGTTGCTCCAAGTGAGCAGAATGGGTTATAAAACTTTGTTTGCTTTCCCTCAGCTGAATTCAAAGCTGAGGCAGGACTAAGCTATATTAGGCTATTCTCCTTGAGATGGTCAATTTGATCTGAATTTGGATGGATCTGAAATATTTTCAGCAGCTCACTCACTGAATTGTGATGTCTAGTTGCAAAAATGAACAGACAGAAAAAAATGTATTAAAGATAAGACAGAAAAAAGTGTGAAGAGGAATCAAGTATAGAAAGGAAAACTGCTATCCAATAGAATACTGTATAGGAAGGAATTGAAATATGTCTCTAATAAGTCCTCTTTTGTGACAGCTAGATATCCTGTTTCTTATATGGCTGTTAAGTAATCCTTCAGTTTTCCTGAGTTTCTTTTCCACAGCAGAAGTTCTGGAACCAGAAGTCAGCTACAATTAAGTGGAGTAATAACAGTATTTCTTTCATCGGCTGCCTAACTGGTGGAATTGAGAAAGTCATGCAAATTCACTGATTTTACATATTGCTTACTGTTTGGAACATCTCTGGCACTGGATCCATAGCAATCTTGTCTGTGGAGGAGGAGCTCGAGTGTCTCCTGTGTGCAGTCAGTGGTTGCATTTATCTGTTGTGTGAACAAACCCTGACACTTTATGTCTGACCTCTTTCTTGTAAGCTGCAGGAGTGTTGTAACTGCCCTTGAGAATACATATGCCCAGAGGTCAATGTTGCTGTCATCACCTACTAGGACATCTGAGATTTCTGCAAAATGTGAGTTTGTGGAACTGGGTCTCATACCCAAGAAAATCTTCCTTAGTCCACTCCTCCATTGGACATAAAATCAGATAAAAATAAGTATGTTGTCATTTTATGTTAACATTAAGAGGAATGTTAAGAACGTGCTCTTCTTTCATCTACACTACAAATCATTCTTTCTCCCAGTGCAATATACACTGTTAAGAAACTTCTGAGTAAATTTTGTACTGCATTTGTGGTAAAAAATAACCAAGGATGAATGGTATTAAGGACTATGCTTTTAACTTTTTGAAGGCTGCTTGAAAAGAAAGCCCTTTCAGATCACTTGAAATATATTTTTTAATAGTATTCCATATTCAATACTTACGAAGTGTCCTAAATAAATATATTAAATGGTAATTTGCAAAATGGAAGAGCACATGACGTAGTCCCACAGGCTATGAGGACATGTCCCTCATTCCAGACAGAGAACCCATGAATATAGTTTACACAAGCCTATGCTAAGTGCTTCTAATAAGCTACAGCTTCTGGTGGGGCTTGGAAATTCCAGAGAGACAGTATCAAATAAATTAGCCATAATGATGTTCATGCAATGTTTGTTTCGCACACAGCTGCTGGGTCCACATGCATTCACAGAAATCCACATTTTTTTCAAAAAGTCACAGAAACAGTGATTATGCGTCTATTGCACTCTGAACAAAAATGAACAAGGTCAGAACTCTAGTGCAGCCATCCTATTTGAAATGGCCTGGGTGTCACAATAGATCTTGGGGACAGAATGATACACGTGCTAGGGGAATGAGGCAGAGAGGAGTTCCTCTATTTGATTTTTTCTGTCCAAAATCTCGGAGTTGACAAAGTAGACAGAGAGCGGCACAAAGATGCAATGGTTCTTCTTATGGATTTGTCTGAGGGGTTTTTTTGAAACACATTTCCTTCCGAAAACTGTTGGCCAAACCTTGAACTTCAGTTGTTGGAGATTTCAAGGTCCAGTGGACAAGATTATTCCTACCAGGTATACTCCAAATAAATTTATGGTTTTATAGTTACTATAATGTCTTTACAGCCTCTGCAAATCAGTAATAGGTGACGGACATTTGCGTTTGGGATCCACTGATCCCATGCTCCTCTCCTTACTTTGTCAGTACAGGAATGCCCTGGGTCACAGCAAGCGAGCGGGGGCAGTGGGATGGCTCCTGAGCAGTCCTGCACAACCCACTGCAGCAGGTGTCTGCTGCTCAGCCCTTCTCCAGCCATTACCTCTCCAACAACAAACTGTCCAATTAACTGTCCAATAACAATTCCCATGTCCACCCTGTCCCTCAGGTTCTCCTTCTCTTTCTCCTTGAGTTTCTGCATCCTTCTCAGCCTTGTTACGTACCTGAGTGTATGGTTGGTTGAGATGATGAGAAACATGACAAGATCGGGTAGGAGTGGAACAGGAAGGTTAGGGAGAGGAAAATCACTACCTCTCTGTGTGATAACGTCTATCAGTATACGTAACTCTTGCCTTCAGCACAAAGAGGGCTCAGAGTTAATTGATTACCTCTCACACATGAGCCCAGTTTTGGGTAGGAGAGTAGGGCAGGTTTAGGACAGAGATGTAGGAAAAGAAAGAAAGGTTGCCAGGGTAAGGAGAAATGTGTGAGTATTTGAGGCAGAGAAGAAAGAGAAGTCAATTGACCTGAAACACACTACAGGTCTCAAGGTGCTCCCAGCTTTCCAAGTGCATGTGGGTCCTGCATTTGGGTGGTTTGTGGCAAATTTGCTCTTCCTATGAGCAAATTTCCTTCTCCTTATAAGAGCAAATGCAACCAAGCAATTGAGATTATTTCAGATTGAGATTTTATAATTTCTTTTTTCTGAAGACTGAGTTACAGGGCTCTGAGTGCATGCCATCTAGAACTGTTACAGGGAAAATGTACCTTCAGGGGGTTCTGAATCAAAGCCACAGGGATTCACACTACAGCAGTGAATGCTTTAAATAAGCATTTTGGGTTAGTCACCTACCGCACCACAAAAAACTTCAATTTGAGATACTATAAAAACCAGAAGCAAAAGCAACAAGGAAAGCACGTTAATGGAGACATAGGCTGAGAGAAATATTTTTGTTATTACAGGACTGGAAGTAGATTTGGATAACAGCTTCCTGTCTAGCAGCGTGTGCTGTCAGTTAGCTATCTGATCATTAGAGTAGAATAGAGGAGTAGGTATACTGTGGCTGAGCTTCATGCCAAAATACCTAGGAAGACACGGGGTCAGGTTGTTAATTGGAATGAAGCATAACTTATCAAGATTAAAACCACTACAGTAGTAAATGAAATATCCGGATGAAAACAGCCATTCTATGCTTCAAATCTCTTTCAAGTAAAGTGAAATTTGTGCATTTGTAGAACAAAACACTACTGTGTGGTTTACACACAATAACTCTAGTACCAAAGCCATAAGCATTTCATAACAACTTTATAGGTATTTGTCCTAGTAATTAATGTCTATTTTCTTGTTTGTATTTTCTTTATTTCTATTTTTGTAAAAAAGGATTAAGCTGTTAAATATCAGGGATGGCTCTTGTGATGGGTTAACCCTGGCTGGATGCCAGGTGCCCACCAGAGCTGTTCTATCACTCCCCCTCCTTCTCAACTGGACAGGGGAGAGAAAATATAACAAAGAGCTTGTGGGTCGAGATAAGGATAGGAGAGATCACTCACCAATTACCGTCACGGGCAAAACAGACTCAGTTTGGGGAAAAATTAACTTGATTTATTACAAATCAACCGGAGTAGGGCAATGAGAAATAAAACCAAATCTCAGAACACCTTCCCTCCACCCCTCCCTTCTTCCCGGGCACAACTTCACTCCCGGATTCTCTACCACCCCCCCAGCGGCACAGGGGGACGGGGATGGGGTTTACGGTCAGTTCATCACACGTTATTTTCTGCCGCTTCATCCTCCTCAGGGGGAGGACTCATCACACTCTTCCCCTGCTCCAGCGTGGGGTCCCACCCACGGGAGACAGTCCTCCACGAACTTCTCCAACGTGGGTCCTTCCCACGGGCTGCAGTTCTTCACGAACTGCTCCAGCATGGGTCCTTTCCACGGTGTGCAGTCCTTCAGGCACAGACTGCTCCAGCGTGGGCCCCCCACGGGGTCACAAGTCCTGCCAGAAAATCTGATCTGTGGGCTCCTCTCTCCACAGATCCGCAGGTCCTGCCAGGAGCCTGCTCCAGCGCGGGGTTCCCACGGGGTCACAGCCTCCTTCGGGAACCCACCTGCTCCGGCGTGGGGTCCTCCACGGGCTGCAGGTGGATATCTGCTCCACCGTGGACCTCCATGGACTGCAGGGGGACAGCCTGCCTCACCATGGTCTTCACCACGGGCTGCAGGGGAATCTCTGCTCCGGCGCCTGGAGCATCTCCTCCCCCTCCTTCTTCACTGACCTTGGTGTCCGCAGGGTTGTTTCTCTTACATGTTCTCACTCCTCTCTCCGGCTGCCGAAATACCGCCGTCCCAACTTTTTTTTCCTTCTTAAAAATGTTATCACAGTGGCGTTACCACTATCGCTGATTGGCTCGGCCTTGGCCAGCGGCGGGTCTGTCTTAGAGCCGGCTGGTATGGGCTCTGTCGAACACAGGGGAAGCTTCCAGCAGCTTCTTACAGAAGCCACCCCTGTAACCCCCCCCGCTACCAAAACCTTGCCACACAAAACCAATACAGCTCTGCAAGGTTTTTTAAACATTAAGGGGTATTTAGCATTTAGACTCCCTTTGTACATAACAATATCCTGCTTATTTTAGAGCTCTTACTTAGGATGGAATGAATTGCCCTCTGGAAGTACCTACATTTCTTCAGATTGACTGAGGGGCCCAGATTACTTTTTAGAACTATACAAATAAATTTTAGAGAGCTAAAATGCATTTCATCCTGGATAAATCAATACTTGTTCTGTTCCAAGGCAACAGATGTAATGTCCAGCTCTATAACAAACTCCATGGAGGTAGAACACATGGGAGACTACCTCCACTCAGGATATTGTTGTGAGTCTAATGGCATATTGGATTTTTTTCAGTTAAACTGCAAGGAATCTGTTCTAACTTTTCTCCTTTTCCCTGTATTGTCTGTTACTGAACTGTTACAGCAATAGGTAGGATTTTCCAGTGAGTGTTTTATAGTCCAGCCAGGATGGGGAGGGGCGGCACCAGACTCTTTTGCTCATCGTTGACAGAACAACGTAACTGCTCTTTCAGATCGTATATGAAAGGATAAAAGATGAAATTATGTTGCTTCCTCCTGTCAGCAAACAGCCAAAGTATTAGAAATTATAAGGGCTCATTTATATTATAGTAGGTGGTCAATGAACTGTTTCCATATTATATGACTACACTAAATGGGGTAATCTCTACAACAGCAGTTTTTTGTATCTTTGTGATATTTTCAGGATGGTTAGTGAAAGATTCATGTGGCACAAAAACTAATGATGGGCCTAAATTCTGCTTCAGAAACAAAACAAAACCTAACTTTGTGCTCCTTGAAAATTGCTAGGAAGACGACGTTCTTAAAGCTGGATTTGGAAGGGCTTGTTTGTTTATTTGTTTACCATGGAAACTGTATTAACCTAACAGGTCCTATGGCAATTCTCCTTTAACCATGATATAAACACCACTTTTTCAAAGAGATGAAAAAGCTCTTCCCTGGAAAACCTGTCCTATCACCCTTGTTGTCTCTTCTGCTTTGTCTTGCTGCTTCTGGAATGCCCAACTACAGCTGGTAGCACTATGTTGGTTAGGTAGCTTCCTTCCTTGCAATTGTTCTTTTTATGCCATCATACTTCCTGCCTCATTGCCTCTTATAAAATGACCAAAATATCCCCAAATAATTGTCCCTTGCAGGTGGATTTCAGGGCCTCACGATTTTGGCACACAGTGTTATTTATGTTCTAGTTGTTATCCAGACCAGGAGGGATTAGTATTAAGTCACACTTCAGCCTTTGTGGTTTTTCTCCATATGCTGTTCTGCCTTTGCTCTAGCCCAGAATTGTTGTCACCTCTTCTCCAACGTCACCTACCTCTCTTACCTCTCAGAGACTAGAATGGCCTTTTATTTCTGGTCTACTACCACTTGTTTGAAGAATCCCAGGCACTGTGTAGCAACCCCCCCCAAATGTTTCATAGTTTCTGTGTTTCACCAACAGGTTAAATACCAAAAGGAACCAGGTAGGGTTTCACACAGCCTGTGGGTAAGTGATAAGAAAGGCATGTTGTGGCTACACAGAGCCATAAATACTCTGAGGTGTGCTGCAAAATGCTGGAAACCTCCCTTCTATTTGGCAAGCACAACTTCCATTCAGTTGTGTTTGTACACTAAAAGTTGAGAAATAGCTAAAATGAGGAATGTTCTCAACATTGGTTGTAACTTGTTTTGCTTAAATTTATTCATATTTAAACTGTCACCTAAGAATTGCACATATATTAATGAGTGTAGTCCATTCATTGGTTTATGCATCCAAAATTCCCCAAGGAATGTCTCAAATCCACACCAAGTTTTCATGGATGTTATATTTGCATTTAGGTGAGAACTATGTAAAATCACACATTGCCAGACAATTTCCTGTTAACTAAAGAAGAGTCATTTGTTTAGTCCTCTATAGAGATTAATGTACAACTGGCGAATTAATTTCTGATGCTTATGTTTGTGAGAGTAGGATGGAAAAAGCTGCAAAGCAATAGGATGACATCCTGTTTGTGGTCGAATTAGATCTCGGCATTCTTTGTCGCACCCAAATCTGCTAATAGATATCAGTATCCACTGTATAAATTCAGAAGAAAAACAAAATTAACACCAGTAAAAAGAAATAATTTCAGAAGCATGTGTGTATGTATGTATAATTATGTGTGTGTACATGTACATGCACATGTACATGTATATGTACATATACAAGCATATACATACATAAACACAGACATATACATATAAATGGTCCTGTAGCCAGCTTATTAATATAAAAGTTGAAAAAATACTAGTTATCATAGAGTGTAATTCACAGTGATATTGTTCTATGTTGATCTTATTCATAATTTCTCAGTTGGTTTTTCAAGAATACCTCCAAAAAAAATGCATAACCCTCTGTGAAGACCATCGAAAACATTATTATGGCAACTAGAAAAATTATCTATTTGATCTTCAAGCTTAAGTGTAGTTTTTTAAAGCTAAAATCAAATTACACACTAAAATTTCTGACATTTATTAATTAATTTGATTTTTAAATCTACTAATTAGGAGAAAAAAATGCCATGTTCTTTAGAAAATGGAATATAATTTTAAAACTTTTGCCTTTTGTAGGTTTTGTAAAATTCTCAAAGAAATTTGCTCAAAAAATAGGGATCTAATCAGTTCAAGGGTTCTAGAGTAATTTGAAATATAATTGGAATGTCATTGAAACATTTTTTTAATATGTACTCCTTTTACACACATAAAAGAAAAACAAAATCAACATATTAACCTATTAAACTCAGATATGTTACTTGAATAAGCAATACCCCGTACGTCCCTACTTGCTTCTTCACACACTTAAAAATCGGTAAGTATTTAACTTAATTTTGCCATAAAACTGCATGGGAATTTTTTAAGTGAAAACTTCAATAAATGAAAATTTTAGTTATTGGTATGTATCAAGAAACTAACATACATTTACTGTCAAGGATAATTAGAATTTCAAAAAATTTCCAGAGCAAATTGTCTGCATTGCAAAACTGTTGTACTACAAAAGCAACTGTATATCAAATACTTTGTGTCTTTGTAGCAAGGTAAAACTAACTACTTCGTTTAAACTAAACAGGTAATTTCCAGGAAGACTTTAATGATTAATAGAAGAATCATCAATCATCCAGAACTCCAATTCTTCCACTTACTACAGTCAAAAGAAACCATTAACATTGACATTTGTTTTTTCATGCTGGAACCCTGTGCTGAATATAACTCAAGAGCTTTGCAGACAGTTTCTGGACAGTCTCATCTGTTATGGAGTTATCTCTTGTGTAGTTAAAAGGTGCCTGTTTATTTTGGGGGTGCAACATTTAATTGATTCACAGGACAAAAACTTTTTAGAATTATTTCAATATCATTCTGCTCAATTATGTAGTCTTGAGTGAACTGAAAAGCTTACATTTCTGATAAAAAAAGCATTAGCTTGGACATTGAGGAACTTAGGTCACACTCTGCAACCTAGGGGTCCTGAAGACATGCTTTTATTCACTATCATTACTGTTACAGGTACCTACATAGTATAACATTCCTTATACTTGAAAATGAAAATTAGTTTTCTTCTCTCAAAAAATACTTTTCTTCTGATAACTTATGTAAGTCTTCTGTCTCCAAGAATGAGTAATAATATTGGACATAACCAGATAGAAAAGTGTCAAGTTAAGAGAGAATATGCAAGCACACTTCTCAAATTCAGCAGTTTATGGCCTTAAGTTTGAAGTCTCAGTGGCCTGATGAGAGCAACACAGTAACCAAATTTGTCAAGTCATCTCCACCTCCTCCAATGATGCTGCATCATGATTAAAACTTCAACAAAGAGACCTTCAGCACTCACTGACAAGTCTATTAGTGGCAGCTTTGGTTTCTCAGTATGATTTTCTAGGGCTGTGAACACTAGGAAAGCTAATGCCCAAGACTTCGCTCATTTATAACACCCAACATTTCAGGGCAGAGGTATCTCCTCTGGATCTAACTCCACTACCACAGGAACTGGGAACTGTGATGCAGAGACATTTAAACTGGCTGCTCAAAAGCCAATTTTCCAGAGAGTGCAGCTAAACTAAATGAATTTTCTCTTCAGAGTGGCTGGGAGACTAAGATGTGAAGCTGATGAGTGGGTCACACAAAAATTTACCAAAAGCTTATTATCTGCTTTCAGTTTGCTGCACTTTCTCATGGCACGAACATGCCAGGCAATCAGAAAGATGAAGGAAAATGGGGAATCAGCAATGCCTGTTCACCTTGACAGGTAGATTGGACCTGATTACTCACAAGAGAAACGATGATCATAGCTTGAAAGAGTGTCCATTGAAAGATCTGTGACTCTTCTATACCTGGGCACTAAAGATGGCTATGATTCTGAAATAATTTCCCCCCAAAATTCTAAAAATTGATGTCAAAAGTGTTCCCTATGAAGCATATGTCATGGCCTCAAAAGTCTAGACAGGAATTCAGGTTGTTCCTAGAGATGACATTCTGCCCTCAGAGGAAACAAAGAAGAGTCGGCTAGTCAGAGTGCTCGTTTCAGGAGTAGAGGCAATTTAAATACAGAGTCTGAAAGCCTAAGACAAGGGACCAGAAACCATCTGTACAAAGCCTAGAGTTTGAAACAGATTGGATGCTTTCCAGACCTGGCTGGCATGGAAGCATGAAGCATTCATTCAGTTATTTATTCAAGTGCAGGAAACTACGGAGACTGTCAAATCTGTAACATTTCTCATGGCCATACTCATATTCCCAGTGCTAGGCCTATATGCAGTATTTTGCAGCCATCAGTCAGACATTCTTTGAGTGTATGGGAAAGGTTAGCAGACTCACAGGAGATGGCCTTGGTCATTTAGATCAAACAGAGCTCAGTTTTGCAGGGTTCTGTTTATACCTCCAAAGGTTCATCTACCAAATAATCCTCTCTTCTCTGTTCAACATTTATTTGAAATTATAGTAGAAAAGTCACTGTGGATGAAAATGTCAACAATATCCTAAAATCATTTGCCCATTCAGCACATTCACGTTCAACGCAAGCAGAACGGACTCCCAGCCGTCCCAATGCTTGATTGGGTTCAACACTTGCATAAAGAACATGGGGTGAAAGCAATTTTGGGATGATTCAGGTGATGTTGGTAGAAAGAATGAAATATATTCACAAAGTTGCCCCCTGCAGCATCCTCCGTCTGTAAGAGCACATCCTCCTTAGGAAGATCCATTTGCACACCTTTCTGTTTCTTGAATGTTCAAATTGCCATAGCTGCCAAAAATGTTGCTTTCCATACACTGGGTGTAAGTGTGATGGGTTAACCCTGGCTGGATGCCAGGTGCCCACCAGAGCTGTTCTATCACTCCCCCTCTGTCCTGGTTTCAGCTGGGATAGAGTTAACTGTCTTCCTAGTAGCTGGTACAGTGCTATGTTTTGAGTTCAGTATGTGAAGAATGTTGATAACACTGATGTTTTCAGTTGTTGCTCAGTAGTGTTTAGACTAATGTCAAGGATTTTTCAGCTTCTCATGCCCAGCCAGTGAGAAAGCTGGAGGGGCACAAGAAGTTGGCACAGGACACAGCCAGGGCACCTGACCCAAACTGGCCAACGGTGTATTCCATACCATGTGACGTCCCATCCAGTTTAGGAACGGGGAAGTGGGGGGGGGCAGGGATTCACCGCTCGGGGACTGGCTGGGTGTCGGTCGGCGGGTGGTGAGCAATTGCACTGCGCATCATTTGTACATTCCAATCCTTTCATTATTGCTGTTGTCATTTTATTAGTGTTATCATTATCATTATTAGTTTCTTCTTTTCTGTTCTATTAAACCGTTCTTATCTCAACCCACGGGTTTTGCTTCTTTTCCCGATTTTCTCCCCCATCCCACTGAGTGGGGGGGAGTGAGTGAGCGGCTGCGTGGTGTTTAGTTGCTGGCTGGGGTTAAACCATGACACCCTCCTTCTCAACTGGACAGGGGAGAGAAAATATAACAAAGAGCTTGTGGGTCGAGATAAGGATAGGAGAGATCACTTACCAATTACCGTCACGGGCAAAACAGACTCAGTTTGGGGAAAAATTAACTTGATTTATTACAAATCAACCGGAGTAGGGTAATGAGAAATAAAACCAAATCTCAGAACACCTTCCCTCCACCCCTCCCTTCTTCCCGGGCACAACTTCACTCCCGGATTCTCTACCACCCCCCCAGCGGCACAGGGGGACGGGGATGGGGTTTACGGTCAGTTCATCACACGTTATTTTCTGCCGCTTCATCCTCCTCAGGGGGAGGACTCATCACACTCTTCCCCTGCTCCAGCGTGGGGTCCCACCCACGGGAGACAGTCCTCCACGAACTTCTCCAACGTGGGTCCTTCCCACGGGCTGCAGTTCTTCACGAACTGCTCCAGCATGGGTCCTTTCCACGGTGTGCAGTCCTTCAGGCACAGACTGCTCCAGCGTGAGCCCCCCACGGGGTCACAAGTCCTGCCAGAAAACCTGCTCCAGCGTGGGCTCCTCTCTCCACAGATCCGCAGGT
This sequence comes from Harpia harpyja, assembly GCF_026419915.1. Lineage (NCBI taxonomy): Eukaryota > Metazoa > Chordata > Aves > Accipitriformes > Accipitridae > Harpia > Harpia harpyja. The sequence continues at coordinate 42,321,000 of NC_068944.1, forward strand.
CCTGCCAGGAGCCTGCTCCAGCGCGGGGTTCCCACGGGGTCACAGCCTCCTTCGGGAACCCACCTGCTCCGGCGTGGGGTCCTCCACGGGCTGCAGGTGGATATCTGCTCCACCGTGGACCTCCATGGACTGCAGGGGGACAGCCTGCCTCACCATGGTCTTCACCACGGGCTGCAGGGGAATCTCTGCTCCGGCGCCTGGAGCATCTCCTCCCCCTCCTTCTTCACTGACCTTGGTGTCCGCAGGGTTGTTTCTCTTACATGTTCTCACTCCTCTCTCCGGCTGCCGAAAAAAATACCGCCGTCCCAACTTTTTTTCCTTCTTAAAAATGTTATCACAGAGGCGTTACCACTATCGCTGATTGGCTCGGCCTTGGCCGGCGGCGGGTCTGTCTTAGAGCCGGCTGGTATGGGCTCTGTCGAACACAGGGGAAGCTTCCAGCAGCTTCTTACAGAAGCCACCCCTGTAACCCCACCCGCTACCAAAACCTTGCCACACAAAACCAATACAGTAAGAATCCCTTTCCTCTAGACTCAGTCTTAGACTTGCTGACCAACCATCATCCCAGGATGAAATTGCAGTAACTATCTCTTTTTAGATATGAGATCTCTAAAAATACCCCAGCCAAACATTCCTTCTCAGACTCCATGGTTGGTGAAAAGCACAATAGCCAAGTTGCTTTCTAATATTGTCGATGTTTCCATGAAAAAAACCCCAAACAACTGAAGTCCCACTCTCTCAGTTTTATTTTTAAATGCTTCCATGGGAATGGCTGAAGGAATCAATGCCACCCCCCTGAAATTCCTTCAAACACAAAACCATTCAGGACATAAGGTGTGCTGAGGACCTCCCAGCAAATTGCTTGCAGGATGGTTTACACTAGTCTCCTTACAGGAGTGTCAGAGAACAAAATGCAAGCAAACAGCTTTTCTTCAGTCCAGCATTTTCACAAAACACATTACACCCCATAACAAAGCTGGTACCCATAATGAGGATGCTAAATTTCATCTCTAAAGATTAGAAGGAAGAAGAAAGAAAGAAAGATACCCTGTGTTACCTTGTATCATTCAGAGACATACAATAATTATTATTGTCACATAAAGACTGGGATAGGCTGAAGGATTAAAATATAGTTAATTGGTCAGGAAATCAGTCCATTTCTTAGGTAAAGGAAATGAACATTTTATAGGCAAGTGCTTAATTGTATATTTCAAACCACAGTTATAAACTGACCTGTACCTAGGAGCAGAACTGATCCCTCAGAGTTACAATCTTTGAATGTGTTTGTGTGTGTATAAAGAAATAAATATAAATTTTATAAATATTAATTTTAATTATATGTTTTTCACTGCAAGGAAAAAATACAATAGCCAGAGGTACTATAACTGTAATTTTCAAATCATGTTTGAACAGATCACTTCTACCAGTCTGGATTACTTCAGGGTTACAATACAAAGCCAGATACTTTCAGTTCTGTACCAGCAAGGCATCTGGTCATAGCTGATTTGCAGCAGTGAAAAGGGGTGCTGAAATACCCAATGGCTTCAAAATCTACATTTTCCTCCCTCTCATTTATTAAATGTTAATAATATAATTTTTGAGAAATTTTTTAATTTATTGTGCATCAAAATAAACATAGCTGTTTGGTTTTCATGTTTTTCTTCCATGCATTCTGAAGTGCCTAAATCATATTTTAAAAATCATAATTCCTGTCTGTTGATTGGGAATGATTTAGTACCATAATGAAATAATTATAAAGGGCTCCATAAGGACCACATATGGGAATTTACATCAAAAGGCATAATATGGAATTCATAATAGCATATAAAATATATATATATTAGATCAAATAGACTCTTTTCCATTAAGCTTTTACTCTACCACTTACAGTGAATAGATAATATTGAAAGGCTCATTAAACGCTTGATCCTTGAGCATCAGAAAGACTATTCTAAGCAGAAGATAAAGGCATTGCACATTCCCACAACACAGCAGTATGAAATAGTTCTTCATAAAAATGTGTAATCATAATCAAAGGAATGCACTAGAATAAGGGTCTGTATTAATATCTGTTGTGGGTTTTTTTATACAATGGCTTCTGCTTCAATTTCAGCAAAGGAAGATTACATGTAGTGTTATCTTGTTGCATCCACTCCAGCAGTGATGCAGTCTATGTGCCTGACTGTCCTCTACTTCCAGTGGCTTAAAACCAGCATAACGCAGTTGTTTGTTTTGATCACACTAGATTTACCCAACATCTCAAAAAAGTGGAATATTTTCTTAAGTCTTTTCTTTTTTTCTCAACAGTTTCACTTATTTCATGCCATTGAAATTCTGGAGAGAATTGATGGGTGTCTGTTGCAGTTTTGACAACTTTACGATTGTGCGGTTGGAATAATTTTCATGACTGAAAGGGAGTATTTCCTGTTTTGGAATACTGCAAAATAATCTGCAAGTGAGATGTGATAACCCTAGCACTCATAAACACAGACCCCTGTTCCACTGGAGTGGAGTGAGCGAGCAGCTGCGTGGTGCTTAGCTGCCTGCTGGGGTTAAACCACGACAGTCCTTTTTGGCACCCAACGCGGGGCACGAAGGGTTCGAGATAATGACGTATTTGATTGGAATGTGCTAGATTGAATTTATAGCTGTTAGTGCTGTTTAGCTATGAATTGGCAGGCTCCTGTGCTTGCCATGGGGCTTGCTTGCCTTACCATATATTAGAGTCTAGTGCTCGTTAGTGGCTCCTTTTTGCTTTCACTGCTTTCTTTACTGCTGTCCTGCTTATCGTCTTAACTCTGCTGTGCCTGGGAACATTTTGATAACAGCAATGGTGATGGGCCTGGGCTGGCAGATGGCCAGGGCATCGCTGCTGTTTCTGTGCTGCTGTGCTGGACAGGCTGGAACTCCAGTGTGAGCTCGAGTTGAAGGGACCTGTGCATGAGTCCATGTGGGAGCAGGACACCCTGAAGTGTCTGTGGCCATGGTTAAGCCCACGCCAGAGCGGGTACTACCCTGGAGGGACTGCAGCCATGGGTAAGGCCATGTTGGAGCAGGTTTAATTCTGAAGGGACTGTGGCTGTGGGTAAGGCCATGCTGGAGCAGCTCTATCTCTGAAGGCATAGTGACCCATGGAGAAGGCCACACTACAACAGGTGTACCTCAAAGCAACTGTGGCTGTGGATAAGTCTATGCCACAGCAGGTATACCCTGCAGAGACTGTAGCTCATAGATAAGGCTCCACTTGGAGCAGGTACACCCCTAAGGGACTGCAGTCTGTGGATAAGTCCAAGGCAGAGCAGGAACAAGGGGAGGAGTTCGCTGTAATGCTAAACTCTATAACCTGGCCCAAAGGGACCAGGGGCGGAGATTGTAATGGATATACCTTTAAATTGTTGCAACCCATAATTTGAGTTGCATGTTACAGGAATTACTATAGCAGGAACCACCTGAACCAATGGAGGACAAGCCTTATAAGAAGCAGTGCAAATGCAGCAGTGACCCAATCTGAGCTGGCTTTGGTGCCCAATAACTCCACACAAGACATCACCTCTTGTGTCCTGAGTGACCACCATAACAGATGGAGCCCAAAGTCATGGACTAAATGAACTCAATGGACATTTTATGGCCATGTATAGACATTTTACAGCCATGTATAGACATTTTACAGACATTTCACAGGGGTGGTACATAGACTAAGGGAATGACATGTTTGTATGATATCAAGGGATGCAAAGTGGGGTGGTGGGTAATGAGAATGTATTGGATAGCGTGGGACCTGAGCATGACATAAATGGTATGGAATAAGGGGTGGAGAATGTGCTGGTTTTGGCTGGGGTAGAGTTAATTTTCTTCACAGTAGCTGGCATGGGGCTGTGTTTTGGATTTGTGCTGAAAACAGTGTTGATAACACAGGGATGTTTTCGTTACTGCTGAGCAACGCTTACACACAGCCAAGGCCTTTTCTCCTCCTCACCCCGCCCCACCAGCGAGGAGGCTGGGGGGGGCACAAGAAGTTGGGAGGGGACACAGCTGGGACAGCTGACCCCAGCTGACCAAAGGGATATTCCAGACCATATGACATCATCCTTGCCTTATAAAGCTGGGGGAAGAAGGAGGAAGGGGGGGACGTTTGGGGTGATGGCACTTGTCTTCCCAAGTAACTGTTACGTATGATGAAGCCCTGCTTTCCTGGAGATGGCTGAACACCTGCCTGCTGATGGGAAGTGGTGAATGAATTCCTTGTTTCACTTTGCTTGCGTGCGTGGCTTTTGCTTTCTGTGTTAAACTGTCTTTACATCAACCCATGAGTTTTCTCACTTTTGCTCTTCTGTTCTCTCCCCTGTCCCACTGTGAGGGAGGTGAGTGAGTGGCTGCGCGGGGCTTAGTTGCCAGCTGGGGTTAAACCACGACATGCACGCTGGTGCCCTGACAGAACATGCTGCAGCTGCTGTCTGTGCCAACTCTCTGACTCCTTCCCAGGGAATCCAAGGTGTTCAGAGGATGTGCACACTCACCTTCCCCAATGTAAAATTGGGATAACGCTGGAACATGCCTCAGACTGGATTGTTCAGAAGCATCCCCAAACTCTTATGTCTGGCCATAGCCTGAGAGTATTATTGTGTTGCAGTCCAGTGACAGCATGTGCTAGCACTCATGCTAACCTCCAAACTCTAGCGCTTAGCCCAGGCTACTATGCTTTTTTTCTGCACACTTAATGAGGCTGAATGGAGGATTTCATTCTGCTGCTTCTGCTGGCCAAGCTACAGTATTCAAAGCCAGGAGCTCTAGTAAATTTACATAGTCATGCAGTGTCTTCTGCTTGAATTGCTTGAAAAGTCAAGAGGATGGTGGATTCCCCATTTCTCACTTCCTTCTGTTTTTTAGCAAAGGTATGCCTCCATATTCAGCTTGCTACCACTTACCAATCTTCTAATTCCAAACTTGCCTTCTAAATCTGCCACAAGGCAGAGATCCTAAGGAAAGAATATTCTTTTGCAGCACAACTCTGAGGTATTCATAGCAGAACTGCATACTGTTCACTGAATAAAGCAGAAGTGTGTAAAACTAAATACAAAAAATGTACATGATTATATAGGTAGTACCTATTCTATAAGATAAGCCTAATTAAGGATGCAGGGGATACTAATTCTGGAATTTCTTAACTCTAAGAAGTTCTTTATTTTGCCATTCAGCAGTGTTTTTGCTGAAGCTGCTATTTCTTTGTACTGTGGCAGCAACCTGAGTTGTCAGGAATTGCATTTACTATGCCTTATAGAAACCTAAACATAATCTAAGGGGACCAGAGCCCCAGAGGGCTGGTAATCAACATACCTAAGGGGAAACAACAGACTAAGATAACATTTGTAGTAAGACCATTATAAAATAAGAAGGGAGAGACACATCATATTAATTGTCAAAAGAGTTAGTAGGACTTATGGCAGTGGTAAACATTAAAGAGACATTTAATATTGGAGTTCATCCTACTCAGAAAATGTGGCGTGGATCAAAGGGCAAATGTTGAAAGGATCTTTTATCTGATAGATAGTGAAAGCTAGATCATAAGCAGAGAAGAATCTAAAATAAACAGCTAAAATAACACATAAAAAAAAAGTAGCCATGGCAGAGCTAAACTATGCATTAAAGGAGAAGACAAATGGTTTGTTATTGACATATTACAGCATGAGACCTCATGGGTCACTGGAGCAGTCTCCTTGCCACATGACTATCATATAATGCAGGGAAAATACTTGTAAATAAGTCTAGATGATGGGTACCTTGATTAATTTTCTTTCATTCCCTCCTTTCCCTGTTTCATAACCTGATTTCTCTGTGTGCAATGTACATTTGGTGCTGCCAACAATTACATGATCAGTTCCTAGCACAGCAATGGTAGTTTCAGCCAATAATTAATGCCATAATAATGAAACTGGTAGTGCCCTGGGGGTGACTGAGATGCTGCTGACTACTTCTAATGTTCTGAGACCACTTTCGCAATTTTGTGTAATCAGAGGTTGAGGAATATTGAGCTAAGCTAAATAAGCCAGGCTCCTCCTGCCTTTGCTCAAGAAGTTCTGTGTTCCTTGTTGTTAGTCCTGGTGACAAGGTTCTGCAGGGTTTCTGTAAATCTAACAATGTGCAGTGTCTGGGGGAAGGGAAAGGTCTCATCCTTTCTCAGGTTGGTCTTATGCTGTACCATGTATAGCTTCTCTGCAAAGCACATAGCAAGCTAAATATAAATCAAAAGGAGCTTGTACAATTGAAGCTTCTCATGGTATTGCACTTACAAAAACATGCCAGTATATTGAAGAAACTTGTAAGCAAGGTAACAGTTGAGAACATGGTAACCAAGATGTACTTTAAAAATCAAGACACTGAAGCACAATGTTGGAGAGAATAAAATGGCATTCTCCCTTGTGATTTTCTACTACTCAAATACAAGGACTTGCTGGTGGTCGCAAGTGGACATGCATGGTCCTGCCAAGGTAGGGCTAGAAAAAGAGCAGACAATTGAGGGAAACAGCTGTGGACAGTTCTAGTCATTCTCTGGCAAAATAGAAGCAAGAGATGCAGTTTTAAAACTCTTTAAAGCATGCCCTGGAGAAGATTGCAGAGTCTTGTTAGCCAGCCTCAGAGACTACTGGAGAAAGTATATCTGCTACTGAGGATGCTTACTGTCAAGCATAACCTTAAAAATGTGTTTTCCTTTTATGATGTTTTTCTAACATCCATCTACATTTTCAATAAATGTATCATTTTACCTTTAAATCTTTACATAATTCATGGATCTGACATGCTAGACATCCCATTCACTTGCACATAGAGGATCCATGATTCAAGGATGGACAAGCCAAACTACACCACTGAGCTGTGCGTTCCTAAGAATTCCTTGGTCAACCCATCACTGAACACCAAAGACTTACTCAGAGGATTACGAACAGATGATTCTTTCAGCGTTAACCTGAGTCTTTTTTCCCAAGAAACAAAATAAGAGGAGACAACCCAGGACTTTGGGGTCTCCATGAACTCCCTTCTGAGATTCCTGTATGCATGATGCACTATTCTGTTACATCTTCAAGCACATTCTGTGTTTCTCTATAATCTCCAGGGCTTTTTAACTCCAGTCTCTTCTGTAAAATCCACCTCTTTCTGTAATACCTGCTGTCTTCCATCATTAGCATATGATACATGTCATTCTTTTGTCTTGTTTGTTCGTTGAGTCTGGTCTCAGCCAGACTATAAAGGTTTTGGAGCAGAAAATTACCTGTCAGTATATCACTTTTATGTATCCACAAATCTTTTGGATATTTTTGATTTAAATAGATTTTGGGGGATATAAGCTTCCTTAACTGCCTGCATCCTTAAAACTAGCATATAATATTGAACTAAAATTTTAAATGAGTGGAATTTGTGCCATGGCAGTCCAGCTACTTTACTTTCATTGTTAACTGCTCATTCAGGTGGGTATGCTAATAAAGATGTATTTTGGTTTTGGTTTTTTTCTTTGCTATTTTACAAGCATCAATAATTCACTACTCCTGATAAATATCAAGTGATTTTTTTATAGCATTCATCATTACAAGTCTGAAAACACAATACCCTAGATGATGAAAGACAGAAAAATTATCACAGAGAAGCAGTATTCACTGTGCTCCTGACTGTAAATATATCTGAAGTTCTTTTAAATATGAAAACATATTTACAGCAGCATATTGCTGGTCTCCGTCTCCCGAGACAGAATACTACTTTGTCAATGGCACACTGCTTTTGTTGCTGAATTTTAAGTTCATTACTCTGGTAACAAGTAGCATTGTTCTGAATAAGGCTCCTCTCTCAGCTTTTAAAGTCTCTAAACATAAGCACCCCTCTGTAGAAAAAAAATGCCTAGCTTTTGTATAAACTGTCAGTGAAATCATGTCGACCTTTTGTATGTTACACTAGTCTATATTAACCAAGATATTCTCTATTTTTACAGATTTGTTCTCCCAATTCAAGTGATTGGAAGGGTTAATTCTTATACCCTATCCCTCTGGGGCCACTTCATTAGAATGAGCCAGATGAAGCATAAAGCACATTCTTCAAATCAACAGCTAATCTATATCAGGAAATTAAATGCCGCCAGGGTCCTTTTTCTCAGCCTGGGCCACTGGCATATTGTGGTCATGATCATACTGCATAATAATACTCTGGTACCTGAAGGAGTGGACAGTTGCCAGCTGACAATACTTCTAGGACTGGGCTTATTCCCAAACTCTATTTGGGAATTATTTGGGTTGGTGAAAGCTCATCCAGGCAAAAAGAATAGCAGTGGCTGCTCTATGAATTTAATCATTTAGACTACCGGCACCCTGACAGTGTTTAATTTTCTAATTTAGATATAGTCAACATGGTTGAAGTTTATGGATACATTGGAATGAACTGCATAAACTCGAGGGAATTCAGCAGGGCTGGGATGACAACTCCTAAGTGTGAATCAACCTCTACCACAAAATGTTTATGCTGCCATTCGCTTGTTAGAATGACTAACAGGGTTTGGTTCAAACCTCATTAAACCAATAGGGAGCTTTTTCTACTGACTTCATCTGTATTTGAAGAAAGTAGACCCTCAGAGTTTAAGTAAGTATGTTACTCTTCTTCTGTGACATGTCCATCCTCCATTGTCCTCAAGGACATCCCTGGTCATATTTAGGATAGTCTGTTTATTCAGTAGGAGTCCTTTCATTCTCCCTGTGGAATCATACTTCTCTCTTTGGAGCTTGTCTTTACATCTCTCATTTATCTGCCTTTCATCTGTACACATGCCTCATCAGATGAAGTTTTCAAAATCCCATCTGGGGTTTTCCCTCCTTTCCTGTAATACTGTCATCCAAAAAACAGCACTTTCTTTATGTAACACTTACTGTGAATATTTATTCAAAACCAGAAGGTGGTACTGGAATGAAAAACAACTCCATCCCCAGCGTTTGTTGTGTGACGTAGTTCAGCTTTACACTGGCAGGCGGGGAGGCCCAGAAAAGTGGATTAATGGAATGAAATGAGGCTGAGGATCTAAAGGCACCATTGTATAAGATTTGGAGATTTCGCTTTGGGCTAGTGCTAGTCTGGCCATGTGGACTGAGTGGCCATTTGTGGCTGGAGCAAATTAAATGTACTCTTGGTCTTCCAGCTTAGTTTCATCCAAAGGAATTCAATTTGTGCACTCCAAGATGACTCAGCGATGGTAAGTGGGGACAATTTGGACATCAATTTCAAAGGGCACTCTGGTTCAAACTAAAATGCACCCATAACTTCATTATCTGGGTCAGGAAAAGGTCTGAGGATATCAGAAGAAATTTTATATGCATGTTTGGCAAATATTGTCAAGAGATGGATGTACACAACACTAAAAACAAGCAAAATGTTATAATAGTTACCTGAATGGCACAAGGGAACAACTACTCCTGCATTGAAATACCATTACAAAGTAGAAGATAGGACACTGAAATCAAAACAGTGAGAAAGAAAGAGTCTAGAAAAACCCCAAAACTTTAGATATTAATTAGAAAAAAGCAAAACATTAGAGAAGGAACATAGAACCGAAGACCAGGAGCTGACTCTTAAAAGCACACATATAGTCTCTGTTAAATTATGGTTCTGAAACATAGAGTTTCTAGCAATTTTTTATAAAGAAACTGTTTCTTAGGAGAGTTGAATTTATATTTGTACTTTACTGTCTTAGTATATATATAGCACAGGAGATTATAAATAGCACACATATAAAACAAAAATAAAGAGTCATTAGCATCTGTGTTTTCCTTCATCCACTTAATTAGGAAACATCTGTGGTGTAGTCAGTGTTCTTTCCCATAATTATTTAATATGGGACAGGATGATATGAAGACAAAACATGTCTTTGAGAGATTTTAGCTCACCAATTTATCATGCACATGTTTTAAATGTTTTTAAAAGGTACATTTTCAACATGGAAAGAAATCATACATCATAGAAAGCCACCAAGATATGTCAACTACTTTTAGCTTCAAAAAGCAGACTTTCTTCTTGATCATTGCAGGGGGGGGTGTTAAAAATTTTGTTAACTGAAAGTAAAGTTAAGGGATGGCTTACATAGGGATGGTTTACATAGACAAAATTGGGAATTTATTAAAATTAATGAGTGGAATTTCTTTCTTAGGAAGTTTTTGTACTTAGGTCTTGTAACAAATGAGATTTTAAAATCTCCTAAATTGGCAAAGGCCTATGAGGTATTCAAGTACAAGAATGTAGATTAGGAAAGTTCAGAATTAAATTTGCATTTCAGGATTTTTTTTCTGTTGAAGCATGAACACTATTCATTTTTAAATATACTTTTCTACCATGTATTTGTTATAGTTAGTAAAAGAAAAGAATATATATGTACTGCTACTTAATAAAGTCCAGTGGCAGGAAAAAAAAAAATGTAGTACATTTTTCTCCCACTTATAAAAAAGCAAAAGAGAATAAAAGCAAACTGAAGGGAAAGCTTGTTTATGAAGACAGAAATGTAGGGAATTAATTTATCTGTGAGTATCCAGGCTTGGCTGAAAAAAGACCATGTCAGAAACAAATCTTGTCAAAGAGTGGTTTTATTTCTTCCCTAACAACAATTGTTGCATGACATCCCTAGAAAAAGCTGTTGTTTCATTTGCACTTTTATATCCTTCAAAAATCTTTACAAAAATTAACTGTGCACCTATGACCTAGGATCCCTGTAAAGCATGGCAGGTCAACTTTATGACTTAACTATCTGTTAGTATTTGAATTAATAATTTTGGTTGCTAGATAATTTCTTTGGTTTTGTACTTGTTTTCAGTAGATGAAATATAATATGTAGGTTAAGGGAGAGGGTTAACATTTTAGGAGGGAGGGACTGTGAGAATGATCTTTTACTGCCCTTATCTTCCTCTTGTTTTCTTATGGGCTGGTCTCAAACCTTACTTCCCATCCTCAGTTCTTGATCTGTGGGCAAAATAATCCTAAAAAAAAAAAAAGAAAGAAATGGAGGATTGTTTGACTCCTCATTTATCTGTATTCACAGGATTCTGCCACTGGACTGTTGAAAAGCCATCAGAGAAGGGTAGGATGGTGGTGAGGGGGGGAGAAAGGGGAGGCAGTGGGAAAAGTGGAGTGAGGGAAGAGGGGTAAGGAGTCAGTCAACAGAGCCAGTTAATTTTGAGATAGCTGTCTCACTGGTTTTGTTTTGGGAGTATAGACTTTCCCACTAAGTGACCAAATTATTTTTCTTTTTGTCCACCTTGGACTGTGGAATGATGAGGGCCCCCAGAAGAGTAAATTAGAATTTGATGGCTGTGGTAACAGAGGCTGAAAAGTCAACTAGGTTGTTAAAATAAGCCTTTCCTCCCATGCATTGCCATACGTGCCAGCACCAAGTGTTCCTGACAGGAGTGAGAAAATAAGTGAGATAAAATTCCAATTAGATCAGCTTAATTCAGTGATGAAGGTGATGTTCTAAACACCAAGAAGAAGGAGTGAGAGCAAATACCAAAGCTGCTGTAATACAAACTCCTAGTATAATATACAGATAATGACATTTAAAAAATCTTATGGTTTTTTTAGTTTCCTCCTAGTTCACAAGAAGTCATTTTTCTGACATGTTTTCCATTCACAGTCCCCTCAGATTTTAACAATGTATTCAGCTTGTGTCAGAATTAATTCTGAGTGACAGCTTCTGGTACACACATTCAAATGTCACTACAGGACCAGTAAAATGTTGTGAAGGTATCTAATACAGAGTCAGAGGGGTATGGAAAATTGTATATGTAAATACCAACCAAAACCAATCATTGAATAATTAAGTTAAAATTGTCTTAAATCATCCCTCAATTAAGTGTGTCAACCTAAAAAAATAGAGGGTGGCAAAGCTGACCATATGAAATATCACAAGTATTATTGGACTGATCTTTTAGCAGTATCTTAGGGCTACTTCCCTTCCCCAGCTACATTCAGTTTACATCATTAAGAACTAAAAGGGACATGAATAGTTACCTAATGCAGGTTTTATTCTGCCTCTGCAGAAGACACCACCTCTCCCATAGTCAGGGTCCTAAATAATTTCACAGACTAAAGGCTTATCTGAGGTAGACTTGGACCATGTAAATATCTTATGATGGTATTCTGCTGGTAAAAAGATCCATTAGAATGTAATGACAGTTTTCAGGCTTCTCATAATTAGGCCTGAGTCTTCAGCATATAAATAAAGAAAAAACAAGACAAGAACACATGGGCTTTGTTGTACATTGTGCCTAGCAGAGATATTTTAAAAGTCTCCTAAAAAGAAAAGGAAAGGTGATTTCTCTCTATTGAATAAGTTTACTGCCTATTATTTATATTTTTTATTAATCCAAGACTTCAGAGTTTTCCTTGGTCTGCAGCAGGAACCAAGAACATGTTATCCTCCTGCTTTATAAGGGAGAGAGAACAAATGGTAGAAGCAGCGGCTAATGACCTTCTTTTACAGCATCAGAAACTTGCCATACTTCAGGCATGTTGCGTGGGGCAAGATCATTGCTTAAGATATTAAAAATCTCCTGGAGTTCAGTGGCACAACCAGAACTATATTATCTCCCACTGCAGGGTCCTTTGACCTTGTCAATGGTTTCGTTTTCTCCTACTGTTTCCCCATGGCATATTACGGCTTTGGATTTTTTTTCTCTTCTATACTATAAGTCTTAAGTTATCAGATACTGGGAAGCAGTATTTGGCACAGATATCCTACACACTTTTCTAGATTAGGCTTTTGCTTGTGATTATAAGAGTCTGGACTTGTTGATCCCCATGGGCAAAGTGTTGGTCACTAGCTGCTTCTAAAAGCTTTTGATCAATTTTCAATAAGAATGGTGATACTGAAGATAGAACAGAGGCACCATAGCTGTGGGAACGTGGAAAAGGAAATTACAACAGCTGAAGTGGAAACCAAAATTCAAACAACTTAATGTACTCAAGTTGGGGGAACCAGATAATCTCCTTGCAATTCTGCATGAACTCACACATGAAGTTGCAGATCCAGAAGCAGAACTTTTTAATAAACCTGTTAAATCAGGGAAGGTATAACTGGAAAACGGTCAACACAGGATATACATTTAAGAAATAGAAAATAAAGAATGCTCTACATAACTACATGGTATGTTAGTTATGGGCAAGGCTTTAGAACACTCCAAGAATGATTAAAAATGTAAGGGTAAATGTAAACAGAATGCAGCATGGATTTACCCATCTTGCATTTTATGGAAACAATATTAGATGACTGATTTTCTAAGACAAGGAAACCAAAATCAGTCTAATTTCTTAGAACTCCAGTAAAGAATTTTATATGACTTCATGTAAAGAATTTAATTAGTTAAGATAGAGACAATTAAATTCATTTAAGAATTGTCAGACTTTACAGACACTCTACTCAAAATGTCTTTATTAGAAAATTCATTGAGCGGTTCCACTAGTGATTTTGACACAAAAAGTAGGAGTATGCAATGACTTTTAGTAACAAAGTTAGAAAATTTTGTTCATGCAGAGGAGGACAGGAATACTTTTTGAAGAACTGAATAATCCTGAGTATGCAAAAATGCCTATGAAATGAATGTAATAGTATAATAATGCAAAATTGAGCACTGATGAATTAAGAGGAATTTCTGCTATAAGATGAACAGACTGAAACAAACAAGAAGGTCATTAATCTTGGAGAACTAGTCGATCATAAGATGAAAATGTGCCTGTATCATGAAGTATCATGAAACTAGGAAATTTAAAAAAAAACAGCTGTAATCTTAAGTGGTATCTTATGAAATATTTCCAGTAGATCTGACATAGTAATGCCATTATCAGAGAGCTTTTTGAGTAAGGGGAATTTCAGAAAAGCCTCCCAGTCTGCCATAGCTGCACATTATTCTGCTTATCTATCTTTAGATTAATTAAGGCTGGAATGGGAGCAGAGGAAAGCTACCAGCAGATCAAAGTAATGAAGAGTCAAGCATGTAAAAGAAGGCAAAGAAGTTTGGCTTGTTTTTTAGTGCAGGGAAATGACTGACGAGAAAGCATATTTTTCTCTATCAATAAAGAGAGAAAAGCTATGTAAACTGAAGGATGCAGCTGGTATCAAAATACTTGGGTGTAAAATGGCTAGTAATTTATGTAAGATGGAAGGCTCTTCATCATAAGATTTCTAGCTCAGTCTTTTATTATTAACGGGTGTTCAAAACACCTCTATGGTTTCAAGATGGAACTTGGTAAAATGTATTAAGGAGAATAATATATGATTATGTATGTGTTATGTCTGTATGTACTGCCTGGAAAATGGAATCCAACATTCACCCATCAGTCCTGTATTTCCTCAAAAACTGGCTAAATCATAAGCCCTTTAACTTAACAAAAAAATGTAATGACTTTTACTTTTCTTTTTGCTTTCCAGATCTATTTTGTTCTTAGAGATATCTTCCAAAGTTTGAGGGCTGCGATCCTACTTTATTTTCTGATAAAATTCTTATTTCTCAAATAATAACAGTACTCCAGCAAACAGTCTAAGAATTAGAAATCTGGCTTATAATAACACCCCCAAACCCCAGCCAATTCTACACAGTCAGCAGAGCCAAGAGGCTTCAGTCAGGCAGTTCTCCCCTGAGACCTTCTGTTGACAAGGAATAGACAACTAACAGAGAGCTTTTTTATGCCTCTCCACAAATCCCCGTTGGGCACTCATTCTGAACACTTGTGTGCCATCCTGTTTCCCCCTCCCCCATGTCAAGGAGGATAATGTAGCAACAAGTAAATGTTTGGGGAAGGATGCTCAGGGATTTGGAAAGGCATCCATCCGTGCAAGGTGCAATGAATTAGGATAGGACTCTTCAGCCTGGCAAGACATGACTGAGGAAGGATATCATAGATATGTATGAAATATAGGGAAGGTGAGTATGGATCAATTGCTTCCAGTAAAAAGAAAAGAAAAAGGATGTTAAAATGAAGCTAGAACGTGACACCTTCTACACCGAAACCACGGAGGCTGGTTTACCAGTAGCATGCAGTCAAGCTGCGTAACTCCTTGCCTCAGGATGCTGCCAGGCCTGGCTCAGAAAATCTCTGAGCTGTCTGCTGCTGGAGATGAGCCGAGTATCCTGGAGAAGCGTTGTTAAAGCTTGACCTGATCTTACACTTTTCCAGTCTTCGCTACAGCCAGCATCAGCTGGGTGAGGTAGAGATTTGTTTTGACCTAATGCTTCTCTCTTCTTACATTAACTCTGGTAAAAGCTGGAAAGGGTAGATCAGCTTTGGAGCTTGCAGAGGAAACATACTCTTGTCTGATCCACAGCAAGTTTGTGTCTTCTGCAAGCTAAGCATCAAGAAAAACAATAATTATTTCCTTTCTGACTGCCCCAAAGGCAGCCAGCTGAAGCTGCAGCACAAAACAAGCAACACAGCCTCTTTTCAAAATCCTTTTGACAAATTCAGAAACTGGTCTAGAGAGTATTGCAGGGCATTTCAACAGGGTCTGGAGCAATGACCAACCAAGGTTTCTTCCTATCTCAAATATGCCACCATTCTTTCTGAAAATGGCATCCTTTACAAATGTGCTTACCGGTGTACTGTCTCAGCTGCTTCCTCCCCTGGCAGAATCAGTTCTAATTCTTGCTTTTTCCTCAAGCCCCACAAAACCAAGCTAGGAGGGAGCTGCACTGCAGCTAATTGGAAGGAAATGAAGGAGATTTAATTTGTCCTCCTATTTCATTGCAAATAGAATTGTTCCAGTCAGCTTCTCACATGCAATGCTGGTGAATACGTGTGACAGAGCAGGTTGAGCCTTTAACTGGTGATTATTCACAAGAAACAGAAGACTTGGCTTGCATTTCAGAGGGCAGGCTGTGCTTCCAGGGCTTTGTAGGAAGAGAAAAAAATGAACTGTTTACTTGCAAGCTGAACATACTTTATGTGGAAATTATGGGGAGATAATCAGTGTGAAATCCCATGCCATGGTTTTCAGAATAAAACCACAATTTAAATTAATTAGGAGAAAGCTGACTGTACCTTTGCCTCATCCTCTTTAACAGCAACACTTTTACTGTTTTCTCTGTGCTTTTAAGCTATAGGATTTATGATGCACTCAGGTTTTGATTGGGGGTTTTTTTGGCATTACTTGAGTAGGAAGAGTTTTGATCTTCTTTATCTCCTTCTTCTTTTCATCTTTTCTGTATATCAAGCAATATAAAATGGTGACTCAGTGGAAAGATGTTTATTTATGACATGTCTTCCCATTGGTCCAATAAATGTAGTTTCAATAGTATTTGACAGTTTTGACTTTGAAGACGGCCATTATCTCCAAGAAGTGGAGACAGGACACTTTGTTAAGGGCCTTTGAGAAATTTCAAAAGAAGATGCAAGCTTTACATCCTTATTTTAGCATTCAAATACCAGACACAGATTGCCATCCATTTACTTAAAGCCATAGCTGGTAATTTATGCAGAAAGGTTCTCCTTTTTTTGTCATACCATTTGTAGTTGCCAAGATGTACACCTGTTAGTTTGCTTGATCCCTGGAGCATAGAAGTTGATTTCCCATGCATGTTTCAAAAATTATCAGCTTGAAGACCAAAACTAATCAGGCAACTCTTCTGGTTCCAGTGCACCAAGCCTTCATGGCTGTTATACAACTGTTTTTAACTGGGACATTTATCCAGCATAGAAATTGGGAGCTACTGTAAAACTCTTCTATCAATAGCAATGTTTGAAATATGTGCCTTGGCCTCCTGCTGTTCAAGCATTGCAAATTGTCAAATTATATGTGACAGACTGATAGTGATTTGTCTTTTTCATGACAGGGAAAAGTGTTTTTCCTCACCCTGGGGAAAAAAAAGCATTCAACTACATTGAAAGATTGTTCTAATCCCATTTAGCTGTTACTTTGCAAAATGTTAGTTTGTTTTAACAGGCAGCTATAAATTTCTCCCAAGATAGTATTCTATAATTGATGTAGGTCTTTTCCATATTAATACAGTGTTGTATAAATTTTATAAAAGTTCTGTGATTGCTGAGCCTACCTGATGACTTGTACTAATGAATGTTTTTATCTATTAAGCTACAGGAAAATTAAAATATATTTTACAGTTATTGCCTGTACTGGTGTACTACAAAGAGAAAGCCATTCAGTGAGAGCTACACAATACCTCACTTCACCTATGAAGGAACAGCTGTGGTTGGCCGTGGTGGAAAATACTTGTGGTGTGAATGGTGGATGAAGTATGGCAGTGCATTCCAGTGTGAATGTATTGAACACTGGGGATAACTGTGCTGAAGGCATATTTGGGTACCGCAGTTGCATATAAGCAGCATAGGCATTACTTCTTAGGCATGATTATTCATCACATAATGACTGTGTTATAGCTGTTAGAAAATATTCTCCTCTTTTCATCACAGTGTAGGATAGACAACATCTGTTAAAGAGATCCTTAAATAAAGCTAGTGTGAGATGTAAAGAGCTTCTAAAAAAAGAAAACAGGAGCAAGGAAACTACAATTTTTCAGACAATACAAGGATCATCATTTTCTGTACTGGTTAGCTAGTGGTACCAATAGCTAGTGGTCCAATAAAAAAAAATAGCCAGCTCAAAACTTCGTTACTCACTGTTGCTGACATGTAGCACAAAAAGTAGTAGGTAGGAGGGAACAATATTAAAAATAGGTCCCTCAAATTTTTTTAAAAAACACCTGTTCAGCATCACATTTTTAAGTAACTCATTGAATTAGCTAAGCATACTATTTGCTGACATCTTAATTAGATAATTATACGTTAATTATTCATCATCCATAATGCACAGCTGCCTGTAGCTAAAACTTAGCAATTGTGGCTAATTGCGTATTCTGTAATGAATCTTGAGTACGAGTCAACAGCACTCTGCTTCAAACTAACCAGTGTAAGAGTAATTTGCAACATGACTAATATCTAATACTCCTGATTCTAAAGATTCTTCAATATGCTTGTCATTTCTGAGAACATTGGGATGGACTTCTTAGATCTGTTTTACAGGTAGCCCTTCATTTAGATTATTCTTTATTTTTTTCTATATTTATACAAATTGATGTACTTATATGTGAGAAATAATGCCAAAAAAAAGGCAAAAATGAGAATTAAAATCTCCTGGAAATTTGAGAACAGTATTAGTAATACTGAAAACATGCTGTTTAGCATGAAACTGACATAGTTTATACTGACATTTTTGTCAATTATATTGCTCTTTTTACACCCCCTTTATGAATATTTATAATGATCATACTATAAATATAGTATACTACAAAGAGTATACATAATACTTTGAGAATTCAAATGTAGTATTGGCTCTAGTTAACTTACTCTAGGCATAGCTGTTTATGTTCATTACCTGGTCATTTGTAAGCTACTTTCATCAAGTTTCTGTGGCTTTTTTGAAATTCTTATTGTGTCACCAAGCTTCCTTTCACAATTTTGGCAGTCTAAACTCTGACCTACCTCCCTATGCCATCATCCTTGATGCATTAGTTATTGTACTGTAGCATGCAGGGTACCTAGCCTCGCTTCACCAGAGCCAAACATACCATCACCTGGGTTTGTGTAACTGAAAGAGGAACCCCCCAGAGTGATTCTCAAACTGCCATGCAGCATTACACCCATACGACAGAGAGATGCTTAGAGACCTTGCTGTCATTTTCTAGCCTTGCTATTTGGTCTATCACTTGGAGAGGGGATTTGATGAGACATGCAGAGACAGTTGCAGGAAACCCAACCAGCCCACTGGGGAAGCACTTTGAGATGCTGATGCATTTCTGACACCTGCATCTGCTAATCGTCAGCGAAGGAACAATTCACTTGACTGGGCTCAGCCTGACCACACGTAACCAGAAGTCAGTGCAGCTTTTGGCTGCTGTCATTTGGAGCACCGCTTGTTAAGCTCTTATCAAAGGGCAGTGTTGAAAATAATAGAAGTGTTGCTAGAGACATTGCATGTTCTATACAGAAAATTCATTTGACCAAGTTTGAAGTGAAAGCATTTTTAAATTATAATGTCTATGACCTTTTAATAGTTTCTGTACAACAGCAATTACAACTGATCTATTGTGTTAAAGTAACTAACTGCACTTATTCATATCCTCTTACCTGTACTTGCTCTTCTTGTCAAGAGTGCAAAATGCAGTTCTCTTTTGGAAAAAATCCTAACTACCTGTTTTGGATTATTTTAAGCGTCCTTCAGGTCTACAGATCGCCATTATGGCTCAGAGTGTAGTTTGATTTAGAGGGAGTAATGCCAAAAGCCTATAAATTTATAAACATACTTCATGTAAACTCTCCGATGTGAGAACTTCTCAGGTGACAGTGAAAAAAGTCCCCTTCAAATGGAAAATGTTGTTTGTTCTTTTTCAGGGCAGGTGATAGGGGATGCTCTTGAGGAGATAAAAATGGCTTTTATTTCCTTTCCCTATGCAGGAGATCAAAAGAAAAGTAGGCAACTACCAGCCTTAATGAGCCATGCTGAAGGGCTGCATCCTGACGGAATTAATGCATCATTTATAAAGTGCTTCGTAGGAAAATGATTTAGCGAATCACATATCACTTTGATGTCTTGTAACACTCTGGCTTATTAATATTTATGCAATGATTTCAGTAGTTACAAATGACAAAATCATGTATGCCGATGGCTGAAAGAACACATTGTGGAATCACTGGTATGGCATGGTTACAAATAGAAGAGTTAGGAAGAATCAGTACACACCGCAGGTTTTGGGACCTGAGTACAAGGCCTTGACTTGGACCCAAATAAATGTCACTCAGTGTGGTGGAGAGATAGAGATGGTCCCTGGCAGGCTGTACGCTGCTTTCGCATGATGCTGCTCTGCTCATTCCAGCTGGGGCTAAAAGGCTTTGAGCAGAGACCTATCAAGCCTGCTCTTGCCGGAAGTGCAGGGCCCTGCAATGCAAATCTGCCATAGAAGGAAACAAAGAACTAAATTATGTCTTTCCACTAGAACTCTGTAAAGTGGATGAGTACTCCCAAATCACCTGTGCAGATGTAGCTGCACAGGTTGTGTTTCCAAAGACAGTGTTGTCTTTGGTTCCTGCTTCTTGGGCCTCCTACTACATTGTAGGAAGATGGAAAATGGCTGAAACAGGATGTAGGATGAGGGAATAAACACAGCACTACAACACTTCCTTTCTTGTAATGATCAGAGGAGGCCGATGTGCTGATTGTAAGTATTTCCTCAGTGAAGACAGAGAATACCTCTTTCTCTCAGTAAAAAAAGAAAGTGTGATAGCCTACCACCTTTTTTCAGTAGGGACGTCAGTCCTCTGTAAGCGTACCAAATTGCTTAGTGCAATATGCCAATCAAGGTGGGCTCGTTCTAGTGCAAGGTCTGTAGGGCACCAAACAGAGCGGTAGTTTTCAATCTTTTCCTTGAGACACAGGGCTCCAGAGTGCTCAGACCTGGGCCTTAGGTTTCTCAGGTCTTGCAGTGCCTCAGACATTTTTCTGTGATTTCCATCCAACTCTAGGAACTCTGGCCTCTGGCTTAACAACTTCAAGCATGATTTGGCAAACAAGCAATGAATATAACCTTAGCCAAATAATTTCTTAACTGTAGTCACTTTGCTCTTAAAAAGGCACAGATGAGTCAGAGGGCTCTGAAAATACATACAAGCCCTAAGGCAGAGCCTTGCTTGCCCTATTCTCCATCTTTTGGTAACTTGCATTTCAGGTTAGGCAAAGTTCCTCTTCCCTTGTCTCCCCCGGCAAATTCTTATTAAGCAATGGCATACTTAAAGTAGCACCTTCTAAACGTCGTCTCACTCCTCTGTCTCCTTTTTCCATATATCCAGACTGAGGACCTGTAGGTATACAAGTTAAACTGTTTGGTTCAGCAATTAAATGCAAATTCCCAATTCCTCTGTACGGCTTTGCCATTCACTGTAGCTCTAAAGCATTCTTCCTGGGCAGAGAAGCTGTCTGAAGTATTTCACAGCACTCTGCTTTGTCTTCAAATGGACAGGAGTCCAACACATAGCAGAAAGAAGTGGAATTCCTACTTGGAGCCAGAAATATCCTAGCCTATCACAGAGGAAATTGGGCATTCAGTTGTGTCTGGATTCACAGTTCATCCCTGACATTTGTTCTTGAATGCATGACTCTTCACCAATATACTCTGTTTTGTGTAAAATTTAGCTAGAACTGAATGTACCGACAATCCTGGTGTGACAAGTTCCCAAACTCAGTTTTGGTAGCACTGCATCGCATCAGGAATAGCTGAAGAGGAACTCTTCTCTCATTGTTTTTGTACTTTGCCCGAGGATAGAAAAGTATTACCTTTCTCCTCCTCCCTCAGTGAGTATGGGGATTTATACCTTCCTTGGAAGCATCTAGTTGCTGTTGGAGACAGCTTAATAAACATTTTTTCATTTCCTGTGGTCTGCACTACATTCTCTAGGAAAAAGGGGAAAGAAAGCTCTCATACGAAAAACTCTAGGTTGTTTGGTACAAAAACACAGGGAGATGATTCTTTTGAACCCCTCTGGCAGCCTGCTATTTACTGATTCTGCCATTTTCTATACTTCTGAAAAACTTGTTGTTTCAACAAGTTAAAAGCTGACTTGGTTTGCCTGCACGCTCAAATGGAAAGATAAATATGCCTTCTCTTTTTCCTTAGTATGTAGCATGAAAATAGACAAGATCATTGGGATTTATGTGGACAAATGTGGTGGGCTTCTAGTATTGGATTGTAAAATGCAATTTGGGATCACTAAGAACAAATATATATTTTAAAAATCTGATTAAGTACTTATTTCTGAAAGTCAAATACAAGAAGTGATTATTAAAACTTTTTAATGTTTTTTTACTTACAGTATTTGTCATTTCAGAGGGAGCAGTTACTGTGCAGATGTAAATTTGTCTCATCTTTAAATTACATTACAAGAACAGGAAAATATTAAGATCGAAAAACTCTATGATCTGATAAATTTTCTTTTAAAAGACTTCTGTAGATTCTGAGGAACTAAGAGTATCTGCGCAGAACCCTACTGATTTGGGGTATAATATTAGACTTCCTCAAGTAAAGCCAGTCCAGGGAGAAAGCATTTAACTTAAGCATATTTTTTTCTGTTTGGTATACCTAGAATTTCTGCTGAGTTTATTTGCTTTTGCACAGGCTTTTAGTGGCTTACACGGGACCTGAATTTCATGTAAAGCATAGAGGGGAAGAACAAGGCTCTGAAATGCCCCAACATGCAACCAAAATGTGCCTCTAAAGATCTAGAAATGTAGGAAATGATGTGGATTTCTGACCTAGGGATCGAAACCAGTCCAGACCTAAGGAACAATGGGAAAGCTCCTCCAGCCATTCTTTACTGTTACATGGGATACTGCCTGGAAACTCTTTTCTCTATTTTCTAATTAGGAATTCAGTTCAGAAGTGATCAGTGCAGAGGCTTCAGCAGAGGTAAGTAAATAATGCTGAACGAGTAAAGCACTGCTTGGTAGACCTTTATTATACTCACGCAGACCCTCTGGATAACCCAGTTGGTACAAAATTAATGTATTTCAGTATTCTTGACAAGAGGAAACAAGGCATGGATTGCCATTACCTGAGTCATATTACAGATGTTTTAGAGATACATTAGACACAACGTCCTCTACAGAGATTAATGATGAAATATTGTTGTAGTTTAAGCCCAGCTGGCAACGAAGCACCATGAGGCCGCTCACTCACTCCTCCCCTTGGTGGGATGGGGAGGAGAAAATATAATGAAAAGCTCATGGGTCGAGACAAGGACGGGGAGGGATCACTCACCAATTATGGTTACAGGCAAAAAGCAGACTCAGCTTGGGAAAATCCAAAATCAATTCAATTTATTGCAAATCAAATCAAAACAGGATAATAAGAAGTAAAAGCAACCTTAGAACACCTTCCCCCCACCCCTCCCTTCTTCCCAGCTCAAGTCCACTCCTGATTTTCTCTACCTCCTCCCCACCAGCAGTGCAGGGGGACGGGGAATGGGGGTTGGGGTCAGCTCACCACACCTTGTCTCTGCCGCTCCTTCCTCCTCAGGGGCAGGTCTCCTCACACTCTTCCCCTGCTCCAGCATGGGGTCCCTCCCATGGGAGACAGTTCTCCATGAACTTCTCCAACGTGAGTCCTTCCCACGGGCTACAGTTCTTCACAAACTGCTCCAGTGTGGGTCCTTTCCGTGGGCTTCAGTCCTTCAGGCACAAACTGCTCCAGCGCAGGCTTTCCCATGGACTCACAGCCATCTTCGGGGGCATCCACCTGCTCCAGGGTGGGCTCCTCCCCAGGCTGCAGGTGGGCCTCCGCTCCCCCGCTCACCTCCGTGGGCTGGGGGGGACAGCCTGCCGTCTCACCATGGGCTGCAGGGGCATCCCCTCCTCTGGTGCACCTCCTCCCCTCCTTCTTCACTGACCTCGGTATCTGCAGAGGGGTTCCTCTCATATTCCAATCCCCTCTCTGCTACAGGTTTCCCCTGCTTCAATATTTTCGCCCAGAGGTGCTACCACCGTCGCTGATGGGCTCGGTCTGGGCTAGCGGTGGGTCCGTCTTGGAGCCGGCTTGCATTGGCTCTGTTGAACACAGGGGAAGCTTCTAGCAGCTTCTCACAGGAGCCACCCCTGTAACCCCCTCCCCCGCTACCAAAACCCCACCACACAAACCCAACAGAAATGTACAAAAAGGGCTCTTTTTCTCAGTGCACATGAATATGACTGGTGTGCCTGAATTAGGTCTGCTATTTAGATCTCAGTATCCCAGTTAAAGATTGTTTTTTTCAGGGAGTGTGACAAGACTATAGATATTTCTGGAGAGCACAGAGACTGCTTTCACAGGTATAGCTGCAAATCTATTATCAATAATGGAAGATATATCTCAATTTGTGACAATTTCTTTTATTTCCCTGATACATATCTTATTCCATTGCAGCCAGGGAAATAGCATTCAACTCTATTTTGGCAGATGGCAGGGCAGGAAAAGTATTTGTAGTGTGCATAATTGATTGAGGAATACCATTATTTAATGGGTTTTAGAGAAAAATAACTACCTATTTAGATGTAGGCTTTTTTTATAACTTAATTTCAGCAAAATCAGAATGAACATAGTTTATTCAGAATGTCTTCATCATGTAATATTTCCCAGAAGAATCAGTAAAGAAATAAATGTGTTTTACAAAGTAATACAACAGTTTAACCTGCTATGATATGACTAACTGTAGAATGATTTTGAAAACTTAATTTCAAGCACTGGTTGTTTAACAGATTTATTAAAAACTCTTCACACTTCAGTAAACTTTACACATTGTGGCTTTCATTCATTTACTCCTTGACAGGTCGAATGGGAATATGCAATGCAGTTATTGGATATTTACCTTTACTTTTTTTTTTCTTTAAACAGAACAAGTATTATTGGCTTTTATTAAGACTTATAAGGTAAAAAAAATCCAATAGTACAATTCAGGCAGCACAGGAGTATGACACATATCTCTGAATTCATTTGGAGATAAAGTACTTAAAACTGACAGCTGTTTAAATATATGCGTTATGTTAACAATCATATTTCCAGACC
This sequence comes from Harpia harpyja, assembly GCF_026419915.1. Taxonomy (NCBI): domain Eukaryota; kingdom Metazoa; phylum Chordata; class Aves; order Accipitriformes; family Accipitridae; genus Harpia; species Harpia harpyja. Next base: position 42,345,602 of record NC_068944.1, read on the forward strand.
ACAGTCATTTAATTATTATGTTCAGTGTGTTACCTCTAAGTAGTACAATTGTTCTTCATTCACAGAAATGCATGATGGCAAGACATTTCTCAAAACTAAATTGTTCTTTTGATAAAACTGTTGTGGCTAAAAACCAAAAGCTCTGTTAAAAAAATCTTTAAATAGTACACAGGTCCACATTGGAAAAAAGGGGTAAGTAAAAAAAATACATAGCTGAGAAGCATGTAACTTTTGCATTCTGCATGAAACTAAATTATGTTTTTCCATTTCCCCATAATTGTATATTTGTTTTGTTCTCTGAGCAGAGTGAGTTTTTCATACGAAAATTTTACTGATCATTTTTAAAGAGCTTGTTTCACTTTACTGAATAATGGTAGTAAGTACAAATCTACTTAGTAAATAATGCATGTAATTGAATTCTGTGCTGGGTTGTTTAGAAGAGCTCATGAAGATAAGAAATATTTCTGTGGGAAAAACAGGATGTGAAATCTAGTTTGTGTAGGTTTCACCTAACAGAGAATGGGACAGATCTATTTCTCTGTCACCTTTGCTGAGATGTATGCAGAACAGACATGATGACATAAAGATGTATCCAGCCATTCATGAGAAATAAGAAATTGAATCTTACTCACACCTTTTCCTCAGCTCCTGCTTCTCACATACTCTCCTGTATTGGTCAGCAGCAATAAGAAGCTGTTGTTTTGTAAGAAGTCAATGGGAGGCATCCAAAGTGACAATCTTAGAAGATTATCTATCTTCACAAGTTTATTTTGGATTTTAACTTTATTTTGTTATGAGCGAAAAGTGGAACTTTTCCAATATTTACTTAGGTTGTTTTATTTAATTATCCAAGCATGTTACCGTGTTACCTGGCACCAAGAAATGGAGCTGTTCTTGTGGTAAATTGTTTCCCGGAATGGAGTAAATGCTGTGGGGATGAAGTGTAAAACAGGCATCAAATCTGGGGCCAAATTCAGAGACAGTGTCAGCTGGTGTAAAACATACTTTGTTAAATTCACATACAGTGTCTTATATTGATGAACTCTTAACGCCCAAAAGAAGGATTAAGAACATAGAATCATAGAATCATAGAATCATTTCGGTTGGAAAAGACCTTCAAGATCATCAAGTCCAACCATTAACCATGCCCCCTAAACCATGCCCTGGAGTACCCTGTCCACTCGCTTTTTGGATACCTCCATGAGGAAGCATAAATTAAAGGGTGCAGGTCTCATTCTCACTTACTCTTAAACCTTCTTAAATCACTCTGGCAAAAGAAAGAGACCTCAAGGCATGAGGAATTATACCCCCGCAATTTTCCATTATGCAGTGGGCTTTCTTATTCAGGGCAATTGCAAGAGGCTGCACCAGACTGGCACCCGACATGTGGCATAGCAGCAGAAAATGGCCACATTGGTATATGGCCAGACTGGCCTTTGCTTGTAAAGGACCTGAGAGGAACAGAGCATGAAGCCAAGCAACTCTGAGGATATCATAGCTTCTACTAGGGGCAGGATAGCCCCAGAAGATAGATCAAACTAAGGCAGTTTTGACTTCTCTAACATGCCTTTACATCTAATCACATATGCATAATTTCCACTTTCCATCTCACAGGCTGGTTTACAGTCTCTTGGGATTCAGCTCCCTTCATCTGAAGGTGCTTCAGTCCACCTTGTTATCCTTCCTCTTGGCCAGGCCCTAAGGCCACAGCAGCTCTAAGCTATGCTCTTATTCCACACTGGAGGCAAAGGAGCTTCCCTGAGCACATGACTAAACTTCAGCCGTTTTATAGCTCCTGTCAGATTCCTTTGACCACTGAGAGACATGAAGAAATCTGAGCTTACAGCTTTTCCATTGTATTACAGTTGCTGGAAGGTAGGGAAGTAAAAAGGTGGGAATGACGCATCTTTTTCTATCCAACCACCTTGTTTGCATTTTGGGCAAGACCTTCAGTCTCACTGCAGTGCAGAGAACTATCACTCCAACCCATTTTATTGTAAAGAAAGAGGGAAGGACTTGACTTACAGTCCCCTTCCAATGCCATTTCCAAGTAAAGTATCAAAACTTTTGCCTTTCAATCACCAGCTAAGGATATCTGTGACCATTTCTGCACCTTCATGGCAGAGTGCGATTAAGTCTATGCCTCTGCTGCTGATGCGTGGCACTTATGATAGCTTCTGCAACAAGACCACATGAGCATATATCCTCTGAGGTTACTTTCTTGGCAGCTTTAAGGCCAATAGATGTTCACAATCACAGAGGGCTGCCTTTTCAAGACAGCACTTGATTTTAAACTGGAATGCTTTGTATTTCTAGTCCTTAAAGTAGAGTAAACAACAAATCCAATGTGCATGTTGCCACCTGACACTTGCTGTCCTCTGTTTTTTCACAAGGTAGTCATCCCACATCTTCCTTTTGGGAGGCTGGCTTAGTGCTTGTCTCAAAAAGCTCCTTGCTTTGCTCTGTTATCCTCAGTCCCACCTACTGCTGCATCAAGGTGTATTTGAAACTTTGTTCCTTGTTTTCACTTGCAGTCACATTAAATTAACATGAGCTGTTCCTTCTGATGTAGAAAGGAAAACAGTGTTGGTCCATCAACACTCAAAGCTATGAGGTTCAGTTGGTGGCTCTCTAGTTACACAGGAACAGCCATGAAAGTGACCTACCTGTGTGATTACTGCTCATTCTTTGTATTGCTTTATCCCTCTACTCTGAAAAATAAAAAAGAATCCCTTTAATCCAGTTAGGTAACCATGTAGAAGTGAGTAGGGGAAAGTAGAGTACACCCTTTACATAAAGGTAATGCAAATAGTTATAATATTCTTCATAGGCCTGTTTCAGTCACGCAAACTACATCCTTGCCATAGTATGTTCCCTGCATACTCTCATTGTTGTCTGGTTGAGGTTAGAATTAATTAGTATCTGACATCTCCTCTATCACTTCTTGTGACAATCCTCTTGGGTTAGTTTTCAGTATAGATCTATCTACTGCTAATTCTAACTATGTCAGTGCTAAATAGATGTCATTTTGTGCTTCATAACAAGAGAGGAGCTCTCTTACACAAAGTGACAGCATTTCCAATGGACATATCATTCTAGTTGGAAGTTTAGTGATACAACATCTCTATTGGTTAAGTTACTAAAGAGGATCCTGAGGAGTTTTTTGCTTACTAGGCTTCCAAAACCATGGATCATTTGATTATAAGTGAAAGAGCAGAAAATGAAGAACAAAATTCATTCTTACTCTGTATTGAATTTTCCTCAGAGTATTTTTCACAATCTGGGAGCTGGTCCTGACTATCCTGAACTTCTTGATCAGCAAAAACATAAATATTTGTGGACCTACATTGTGTTCTGTCATTCTAGATTTCACACTAATTATAATTAAGGTGCAGCATAAATCATGGACAAAGTCAACAAAAGCAAATTATTTATCCTAGAAATGAGAAATATCAAAGGCTAACAGAAATTCCACATTACCAGTGGGCACACAATTCAGGCTTAAGAATGTATATGATTATGATATAAATAATCTGAGAAAAGCAACATATGCAAAATCTATACTGTTGATGTTTTTTAAGTGGTTGTATTTTAACGTAAGTAGCAGAAATATTTTATTCATTTGAGCCTGGGGTGCAATAATAACTTTAGACCTAAGAAGTATGAAGACAGCCACTACAAGGACAGTCCTATTAGACATATGTTGCAATCCTAAAGGAACAGTGTCTTCTACCCATCTCTCCCTTAGCTCCAGTTTTATTCACTATCAGATTGTACACAGATATTTCCTGCACAAGCTGCTGAGTACAGTGTTTACGTTAAGTAAATGTCTGTGCAGCTCATAGACTACTGATGATGTAAAAGGGTTTTGTTAGATTATGTCGATGTAGAGTCTTTTAGGATTACAGTAGCACTAACCGAGGTAGCTGCATCCCTGCTGTTTGGGCAGCTGTGTACATGTGTTCCAGCCAGATGAAAGTTATTCTTCAAGTATTGTGTTCAATAAAAAAGGAATTGATTAACTTTATCTCATCAAGTTCTACACAACCCAGTTCTGAGTGTATTTTACCTTGGAAGACTTGTTTTATAATAAAATTGGAGACAATTAAGTCAACGATCAGCTAATTTTACCAAATTTTAACTCTTACTCACTAGGCCAAAAAGAATAGATTTACGCAGTGTCACTTGGATACTCTAATTCAAATAAATCTAAAATACTGCAGTATTTTACTTACACAGAAATCCATAATCACTTTGGAAAGCTAAAATGAAGAATCACATGTTTCAATTCCTAGAAATGAACTATTAAAGGCATGTGCTACAGTTAAATAGTATATATATCATAGTATAACAGGAATTATATTCCTAACTAGCCAATGTGTTGGCTTCTTCCTTGTCGTGAAATCCCAGCTGCAATGTAGCATGGCCTTGGCTTCACTTCCTAGCCTCTATCTTCTCTAGACAATTGACTGTGAAGTCTTCACACTCTTCAAATGGACATCAGGTAACTTAGTTTAGTTGATGCTCTCTGGCAAGAGGGAAAAACACTGTTGATGTTTTTTGTTCTACACTGTGACCTGGTGCTATCTCTAAATCAAAATTCATTTACCTCTGAAATTGAAGAGTTTTCTTTCATTTTGTTTAGATGAATCTATTAATTTTCCTTCCTGACTTTTATATCACAAATGTATTGACAATCTGTCTATCCTTATGAAAGGTATGAAACACAGGACAGCTTTATTCTCTTTTTCCTAATACAGCAAACTTTCTAGATGGCAATTCTGCCCATTACCATAGCAGCATTTTTCATCCAAATGTCTAAACAGAGATAGTCACATGGATTTTGTTTTCATTTTGCCTACATTAGAATGAATCCTAACACTTGGAATATCATAATGCTACCAAATAGAACCTCTAAGGAGAACACCATGCTGTCTCTAGGGCCATCTTTCTTGGTGTATTACACCTCCCGATGATGTGAAAAGGGTACCCTCCCATCCCCATTGAGAACATATTCCTAGCAAAAGATAATTAAGAAAAGCAAACACTTTCTTTTTAAAATATCAGTCTTTTATAACTACATTAAAAGCTGAAAGACTTCCAAAACTGAAGAAAAAAAAAATTCTTAAAGCTGAAGTATTACCAATTCTTCTCAATAACTCAGATCTTCAGAAAAAAAAGTTCAGGGAACTTTAACAAGTACCAACTTTGTGAAACTTCAGCAAGTTATTTTAAACAGGTCTTTTAGTTTCCTCCACTTTGCTGAGTATTGGGATATTTGAATCATTTAGCTTCTTTAACTGAATTATTTTGCACACCACAATCCAGATTTTGCAGTACCAACAGCTCATCATGAAACAGAGCTAATGCAGCATCAGGAAATAGCTGAAGCAAGAGAAGAAACAGATTTGTTTAATTTTATACACATATTCCTTAGAAATCAGTGATGAGGGTAAAGAAAATCCAGAACACTTATAAAGCTTTCCTAAAAAATGTTTGGATAAAATTAATTTCATATTTGTGAAGTTTTCCACAGACTGTTGAAGGCTTAGTAGTAACTGTTGCCAAAACCTTAATTTCAGTTTTACTGCACTTGACCTATTCCTAAAAGTATTTTTCAAAGAACAGATTTAGAAGATAGTCAACAGTTAGGCTTTGAAAGCAGCAGGAATCATTAACAAATCAGCATCTTTTAACAGTGCTATCTGAGATGGTGTTTCCTTCTCTTTAGAAATACGGTTAACATCTGTGTTTAAACTTATTAATGATGAATACTGGGTGTACATGTACATGTTGTGTACGTGTGTATATAAGTCTATATGAGCAAACAATTTTGCATGCAAAATGCCTTCTGCCACGCTTACAGGAACAAAATACAATCTAGACAGTCTTCACATTGCAAAGAATCTCACAATTTCATAACTCAATACAGTTGTACACTCCCAAGGATAAGAAAAAAACACCACAAGAGACATGAAAAAGATAACATATATAACTTATATGTGAAACTCTTTTTTTAGCTGCCAGTACTGAGGATTGTAAAACTTAGAATATCTAATGGCTTAATCTGAAAAAAAAAAAGTGATTTTACAGAAGATTTTGGATCATCAGACTCTTATCTTTCTGTTTGGAAAATCCAAAATGCACAATTTTCTCACAGCTAGAGGGTCCTTCTCACAGCTGTGGAATGGAAATGTCATCTTTGCATGATTTTTCTCAGCTTCCTGGAATTTATTTTATGTGTGTATATCATAAATGTAGTACCTGTCTCTTTTCTGTCCCTCAACCTTCCCTAGAATATCACATAGCTAGCACTAAATTAAAAGAAGCTTTCTTCAGCTTAAAGTGAAGTAAAACTGGAGAGATGTGCTCTGGAGTAATAAGGAAAACATGGTGATTGAAAAGTATTTAAAATTACTTACTGCCATGTTTGCAAATGTCAAAGACCACTCACAGATGAAGGTTTTCTTCTGTGTTTAAAGACTTTATTGTCCACAAGAAAGACATGGAATATTTCCATGAAGATGTCAAGGGATAGCACGATGGTCATTAATACCAGTGTACTGAACGGGAAGGAAAAAAAGCAGAGTCAGGAATGCTTGTAATGCCACAATGCAAACATGACCTTGAGCGCAGAGCCCAACAGCAACAGGGAATACTGCAGAAACTGGGTGCACAAGTTAACTCCTTTTCTGTCATCTTGGTCTCTTCTGTTTTAAGTACCTTTTACCTCTCCCCAGCTGGGAGAAGCCAAAATGTCAACAGTGAACACACAGTCTCAGATATCACAACGGTAGGGAAAAAAACAAATGCTAAATGGCTGGCCTGCTAGCCAGCAGGGGGAAGGTACACCTCTTTTATAGCACTCTCCTAAATACCAAAGATTTTAAAGAAACAGGGAGATTTACCAACACTTTCTTACACAGTATCAAAGCACCAAAGGCAGGCGCAGCCCAGTAGAGTCTAGTTTTTACCATTAAACATTGGGAATGTTTCAGATACATGATCTCCAGGGAAGCAGTGCAGCCCAAGAACCAGCTCCAAGACATCTTCAAGGTGTTCTGGCCTGCCCAGCAGCTTCTGTATGGGAAACAGAAGTTCACAAAAACAGGTCTTTAGACCAAATAACAGCAGCTACTTCATCCAAGAGATCTGTTCAATAGATACACTAAAATACAGAACAGCATTAGCCAAAGACTAACAATCTGGCCGTTCTATCAAAAAGGACAAGAAGGGGCGGGTGAGCAGGTTCTACTCACATCATGTTTGTTTTCACCTCTCTTAAAGACCAGAAAACAGTGAGACTTGATCATTTCAAGCCCTAATGAGAAAACTCTGTTTTTAAGGCACTGGCAATCAGCCACTTTGGTGTCTAGTAGCTTTTATTATCAGATAGGTGTTTCTTGTCTAGACCTTTGTATACAGGTTACAGTTGTGCTTTCATTAGCATGGTTTCTCTGCCAGTAATAGTTCAGGAGATATGAGTGGCATCTGCCACATGCTTTTTTTTTTTCCTTCTTATCATCTCCCCAAAGCAGAAATTGTCTGTGAAGTGAAATTGTTTTGTCTGGTAGATTTTACTTCGTCATATGTACATGCTGCAATGTGCTTGTGTTAAATAGAGCAAAGTCAAAGAAATGGTGGCTCCTAGCTCCTGTGCGAGTTCATTTCACTGTCTGGCACCAAAGCTGAAAATCTCTTGTCTCCTGCAAAGACTCTTACCCTTGGGGTAAAAAGTTGTATTGCAATTGAGGGTCTGCCAGCAACTTAAATTGGAATATACCTGTTTAGTAAGACCCAGCAATTTTTAATTTACTGATTTAATTCATTCTTGTTCTTCAATTAATGATCAACCATTTCTTTCTTTTTTAAACAGAATACATTCTATGAGGATTTCCTCCTTTTGATCAAAAGCTTCTGAACGACTGGATTCACAGTGATGTGGTGAGATTTTACAACTATTCGGGGCTGTCCTGCAGGGCTACTGGTCTGCCAGCTCACAATACTTTTTTGTTGTTTTACAACTTGACGTTCATTTTAGTTTCCTCTCTACTCTTTTCCAGGAGAAAAATACACCTCCAAAACTGAAAAGTCTGAAAGGACTAGGGAAGGAAAGATTTTCAAGGTTCTAAAAAGATAAAGCTGAACATAGGAAGAAAAAGACAACTGAATAAATACAGTCATATTGGTCCTGCTTTTTGCACCTCTTTTTATCCTGAGCATTAGCTTACTTCTACTGGTTTACTTATGATTCTGCGTGAATAAAGTAGAAGATTCACTTTCAGCATGAAGTATTTACTGCAATCAGTAAAGATGGATATCATATGCTGTTAAGACAATTGTATAGTTATGTTGAAGAATTAGTGAATCACTAAAATGCCGAGTGAAACAACAGAGCAGGTATTGTTATTGGATCCAAAGTATTGCAACTGTGGAGAAATATTGGGATAGAAAGCCATTAGTCACCTTTCAGCTAATGAAAGCCGAGCAATTTCCTAACAGAAAAGGAAAGAAAGTGTTAATGAGAAAATGTAAGTTAATCTTATTATTAGTTCTCAGCAAAGCAGCAAAATATAAGCAGACAGAGGAAACCTAATTCTCTCCTCGTTGTTCTAAGTTTGCCAAAAATAAAGTTCCAGCCCTCGGAATGTAGGCAGCATACTGGGCTAGGGAGCGTTTAGCTAAATGAAGACACGCTCCTGTATCACCTCTGCTTCCTTCCCTACTTCTTATCTTGCAGTCAGGTTGAGGAAGAAGGCTAAACACCATGCTGTCTTCAGTGCAAGCCCTGTTTAGAAAGAACCTCCACAGCCAAAACACAGGTGGATCACATCTAATGTACTACACACGTACCCCTCACTCTATACATGAAAAATAAGGCAGAGCATCAGATTTGCTTAGAGTGGGCAGAGAACGCTGTGAGACTGTGATATAACTTAATGTGCATGTCATACAGAATCACTCCAGCATCGTAACAGCATCAAAACTGGGAATCACCTAGATCCACTCTTTTCTCACTCAGAGAAGAGGCTATACTAAAGAAAGTAATTATACATTTCCTTTTTCTAAATCTCTGAAAATATAATTTTGAACAGTGAAATAGAAATATATCATAGCCACATATAAAATTGTTTAAAAATTCTTCTTCCAAATATTTCAGTGATTTATGGATTTATACTAATCACACCCTGTTTAGACTTTGGGATATGTAATTTTGGATAAATACCAATATTTTACTACCACTGTCTGCTAACAGTTTTGATACAGGTCACTTTAATGTAAGATGTAGGGAAAATGAAGTAACAAAGACTTCATTTTTCTAGGACGTTAGACTAGAGACATGTTATTCATATACAGAAGAGTAGTCACAGTATTGCTACAGCTGAAGTCAGACCAAGATCAGACAGCTACCCTCATGTCAGTTGCATGTAAAAGAAGTGATACTCCTGTCAAAATCTCAAGTCAGGTTATAGCCAAGAAATACAGGCATATTGTGAGTCTGCTAGGGAGTGAAAAGTAGTTGGGCAAAGGCCTTTTCTGGCTGATGTTCTAGGTATGTAAGAGAGGAGGAAGACAAGAATAAGAGACATGAAAGAAACAAGACAGAAAAAAAATCCCCAAACCACAGTATGTATTTTTACATTGTGTTTTGAGAGATGCCCAGATAGTGAACATGGAAACATGGCTCCAGGTATTGCTTCCTTAACAAAATGAGACACCATCTCTTAAGCATAGTTAGTGGTTCAGTATACTGTTGACATGTTATTAGCTCAGCATTAGGCAGTTTGGATGCTCTCAGGCACACCTGCATACCATACCTGTAGGCCGCCTGCAAGCGTTTCTGCAATCATTATACCTGCTGCCTAGGAGTTGTCTGTGTAAACTGGAGGCAAGCAGAGCTGGAAATATGCCATGCTTCTGGCTTCTTGGAGACTGGTAACATGATCCTGAAAAAAAACCCTCCAACCCCCTCCAGAGAAAGTATTTGTGCTGGGTGATGATTGCCAGAGATATGGTTTAAATGATAAGGGATTTTTAAATGTAAAAATAGATGGACAAAATAACCTGAAATGAAAGTAAATATTCTTTTAAGACAAATTTTAAGAAGGGGGGGGGAGGGAAGGAAGGTGTGTAAATACCAGTAAGAGCAGCAGATATTCTGAGATACAATAAACATTGCTTCCTGCCATCTCTCAAAAGCAATAAGCAGTAATAATGTTTAACTGTCATAAATAAATGCCATACTTGTCCTATAATATTCATATGGTGCAAATCTGTCCACAGCTGTGCAAGAAAAGAGAGCTACATCCTCAGCAGAGCTATGCAGCTTTAGAGCTGCACAGGGCCTATAACCAGGCACGCAAGGGATATCTTGCCTTTCTCCAGCTCTGCCCCTGCTTGTGCATTAAGAGAAAACAAAGGGATAGCGTTTTCTGTCTTGTGGTTTTAAGGCATGTAATTAACCTGCTTCTATTTACTGGATACACAAGTGCTCCTGTGAGAGTGAACTGTGCTCCTTTGCAGAGTGTAACAAATAAACAAAATGGACTGGCTGTTTAATCAAGTAATTGCCCTAACGATGCCCTCCTAGGCACAAACATTGGTGGGTTTGAGAGCGAGCTTGAATGTTGTTGACTTTTGGTCATGTTACAAAGGCCATTTATTTACTCAGATTTCTTCTCAGAGAAGAGCTGAATAGACAGAATTATTTCCTCTGTTCATGATCATGGAGGAGAGTTTTTGACATTCTGGATAATTTGATTATATTTTACTACTCTGTATTTTTTCTTTTCTTAATTTATTTTAAAAAGTAGTATCTTTTAAGATGTATTCCAACTCACTAATCAAATTAAATAATTTTAAGACAAGTGTCATTTTTTCTGGGTTTAAGGATTTAGTCTATAAGCAAAATTCCAAAGAAAAATTAAATATTAATTCAATGAGTTGCCTAATTTCAGATCAGTATCGTGTATGGAGAGCCATATTTACAGGGCATTCACTGAGCCAACCCGGGGCCAATTGTATTCAAAAGGAGAACTGAAATACTCCCAGGAGAAAAAAAAGGATTACTTGCTAAAAAAATACATATTTAATGATGAAATTATTATTATTATACCAAGCTTTGGTCATCCTTGACAATTTTTTAAACAGCTATAATCATGAAGTAAGCAGTCTTCAGCAGTTACCCATCGATAACACTGCTCCAGTAGAAATGTAAATCCAGAGAAATTAATTCTTCACACTAGCAAAATAAACAATGATATTATCCCCAAAGATGCTTCTCCTCAAACAGTCATTGTCATTTTCCTCTTATTTGGCTGCAGTATGTCGCATCTACTCTTCCTCTATCACACCTTAAAGTGGCTGATCTTAAAGGAACTCTTCACATGCTTAAAGTGGGCACCTGCTGAATATCTGGGTGAATTGGGCTCTATATTTCAGTAAGACCCAGACCTACAGCTCTATCAGCTCCTTGTCACATTTTAGTCATTTCATTTCTAAGTGCTGGAATGCAGTACCAAGCTGCCTGTATTACCCTGTCATCATTCTTACTCCATTAGGACTGGGTCCATGTTTGCTTTTAATCACCACTGTAGTGTTTTCCAATATGTAGTTTATTGTCTCTCATCTAACAGACTATTGCTTATAATTTAGGGCTGCATGATAAACCTGCCTTCCTGGTAAATGGCTTAGCTAACGATTCATCCAACCAGCTGAACACAGATGCAGCCAGCAGGGCAGAGCCAGGAAAATGTGGTGTGTTTTTTTTTTTATAACGTGGTAATTTATTAATGGTCACTGCTCACATTCCGGACTTACATAACTCATCATGGAATCCTAAAGTATTGTTCAAAAGTGCATATGAAGGGGCATATAAATATATATTGTCCTTAAATCCAGACTGAGCATAACTCACAGTAGAGTGTCCCCAAACTTGATCTCATCAACATTTTTGTCAGATAATGTGATACGAATAAAACAATGCAAACCAGCTGCTTGCCATTGTTTGCAGACAGTTTAAAACAAATTAAAAAATTGAATGAAAACTTCCTGTAGCTTTTCTAAGTGGAGATTTTTCCTGTGCATACTCACACAGAGTATCAGTCTGTATTAGAGGGTCTCTCATTGGCATAAGGAGTGAAGTTATGGTATCTTCTGCTTATCCTTGATGGCTGTCCAGCAGAGAAAAAGTTGGGAATTTGTACTGCACGTTTTCTAAAAGATTATGGATGAAGTCCAGTGGCTCTCCCAACATTCCCTCTTTTACTAAAACAAGTTGTAATGGCCAAGGTTATGCATAAGCTGTTAATGAGGTCATATAATAGTTGCTCTGTTACTGTCAGATGTTACAGGAACCACAGCTCATTCTGTCCTTTTTGTAATGCATTTTGTGATAGTTTAACGGTGAAGACATTATGTCTGACCAGATTTCATGCAGGCATGGAAGAGTTATAAAAAACCATAAACATCATTTGCAGTAGAAAAACACAGTACACTGTCCTTTGTGTATAGTATCTGTTCCTTCTTTCAAGGAGACCTCATGTCTAAATTATATATATTTCATCATCCCTATTTTCCTTAATTTGTTTATAGTTATCTTTATTTTAGTACTTGCTGACTGTTCCATTCTAGCAGCAACTCTTAAATGAAAATATTGAATCTAAATATCATGTGAAAGTCTTCACATGAGATGACTCCTCCTTTTGTATTGTTTGGAGACGTGCTAAAAGAAGTAGATGATTATTGTTGCTTATAATGGGCTCCACTCCAGAGGATCAGAGGAGGTAAAAGGGTTTTTTTTTCGTTTGGTTTGGTTTGGTTTTTTTTCCAGAGGGGAGATTGCCAGCCACTTCAACAAACCTACTGCCTTGTTCAACAACTTGGCACAAACTTCAAGGTCTATTCCAGCTGCATCTGATCGATCCTTACCATGAAGAGTAGAGAGATGAAATAGACTTTCTGGGATTATGGGTGTCTGTCTTCTTTCATTCCTACTGGACTACATAAACTGCGCTTCACACTGGTTAGTTTTCAAGCATGGAAAGACATGGTGTGAAATGCATTTTATTGGACCTAAGTGTTTTTGTTATATAAGCAGAACAAAAAGATCTAACAAGGAAAATAAGCAAATACTGTATTTTGTTAAATTATCTTGACTTGAGAATTTAGTGTATCTAAGAGAAGATTTGTTTACTTCCTGTTAAAAAACACATTCCTTTGAAGTCAGCAAAGCTGAAGGTAAGGTATTTGATTTGTGTCCGATATTCCCAGGATAATATGCCCAGTTGCCGCAATCTTTTTTACACAATTTCTTTTAAGACACGCTAATGAGTCATGTTCACTGCTCTCATTTATGTTTTATGATAACATTTCAGAAGTCATGTTGTACAGAATTTTATACTTACGCTCACGACTATGCAGAGGCAGTGCACATTGGCACCACCATTATGTTTGCATAGCATATATAAATTTATTTACAGTCAACAAAGCAATATAATGAAAGGTGTCCACCCAGCTAGGTAGGATACTCAAAAAATACCTTTACCTAATGAAAGGGAAACTGTGTCAGGCAGAAGTTAATTTGCATAGGAGATAAGGTTAAGAAATGTGTTATTGTCTTAATTAAATCCATTTGCAGGACTGGAGGCTCAGGATGTTCTGAAGGCAAATGCAGAAATTCAACTTAATTCTGACAGCCTCCAGGGGCAACACTGAAGCCCAGATAAGGGAGAAGGGTGTCTGAGGGTGTCAGGATGTTTCAGACACTAGCCTTCTCCACTGTCGTTCGTTCAATAACTGCTCAGCTCCCTATGCCTCCCATATCGCCACCCTCTTCTCACCATATGGGCCCAGGCGTACTGCTTTCAATGTACTCTTGTCTTCCCTGTGTAAGATGTCCACTGAGTCTACCATGATCTACTAGACCCATATTTTGTATCTCCTAAGATTAGTTTAATTATGTTGGCAGCATTATGAATGGTACAATGTCAAAATGTTCTTTTTTTCCCATTGATTTCAATTACCTCAGACTCATAGCTTAACGAGCAGTGAGAAGAGATATGGGGATTTAATTTGCAGTAAGGAGCATAGAGAAAAGAAGGCAAGCACTAGACAAGATTAAGATTTTGTTACTACTGTTTATTACTAGATTTGAGGGTCCAACCTAAACCTAGCTTAAGAAAAAGGGAGTTCATTCATTAAGTTCACTGGCTTAGGATCAGACTCTAAAAACATAATCTTCTTATTTTTCAGCCTACTACCCTATTGAATTGAAACAGTTCAAAAAACAAACCAACAGTGAGTGTAAATGAGGCATTGGTTCAGAGACACATGAAACTAAAATCTAAGAAAGTCTAAACATTTTGTGTTAGCAAAAGTTTCATGTTTACCTTTAGAGCACAGCCAACATTCTTGAATGTTGTGATTTATGATATGACAAAGTGTTATGTGGGTCCAGTAACATTTGAGGTGCCACAGATATCAGTAAAAGATCTAACACGTTCTCTCTGCCAGCTTATTGCCATTTAAAACTACTGTAGACTACTTACAACAAAATCTGAAAGTACTGTTACTGTACTAGTACTATAGTATTTACTGTAGAAGGGGAGATAATTAACTACCATTAGTTTGCTACATCTAAGGTTACTTCATGACAGCAAAATCCTACTACTAAAGACAGCACTAAAAATTTCCTTTTCATCAAATTCTGAAACAAATATGATTTATCCAATGGGCATGTTCTTGATGCACTAATTTGTCTCACATTTTTTCTCTGACTCTGGGTTAAGTACCAGTTTCCAGAGATTGTCCTACATTCTTCAAAAAAACAGCCTGGACAATGAAGTTGTGTCTTAAGAGCTGCGAGACTGGCTTTGATATACTGCTAGTGTGAGGAAATCCCAGTGTTTATGGTCCGATACCGAGAATTAGAAGTTTCTGAATCACTGAGTTATGGCTGCTCACATCGGAGTCACTGACAGTTGAAGGAAAAAATTACATCTGGCTTAACTGGAAAAGATGATCATTCTTGTTTTGATATTACTAGTTTTGGTTGTTGTTGTGTAGTTGCTATTTATTTCATGTAATTTTTGTGTTTCCATTTCGATTAAGCATACCTTCTCCCTGACAAAACCGGAATGTTTTGTTTCTGAGTCAAGTATTGAGATTAAAAATTGAAACTGAAGGAAAGTTCTAAAAGTGAATTTATACTTGAAAAACTGAAAAAAATAATTTAAGAAATGACAACAGAAACTACTAAGATCAGACTCAGCGGTTAAACTGATTTTCTTCCACTGCAGAAAATCCAATATACTGGGACAACTTCACAAAACAATATAATTTTGACATAAATTTTGGCCCAGTTCTACCAGAAGTCTTCTTCTGAATCAGCACAAATTAAGTCCTCAAGATGAGAAACTCATTATCCCAAATGATCACAGTTTGAGGGAAAAAGCTAATCTTTGCAACTGGGTCCTATATAACTTAAACTTATAAAAAGACACTCCAGTTGTGCTTATTCATAAGCTGAAAGACCATATGGATCAGCTGATGCGAGTTTTTTTTACTCTATTTTACTTAACAGCAGAAGGTAGGCAGATCTCAGAAAGGAACATCACAGCTTGGTGTAAGATGCCGGAGTGCAATTTATGATAATAAGAAACATAACTTGAATGAAGGAAGATTGAATCCAAGGAGGCACCAACATTGTGAAATTTCTTCGTAACTGCAAATAAGTATCCTCGCCAAAGGACTGGGTATATAGCCCTTTGCCAAACTCCAAGAATGTCTCAGTGTTTTTTAGGTCAAACTTGTTTAAAAGAGAGATGCTCAGTTCTAAACCACATACAGGCACCCTGGATTAACGACCTTTGGGTCAGATTTAAAACACATTGATGAAGCCATGTGTGGAGTCTTGTACTGTACTGTCCCATTCCTCGGATAATGCAAAATTTCAGTCTCCAAGCCTCCTAATTTGGCAATTTTCATGAGATGTATATTGACTTTCAAAATAAAAAAGTAAAAGTAATAGAAACTTTTAGGCAATAAAAATAATTGCTGTTCAAGCAAGAATTTTAGAGTCAGTTATTCCTTGAAAACATGTCCCCGACCATTTAATTTTTGGCTTTAAACCATGTAGGTACTTTTCAAATTGTTAGACTTTTTATGTACTGAGGCAATTTCAAATGAACCTATTTCCTCTGCTAAAACTAAAGAAAAACGTCTTGGCACAAAAATAAAAGTTGTTGACACTTGCAGAAAAAAAAATGTGAGTACTTATTTGAAGTAATGAGCAATTTCTTATATGTAAAAGGCTTAAGCTGCTGTTGTAATAATTTTCTGTGTTTTACTCTCCAATAGAGCCATTTATAATGGGGATGTTTCAGACATTCAGTGCAGATTGTATTACTATGTTCACCAGTTACTCTGAAGAAGTGAGCTCTTTGCGTCTTCTCCAAAGTCATCCATCGCTAACCTTAAACACTTAGACATTTCCTAGAGAGCTTAGCATTATATCAGTTCTGGTGCCCCACTTAAAAAGACAGGAACATTTAGGATGTGATAAGCATAGGAGAAAAGCAGGAAGCATGAGTGATCTGAGATTTCCAGATGCTACTAGATTATAAATGACAAAAAGCACAATTTGGAGAAAACCACAGGTAGATTGTCTTTAACTGTCACTTCTTTGTTGAAATCCATTACTTTCCTTCCTCCTAGTACTTCTCTTTTAGCAGTGTGCTTGACGCTTATCATCTAAATTAAGTTCTTTGAGAACTGGCGTCTTCTATGCATTTACAAAGCAGCTGTTAAAAATTATTTTAATTCCTCATATTACTTTCACAAACCATCTCAAGTATGACTGATACTTAAGCAGCACGTTGTAATCAAATAATCATTTTTATCATGTTGAAGTTATGCAGTGATACAAGCTAAAACCCCCATAAAACTCATTTCTACTTGCATTCCTGTAGTGTCAAATTCTAACACCCTCCAACCTGCCAAGGAAGCAGTCATCTGCAGCCTAAACCAGAGGCCTTCCCAGTCCTCTTTTTGTTTGTTTGTTTGGTTTTTATTTCATTGTATTTTGGTTACCTAATGCTATCTGGTTCTTCTTCAACCTTCACGTCTTGCAGGAAACTTGGAGATAACAGCTCTAATTCCTAAAGGAATAAATGAGTCCTAGTAGTCTCTTGGTATTTTATATCTCAAAGAGGAGAGAGGTGAATCTGGTGTTACAACACTGCAGAACTCCCCCGTGAGGTGGGGGGGATACCCAAATCCAATAGGCTATACAGTTCTGTTGCTAACAGCATTGTTCTCCTTTCTGCTTCTCCAGGTCTTCTCCAAAACATATAGTGTATATTGTCCAAAATGACACTTGGATTTTGGTCCTTAACTTACAAGAATCCTATCTTAAGTAATTTCGTTTTTTCTGGATACTTGGCCATTTTCACATTTTTCAATGTAGATACAAAGATATTTGGGAACACTATCCTGCTAGATGTGAGTCACTTTCATGAACATAAAACTGGTATTTTAAAAGTCTGGGTGATTTTTATGACTAACTTTTACTGGATACATTTTAGAAGTTTCTTTGGAGAGATGTGTCTTGATAAATGCTCCTTTCTTTTTCTTGTGTGCTTTTCTTTCTGGGTGTTTTATTTTTTTTATTACTTTACAACACTTAACAACCTTTTGTGCTTTAACCTTGGATTTATACCTGCACATAATGTTTTAAATTTTCCTTTTCTTTCCAATCATAACTAATAGCTGAAGCCAGCAAAAAAAAAAAAAGGAAATGGTAATTCATTTCTATATAAACAGTAGATATGTTAATTAACATTTCCCCCTGAGGGAAAGACATGTTTTCACAACCATCCAAACATCGTTCTGCGGCCAGCTCACAATTCCAGAGTTCAGTAGATCCAGCTTTCATGCGATAATGCAGAAGGTATTTCGGAAAAGCTTAAATTGTGCTTTTATAAATCCTTTACTATTTATATTTTGCTGATTATGTATGTTTACTACCACATAGCATGAACAGAAAAAGGAACAAATCTCTGTAAGAATAACTTATTCTCTGAACGGTAAATTGTTGAACTTTCTGTACTTTTTATAAGTCAATCAAAAAGTCTCTCTCTTGCAGAGGGTGGATTGCTCATACTCTTTTACTGCTGTCTCACTGATATCAAACAGAATGGAGCTATACAAAGTGATGTTATGCAGTGAGAGACAAGGATTTATTAAGTGACTATGTATGAGAAACAGGAAATTATATAGCTTCGTAAATATCTAGGATTTTGATTCCTGACTGAAACACTTTCTGAACCTCACTTTCTTCGGTTCCACCCACTGTTGCACCTAGTGATCAGCTCAAAGAAACCTTGATAAATATTACTGCAAAACACTATTATCTGAATATTTTCTGTTCTGTTTGAACATATTTTTTCATCTTTTACGCTCAAACTTTACAAAAGATTTCTTAAGGTTCAGACACTAATTTTCAGACGATAAACATAATTCTTAGTGTCCATGAAGCTAAACAGAGGTCATCATTATTGTGCCATTAGTCATAGAGTACAAATAATAAATTAGAATTCAAAGTCTGCATTTCATTTGAAGTTTGAGCAGTTCCTTATGGGTAATTTTGGGGGGTAATTTTATTTATCTGTGATTAGCTCGTGCTTGTGTGACTCTCTGCAGCTCATAGAGTTGTACACACACACAAAACTCTGCATGTGTAGTAGGGACCTGCTCTTCTTTTTTATCTCCCTCCATCTGTTATTTCGCACCTGAAGAAGGAAGCTTAGGAATAGCACTTTCTTTTCATCCGGGTGGTTTGTAGATATCCCAAGATAGTTTTAATGTCTTCTTTGGACTTTAGCAAAAAACAATAGTTAAAAGCACCCCACCTCCCTAACTTATTAGTGAGACATTTAATTTGTTTTATTTGGCGACCAGTTGACATTCCCAGCTTGCACGAAAAGTTGCTCACTGCAGCTGAGTGGGTGAGAGAGTAAAAGAGCAGGAAACTTTTTGTTTTTAAAATATGGGATGAAATGCAGATCAAACAATGTTTAGTACAATATTAATCCTTTAGACTGAGGCATGCCAGAAATGGTTCTTTTGAGCTGTGGTTAGGAATTCAGAAGCAGTCAGCTAGGAGCAAAGAAGTTACCTGTGAGCAATAGAAAGACTGTGAAGAAGACAGGCACATTTAAAAGAGAGCAGACTTACTGGGATGAAATAACTGGCCAGAACAGCCATCAGGAAAACTGTTCCCATATCACATAACTGTCCATCCCTTTCCCAGCACAGGGCAAAGATGGGATGACTAGTTTCCAGAAAAAAAAAAAAAAAATTAGAAGTCTTTTGTGAATTACAAATCCTAATTCATCTTCCTGGGAGGTGCAACACAAACAAGGCTAGGCAGTGGTCAATTGAGCAAGACCCTTGTTTCTAACTGTAGCTAGCGTCAAATGCTGTCTGTAACAAAGGACCTTGTGGTAGATAGATAGCCACCAAATAACATAGCTTTAGGAAAAATTTCTTCCTGTAGACAGGCTAAAGTTTAGTGTCTGTTTTCAAGCAGAAGTTTTATTTCCTAGTGGGTAGGCTTGTTTTTTCCCATTCTTTTGCATTTAAGTCAGGAAGTCTTTCATCCATACTTCTCTTCTGAATTCTCCCAAGTTTTTTATCTTAATGGTACCTTGTAGTGACAAGCTCTAGTGGTTGACAATCTGACTTGTAGAAATGGAATTGGTTTTACTGGTTTTGAGTTTTCTTTTATTTGCTTTCAAAGGATGTCCTCTTTTTCCATGGAAATGGGAACTCTCTTGGCTCTATCTGCCTCCATTTAGCCATTCATTATTTTGAATCTCTCCAGCTGAGCCTCTCCTATTTCTCTCCTTTCTAAATAAAGAAGTCCCAGGCTGTTTTAATCACTCTTCATATGGAAGTTTTTCTGCACCTCTGATGTGTCTTATCAGGCACTTCTATTAATAGAGAATTAGGGAATTAGAAATTTAAACTAGGACTAAACTTTGTGCCTGGGTTCTTGCTTGTAATATGAGGCAAAAAGAATCCGAACTTGCTCAAATATTTACTTACAAATCTGTGTGCAGATTTTGTTGTTTGCTTACACTTTTATTTCCTATTTTTCCTTTTTTCTTCTGTATCTGACAGCTTCTGCTGTCTCCATTCCCACACACAGTCCAATTTTGGGCAGAAGCTACCAGGATAAAACTAATCTCAAGGGATGAATTTTCTCTTCCCTTTTCTATTTCATAACTGCCATAGCATCATCAGTGTTTGATAGGTGACATCGGAGTTTTGCTGCTTTCCACCCTGAAGATTACCTGGGAGGTCTGTACAGTCATTGCTGCTTCTCCTCTCCTGCCCTACCAGCTCTGGGCTCAGCAGGGGATGTAGTCAGTAGGTAACTAACTGCTGGAGCATGGCATTTCCAAATGGGAGGTGTAGGGTCTGCTATCCCTGTGAAGTTTCCGTATCCTATCCTATTTCAGTTTTCTTTCACCCTATTACTGGTATTAATGCTGCTCATGAACACATTAAAGAAAATGCTGTTATGATCAGCCTTTGTTATGGCTTATTTTATCAAGATCATACAAGATCAACAGAAGAAATTCAGACACAGAAGTTAGACATAATCTCAGTATGCAATCCAAAATGGAAGTCCTAAGCCACAGGGCAGTTTACAAGACAAGATGGAGGTTACAGTTTAATACAGATATAATCCACACCGTTGCAACACGCAATGTACTTCCTCAGTTCCTTGAGGACTGAGTCTAAGCTTTTCTAAAATACTAAGCAGATTTTCCTTTGACCTGGTGCCTCATGGATCCAGTCAGCAATGCCAGCTGAATAACACCCAGAAAATCTCAGCACAGCAAGTTTATAAGAAGTACAGTGCTAGCAATTTTCTTCAACACAAGTGACAGGGACAGCATTCTTGCAGCAAAGAAGACATGGACATGTTTCACGGCATAGCCAAGATTCTATTTTTTCCCTAATGTCTGCCAAATTATTCAAAACAAAAGGAGGCAGCTGGCAAGACTTCAAAAAGAGTTTTGTGGATGAAGTAACTCAAGCTGCACTACTTTACCTGGCTAAGCTCTTGGAGACCAACAAAAATAAAACATATAGCTTTTGGGTCAGCCAGGAACCTCTTCGCAAAATTACAGATGGAAAGTTGCCTGGTCATTGTAATGTAACAAGGTATTCAAAGATGATAAAACAGTACATTGTCCTTTAATTTTGGATGTGCATTTCTTTAGAGATAAATCAAAAGTGTGCTTTAGATATGAGAAGAAATATCTTAGGACAAAGCAAAAGGATATTTCCTTGGTATAAGGGCTTGTTATCAATTTCTTGTGCATTTTATTCAGCTTACAGTTATTCTTAAGTATTGAAACTGCTAGCTTAAAAAAGCAAGTATCTACATAATCGAGAGCAGAACTGGCCAGTTTCTTTTCCTCAATGCAAAATGTTGACATTTGATTGTATTCTAAGTTGAACCAAGAAGGCATCTCTGACTGTTTTGAGGCAAAGCTTAAGTAGTCACTAATGGACTAAATATGCTCCCAGGGAGGTATGATGGTAAAATACCAATTGGATCTGGTGGCATTTAACCACATTCTATAGCCATGTAAAAGGAGAAAAATCATCAAGACTGAAAAAAAAAAAAAGAGTGAACTCTAAATGCTCATGGTAATTTGTCAACATGGCCTGTTGTTTGTAGCAATGTCTCAGGACAAGAAGGGATTTAGAGGAAGGAGCCTAAAGGGGATAGTATTCCAGCTTCAGCAGTGGCATAGGATAGGGCATGGAATAGTTATTGACAGAAGGAACAGGTTCAGATACCAGAGCACAAAAATGTTTGGGCCCTCATAAGGGCCACGTTAATAAGACTGCTAAATCAAGGAGAAACTTACATTTGATTGACAGGTAGAGAGAACTAATAGAAGAAATCAAAGCAAAATGTTTTGGAGCAGCAAGCAACAGGCAAAGTAATCATTACTGTTAACTTCTGGCTACCTGAAAACAGCTGAAGGAAAGCTCCAAGGCCAGAGAAGTTACAGTAGCAATGTACAGATGCCTATACATGCACACATGCATAATACAAGCATATACACACACATACATGTGCACACATGTTGCTTTTTTTCCTTACTGTCACCTGTGGTCATTTTGATAACGTTGCAGGCCTAATAATGAAAAGCTGCCTGTTACAAAGTCTGGAAACTCGGCTGTCTGTAGTCGATTTCTACTAGATGATATTTCTGTGCAAGAATGACAAGGTGAAGCTATAAAATCAGTTAATCGTATTTATAAATTCTGCTGTGTCATATCTGTAATCTGCAAAATCGACCCAGAAGAGCATTACAATGAAGTAACCAATCATTTTCCCATCATAAATTAGTGCAAACTCACCCAGCACCAAACATATTTCAAACTTTGTTTCATTCTTAGAAAGAATTTTGTCTTTTCATTATGTTATGGCTACATACACTAAGCCCACTTGGAACAAACAGATTCAGCATTTCCATCAGCTTTTTCCCTGTCAAATACTCCACAATTACAGCTAAAAGTTAGAAATAACTAAAACTCTTTTTAATCCCCTGAACCCATTTTATGGCAGGCAGGTAGGGAAAGCAAGTTGAAGAGCAGCCTCCCGACCAGCAGGCTGGGGAGGCTTTCATGTATTTCCCATGTCTCTCAGGACTGGAATAAGCAGGGATCGTAAAATGCTGTCTTAAACTTGTGTCCATACACAATGTGCTTTGTCATATTCAGCGGGCTGCCCACAGCATATAAGTAAATTCTTTAGATTTAGTAATAAATAGTTACAGTTTTGACCAGTTTCTCTGAAAAAAAAAAAAAAAAAAAGGCATGCTGCAAAATAACCGAGCAGCGCGTTTTATTTGATAACCTTGCTTATAGGCTGTTTTAGCACCACATAAATCCAGCAAATGCATAGGAATATTTGGCAGCATGAGTGTGAGAAGATGGCCAGGCTGGTACTGAAAAAGAAAGTCTTAAGAAAGGCTTTATAAGATTTATGGAAGGAAAGGCTGCCACCAGCAGAGAACTCTACGTGTCCTTTGACTAGCAGGAGAGGACAAAGTGTGTCAAGATATTTCCCATCTTTCCCACCAGCCCTGGAAGAGGACTGGTGAGTCTGTTTCATTCAGTCATTCCTCAGCTCTTCCTTGTGCCCAGCCCTACAGTCTCCAATGACATAACTGAAATCCAAGAAGAGTCAACTGTCAAGGACATTGACTTGGGGGTATTTTACACTCCCTTAAATAGAGATTGAACGCATGGACTCAGAGTTGATTGAAATGAAAACGGAAAACTGCAGCTCTTAATATTTTTTTCAAGCACATTTTTTCCAAGGTTGGGAGAAGCGAGAGGGTTCTGAAAGCAACGTGGCCTGCTGCCAATGCCAGAGATGTGTTTCAGAGTCATGGGACGACCTGGTATGATGCTGGGAAGTATCTGGTGAAGCTCACAGGACTGTACTGCAGCAGGTGCTGTGGTGGGGAGGCAGGCGTGACGGACAAGAGGTTTTGCACATGTAAGCCAAATATGAATTGGAGATTTACTGTTATTCATCAGCAGCCTGTCAATGTTAAGGTGGAAAAAAAAAAAAGTTGTACGAGCTATTTTCACCCAACAGTGTGGGATGTCCTCTGGAGTGTTTTTGGAACAGGTCAAAATTCATATAAAACTGTCACAATTATCTGATTAACTTCTAGCCAAAAACTTCCACATAAAACATTAAAGATGAAAGTATATACATCTTCAGAAGGGAAGACTTTCACAGATCAAGGGCAGATGCTTTGCACACATGGATGTTACTTTATTATGCTTTAATCAGCACTATATTATGTTTATTGGAAAAATCACATAAATATGTCTGAAAGGCTTTCGAAAGATGTTTGTCCTTTAGCTTTAGAAAGTGAGGAAGGTTTAGGACTATTTTCATGTAGTAGGAAAGATTAGAAAGTCTAAGGGTGGCTTAGATGCTTTCAAATTGGTGCTTTTTTACCCATGCTGAACTTTTTACAAAGCATTGCTGTGACCATGCTTTGACAATGGGGATGATGGCTCATACTGGACATATTCTAAACATCTCTAGCCTTTTTCTGCATGCTCTCCCCAAAATTAAGGAGTCCACTGAAGAACAGGTGTATTAGACTGATGTAGGTGGAAAATCAAGCTCCTAGCCGTGTAAGGGTGACACTGATAGTCAAGGCAATGTCATGCACATTGTGCTAATGACTATGTGTGAGTTGTATATGTGAATACGTGTTCTTCAGAAAGGTTTAGCCTACTGAGGGATGATGATCCCTCCACAGTCTTATATGTCAGGAAATAGCTGTAGCTCAGCCTCCCTCCCAAGGTATCAGAGGAAAACCATGTCTGTGGGAGCTGGGGAAAGAGAATATTTCTCTGTTTTACAACCAGTGTTTGCTGAAGTATATTGGTCCCCAGAACGGGGAAATTTTTATGCCTTATTTTTGGACAGCATTAATTTATTTTAGTGTTATAAAAGCCCAACCTTCGTGAAAAAGATATTGCTCAGTACTTATAGCAACAACTCTACCAATAAGCCTGATACAGGCAAAAGTTTTCAGTGAGAGAGTGACTATTGTAACTTTGATCTCCACTGGAGACTCTAAAACCAAACTCTTCAGATTTCAAATTTACTGGCAGTCTGTCACATCACTGCCATAAACACTAGGACAAAGAGAAAAGATTTTTTATATGTCTGCATATAGAAGGGTATTAATTAGAAATAATGAGTTGAGACTGCCTGCAGAGCAGCTGTGGTTCTTTTAATGAACATTGTCTTCCAATGGCTGAAATAAAATGTCAAGACTGGTGGAGATTTGCAATTGGAAAAGCTATATAAGCTATTTATAAAAGGAAATCAACTGTAAAAACATTTGCTAAAAGTTTCTGGCTTCTACAGTGCAGCTGTACACTGAATTTCTTAGTAGAACATCTATCCTTGTCACTGGTATAACCTCCCAGAAGTAACGTATGAGCAGTTTACTTGGTGAAGATTAGAGTTCGCTCTTCTGAAGCTGGAGAATGTCTTTGTATTTTCTATAAAGCTAAACCCAACGATGTCAACCATGCTGATGTTTTTGAAGAGACGCATTAGGGGGTGGTAGGCCTTGCACTTTACCAAAGGATCTTCCCAAAGGTGATATGAAGGTGATCGCGACAAAACAGCTTTATAAAATAAACCTGCTTTAATAATTCAAAATTTCGCTTACACTAAACAAACTCATCTGAAACGACCTGGTTTTAGGCAAGCTATCGTATTTCTGCACGGTTCCAGCAAGACCCACCGTGGTGCCTCAGAAATAGAAGAGCGAACAGTATTACCGCCTCACCGTCCAGGGCTGGGGTGCGCAGGCGGCGGGCCGGACGCGGACGGGGCAGGCCGCTTGGGGCAGGGCGGCGGGCAGGGCAGAGCGCGGCCCTACGACGCCTTTCCTTTCCGTGACCCGCCGGGGATGCCCCCAGCCCTCCCCAGCCTGGCTTTGCTGCTCGGGGAGAAGCAGCTCCCTTGCTTTGCCTCTCCTCAGCAGGCCCGGCCGCCGCCTCACCTGCCTCCTCGCCCGCCCCGCCGGGAGATGAAGCGGCGGCGGAGGGCCGGGGGGGCCGCCGTGCACCCGCCGCCCTGCTCTGCCGCCGCCGGGGGCCCGGGGTAGCCCCGGGCGGGGGTCAGGTCTCCCAGCGAGGGCCGCGGGCGGAGGGGCAGAAAGTCCCGGGGAGATCGGGGGACGCCCCGGCAGAAGTTTGCCCG
Source organism: Harpia harpyja (assembly GCF_026419915.1). Lineage (NCBI taxonomy): Eukaryota > Metazoa > Chordata > Aves > Accipitriformes > Accipitridae > Harpia > Harpia harpyja. The sequence goes on from NC_068944.1 coordinate 42,371,448, forward strand.
CTCGGAGCTTCGCGGTCGGGGCTGCGCCTCAGCCTCGCTGCTGCTGCCGCCGCCGCCCCCGCCGCCGTCGTCCCCCGCTGCCCGCCACCCTCCGCGGCCCGGCTCCGGCTCCGGCTCCCGCTCCGGCTCCGGCTCCGGCTCCCGCTCCCGCTCCCGCCTCCCCGCAGGCCCGCCGCCAGGTGAGTCCGCCTGCTCCTTCTTCAGCGTCCCCCGCGGTTTTGGGGGAAGCCTGCCAGAGGCGCCCCGCTGCCGCAGCAGCAGCCGTGGGGACGTCGGGCGTTTGTGAACCGAGCTGGGCCTGTTCCAGCCTGCAGTTGTTACGTGTTTCTTCAGGAAATTCCCAGGCAAACCCCATAAACAACAACAAAAAAACCCCCAATGATGTTAGCTTGTCGTTATTAATTGACCAACTGAAAATGAGCTTAAAAGAGTGCTTATTATGGGGAAAAGAGACGGGATGGGAAGGAGAGGGAGTGCTGGGGGAGTTTTAAAGAATTGGAGGGATTCATCATCATTGTGGAGGAAATTAAATGTTTCTGCTTTTTTTTGTTGGTGGTGGTGGTTTGTTTGTTTATTTGTTCTTTTCCCTGTAAGCCACCAGCAGATATTTTATGAAGTTAGCCACAGCTCAACACTCTGTTTGTTGGAAAATATTTTTGTTTTGGAGCAGATAAAACATTAGGAGTGCAGTAAACATTTTAAACTTAGAACTGCAACAGATACCGTAAATCACATGTCATTTGCGCGTCGGAGCAGGAATCCCTGGAGCTGCACTCCCCACAGCAAGTTCGCCTTGGGACATTTCCCCAGAGCATCATCAGCTTTTGCAAGGTGCCTTTTATGGTTCCTTGCATTTTCCCACTGACACATAGATTGTAGTACTGGCTGACAGGTAAAGCCAGCCAGATTTTAGGCACCTGACTTGTGCTAAATGCAGGAGGTGAGTAAAAGTGAGGTGCCTGGGTTTCTTGATGGTTGATGGAAACAACAGGCAAATCCAAGTATGACGTTCCCTCAAGATCTAGTTCCGGAGGTGGCTCACTCTCTCTGATGGTTACACAGGGAACCTGCACCCTAACACAGGCACTGCAGTTTGATGTCCTCACTCAGGTGACATCTACCCCAGCTTTTGTGACTCAGTGTCCACTACGGACAGTGATTATTGCTGGTGCACTGAGTACCTCCCGGTCATGACAGCTGTCAGCCAGAGGACACCAGTCAGCCAGAGAGAGCTGTAGCTGACTCATTTCTAGATGGTAAATAGAATTAGAAGAAGTTGAAAACGCCCATTCCTGTCTGTTTATGGGTGGTTTTTTTGTTGTTACTTCTCAGCTGAGTTCATAAACTCAGTTACCCTAGCTATTACAGAAATATTCACTAGTTACTGGTGGGATGGGAAGTGGCCTGCAGTCGGTATGGGAGGGATGTGGTCTCCTTTAAGATGTGGTTCACAAAATGGAAAAGTTTGTGTAAAGGGAGTTGTCACTGTTCTGCTCTTTCTTGAACAGGTGCCCACATTACAAACACCACCACAATTGGCAGTATTAACAGAGAGGTTAACAAATTGGCTGATCCCAGCTATTCTTTCCAAATATCCTTGTACTCTGAAACGTAACAGTCCTGCTCAGTGAGAATAGGTCAGTAAGATGGTGGCCTGCCAGCACTGTCACCTCTTCTGTGGGTGAAAGAGTTTTAATATTTGCTTCATTTTCTGTATTAGAAGCCTTTATGTAGGTTAAAAGATTTCTTCTTCCTTAAACTCTTTTCATATCTGTTTGCATTTTGGCTCATAATAATTAACACGTGCTTATAGAGGGGCATCTCATCACTAAGGTTTAAATGACCTTTCCAAGTTTGCCTGTAAACTAAGATTGTGTCACACCGCAGGGACAGATGGAAGAGGGAACGGTTCTGTGACAAAGCCAATTTAATACAGCCATATCTATGTAAAGCAGAGACTGGCAGGAGTAAGCGCCTCAGAGTCTATGCTTGTTAATTAATTAAGTTATTAGCAAACTTTTTAGAGTAAGCTGGAAATGAAATTACTGTAAAAGAATAGCAGAAAAGTGATCTTGTTTCTTTCCACAATTCAAAGAAATTACAGGCTCCTTTCACTGATGTTCACACACAGTGAAACTGGAAGTTTGATCCCAAGTTGCTCTCAGTGTGGAAGGCATTAATTCTAACCTAGAATTGCCATCTATTTAAATGCATATAAACACACTGGTTTAAGGGTGCTATTCAGCAGATCCCCGAGTGGTTTACAGACTGGAAAAAAAAGTCCTATCTTACTTCTCCAGATAGCTGATCACACATATGATAGTATTTTCTGTTCATTCTGAGTGCATCCACTGCTAGTGGAACATCTTTATACATGCTAATAGCTAGTGCTAATGCCATATGTATCTAATATAGTATTGCTTTTCATGCTTGCTTGCCAGAGACAGACATGTCAGAACTGTGAAGGCCATTTATCTTCACATTTTTCTTACTCCATCTAAATTCTGTGCCACTTGTAATTCCACACCTGTTGGTACACACGTTGCTGAGACACATGGGATTCAGTCGTGCTTTGGGGTTGATGATGTCCTCCTTTATATTTTTTTCAACAAACACAGCCAGTGGTGTCACACAGATGACACTTCAGCTAGAAAGAGATAAGCATGGGGAATGGAAAAACTGCTAGCTCAAAACCACTGGTATGTTATCTAAAGAGAAATGAACAGTCAGGAATTTGCCAGGTGCCAGTTCTAGCTCCCATTGTAGGTATCAGCTTTCCTGCTCTTAAGGTGGTATCCAGATTCATGTTGGACTTTCAGATTCAGTAATAATAGTAAAAATGGTAGATGTCTCTCCTGTTATCCTAAAGGCCAGGCACCACTGCCATTTTCTAGTCGGAGATGTATTTCTCTTCACGTTGAATTATTGCAGCTCATTCTGTCACAGTTATGGAAGGTAGAGCCAAAAGAATTAATTATGGAAGAGAGAGCTACTACAAATGAGCTTAGGGTGAACACTCCCATGGCAGTACTTTGAAGGTTTTCCTTTCTGTTGCTTCCTTAAGCAATACTTCTATTGCTTGTATTGCACGAGGAATGTCTCACTGGTTTTACTGAATTTCAGTTCACACTTTTTAGGACAATTCAAATAAAATACATATCCACTCATTTAAAAAAAAAACAAACTAACCACATTTAAGGGTATTTTTTTTTCAATTTTCTTAGTATAGAGCACAACATATGCATCTCATAAATGTTACCAAGTGTACATGATATTACAGCTCTGTGGTAAATGGAGACAGGATATTAGGCATAAAGACAGAGGTCACACAGCACCGGAAAGAACTGGCAGACATGGCTCTAGCCAGAGGAAGGAACCAGCTGATACTGGAAACGACTGCTGAAATCAGTATCTATATACATTTCAGGCATGAGTAGCATTCAGAGTCATGTGAAAGCAGTTGATGTGATATTTTGGAGAAAAAGGCATCAAGGACAAATTAAGGACACTTCAGATAATTTACTAAAACAGTTTTTTTTTCTTTTTTTATAAAAAGATTTGTCAGTTAAACTTAGATCACAATAAATCCAAAAATATCTTTGACGGAGTCAGAAGAGATTGGATGAGCTATACTTCCAAAATACAGATCTGAAGGCTAGTAGATGCCAAGCAGGGAAACAAGAAAACATAGAATTATATGACTGCAGCAAAGGTGCCAACACACCTAGGGAGGTCATAATTTAGCTGTCTGGTTTCCAAGAATACACATTTGAGTAGCACGTGGTTTCTTGTTTCACAGGCATCAAAGTAGCAGTTCTGATATATTAGCGGACATGCAGACTGAGGATGTCAATAAATGCAGCAGTCTTTCAGGAGATGCATTTCTCAAATGTGGCATGTTGATTAATATGCTAATTAAAAGTGAATGTACAAAGCAACAGCGATTGCAGTCTTGTCTACCCCACAGCTCCACCATCGCTGTAGCTGGCAGAGCACCCCGTGGTACATACTGTTTCAAACTGACAGAAGGAGTTTTTCTGGCATAGTTACACCACCTCCCTAAGTGATGTAAGCTGAGCCAATATAAGCTCTCCCCTTCTGGCAAAGCTGCGTCTGCACCAGGAGTTCTGCAAACATAGCAGTATCTGCTGGGGACGTGAATTTTTCACACCAGGAACTGACATAGCTATGTTGGCAAAACATTATAATTTAGAACAGGCCTAGAAAAAACCACATTTATCACCCCATCTTCAGCCATTTGTAAAGCATTAGAGAGTCCTAAATCCTTAACTTTCTGATAATGGTTGTACTTTACAGACAGAAATTCTGATTTCAGTAAGAGTGATAGTGTGTTACATTGGTTAAAAATGCACTGCTTTCTAATTCTTAGCCTTTTCTATCCCTATGGTGTCTAGTGTCTTTGCTAGTAAATACAATTTTAACTGCTCTACAGAAGCACAGTGCTTGAAGTGACTGACTGCATCTTCTGTTGGGCTGGAATCCGACTCTCTCATCTTCAGTCGGGCTAGGCTGGAAGGACAGTGTGTACAACCATGGCTCCTGGGACCACACAACCTAACTGTGTGCGAGTCCTCCTTTTCACAGTTACGGTCAGCACCTGTAGTGAACCAAAAATGGGATTTTTTTCAAAAGAAAGTATTTTTACTTTAAGTAGTCTTATCAAAGTAAGCAAAGTAGCAAATTACTTTTGCAGCGCAGCCACGGTGACATCTGTGCAAAGCTCAGGTAGGCCTGGTTTAATCAGGCACCTTCAGTCTGGAAAAAGTTCGGCTTGTCTCCTTGCAGTCTGTAGGTGTCTCATCACCAGTCGTTCCCAGTTTCCACAGAACATCAGGAGCAGGCAGGCAAATGTGAACGTTTGCATTCGCATTTCCCCTTCTGCTGCATCAAAGGTTACCACCAACTTGCTGGGGGTTACCCTCTCTCCTGCCAGCTAGATGAGATGTGGCTGGAAGGGTTGTCTAGCCCATGTCAGCCAGAAAGAGATGGGTAAGCAATAATTCACTGTTTAAACAAGCTTTAACTAAGCTGGCTCATTTTAAGCAGCAATTCTAGCAATAGCTCAGCCAGAAAATCAGGAGTGGGAGGGTGTGCATAACCTCTAGGAAGAGGGTGGTGACAAGTAGCTGGCTGAGGGCTGCATATGGAAACCACTTCTAGTGGCACAGCAGCAGCCAGAGAAGAAAGTATGACTATACTCACGGTTAATACTGCTGGCAGCTTGCTACTGGCTTTATCTGGATGGAAATCCTCTAGATCCCTCACTTGAAAACTGCCTACAAGTGTAACAGCGGAGCAGGGGGTGGTGTTTCTAATATTCATGGGGTATCATATCTTTCACATGAAAAAGAGAAGACAAGAAACTTTCTTAATCAAAAGGAATAAAGTAAGGGCAAATGTAGGCAGGATATCAAAAAGTGTCTCTGCTAGTGAAATCCATTAGCCTTGAAGTAATCTCTTAAGGGAACTGAAGACATTCCCATCGCTTGGGATATTTAAAACTGGGTTAGACAAAACACTAGGAAGTGTACAATGGGGGCAATCCAGAATCAGCAGGGAGTGGGATTAAATAGTCTTAATAAGCCTTTAACATAGATTCTGTGATTTCAGTGCCAAGAATTCACATGTCCCCCTGCTCTCTCTCCTCGCTGCAGCTGCCATAATGGGAGATTATGAAATCACTGTAAATGTGGGCAATTAACTATTCTAATAGAATTTGATAATGTAATGGTGGTATATTATTCTTCCTCTTAGTCTCAACTAAGACTCCTCTACAGTGGATTTAAGTTGACTTTTAGTAGAACTATCAGTCTTGCGGTACAGGGACTTAGTAAGATTACTTCGTGTTTCTAATAATTGCCTTGGGTTTCAGACAGTGATTTTGGTTTTAGCTTAACCTATCTTTTTTTTGCCCCCTAAATTTCAAAATTCCTAAGTTGTTTATCTAAAACTTCCAGCTTTTACTTCTGTGTTTAATCACTCATTATTATTATCCCATATCCTTCTAAATCTGTAGTCTTTTGAGAGCGTAGAAGAGCCAAGGGGTTCACTTCAGTAAGATCAATTGGTAAAAGATGTACTTTGTGGCATAGAGACAAGATAGTATTTATAACTCTGTTCTGTAAATGTTAGGTCACTGCTGAAGTATTCAGATCAACAATGTATTGTTTATAAACATTGTCTAGGAAGAATTTATTGTTTCACAAATACCGCTATTTGCTCTATCTGATAATTTTTCACATTTTCCTGGTGTGTCGATTTGATAGTGTGTCCTTAAGTCCAGACGACTGCTTGAATCATGGTCACACTGGAACAGGGGGTACTTTGTTTAGTTTCATCAGGGAAAAAAACAGTACACCGTGGCTTAGATGTCCTACCAGTGGAGATAGCTCAGTGAAACCGTGCTTCATGGTGTAAGTAAAAATGACTTACAATGACTTGCAATTGGCACCACCTTGAAATCATTTCAGTTTATGCCCTGATGGAATTCCTATGAAGAATTGCTTTCTATGTGCACCTCCAAAAAGCCAAAGACACATTGCAAAAGAATGAGGTTTCAATAACATGTTTCATTCTGTGGTTTCTTTGTGTAATTTTGCATGATAAATATTGTACCTGTAAATCACTGCTAGTCAGTTTTGGTCTTTTGAATATTTAACAAATTCTTTAAGTCACACATGACATTCAACTTGGGTATAAAACTATCTTCACATAGCTGGGAATTCATAGCTAGAATAAGAATCTTATACAGAAAAATGTCGTTAAAGTCAGAAAAATGACGATTTATAAATGGCTTTCTAACAGAGAGATTTTTACAGTTCTGTGGAGTTACAGCTGCTAACGTGAATGATAGATGTACCAGTGGGGAAGGAATATAATGATTGAAAAGTGAAGTGGGCTCCATTTTCCTTTTCACACCCAAGTGGTGCTTACAGAGAGAGATTCTGTTCTGTACATTGTTTTCAGTGGGACTGAGCAGATTGTTACCTGCAAAACCTTTAAATGGTACATACACACATAAATCTAGAAGAAGCTCTCACCATAATTCCATGATACAGATTGAATTTTCAGCATGTAACATGATTAGAAAGAAAGCTCTATGCTTGGTAATTGATTTTTTTAATGTCTTGAGAATTAATTTTCACCAGGAAAGTTTATGGTAGCATTTTTACAAATGAAGTAAACAGTTATATTATACTGTGGGAGCTGGATCCTGACATACCTATCCATCTTAAGTGGTTTCATTCTTCTCAAAGCACTTCTGATTTTAACCTAACTTTTTGGATGACAAAGCATTGCTCAAAGGTTGTGAGAAACTTATTTTATATTACTTGCCAATATTTTATTATTATTGATCTGACATACAAATAAAGGTCAGTGAATTTAGAACAAGGATGAATTTAGCCTTTAAACTGCATCTATAACAATATGATTACCAGCCTATTTTTCCCTTGCACCTTAAAACTCAGTATAAGTTGATATATGGGCATGTATAGCTGTTTTTAACTTTCTGCATCCTATTCTCTTGACAAAGAGAAAAGAGAACGCATGGCTTATAGTTATGCTAGTAAATATAAAAGTGCCAGCGAATGCTCTCTGGCATTGAAGAGGCTGGCATGGAGCATCCCATATCTACCTGATTACATTTTTTTCTGAGCAGTGACCACCTGCAAACTGCCTGTCTCTGCACTGTGCCAGTTCCCAGACGCTGCCCAATAACTGCCAGGAGAATTCAAGCTGGCCCAGGCTGAAAGCACTGCAGGGACTGTTCTTACAGTTTAACGGTATACATTTATACGTACCACTCTGCCATTGTTTCCATGTTCAAAATTAGTTCTGAGCTACCACCATGTCTTTAGGATTTGCTTTGACACATTGCATAGGAGATCACAGATACATTTAAAGCTCATTTTTTTTTGTTCTCTTGGTATTTGAAAAAACTCCTAAAGATAAAAAATTAAGCCAAAACACACAGGTGTTCCTTGGCAATATGCTTGGTGTATAAAAACAATTACAAAGAGGCGCACAGTCATAACCTCTGCCCTATTCCTGTTCATGTAAGTAACAGCACTGCAAATGAGCTGATAGATAGTATTTTTTTAATGTAAATAGGCTGTTCTGTTTCTGTTTAGGTTCTGCTTCTCCTACGCTTGTTTACAGGCATGGAGGCAGAGGATTTTCTGCTTGTCTTAGTAAAATGGAAGCTGTCTTTACCCAGATAAAGTAATTGCTAGAGAATATACATCCAATGCTCAACATCAATTTGTGTTATCCACATTCTCTCCTCTGAATTCAGTGAATTTAATAAATATTGACACTTGAGAAAATATTTTTATGTCTCAGTGGTATTTGTTTGCCCTAAGACCCACTGTCACCCTTGGCACCATTGTAATGATTAGTGATTCAAGGACTACATGAAGATTTTGCGCTATCTAGGAATCCCTCCTCACTAGGAGAGATGCTCCTGCCCATAGCCCTTTCCCACACTACAGCACATAGCTCTGGAGACAGCCCTTACTAATACTACTGTTGTGCCCTTGCACTGGTGTAGTAATTTACTTAGAAGACAGATGCTTTTGTGGTGCAAGTCAGGATGAAGCCTTTCGAGAAGATCTCTGTGTTTAAAAAACGTAGTGATGTGAACTTTGATGGGTTTCCAGATAGCTTGTTGATTCTTATTTTAAATGAAATGTAGTTTAACATGTAACTATTTGATACTGTTGTTGGAGATGTGATAATAAAGTATTTCTATCTTAAAATTGTGCTCTCTGGGCTAGAATTTTCCCTGAATTGTAATATAAAAAATAAGACAAGAGCAGACACAGCTTGTATGTCTTCTGGAGAAGAGCCCTAGCATTGGCATAGCTGTATGAATCCTTGGGAATTGCCATAAGTTCAGGTGGCTCCAGGGTACGATGAAGAACCTGTCCAGGCACACATTTATTTCAGTTGAATGGTTTTGCTTACAAAGCTGGGATCCCAAAACATCCATCTGGAAAGCATACTGAAAGCTTAAGGAAGCATAAACAGTGTTCCTGATGATTCTGGGAGAAACTGTCTAAGGAAATTGGGTAAGACTCCAACTCACGTTTGTATTTCTTTAACCCCTTTTGTTTAAAATGCTGGCTGGTTGACTAAGCCAGCAAAAAATCAGCTGGGGTGTCCTAAGAAATTTCCTAGATATTTAATCTGGGTCACTCAATCCCATAGCAAGCCAATGAACTCAGTCAAGGAAATAAGATAGTAATAAAAGTGGGTTAAATAACAAAATGAAGAAATTGGATTTTAGTCATTAAAAGTTCACTGTAAACTCATGAAGCATGGATGGATCATCGCTATATTTGTACATGAGAGATCTTCTAACTGTATGTGCAGTTAGAAGTGAGGTGATATGACAACAAGGTGATCAGAAATGACCCTCCACTGCAGGGAATCTTCATCTTGAAGAAGTCACCTGCAGTACCCAAGTGAGTAAGGCTGCTTTGGGCATCATGTCTTTCCTGTTAATTTTGCATAGCCGCCTGCTCGGGTATGAGGATTTTAGTATGATGGGACAGATTAGGTCTGCCTTGACGGAGCTATGCAAAGAACAGACCCAATCTGAGGGACTGGAAGGGTGCGCTAGGTTTCTCCTATGCTTGTGTCCCTGACTGACCTCTGGTCCATGGCTGTTCCATTTAAACAGAAAGGCTATTTTGTCCTGGCAGCCCTGCAAGCCTTGTTTGGGAGCTAAGAATCAACCCACTACGTCTCGTGCTCTGTATTCTTATGAGTGATCATTCTGCAGCCCACACTATAATCATACTTTATTTTCAGATCGTTATGCTTTGCCACACTTGCACAACACAGTTATCCTCAATAGGATTTATATAAATGTCTCTTTTAAAAATGTGGCCTTCAGGTAGAGTCTTCTTCCAGTGTCAGAGATGTGAGAAGATGCTAAACCTATTGTTTTATTTTAGCTGTGCTGACTGTAGAACATGTGATTGAAGTACTAAAAATGTTTTTCCCTCCTACCAAAAATATACAAATCTGAATACCTTAAGAACAGAATGATAATGGAAAAGGTGTCATTTTCATAGAATCCATTCCTGGAATAAGAGTCGTCTTCAAGCAAGCTGTTTATCAGTTTTATTTTATTTTTGGTAAAAATTCTATGCATACAAGATAATGTTAGGCTTTTTATAGCTTTAACACAATAAAATACAACACATAGTCTGATTATGTCACCCATTTACTGAAGTAATACTACTTTCAACACAGGTAATGAAAATCTTTGTTTCACTGAAATCAGTGGAAAATTTCTCTGACTTTTAAACTGAGCTGTGGCTTAGATCCTTTTTCTGCTTTGAATGTTTTTCATACTGCATTACTAGGATTTACGTTTAAGAAGGTTCCTAATGTTTTCCAGTTGAGCATATATATATTTATACACATGTGTGCGTGCCTGTGCAGAAACAGGCTCGAAGAGAGTTATCTGTTTGCTTTTTCAGAGAGCGCCATTAAAATGTCAGTGTTTGTCAGTGTGTGCCACAGATTTCAGTGGCTGGAGGCAGCTGTAGCATTGTAATACCACTACCTGAGTAACTCCTGGTAAAAAAATGCCGGGTTGACAAGGAATGCTCCCAGCTTAGGTACCATGCTATATTGCTAACTTATCTAACAATTCATTTGTGCCACTCGAGGAAAAGGCTTCAGGTGCAAGGGCGAGGTTTTTGATAGCATCACACCGGTTTGCCTCCACTCTCACTGAAGCTGATGGGAGCACTACCCATGGCTTCAGAAGAGCAGGGCTCAGCAGTGCTGCTTGCAGAAGTCACATCCCACGATTCACTCCTTCTGCTTATTCCAAAAGGAAAAAATGCCTTGACCTATGCATAACTTTCCTGTGCTTAATTTGCCAGCTGGTGAGTGTCACATGTTTAATTCAGGCAATGTAAATAACAATCTCTTTAACAGTTAACATTTTTACCAACAACACAGTCGCTGAGCTTAGACAGCTGATCGCTGCTGCTGTAAAGCTAAGTCCTTAAATATTATCAAACTAATACCCTTGTATGGTCACACTGGATACAGATTAGTGAAAGCCATAATCCTATTTAATTTAACACAGTCCTAGGGATTTTCCTCTACAAAGAATTTGGTCACATGCATACTGCATAATATTTTGCATAGTTCTTAAATATATGGCCCCTCTGTAGGAGCAGGGCTGTCTGCCAGTTTTAATGGCACTTACTAAATCCCATTGTACTCCGCACCACAGTCCAGATGCAGGTATCTGCTAGAAAAAGCTCCATGGTTAGTAAGAATGTGTTGCGGCTCCGAGCTATGCCACAGCTCATTCTATCAAGTCGGCTGTTTCACCCTCTGAGGAGAGGTTATCCCTCAGCAAAGTTAAGATGACGAGGGACTACAATTAATTTTACCCACAGTGCAGCCCAGCCAAGTCCCTGTCGTCTAAGAACTCAGATGTATAAAAACTGACTGTGCTTGAACTGTCACGGATTCTGGGGTCTGTGGTTAAGCAACTCACTTCTGAGTCATAGGAAAGGCCTGATTTTTATGTGCTGAGCACAGTTAAGCCCATTTGCCTTCAACACTATGTGGTATCTTTGACACAGCAGCAGATTAGACTTGTAGAATTAGGGCTACCCCATGTACAATCTTTATTTTTTTTCTTTTTTTTTTTCCCCCCTTGTAGAAATATTACCTGAATGGAAAAAGGAGACTTTGGCCCTCTGTCAGGGTCTCTTAACTAACACCATTGCTTATCACGGACCAGCTGTAGATTGCAAGGACCACATGCCTGGCATGTCACAGGTACATTGCAGACCTTGCAGGGCGCGTGGGTACGGCTCTGTTGGGTGACCCTGGGCAGAGGTATGGGAGTCTAGAGGAAAGGAGGCATGCCAAAAGCAGTAAGCTATTTGTTCAGCTGTGTGTTCAGACAGCAAATATCAAATCCCAACAGGCTGAAACCACAGGATGCTCTGTCACCTAGTCAGAAGCTTGATTTCCAAGCACAGCGTCAGTTCAGCTAATCTTGCAGGGCTCTCAGTTCAAGTTTATTCCTGTTACACAATGTTTGGAGCATTTTATAGGCTTTCAGTATTTATTGCAGAGAAATGATGGTGAAATTTTGATCAACAGACTGCTGGGTAGTGAAGCAGGTCCAGCCAGGGAGCAATCTTCTACCTTTATTTTCCTGACAATTTCCAGGCATGTTGGGACAAATATGTGGCCTGGGTGATTTCCATGTGAGAGTGGCCCTGCTTTCCTCAAGAGTGCTTGGTAGATAAAAGCAGCTCAGGCACAGAGACCTCCACCTTCTTTAGTGCCATGCTGGAGGTAGAAGCCTTCCCCTCCAGGAAGCGGAGAGAGTGGTTAGAGTTGATTCCAGGTTATTTTCAATAACTTAGGCACCACCTGAATGGCTGTTGGCTTAATGCAGAGAGTAATTATTAGTATTATTACTACTATTACTATTAATAATAAAATAGTGCTTCTTCCAAAAGTGCCTAAGGAGCAAGCTAAGGTAAGCTTCATCTTGCTAGGTGCTCTGCAACTTTGGGCTCTCAGTCAAGAACACAGTAAATCCTGCTTCAGGGCTCCCGCTGCTGGATCAAAAGCACCAAAGCCTCATGAGCCAAAATGCTGATGCTGTATGAAATAATTCTGCAAATTCAACTGTATTTTTAAATGTTGGTAATTTAGCTTTATATTGGTTGGCTTTGTGCCAGCTTCAGTATCATCTTCCTCCCAGCCATCCAATGCTGTACCAAACCAACTGCAGCGTGTTTTCTCAGCACTGGCACAGAGTCAGCATAAACCCGAGAACACGTGCTCCTGAAGCGCAGTTGTGTGACCTCTTCTGGGTCAAATCTTTACTGCTCACAGATGTGGTGTTAGTTTTCACAGCAACATGGTCTCAGAAGATCCAGTGGTTTTCTCCTGAAGAGCTTGCTAACTACACAGGCAAGAGAGCTGTCAGAGAAAAGGTTGAATGGAAAAGTGAAGGGGACAGAAAGATGACAGCAAAACCATTGGTCATTTTTGGAGGGGCAGTGAAGAAGGAATGAAAGATTGTAAGGAGACTCATAGAATCACAGAATGGTTTGGATTGGAAGGGACCTTAAAGATCATCTAGTTCCAAGCCCCTGGCCATGGGCAGGGACACCTTCCACTAGACCAGGTGGCTCAAAGCCCCATCCAAACTGGCCTGGAACACTTCCAGGGATGGGGCATCCACAACCTCTCTGGGAAACTTATTCCCGTGCCTCACCACCCTCACAGTGAAGAAATTCTTCCTTAACTCTAATCTAAATCTACGCCCTTTCAGTTTAAAGCCATTACCCCTTGTCCTATCACTACATGCCCTTGTAAAATGTCCCTCTCCGGCTTTCTCGTAGGCCCCCTTTAGGTACTGGGAGGCTGCTATAAGGTCTCCCTGGAGCCTTCTTTTCTCCAGGCTGAACAACCCCAACTCTCTCAGCCTGTCTTCATAGGAGAGGAGCTCCAGCCCTCCAGTCATCTTCGTGGCCCTCCTCTGGACTTGGTCAAATACGTCCATGTCCTTCTTCTGTTGGGGGCCCCAGAGCTGAACGCAGTACTCCGGGTGGGGTCTCACCAGGGCAGAGTAGAGGGGGAGAATCACCTCCCTTGACCTGCTGGTCACGCTTCTTTTGATGCAGCCCAGGATACGGTTGGCTTTCTGGGCTGCAAATGCTAATTGCCAGGTCATGTTGAGCTTCTCGTCAACCAGGACCCCAAGTCCTCCTCAGGGCTGCTCTCAATCCACTCATTGCCACACATGGAAAGGTGAATGAGCGTGAGGCCACAGAAAACCAAGGAGAAATAAGAAAAGGGAGGTGGATGGGGAAGCTGTTAAAAGATCTGACTGAAAAGGAGAGGGAAGAAAGAGACAATCAGGAGGGAACTGGAAGGCCTGGGCATAACTCTGGAAAGTCGCTGTACAGTGCGTATCCCCTGCTTGGGCTGCTTTTGCTTTTCTCTGCAATTGGCTGCAGCTTTTTGGCTTCTCTCTGGGTTTCCCCTGATACCTTCCTGGAAGAGGACCCAGAAGGCATTCCTCTTGCTTGTGGGTAGCAGAAGTACTTCGCTGAGCCTCCAGAACCAGCCTCTGCCACATCCAGAGCTGTAGTCCCTCCTTTGATCTACTTTTCTCGCTGGTTCTTACAAACCCTCCTCTAGTCTGGTGGAGATGAGGAAGGTGTAAAGAACAGCAGCTGCCTGAAGAGTTTGTTCATCACAGCAGGATGAGTTACTCTGTCTTCTAAAACTGACACCTTAGCAGAAACGCAGAACTTGATGACATTTAGCTCTTGTTACAAATATTTACACGTACAGTTAAGACGTGTCAAATTTACTGTACTCAGTCATGCATAGCAGAGTTTGGCTTATTTACAGTATGTTTTCACATGTCATACATCTTTAATCAGACTGGAGTATGGACTGGTTTAATTTTTTTTCCATTGATGGTTCCTGCTTGTAGATTAGGAGAATTGTTATTGCTTTGGCTTATCTAGTGTCACACCATGAAGAAATTATTGGCAGTAATAATTATTATTACACCCTCCAGCTCCTTCGGTCTGATTGTAGAAGTTTGGATTAGTGACATGTGTTTTGGCTGCTCTGTCAAGATCCAGAATTAGTCTTTTTTTTCAGTATTTAATGTGAAAACTAGAAGGCAGCAATCTGTATGCATCTGTGTACTGAATCCTATTACAATAAGTAAGGTGATTGTAAATGGGTGTGGTATCATCTGATACCAAGATTACTAGGGGCCATCATACAGCTCTGTCATCTCCAATATCATCTCCTGCCCTGTTCTGGGCTTCTCTTCCCTTACCTTCTTCTACCACTTTCTGCCCCCGACGGGGGGGTCGTGCTGCCCCACAGCTGCAGCTCTCCAGAAGGACTGGGGAGCAGGTCTGGAAATGGACCATGCTCTTCCCTCAGCCTTCTCCCCGGCGCATTGTAGCAAACTAGAGCTGCCACAGATGTGAGGCATGTGGGTTGCAAAAGCAGTGTTTGAAGACCACAGTGACACCTTGTTTTCTTTAAAGGAAACTTGTGCTGTTCCTTAAAGGTGTTGTGATATTACTGCAAATGTCTGTGTTGGAAAAGATTAAAATGCTACAGTCTGTATCTACTAGAGGGCACGTTTTCCTGCGTACTTTTTTTCCTCCTGCTGACCTGCTGATTTTTGTATAACTTTTCATGGGTTTAGGCCCGCTGTCCCTGTTTCACAAAAAAAACCCCACAACTTTTAGTGGTGGTTCAGTATTTTCACTTGGCATCTTTTAGTTTGTAAAATGTGTGTAACTACAAAATGCTGAGGTGATACACATCGCACAAGGAGAACATGGCTCCTGAATTGTCCTGGCAAGCAAACTGAGGAATTGGCTTGTGAGGAGAGGGGAAGAAGGCAGAATGGATCTGGCAAATATATCACTGTATGTCTACCATAGTTGAAATATCCCTTGATTTACTAAAAATAAGAGAAAGGTAGCAATTTAATTTAGAAAAGCTTCAAAATCTTTTTGAGTATATTCTAAAAATCTGAGGTAAGTAGATCCAAAAAGAAAAATCTTTTACTGAGTAAATAATACGTTATTTATTATGTATGTTACAAAACACACAGAATATTACACTGCAAATATCTTCTGAACCTGTGAAGTAGTAGAAAGATCACTAGTCATAGTCTTTGTTCCTTTTCTGCTTTTGAAAATGCCTCAGTACGTAAATGTTTCTCTACATTAACAAAAGGATCTGTTTTACTGAAAATATTAATGAAGTATTAGTTGCTACTGGTGTGAGCTGAATGCTCCATAATTTTATTTTTTCTGTGCACTGAAGTAAATTATGAAATTATATTCCTTGAAATACATATAGATTATTTTGCATTATCTAAAAACTGATTTTACAACCCTGCTTCTATCAGAAATGAAACAAAACTGCAGAAGATTAAAACCAAAGGGGATCTGTGAGTTAAGAATAAGCTCAGAAGAAACTACTGTGATCACGTTATCTGTCATTGTGAGATATGTATATATACACGCATATGTATTTCTGTCCTCAAGATTTACATGGCTGTAGGGAAATTCCTACCCCTCGCTCCCTCTGGTTTTTGAGGAACTTGTTTTATGTGATGGCCCTTTACCTTCCCTGAGCTCCCGTGAGAGTTTTCAGAGTGGTGGACCAGAATTTGCAGTTCTGTAGGCTTCCTCCCCTCTCCTCCCTCCTTCCCCCCGGGATTTCACATTTTCTTCTAGAAAGCCTCTTTTATTAAATAAATCAAGCTTAGATTCAAATGTGTATCAAAACA
Organism: Harpia harpyja; assembly: GCF_026419915.1. Lineage (NCBI taxonomy): Eukaryota > Metazoa > Chordata > Aves > Accipitriformes > Accipitridae > Harpia > Harpia harpyja. The sequence goes on from NC_068944.1 coordinate 42,387,817, forward strand.
TGCTCACAAAGCTGGGAGTGCTAATAAAGGAGCCTGCGGGTGTGCGGGGCAGCGATGGTGCTCCCCAGGGCCAGGACAGGTAACTGGTCGACCTCACGTACCGCCGTGCTGCACTGCCGCCGCCGAGGGAGAGCGTGGGGGGAGGAAGGCAAAGGGCTCCCCTCAACCTCTTCAGCTTGTGCTGCAAAGCCTCTGAAAACATCTGGTCTTTACAAATTTGAAAGAAAAAACTTTTCTTTTACATAAGAATACAAATTGGGAAACATATTTCTTTACAAGCCCTTGAAAATGAGTGTCACCCACCACATACATTATGTTCCTGAACTGAGCTAAATTGAAGCCAGACATATATTTCTCTTTGATGACTCCATCAAGGTATGTTTTAACCTCTTTAGCCTCCCAAAAGATACATGTGTAGATAAGGGAGCAGCCTCAAACTCATGCAAAGTAACAGCAGACAAACAAGTGGCTTTAGAAAGAAAAATCCAGCCTTGTAGCTCTCCCTGCAAACAATTTCCTCTTCCAGTTATAAATTTTGTATCCTAAAAAAAAGTTCCCTGGAAGAGGCAGGGGAGACAGGCAGATAAACAGAGTTTGAGTAACCCTATGTATTCTGAAAGTGGAGAAATCTAACTCAAATTTTCCAGGCATCTCTCAGGTGTACGGATGATCAAGTAAAGCACCTCTAATTTGCCTGCTTGCAAGTCCTAGTTAGTAACTCAGACAGTTTTGGCATCTACACATGCTTGTCCAAGATCCAGTGGTGTTCGACAGGTGTGCTCTGCAGAGAGTTTGAAAGTGTACAATTGTTTGATAGCATGGTTAGTGTTAATGAGATTACCGTTACTTGAGAAATGCTTCTTGCTCTCTATTACCTCTTACTGAGTGTGAAAACCAGCCTGCTAGCTTATCCATATTTGGCATATACTCTCAGGTCTAAGAACCAAAGACTGTTGTGAATTATACTTTGAAATGCTGGACCTGGTGAAAATATACCCGATACCTTCATCTGAGGCCAAACTTAAACCTTGCTTTTGCAATTGCTCCCAAAGACATCATCATTTCTTCAGAGAGAGATAAATGGCTATAATGGCCCCTTATAAGATCAGGAAGACTGGATGAATTGGCGAAAATGCACTTCCTCACCAATTCCCATCTCCATAGAAACTCTGTGACTCTGCTCTGTCTTCTGCCTATACAGATTAGGCAGCCTGGTTTTCCAATAACAGACAGTGAAGTCTGACGCCTGCATTGTCTCACAGAGGGGTATCTAGAAGAGCAGAGTTTAGGTATAAAAAGAGAACTTTGCCAAGTGCTTAGCATTGCCTCCCCCAACTTTCAAATTCTTCCTGTTGCTTTTCAGGTTCCTAAGAAAACTTCTCATGAGAATCATCTGTATTTGCTGCCAGGGTACCCACAACTCTGATGATGCTTTTGTTAACTATTTTTGCTTCAAAGGACACAGTGTCGTTGAAAGACTAGTGCACACTACCCGGTATTACAATTCATGTTAGTTATGGGGAAGACAAGGAATCATCAGGAGCAGACTATGGGGTGCTAATTTAAACATAAAGCTTTATTTTCAAATTCATTGAATAGTTTATGCATGAATGGATGTGCTTTTTCAGCAGTTCAGATAAGCAGATAAAGGCAGGGGTTTTTTTTAATGAAGTATATGAGAGAACATATTCATTGATTATTGTTAGAAAAAGAAGAAGTTATTAAACTGCAGTAGATAAACATCAGCATGCAAAGTTCTTTTGTTAATAAGAATAAATTGATAGATTTATAGACTTTAAATTCTGGCAAGATCATTTGATTGTCTCATCAGACCTATAAATCAAAGCCATTAAATTTCACAGTATTACCTCTGAGCTGAATAGAGCTAGACAAAACATGTTGGTAAAGCAGTACATGAAACAAAAGATGCAATTCAGCTTGACAGAAGCTTTATAGCTTTGGGTCAAATCTACCTTCCTTTAGTTTTAAAAATAGAGAGAACAACTAAAATTGAAGTGCTCTTTTCCCCAGTTTTTCAGCTTTGGCTAAGTGTACTGTGTTTTGGTTTATGTGTGAAAATGGCATGTCTGTTTTCTTTGTTCTAGATTTAGTCCATAACACACACACAGCAAAATCATACCCCTCGGAAGAACATCCAATTTTGACATGAGGATTTCAAACAACAAAAGTACACCTTCTCTTGTTTCAGAGGTTGATCATCCATTCTGTATGAAAACCCAAAGTGCATAATTTCTTATATAAATATGTCCAGCTTCAGCATTCAACCTTTATTATACCTTCTTGACTGTTAAAGGGCCCTCTATTTTCTTCTTATAAATGTACTTATGCACTGTAGTCAAGTGACTCTCAATTTTCTTTTTAATGGACTAAATCTTTTGAAGTATTTAAGTCTCTCCTAGTAGGGTATTTTCTATGGCTCTTGAACAAATCCATGACTCTGCTTTTAAGAGCTCCAATTTTTCCAATATATCTACCTTTCTAATGAATTCATCTTTGCTACAGAGAAAAATGAAGCCGTCACCCATTTTTCCTACATTTATACATCCATGAATTATATTAGCCCTTTGGCCACATCATCGTAGTGGAAGCTTATGTTCTATTGCTTGCCTACTTTGACCCTAAATCATTTCAGAAAGGTTGCTTTTCAAGATACTGCTCTAAATAAATTTCAGAAAGCCATTCTGACATATGCCCTAGGTTTATAAGTCTGCAATAGCCAAAACTCATAGCAATTTTGTCTTTTGAAAAGATTGTCTTATCTAGCAGTTGAGATCACTTTGTACACATGCTCTGTCTTCATTAATATATGCTAACATTGGTGTTATGTGCAAATTTTATCTGCAATACTTTGTATTTGCAAATTATTAATTGAAATGGTAATTGGATTTAGGCTTCATGCTAACATGACCAGAAACATGCCCATTCAGTGAAGATTTTTTATCAGTAAGTGTTTGAGATTTCCACTTTAGGAACAGGAAAGTTACATACTTTGATTTCTTTACACATGTATATTTAATCCCAACACAACTGCTGTTGCTTCTGCACCCTTTTCCCCAACCCTCCTTGTCCCTCCATGAGATGTGTTCCCTATCCCATGCTATCTGATTCATTGCTCATGTTGTCCTCAGGTTCTTGTCTCCTCCACAAACTCTTCATCTCAGCTCCATTTTCAACACAAATTCTCTTACTTTTTTCTCTTGATGGTTTTTGAGATACCTTCCCTGACCTATAGTTGAAAACACAATATAGAAATAGTATTGCTGGGATGAAAGATGAAAAGCTGTGCACTGATCTCACGCTTCACCTATAAAGAATTTCCCCTCAGCCCGGAGCACCAGTGTTGGGCAATTTATGCTGTATTGATTCCAAGGAGGAAGAATTACTGTCTGACAGCTATACCACGTCCTTTATTAGCATCCAAAGTAGAGTTGGGATTTAGCTAATGAGGCTTAACTATCTCCTCTTGCAGCTGTTGGAAGAAGTAGTCACTTTGGAGGTGCAATTAATATCAGGGCTATGTCCTCTTGTCACACTTAAACACCTGAAGCACATTGTCCTTGGAGAATCTGGGCCCTTGCCTGAATGCCACGTGGGCAGAGTTGTAATGATTTCTCTGTCTCTGTTCTGTCATTATTTCAGCATAATAAAAATATGGAGAGAGACAGGATTTTTGCAGTTTAGAAGAAATTAATTGTTCCTTTTGTATTTGCATACAGGATTTTTTTCCCTACGCTTTCTGTAATACTGAAATAACTAGGTAGCTATGCAGTGTTACATGTATTAGGCACAAAATAAAGATTCCTGAGGCATCCTGACCCTGACTCTTGATATGTCCAGTATACCCAAACCAGAAGGTGTATGTAGTTGTTTCCCGCAGCAGCCATTGGGCTGTCCTCTGTGCTTACACATCTGATAACAGTTTCACTCTGAGTGATCATATAACATAGGACGATGTGACAAACTTTCTTCCTTTGTGATTTCTGAATAGCACATGATAGAAAGTATTACAAGGCTAATATGAATTATATAATAGTCTGCTTGGCTCCCTTCTCCCTGCTCTTGTCTACTTAGCCTTTCAAGATTACAAAATGGCTCTGGCATGAGCTGTCAGAAAGCAGTGCACCAAAGTCACTACTGCACGTGAGGCTGTCTGCACACATTAATAAGGAATTTGCCACTACTGCTAGAAATCCTTGTTCTCATTCTTTTTTTTTTCTGCTTAGGGAGCTCTGGGGTCACTAGATGTTATCATTTAAACCCACTCATTCTTTGCACCATCCTTCTGCATGCCCAGGGAATTCATGTGAACACTAGCTTTGTTAGTTCTCTTGCACAGCCATCAGTCAGCTGTGGCAGGAAAAACCATGGGATTCATCAGTTCTATATAAAAATACTGAGCTAAATACGTAATTGTGAGCCTGCATTAGAAAGTAGTGTTTTTCTGAATCAGTCTCATCATAAACTGCAGCTTGGTGTTTGCTTTTCTATTCCATTTTCTCTCTTCATTCCCTGTTTTGCTCCATCAAGGAATATTGAGTTTTATTTTTTTAAGAGGTACTCACAGTAATCAGGGTTCCTTTATTCCTATCATGCCCCTACAGAGATATCATATCAGATGATCCCTTAAATCACTGTTTTTTAAACAGCAGGGGTCAAAACGAAGTGCAAAAGGGAGTTGGAAGGAGCCGTCCTCCTCACAGAGGTGGAACGCATCCTTCCAGAGGAGTTTTGGGGAGGATCCCTGAGGATTTGGGAGGAGAATATGGGAGTGAGGGGGAACCCTTCTGACTGAGAGTGGTTGGGCAAAATGGACATGTAGCCTGAAGTAGCTATTCAAGTGTTAGTTTTACAGGTGACTTTTTTTTTTTCTGGTCTATTTTTCTCCCATTACCTAACAGCAAATAAACACTAATCTTTATTTCCTAGGACCACTTTCCCTTTACAAAAAGGGTAAGCCATGGAGGTGACATCACTGCTTGATTTTTCGATAAATACAGCCATGTTTTCGTTGGAAAGTTTTGAACTGCTGAGCCCAGACTTCTGTGGGAGTGTATGTAATCGTTGCCACAGGGATGGGCTAGGACCGAGGGAAGAGCTGGTGATATTCTTATCCAGGTCAAAGCACATCCAAGTGCCTGGTATGATTCCAAGCTAGATTTAGGGAAGGTATTGGGAGCTTTCACTGGTGATCAAAAGTGATAGGTTACATCATTTCCACCCAAAACATCCTGATTTTAAAGGATTTTATCGTGAACTGCAGCACAGCTCTATAAAAATGCACTCTTCTGTCTTTTTTTTCAGCAACTTGATCTTTTTCTCCATGTCACTAGTGAAAATTCAGACTGTCTTGCTTTCCAATTTAAGATGTCTTCAAATGGTTTTTAGCCTCTAGAGAAAGCTCAGACAGCAACTGTATATTGGTCTTTCCTCAGCTGATGCCTATCACTGCCCTTTCCTCATACTGCTACTTCTGTGCTCTCCAGGCCACCTTTTTAATTTGTACCTAGGGCAGGGAGTTACCAGAAGAGTTTCTCTAGGGAAACCTCATCTATAGTAGTTCAGCTGCTTTGTTAAGACAGCTTTTCTCAGGTACCCTTTCAAGATACTTAGAAGAAAGATTTATTTTAAAATTGCATTTTCCATAATTTTTTCAGCTTCTTTCAATTCCTGCTTTGGAGAAAATAGACTTTAAGAGCTCATAGATACATATATGATTATTATTTTTCCCAGAAAACATTTAGCACTGAGTCAGTTTTGTCTTTTGAAATATTTATCTTGAAAATAGTTGCAATGCACAACCAGAACTTGCTCTGAATACATTACAAAAAGAGTTTCTTTTCTCTCCATGGACAATTGAAATGGAAATCCTTCTATTGACTGGTCAGGCATATATACAATTTGTTAATGGTTTTCTTAAGGGACACATTGGTGGTATTGATTTACAGCTGAGGAGAGGAAAAGGTTCATTACTCTGTTTAAACGTGAGTGCCAAAAAGATGACTGTTAAAGGTACCAGAGGTTGGCTAAACACAGCCCCTTCATGACAGAGTTTCTTGTATGTTACTTCTCTCAGAAAGCCAAACTAAATGCTATATGCCTGATTTCCCATGTGTTTTCATTCACCATGACAACTAGCTAAATGTGACCTTGACTTGTAAAATCATGTGTTGCCATCTGTAGTAAAAGAGAGCTAAAGATGAAAAACTCCTTAGCATTTTTTCTCCCAAAGGAAAGGTAGGGGTATTATGTGATTTCCTCTACCTTTGGACAATGTGGTAGGAAAATTCTATTTAATTAAAAGGAAGACAGAAAGAAAAGAGGTGCATTTGTGTTTAAGGCTTGAAAAGTCAAAGTCAATGTTAAGGCATATTTTACTAGGGTAGTTATTAAGATTGTTCAAACACTTTCCATTGATACTGTTTTTCAATGGAAAGTAGGTGTTTAACAAATTTTTTGTGCCTGAAGTATTTGCTTTTTATAAAATTGTCTCCACCCCTCTTTTTTTAAGGTTCTCAAGTATTGAGTTAGAATCCATTTTCCAAATCAGGTTCACTGGAACTGCTGTTCAAGTCTCTCGTGTCCCATATGAACGAGGTTTGCAGCCAGATGTCACCTCCTGTGAGCAATCATAGGGACACCCAAGATTGAAATTGCCTAGGAAGAGAGGAAAAACCTTTGGGGTTTGGACTAAAGGTAACCCAAAAATGCCTTTTTTTTTTTCTGTTCCCCCCCCCCCCCCTTTTTTTTTTCCCTCAGCATTTAGTTGGGGAAAGCTTTCAAGAAAATGAAAGTCAATGAAGGGGAATTTTAAGAAAGGTTGGTAACTTCCCATTTTTTTCCAGAGAGCCTACCATTTATGTCTTTCTTCCAGAATGGGAAAGCTGGAATAAATTTTCTGATCCTCCAGAGGATTTTAACACTTATGTCCCATTTTCTAAAGCAATGTCCCATCCATCAAACACTCGAGATGGGATGTTCTTCAGCTAAAAGTTTTCTACCTTGCTAAAACAATTACACTTCTCATATAGGGTATTCTGAGGTAAACACCCTTTAGTTGTCCATACGAAATGATCCCATCCTGTATAATACAAAAGAACGTGCATTTCTGACACAAGGTGGGAGGGACTCAGGCTAGCCTTGTGTCAGAACAGGGCTCTGCTATTCCGTTACCCACATCTGGCCAATTTTTAAGCCTTTTTAAATTGTAGTTTGAACACTCTCAGTTGAAACTTTGTAAGCTTTTGGCAACTCTGTTTCCAAAGAACATTTTTACATTTGAGTTGGATGTGTAATTGAAATAGACTGTTTTGGGCTGTTCAGGCTATCAAATCTGTTTAACCACGTCCTTAAGGATTTCCTGCCAGGAAAGGATTTCCAGGTCCCAGCAACATGGAAAAAGAAGGTGTTGTATTTGAATGAAAAAGAAACAAGGCTTGTACAGCTGAGCAGCAATGGGAAAACTAGAAAGAGATGGCAATAGGAATTAAAGAGGGCAAGAGATTGGTTGGAAAATAATACTGCAAGAGGAATTGGGGTGGAAAGGGGATTTGGACCTAAGATAACTGGGCTTGACTGGGATGCACGGTAGACAAGATGGCAGGGAACAGACAGAGGTCTGTGCATGTCCCAGCACACCTTTCTCTAGAGGATAAGAAAAGATCGCAGTGCTTCTGAGTCTCACTTGTCTGCAGCCAGGACACAGCTCTTACACCCCACAGCACAGCTACCCATGCTGGATATGCTCCAGCTTGTGCAGATCCCATAGCAGTTGGCAGTTTTCCATACCCACAAGTAACAGAAGTTATTGCGATGGCACTAAGCCTTCCAGCTCTGGGGATGTCCAGCACAGGTTTTGATATGAGAACAGAAGGGAAGATTTTTATTTTCAATAAAAGTTTTGTGAGTAAATTCCCAAGGTATTTTCTTTTTTAAATACCAGCTTAGAAGAATATAACGTTCTGAAGCTAAGCAAAGAAAGATGAAAAATGCCAGAAAGTAGTTTGCCTGCAAAACTTTTCTCTCGTGCACCATACCCTAGCACCTTGCCTATACAATCCCATCCTCCTCTGATTCAATGGGCTCATAGGGGCATCCAGGGGAAGTCACACTGACTGACACTAGTCATCTACCCCTCTGAGGTATTCACAGTTGCTCTTTGGAAGCACTTACCTCTCTTCCTTGACTATGCAGGAGTTTGGTTCCCAACTGTAAGGTAGATCCTTAAGTGTGAAGGCATCCAGATGATCCTGACTCTGCTGTTATCCCACAGGACATCATCTTCACTATATAGAAAAGCTAGACCTTTTCTGAGAAATAATCAAAGCTATTCAACAAAGACACTGCTGTTTGTGGGACTTCTCTGTTTGCTCAGGGCAAATAGGGTAGGAATGGCAAGAAGGGGAAAATGAACCTTGTCGTCAAATTTTAGGTTGCTCTGTGATTTGTGGCCATTCAATGAAGCCAAAATTTTTCAGATGGTCACTTATTTTTGGCATGCCTTTCTGGAGGCACGTGGGCAGATTTGTAGAGGAAAAAAATACTCTTGGAGCTGACGTAAAGAAAGTTATTCATGCTTCGAATAGATGAAGCTCTTCTTAATGTGAAATACTATCAAAAATATCAGGTCCTGGTTCTTGAAATTACATGCCAAAAATACTTTTGGCCTTTTGACCTTAAGTTACACCTCTATGAAATGATGATAACACTTGCCTCTTGCAATGTGTCCCTGTCCTCAGAAACATGCTGTAAAAATAAATTCATTTTGTTCACAAAGCCCTTAGATACAGTATTGTGAGTAGAGCCATGAAAAAGTTCATGGGGAATTTAATAACTCTGTCTTCAGAGCAGGATATGAATTGTGTATAGTAAATAAGGCCTGCAGGCACAAATATTGCATAGCTGCTCATTATTTGAACTCTGCCCATCCTGTGCATTGAACAAGAGAGGAATGGAGAAAAAAAGTTGATTCTACTTTTTATATTTACTTTTACTTAGACAATTTTACTTTTGATACCTCTCAGCTTCTGAAAGCTTGCCTTGCCAGCTCTCATGGACTTTTAAGATATATTTAACATGCAATTAAAAGAGCATTCTTCAAATCAGCAGGAGGTTTGCTTTGCATGTATCTCCCAAATTGCTCCTGGCTACATCCATATTTTGATTCAGATTAGATTCTAGGCAGCTGAAAAGGGTCCATAAATATATCTGTTCCTCAGAGCAGGCCTTTTCACTGCTTCCCCATCTTGATGTCAGGGAATCTCAGCTGCCATCAGTAAGAAAACCTGTGCTGATAAGAAAACCTTATTGTATTTTTTGGCACTGAAAGCAGATACAATTCCTCATAAAACTGACCGTAAATTAACATAAAATAGATTTTTGAAGAACACTTTTTTATTCCCCCAATTTTTGTATTTTAGTATTTTAAATTATTTTATTCACTCCAAAGATTAACTTAAAGGTTTTTGCTTGGAATGTCTTCTTGCCTCTGAGTTATAGTGACCATTGTCCTGAAAACAGCACTGTTCATGGTGCATCGTCTCATATGAAATAGAGGACCTGTTGTTCCTAAAACACAGCAGAGAAATAAAACAAATATGCAGAAAGAATCTTTCAAAAACATAACTATAACAAGGTGAGAAGTTATTTCATGTCATTCTTTTCTACGTTCTGTTTAGATAGAAATCTTCCCATTCTCCTTATAGCTATTAAATAGATGGTACTGATAAATGAGCTTGAGTATAGTTTGCTTTCACTGGTCTTGCTTATTTTCCATCTTTTCTTAAGTAAGAGTCAAAGGTATACTTCTTTTTGGTCCCTGAAAAGGTGGGGAGAAGCCCTCTGCAGAAATAACTAGCTGATACAATGAGGTGAATTGCCTGCCTGGCACAAGGGTAGCCAGAATGACAGGGGGTGAGCCCTGCCTGGGCTGGTGCAGAACCACAAAAAAGTCAGTCAAGTTTTCCCTGTTCAAATCTGAAAAGATAGCCTCCAGTACAGGTTCTTATCTAGGGTATTCAAGTCAACAATTGCAGCCTGGTTTTCTTGAAACAGCTGCATCATGTCATGCATCATCACCCATGCACCTCTCTACTGAAGGCGGAGGAATTTCTGTTAAACCTAAAGCCCTGCTTGTTATACACCAAGACTACTAAAGCAAAAGAATATCTTCCTCCTGAAATCCCTTTTTCCCAGTTAGCCGTTTCAGGCATCTTCAGAAATAACCATCTGTAGTACAGATGCTACAAGTTAAAGACCAAGTGGTAGACTTAATGCTGAATTTCACTTTTATGTTTAGACTTGTATGACCAGGTCTCATTCTCTAGTGGATTTATATGATTCTATTTTCCTCTTAAAAATATACAAGAGAAATGCTCACAGACCCTTAAATGTAGCAGTATGAGTACACCACTATAATTAATGCCCTGGTCTACTCCCTCTTTTTTTATTTTCAGTGTACAAGTCCTGTGGAGTTTACAGATTGATTCAATTGCAAAGTTAGATTCCCACTGTGATGGCAGTTTTCAAACCACTGGGCCTTTCTGCCTGTCCTGCCAGCCAAGGAACAATGGGTGCTAATTAAAACCCTGCTTAAAAGGTTCCCCTTTACTTCAGCATTTGAGGCTTTCAGGGGGCAGACAGGGGAAGGATGCCTTGTTCTGTTTATGCATATGCAAGCACTTAGTGAGCTGGGTGGCTGACTGTGGGTAGAGAAAACACTACAAAAGCCTGGTGCTTATAGGAGAGGGCTGGATTTCAACCTGATGAGGTTAGTTAACAGACTAGACTGAAGAGGGTCCAGCTGTATTTTCTTTCCAAAATTTGAGGCACATTTCAAAATAGGGCTTGCTTTTTTATCATTTGCTTCTACTGAAATGTTCATGTCTCTGTCTTCTTGTATTAAAGTAAGCAGTTTTCTTAAAGTGCAAGGATAAGTAGTAGAGTTTCCTTTATTTTTACTAATAAGATTAACATTTTAAACTACTCGTTTTGCTAATCAACTGGGCTGCCTGTGCCAAAATGTATACATGGAATAAAATTACTTTTCTACGTCAAGGGTTTGTTTCTTGAGCCACTATTTTTTTTTAAGTGGAAAAGATCCCATCAGACATTTCTGTTGCTCAGTGGTATAACTGAATTCTAAGAAGTATGCAGACTTTTGCCATTTTCAAGGAGGAGAAATGAGAAATGAACTATACCTTAGAGCTTTATTTGTAAATGTATATAAAATTGCTCAGTATCGGCATATGGCAGATAAAGAATCAGCTTCATTATGTCAAGCAAATTCAATATGCTTTGGTTTTCAGCAAGAGCAAAGAACAGAAAACACAGCATTGCAAATAAACTCATCAATAAGCCACACGGGTTTTTGTTTGATGTCATTTGTAACTGACAACTTGATCAATCCTACATTGAATAGTCCCTTAGAAATACGAGAGTAATAGGAGCAGAATCTGTCTCACGTCTTTTGTTGAATCGCAGTTCACTTGGTGGCATTGACAAACCTGTCCTAGCCTTCTTCAGCTGTTTTTCTTGTATAAAACTATCTCACCCATTGAGATAGCAGAAAATATTTCATGGGACAAATTGCATGTCATTGATAGTGAATAGTCAAAATGAGCAATTCACAGATAACCTCATAGTTTGACAGGTATTATTCTAAACTTTTTTTTTCAATCTCTGTGAAGAATGAGTGCTTGTGCAGAAATCAGGAGTGCCTTGCAAATAACTCACCCACCAAAAAAGACTATTAATTTGTCTTTTCTTCCTGTCTACAAACATTGTTGAAGAGGTTAGCTGTATAGCTATTTTAATTAAAGGACCGATAAGATATTTCTCATTTTTATCTTTACAGCCATATGCTGTAATAATTAATACTGCTTAATAGAGCTACTTGCATGCTGAAGACTGCTTAAAAGACTAAAGATGTCTACGATTAGGGCATATGGCCTTTGTTGTGAGCCACATGCGCTGAGAAATAAAGGCAGCGAAGCCCAACCTCCTACTCTTACTCTGTCACTCAGTGGCTGTTCACACTGTGACTCCTTCTGCGGGGAGAAGACAACTGCTTTTTTTCTTCTTCTTTTTTTTTTTTTCCTCTTTTTTAAAAATTGTTTTAGTTCTCCATAGAAGTGGGGAAAGGAGTGAGACGGTTTGGGAGAAACCTGCCTCTGCCCCTGCATTTTCCTTCCCCATTTACACAGCTGGGCAGGCAGAAAGGGAAAGTTCCTACAGCAAAGGGGACAGGTCCTGATCCAACATGCCCCCTCAGCCACACTTCTCATGAGCATGGCTAAATCCATATGAATGCAAAAGCAAGGTGCTTCTGACAAAACACCCGTCCCAAGCCCAGACGCACATGTCGGTTCAGGGACTGGCAGGAGCTTTGCTGGTGCAATGCTCTACACTGCTATTTAGCTGTGAAGGAGGACGGCTGTTGTGCAGCCTCCAGGGTCTGATCCCGTACCCGCACGTACCACTCTGCCTCGCCAGGATGAAGAGAGACAGGAATCACCTGAGAAGCCCCTCTGTATAACAAACACCTGCAGCAGGTGCTAAGGACGAGTTCTGCGGAGGTCTTTGCAGACCTCTTGAACAGGCACTTCAGAGGGTGAAGGTGATTTTGGGAACGCCTCAACCAGGCTGTTACTTCCTTATTCACTGGAGCTTTTTCAGGGAGGCTGGATTGCTCAACAGTAGGAACTGAAATAATCAAATATGTTGCCAGACCTCTGTTAACAAAGAGTGAACAGCATTTTGCCTGGTCACAGGAGAAAGTGGTGATTTCTCAGTTGCTGTGGCTACAGGCAAGAATCCAAAAAAGATTAACAAAACCCTGTTAGTGGATAATCCCTGGAAAGGTACTCTAATAGAAGACTTCTCCCTCTTCTGTCAGCATCACCCAGTCTCACCTAGCTTTTGGCTTTGATAGCTAAACCTTGAGAAGGTGCTAATTTCAGCTAGACAGCTGGCCAGCGTCATACAAGCTTGCTGTAAAGGAGATGTACATCTCAGCACCAGGTGCCTTCTGATCTCGTTGTCTCACCTCGTCATCTTCACACCTGCTGCTGCCCCTGCCACCTCAGGAAAAGGCAATGCCAGCTCAGGGCTTCATTTCTCATCAGATAAATAGATCCGAATGATCTAATTTGCCTCAGCCCATCTATCTCCATTTTCCTAAAGGATCAGACCATCTGTTCCTCAGCTTGATGCTGCCTAGCCAGGAGCAGATAAGAAGATTTTCTCTGCAACATGCTACTGATTGCTCCTGGGAAACTAAGTCAGGGATTCCTGGGAGACTTCGACAAACTATGCCCCACTGCAGTAATGTAAAACTGGATACTGCATCTCATCTGTGATCTTCACAAGGATACTGTGTGAGATGGTAGCGAGAAAAGGATTTTCACCATTTTGACAGCTATTTCACGCACAACAGTTGGGCTGTCTTATCTGGTGGGTCCCAGTCACCAGCGGCATAACTTTATGTGCTCTAAAGCCAAACTAGCTCGGTTACATATACTCCTTCACTGCTCTCTGCCAAGTATGGACGGCATAAACCTGAGCAGCCAGCTTCTGGAACAAACTTTCAGTCAGAGTAATGTGGGGAGGGAGGGGTGGAGGGGAAGAATATTTCTGATTTCAGGGACAGTGTGTACATGAAGGAATATCATGATCTGGGAGCAGTTGACAAAGCTGATGACCCAGGAAGTTGCTTCCAGACAGCTGTAGCATGTAAATTTGTTTGGTGAAGGAAAATGAACAACTGTTAGCCTTGGGTAAATCCAGTCTGATCTAAAGAGGATGCTTGAACTTTGCTGCATGATTGGCAGAATATTTTATTAAGATGCTGCACATGGGCTTTAAAATATTGAATTCTCACCTTTTAATGACATTCTCCAACAAATGATAGTGTGTCTCTGATAAGTAAATCTCTGTTTGCTTAAGGACAGTAGATTCAAGGTTAGTCACAAAATTCTCTTTTCAAACACCTAATTTATACAGCTGCTGAGCTTCAGTCTTGAATGAAGTGCAAGGGTGCCATGATTAACATAATTATATGCCAATCAATTTCTTCTTATCCACCATTCTGTCCGTTATGAATGAACTTTAATACCACCTGTGAGACTGGCAAGGGGGTCATGTCTGCTCTTGTATAGGAGAACTTGTGCTGTGCAGAACTGAGCCAGTCAGGGATCCTGTGGGATCATTCTCTCATCCCAATTACCTCTGGCTCTCTGAATGTCCGTCACTGGCTCTCCAGTGACGAGTGGCATTCCTCAGGCGTCAGTATTGGGACAGGCGCTGTTTAACATCTTTGTTGGCAATATGGACAGTGGCATTGAGTGCACCCTCAGCAAGTCTGCAGATGACACCAAGCTGTGTGGTGCAGTCGACACACTGGAGGGAAGGGATGTCATGCAGAGGGACCTTGACAGGCTTGAGAGGTGGGCCTGTGTGAACCTCATGAAGATCAACAAGGCCAAGTGGAAGGTCCTGCACATGGGTCAGGACAATCCCAAGCACAAACACAAGCTGGCTGGAGAATGGATTGAGAGCAGCCCTGAGGAGAAGGACTTGGGGTCCTGGTTGACGAGAAGATCAACATGACCTGGCAATGGGTGCTTGCAGCCCAGAAAGCCAGCCATACCCTGGGCTGCATCAAAAGAAGTGTGAGCAGCAGGTCAAGGGAGGTGATTCTCCCCCTCTACTCTGCCCTGGTGAGACCCCACCCGGAGTACTGCGTTCAGCTCTGGGGCCCCCAACAGAAGAAGGACATGGACGTATTTGACCAAGTCCAGAGGAGGGCCACGAAGATGATTGGAGGGCTGGAGAACCTCTCCTATGAAGACAGGCTGAGAGAGTTGGGGTTGTCCAGCCTGGAGAAAAGAAGGCTCCAGGAAGACCTTATAGCAGCCTCCCAGTACCTAAAGGGGGCCTACGAGAAAGCCGGAGAGGGACTTTTTACAAGGGCATGTGGTGATAGGACAAGGGGTAATGGCTTTAAACTGAAAAAGGCTAGATTTAGATTAGAGTTAAGGAAGAAGTTCTTCTCTGTGAGGGTGGTGAGGCATGGGAACGAGTTTCCCAGCGAGGTTGTGGGTGCCCCATCCCTGGAAGTGTTCAAGGCCAGGTTGGGTGGGGCTTTGAGCCACCTGGTCTAGTGGAAGGTGTCCCTGCCCATGGCCAGGGGCTTGGAACTAGATGATCTTTAAGGTCCCTTCCAACCCAAACCATTCTATGTTTCTGTGAATTGGTGTGTCTGCTTAGATTGCTTGATGGCAGAAAGGTCAAGAATGTATGGAGCCTTCTGGGAGTCAAGGCAGCCCTGCAATGTTTCCTAGCCTGGCTCTGACAATGCATGCACTTTACTGTGTGCTCATGCATAAGCGTTGCCCTAGACTCTAATGAACTAAAAGCTTGTGATTACTGTACTGCATGTTTTAACCTAGATCTGTCCAAGTCAAGCAGGTGGTTAGATAACCTACCATTTAACCCAGCCTTTGTCCTCTGATGGAGTCTAGCCAGGAGCTAGATACACTGGATGTTATTTGAAGCTGGCTTGGAAATGTCCTGAGTTTAATCAAAGGCAACCTCATCAACCATATTCTGGTAAGTGTAGACCACAAGAGAGACAAGCTTCCACTGTTCTCAGGGAAGGATCTGAAAAAAATTCTTAAGGGTCTATAAACCAATGAGAAAGTATTTATCATCATTTCACTCTCTGTTATTAATTTTTATCCATTGCCATGGAAGTATTCATAATTCTCAGCAACCAATGTTTTGGTGGGTGATGGTGATGTGCCATGATGTGTGTTTGTTTATGTTTCTGATAGCCTTTGGAAGCCTATGCATGAGCATTTTTAAGAACCCAAGAGCAATTTTTATTTATTCTACGATTTGGTACTGTAGTGCGGAAGAAAAGAGCTTTTGCACTGGGGCAAAACATGACACCATTATGTAGTTTTAAATGTGTTTCTCAAAGTATACGTGGATGAAACTTCCAGCAAGAAGTGACAGTACGTGGGTGGATGTTGATCAAATAAGTGAATAATTGTAATAAATTTACACTTACCACATCAATTATAAGCATCCTTTCAGTATGTTATGAAGAAACATTTTCAGACACTGTGCCACTTAATTTGAATGTGATTTGAATACAGTTAAGTAGATTCTACTGGGTTTGGTAACAAAATGCAGGTGATATGCACAAAAAAGATGTAGTGAAATCGTACAGCTTGCTGACAGTGGAGATTTCACATACCCATACCTTATCCTGAATTTTATTGTTTCCTGCTCTGGAAAGCCTCAGAAAATGTATCAGAGAGAATTTTGATAATCCAGGTGCATTTATACATAATGATGAGACAAATGCCCATGCCTATAATGTCTGTAGAGCTTTGTATAGTGGAAGTTTGTTCAAAACTGACATCAGTATAAGTTTTTACTAAAATATCAAAACCTGCTGTCTAAAACTGGTAGCAAGTGCTCAGTCTGAAAAAAATCTACCCCCAAAATAACAAAAAGCTGCTTTCTGTTCCCTGTTAGTGCTAAGGACCTTAGCACTGTGCACATAGTATATAAATAAACCACTGTGATCAACACCTGAGAGCTTATAAATGTCTGAAATGTATGGTGACAATTTGCAGAACTTCTGCATTGCTCCCTCATGCCCACTTACAAACTATTTGGATAATCTGGAACCTGTTAGGCAATACCGTATACCATTGTTTGCTGGTCTCCTCTAGGCTTGCACAGAACAATAATAAACACTGCAAAGAATGCTTCAGTTTGTACAGGGGAGCAGCAGAGACATGCAGCTCTCCTTCGCTTTTTGTGATGCAAGTGTGCCTGATAAAATGGCAATTGAACTGCCTTAGCCACCTGGTAAAACCATGCCTGCTTTCAGCTACCAGTCTTACATCTTAGTAGTTAAGTGTTTTCACCCAGATTTGCAGTATCCTTCATTCCATGTGTCTGGGTGTTTGTATTACTGTAGTTTTATCATTTGGCGTCTGTTTGCTGTGGGAAACTAGGTCTAGAAAACTGTATATGCTGGGCTCACTTCACCTCGACTATAACACTATGGATTCAAGCATATTTGGCGGCCAAATTCTCCTGAAGCTGTTTGTGGTGAGCAGATGGAAATTCCGCAGAGGTCTCTGGACCTCGTTCAGAACTGACCTGAATGATTGTTACTCATCAGGTGTAACTGATTATTAAAAGGCTTTTAAGTGTTTCCAAGCTGTTCCCCAATTTATCGCACAGTTTGGATGCAGGGGAAAAAAAAAATCAAGTTCAAACTGAAGAAAAGGAACAGTAAAAAGAACAGAGAAGGTCCTGTTCACCTTCTGTCCTCCTCTCTCCTTGCTTCTTTCCTGCTCTTTTCCCCTTCTGTGCTGTTCCCCATCCATACACCCTCCACATATCCCTCCCATCACTAATTCCTACACCGTCTAAAATGCTTTTGAGTCCTGTTTCAGTTCTGGTGTTCAATAGATGTGAGTCCCATTGATTTATGCCAGGGCTGAATTTTGTCCCCATAGCATACCAAATTGCTTCTGCACACACATGGAATGCCAAATCAGAGTACAGGCATACTACTTTGTAACTACTTTATTACCCATTTACACTTGGCATGAAATTTATACCCTTATTTATGTCACTGCTGAGTCTGGACTGTTATATAAATTTGATCCTGTACGAAGCTGGCTGGTTTAGAGGACTGGCAGTGGATACAACACCTATCCCTTGTAAATTATCAGCTCAATTTCTAATCAAGTCATTAAATCAAACCAACCAAAACTTCTTTCTGTGCGATGCTGTTGTAAAAAATGAGGTTGGTCTCCTCCTGGTTCCCAGTACACGTGTGTCAACACCACAGTTGACTCTAATTAGCACCCTTGCTGGCTACGAAAGCTCCTGAGCCAAGGATTTAAGCAGGCAGGGAAACTGAACTCTTTGTCCTGGCCTCAGGTCGTGACAGGTTGATGAACAAGCAAGTCCTACTTCTGCCTCAGCTATGGCTGCCTTCTATTTTCTGGGACTAGCAGCCTGGCATCTTCCAGAAGCATGTTGTTTTCATAAAAAACTTTTAACTCTAGTCTTATTGTATAATATAGGTATTTTCTCTCATTTTTAGGGAAGTTTTAGAGTTAATAAGACTTTGGTCTGGGTGGGGATTAAAGGATTTTGACCCCTCTGGGATCTTTGTCCTAGATTTCAGCCTTGGCAGGTGGAGCACTCTGTAACCAGTTGACATTTTAGTGGCTAGTTTGTGAGTCAAATATTTTGGTTTATGTTTTCCTTTTTGGTTTGGATGAGTTTATACGGGTTTCTGAAGTATTTGGGAAAGTTGCATGAGCTTCATGGTGCCACTGTACCTTCCTTGAGCCAAAGAAGTTGCTTTCCTCATTGAGAAATCTCACTTCAAAAGAAGTTGTGATGTTTTTTAAATTACTGTTTCAGATGGCTTTTATTTCCAAACGTCTGCATCACTCAGAAAATCTGAGTTTATCCTGGTTTGTGGTATTTCTGATTTATTTTTCCTATTTAGAGGGCTCTTTTTTTCCTATGTGTGTCCACTTGCTTCACACACAGACACACACACACAAAAAAATTTGGAGTGACCTCTGGTTTTATTTTAGTTTGAGGAAAGAAAATAAGAATGTAAAAAGATTCTGGATCTCAGCCATTACAATGAAAAACATCTGTTGAAGCCTTTGCAAGCATAGATTTATCTTACCATGGGCATGTTTATTAATTAAAATTCAGATTCTTTTTTCTAATAAGTTATTTCAGCTTCATAATCTGAAAAAGGACAGGTAGAAACCTGTTGCACTTTGGTCCTGCTGTAAAGCAGAGTTGACCAAATTTTATTCCATGCGCTACCCGGTGGTGGTCCAGAGAGCTGGATGATCACACAATGCTGGCTCCTTCACTGTCTTTCTCACTGCTAAATTACATAAAATAGTTTCCTACTGTTGTGTTTCCATGTAAGCAACCAAACAAAGTACTACGGAGGTGTGGTGGAGTCCCAAATCAGAGGAGAGGCTTCTATGACTCTGAATGTGAAAGGCGGTTTGAGGCAAATCTGTAAAACTACTATTCATATTTCAGCAAATCTGTCATATCTGAGGAATGTAATGTCTCCAGAGTTGCAAGGACACCAAATTCCTATGGCCAAGGTTAGTTTTGGGAGTCTGGCTATGAATGTGTATTACACAGTCTCGCTGGGATACCGATCTGTTTTGGGATCTGTGTCGGAGTCGGGACTTGCCCCTGCCTGAGTCATAACAGCGGATCTGAAGAGTCAGCAGCGGCCAGACCTGGAAGGGTGTCAGCCCCCCTCCTGGGCTGGGCAGGGAGCCCTCTGGAGAGGCTTGCTGCAGAGGTCCCCGAGCTCTCTCCCCCCAAAGAAATGTTGGTGAAGAAACAGGAAAACTCTCTTTCTCACAACAGATCCCACCACACAGCTTTCTTCAACGTGGAATTTTTATATAATTGTACTGATGAAACTCCTCCCTGGGATTTATTTTCCGGGACTTCTGCAGGTTTAACAAGGAAAGTGAACTGTGATGAATTAGTCCTCTGTACAGTTCTGTTCAAACTAAAAATGTATCTTCTGCAGAAAATCCCCTCTTCATGCCCCTGTGTTGTTTTTTTTAATCCTCCAAACCCATATCTAATCTAAAGGCATAAATCACTTTCCAAGATACGGTAAATTCAACGGGTGTGTTATGCTGCCTCAAACAGTTAGCTAACGAATCTGGTCATGGACTTACTTAGCAATGTTTGATAGAAATTGTAAATGAAGCCTGTTTTTATTGGAGTGAAATAACATTTAAGCATAGGTAATACAGATGATAAACTTGCAACACTAGCAAACTGAAAAACACATGGGACCCATATGTGTGCCAATTCAAATACAGCTTTATTAAACGCACCTGATTTTAAGCTACCTTTTAGTATTCCATTTAGTAGTTTAATGAGAACCAGTTATAACATAGTTGGGGCTTTTTTCTGTGTTCAGAATTCAGCAAGCTACCCAGCTGACATGCATATCAATTTAGGCAGACGGCATCAGAAAAATCCAATGAAGTAAACATAGGACATCTATGTGACCTTCTAAACCAACACATCATTTACACAGTCTGCTGAGAACATCTGAAGCAGAAGCTATCAGTGTTTCCTTGAGACCTTTTAGCATAAAGACCGTATCATGAATTAAAGAGCTCAAACTGTTGACTACAAGGACTCTGGCATTACTAGAGAATGGTACCTAGCAGCGTCCATTCTTACATTAACATCTGCAGCCATTGAAATGGCCACTTGCTCCTGAAGGCAGGGGAGCAGTCTATTATGGACATGTTACAGAGTCCTCTTTCAGCTGCTGTTTCACTGAAGTGCCAGGTGCAAAAGATGTGCTCAGAAAGAGACTATAGAAGAGGGTAATGGTCACATCGATTACAAACTGATAATTGCTCACTCCCTATTTCCTCAGTATTCAGCCGACTCGCTGTTTCAGCAATTATTTTCCTGTTCTTTATTTCTATTAATGGTGTGCCCAATATTGGGGACTGTTTCCCTCTTTCATAGCTCTAACCCGCTATTGAAATCCTGGAAGTGTAATGTAGAGCATTAGCTCTAGTGTATATGATTAATGTAATCACAAGCTGAGCTCTGGAAGGAATCCACCCTGTAGTTTACATTAGCTGTTAGATGACCTAAAATTCTCCCCTCTCCCCCATCCCTGTGCAAAGAACTGGTTACATGTTTTTACTTTTCATTTATTCTTATGATTTTGCTAAGTCTGGTGAAAGAGCTGACTGCCTGCCATTTTCCACATTCGCAGTAACCTTATAGTTCTGAGTTCTGTTTTCAAATGCACAGGGATGATGAGGGTCACAGAGCACCATACGTCTTTGTTAGCTTAGCTACTGCATCTGTAGCTGCTGATTTATATAGGTTAGAATACAACCGTTCAGAAAGATATTCACAAAAGCCTGCAGGCATCTCTTTTTCTTTTTTTTTTTTTTTTTTATTGACAATTCTTCATCTTTTTTTTCCAGCTGAGATATTATGAGGAGTGACACTCTTTGTGTGAAGTAATCAAATCACTGCTTTTTAAAGATAGCCAAATTACGACCAATTTCTTTAGTTATCATTTCTTTTCTCAAGGAAGAAATCTTGGCTTACATAAGGATTTCAAGATCAAATGCAAGTTGACTATATTTTATTTAGGCTCCAGAAATGTAGATTCTGCTTTAAAAAAAAAAAAAAAGTTAGAGAGAATTAAATTCTATGGCAGAATATACCAGTTAGTAAAGGAGGCTAAAAGAAACAAAACCTGCAATTTCCCTTTCTCTGAGAAGAAGAAAGTGAACTATTTGAAGAGGCCAATTATGGAAGCTGAGATCAATATAGCATTAAAAATCAGTTAGGATGAAATGCCAGACAATGACAGATTATCATATGAATTAGATCTTTGCTAGAAGGAACAATTATCACAGCACCTGTTAGAAGCTTTGCGTTGTTATTTCAGTACAGCAAATCTCCTCTTATCAATGAGCAAAACCCTCGATAATATTGACTAAAAAAAAAATGCTGGCAGATTCCCTACTGTGGTAAAGAAGTTGGGGAGCAGTATAACAGATAAAGTGCCCACTAAAATGTGGCAGGTTACAGGTGGGGAGCTGGAGATGAAAGTGATCAAATTATGTTTAACAGATTTCTCCAGAATATGAGGCTCCTCACAGTTATCCACAAAGCTGGCAAAATTCATGAGCCCAAAGCAGTTTTCCTGATAGCTGCGAGAAGGCTTTGAGTGGCAGTAGCTACATACTACCGTGCAAAGTTTTGAGATAAGGATTAGATTCAGCCAGTTAAGATACTATATGAATCCCCAACAGCAACTGGAATCAAAAATTATTCCCTCCCATACAGATTAAGCAGAAACAAAAGGTGGAGGTCTCTGGGATTATTGTTTGTGCTGTTGGAAGTGGGAATGTTGAAACTCAGGAACACACAGAGTCTATGCTCTGTCCTCCCTCGCTGCCAGTGTATGCTAATTGTTTTATTTCTAACCTCAGAAACTCAAGGCTAGCAAATCTGGGGCAAGCTAATTGTCTAATCCTGTGTTTAAATGTCATTCAGCCACAAACAAAATTTGCTGCATGAATCATTTGTCATTTTTGATGAGCGCTATTAAATCTACTCTGGCCGTATCACAATAAAGGATGAGTCTACCCCAAACAAAGTAACAGCCGATCACTTTTCCACTACAGGCAGTCTCAAATGCCTGCTGGCTCTGCAGGCAGGCATCTCCCTGCCTCCCTGGGACAGTCTGCTTGCTGTTGGCTGATGGGGTGTTACTTGCCCCTTCCATTTTGAAGCGCTACTTTCTGACGGCAGCTCACAAGCCTGGGAGAAACCAGCAGTCCTTCCTCATCCTTTCAGTACGGTGCTGTGCCGCAACCCCGACCTGCACCTCCCTGTGAGGAGGGGAGCGTGTACAGAAAACAAGCATAAACTTTCTCGTGGTTATTGCACCCAAATAGAGGGCAGGGAGCACAACCCTTACCTTGGAGCTGCCGTGCCGGCGGAGGGGGGCTGCAGGAGGGAGCCTGCGCCGAGGAGCTGGGCTGCATGGCAATGCCACGGCCTGGCCGCTGCATTGTGTGAGTGCCCTAATTGGGAATGCCAGGTCTCATCCATCCAGCAAAGCGTGCTGAAAGCACAGTCGCCTGCCCGGGCTCGGGACTGTCCTACCCCGCTCCTGGCTGAGAAACGCACTGTAATCATCACAGCCAGACAGTATAGGGGACTACTTGCGGTGAGTACTGTATACGGCAATATGCAGGAAGGGTTTTAAGCTCCTTGTCGCAGTTACAGCAAGTGTGTAGGATGTTATTCTGTGTTCTTTCTCTTTCCTGAACTTTTAACCTCATCCTACCTCTAGCCATGCTCAAAATGACAGCCACCGAAAAGGGGGGGCGGGGGAATGCTTTCCATTCCTTTCTCTGTCTAAATATGCAAATATACAAATATGCTTAAGCTGGCCATAGGCTTTGGTACTGCTTTCCCTCCCGCTGAGTGACTCCATCCTCCCAGCCAACGTGGTGGTCCCCATGAGTAAAGGGGAGATTATTTTGAGGTAAGGTACTTTACTGTAGGACAGATGCCAAAAGAAAGCAAGAAAGCACTTAGACAGTTTTAATGGACAACGGTTTTACCGATGCTCTCAACTTTGAGCTAACGTATGGGGCATTACGAGCTAAGTCATCCAATTGTATGTACGCACATTTCCAAAAAAGAAAACATTTTAAGGAGTATAACCTTAATGTTATTAATGTAATAATGTTACTGGAGAAGGCTATTCACTTTCCAGTTCACTTCTTGCTGATTTGTGGATATTAAAAATGAAAACCCAAAAATAGTTCTTAAGTTTGCCAGCGAGATCCACATCAATGCATATCTGTCAGTGCTACCCACTTAGCCTGTGGTTCCTCTGCGTAACTCAACAGAGGGTCAGAGCCATTCTGACAGCTCCACAATGGGAGTAAGATGTGGTGACAGGCAGTGCTGAAGAACTAGAGATGTCAACAGGATCTCCAAATGTCCAATGGCCTTGAAAACCAGAACTCTGAGCTGCGGAAAGACAGTAAGTTTGTCTAGTGATAGAAAGGCAATCTTGCATGAAATGGGTCCTTTAGACAGAATCAGAGGATATCTGGAGATACTGGGGTGCCTAAGCATTTATGCATCCTATTTATGGACTGCTGGGCTACCCAGAAAGCACTGATGTCACTTTGCAGCTGACTATCAAACTTTTACCCATCATATTTTTACAAATAAGAGTTGTTAAGTGGCAATCTTTTTACACTCCTCTAACAAATCCCATTAGAAAAGATTACTAAATTAATTTTTCTCCATTTGGGATTTTCTCCTAGTAAGTATCTATGGCACTGTATGGTGTGTTTTAAGTGGAATAAAATTATTTCATTTAGTTTACTACTTTTTTTCCCAAAGTACCTCATAGCTTGTGAGGAAGATAACAAAAAGGATAATCGTTCTTGGTGTATATTTTGCAAGAGTGGGGGTAACTATGGCTTAGGGTTGGGTTTGGAATTTATGAATATATGCCTTGTAATCTGGTATCTAGACTTTTGCCGTCTGCACTTGTGCAGTTAAATACAGAATTAGGATTTTATATGACACAGGCTTAGATTTCCTGCTTTACCACAGACTTGGTTAATCACTTAAGGTAACTGTGCACTGCCTTCCCAAATGATGTTCCACAATAATGGGGGTCATTTTGAGTTTCCAGAGTTAAAAATGGGACGTAATGGTAAATTCATCACATGCCGTGTGATGCCTGTGATTCTGTTAGCTGCCTGTGACACTGGCAGCTAACAGAAAAGCAGCTAGAAAAGTTTGGCATGTTGAGGAAACTTAGAAGGGAAGGCTGACATATTTGTTTTCAGGTGTGCACTTAAAAATCTATGATGTTTTGTCTAGATACTATTATTACTCCATGGCACCACTGCGAAATATCTAATAACTGAGGAAACACTGGAAAAAAGAAATTTTATTGATTGCTGGGCACTCAGATGGTAGCTTTAGTTAGCAGCTCCTTGTTGAAACTGAGATCTTGTCTTGGTCAACAAACTGGAGCATAAGGTATGTAAAATCCGGCAGGGACATGATTCCACTGTGGTTGCTGGATCTGATGGAGACAGACCTGAAGGCATGGAGTTAGGTGCAAAATTTCTCAGCGCTACCAAGGGGGAAGGTCCTGCTCCCCCTTCACAAATCTCCCTCCTTGCCCGCTCTCCGCCATGTTCTCCCACCACTTCATTTTGGCACCACCCTCCATGAGCCAGCTCAACTTCCCGAGCTGACAGGAAAGGCAGCAAAAGCAAGGGCGATTCTCTTCTGGCTTTGGTGAGTTAGATCTCTCAGCTAACAGACTCTGCCACAGGGCAAGTGTGGGAGGAAGGCGAGAGATGAAGAAGGAAAGAGGCAGAGCGCCAGACAGTGGAATGAGCAGGGCAAAGGAGAGCAAGCAGGAGGTGATGCCCAGCTTAGCACATGAAACCACAGCGGGAACGTGTGCTGGGGGCAGAGAAGTACCACCACGCAATGCTCTGCCCAACTTCATTGACTTGAGAAAAGAGCCTCTTAGAAAGTCTGCCACTGTGTTGGGAACGCTTACACTTTAATAATAACATCTCTTTTTTTCAAAAAGATTAGTAATTTGGATCTGGGACGAAGTAAAAGGAAATTTTGGTTCATCCTGCAGACAGGATGTGGGTGTTTATTTGAGTGAGGGATACTTCTGTTTTTAAAGAATTGTATGATATGCTGCTTCTTGTTCTGCTATGGACTAAGGCAGCCATTCCTAACTCTTTCTGAAGCTACTGTATTCTCCTTTTCACCTTCTGACTTAATGATGGTCCCTGGAAGAAGCTGCGAGGGAAAACTTACAAACTGCATACAGAAAAGTGTGAGTGTCCAGCTGACACTCCACAAGTGTGATGCAGATGTTTCAAATCATATTTACGTTCCACAAATGTGTGTTGGATAAGCAGCAACTGAAGTGCGAAGTCCCACCCAGAGGGATTATATTGACACCCTTATGGCCTAGTCATCAAATCTTAAAAATACATATCAGTATTTCAGTCACTATTAAAAATGTTCTTATGTTCTTATACCATCAGTTATGCACAAAGTAATTGTGTGGTGGTTCTTGGCAGGCCCTGATTTTTAGCTATTAGCCAGACTTACATGCAGAGGTGAAATACTGTGAGATCTTAAGGGTTAAATTTCACAGTTTCCGGTAAATTAGGCTAAAGATCCTTCATAGATCTAGCAGGTGGAAAATCTGACTAGCTTCCACCATAATCTCCACAGAAAACTTGCTGGTTCACTTTTCCTACAGAGATATTCAGAGAACAGTAGACTAGTGCTAAACTGCTCTCAGGTTCTGCCGTTTACTTACTGTCCATGTTGCAGTCAAAGGTACGTAAGTATATTAGAGCTAGAGTTAACCTCAGGTCCTGATAAGAGTGGAGTACTGCTGGCAGCAACTAAATAGGCAAAGTCCTGGTGTCTCATTGATGTGGTAAGTACCATCCCACTTGCACCAGTGACTTTAAACTTACTTGGTATTCTGCAGTCGAAGCCCTAGCTGTAGTGCAGATGTAGCCTGCGATGGGCCTGTCTAAAGTCCTGCTCCCACTGTCCTGGTACCTCTTCCTTGGGATAGTTTGCACTGCAGTGGCATCCTAAGCAAGAAAATGTCAGCATTTGTCTGGATGCCTTTCGGATGGCACACTGTTGGGAAACCTGGGTGACGCTTCAGAGTCTCTGTAACATCTTAGCCCTAAAAATGGGTGAGGAGCAGATACAGAGGCAGCCGTGAGAAGTCACCTGCCGATCTCTGCAGAGGGAAGCAGAAAGGGTACCCTGCATCTTTTCCCATTCCCCTGAATTCGCCTATCTGGTTTAGCCAAAGAAAATGACCTAGAGGCAGAAGGAAAGAGGAAATGGAGTAGCTGTTACTGGGACCGTGGTAGCTAGCTGATTTAGTGAAGAAAAGAACAAGATACACTTATTTAAATGCATAGTGGTAAAACACCATCATGAGACTGTAAAGTAAGTTGTGTCATCTATGTGAAAAAAACCCACAGTTGAGACACGGTAGGGTGTTGCAGTGGGAGGTGGTCCTACCTACACTTTCCCCATTATTCAACAGCCTCACCCCAGTCAGCTGCCCCCCCTCAGCTGTTTGCCCTCTCCTCACTCCACCCATGGACCTGTAGAGCAGAAGCTGTTTTATGGAGGTCTCCGGGGTTGTAAATTTTGTGCGCTAGGGTAAGCACACCTAAGTCCCTGGTACAACCTAAGAAATCTGTACATTGCAAGTTGGGTACTTGCCAAGGCAGAAAAATTCAGCTGCAAGAAAGAGTTAAACTGCAGATCACCACAGACAGCTATGGCTCCAGGCCTCATTTGCAAGTGTGCAGTGCTCCAGTGCTCTGTTCAAGCACATGTCCATCAGACAAACTACCAGAGGAGGGGAAGCCAGCATTTGCAAAAAATATGACTGCCTGATTTTTCTGGGACACAGGATTCATATGCTCCTCTGTGAGTTTTAAATTAGTTGGAATGTCCAACTGCTTCCTTTTGTGAGAAATGTTTTCTGACAAGAGCATTGCTGACCCATCCGTCTGCAGCTAGGAGCGCTTTGACTGGATACTGTTATGATGTATAGAATAGCTAATGACTCTTCTGTGTGCAGTGATCTTTTAATGAGCAGCAAGATCCTGGGAAGAATAAAATAATTCCTCCAAACCAAGAACTTAACTCACTTTGAAATTCAATCAGAAACCCCAAATGAATGTACTGAATAATCTGTACGAATGTTCTGCCTGAGATGGATGACCAGTTGGTCTAAGCATACTTCATTAACTGCATGACAGCTAAACCTACTATAGCTGGAGTACTTAAAATTTAAAGGGTCCAATATTTCCCAGACATTTTATTTTTTTTTCCCTGAGCCTAGGTCCTTACTAATTAAGGAAGTCCAGCTTTATAGGTGGAGCAATACCAAAAAAGTACCAATAAAATTTTTAAAGCTCTCTAAAACATTTTAATACCTTATTTCATGTGGCATATACAGAGTTAGGTATAAAGTTTTTTATTAGCGCTCCATTGGGAAGACAGCATAACTCAATCATTGCTTTGCAACTCATTTAATGCACATCACCACAGCATTTGACTAGCATACTTATCACAAATTGAAGTCAGTAAAATATTTGACTCAGCAGCCCATTACACACTTACACAAAGAGAGAGTTAACTACAAACTAATTTAGGGAATTAGTGGTCAGTTACAAAACACAGCATAAACACACCAACTTTTCTCCAGATTATGCTATATTATTCCCACAAGCTTCTAGGTCTCACAGTGTTTTCCCCAAAGAATGTGTGGTACAAAACCTGTAAAATGAAGTGACTTATGTTTTAATATCTTTTTATGAAACAAATGGTAAAACTGATATGGGAGGTATAACATTCATTTTCTGCCTGTCCCTTCACCTCCTTCCTCCCTTCCCAACATTTAGAGAGTTTCACTTCAAATAAGTTAAGCAGGACTAGAAGGTTCCCCTTGTAAATGCCTGCTTCTTTCCATGCCTGATGTCATCTGACAAACCCAGAGGTTGTAAGAGCTCAGTCGGCCTGTCCCCAAAGTGCACAGTGATGGTGTCACCACGCATAGTGCAGTCATTTCTCAGGTGATCATTGCTCTTGATTTCCATCTTACAGTGGAGGCTAAAATGCAGAGGGAAAAATGGGGTGACTAGAAGAGAGGCTGGTCATCCTCTGTTATTCTATATGTCATCAGCAGAGCATTGGGAAAGTAATCGTGTTTTCAGCTGAGAATTTCCTTTGAATTACAAAAGTCTTGGTTAAAACCTCCTCCTGTGTATCACGGAACAAACACAGATGGCTGTAGTATAGTGTTTTGTTGTCTTATGATATAGCATACTGATATTCTATAATGAACTTGAAGCTAGATGCATGCAGCAGTAGAAAAAAAAAAAAAAAGACAGACTTAGCAGGAGCAGATTAAAGCCCCAGATATACAAGTGTTTGTGAAACAAGGATTTTAATTTAGATCTTCAGACATTTAAAGAGTAAGGACTGTTTGTTTCTTCTAGTAAGGTGATAAGAATTATTTCAAACTATTCTTGCTAATATTAGTCTGTACCAGTTGATTTATAGAAGGCACACTTTTCAAGGATACATGTGGCCAAGAAATGAAAATTTGCTTGGTTGACATTAGAACAAACAAATGATCTCCTGGAATGGTTTTCATGGAAATGTGAGAAAAGCCTGCTGGTTACATCATTTACCTGAAAGCCAGAACACCAGATTAAAAATTGCTGTGCTGTCCAATTTGAAACAGGAATATGAACAATAGACCAGAGAAATGTGATAACCATTGGGACTATAAAACCAGTCTTGCTTTGGCTTGGATGTTTAATTATTTATACAAAAGAGAATATTCCCAATAAGAGGCTAAAAACCTGGCAACAGAGAATAAAGACGTATTATTTCTTGACATCCTTTTGAAAATCTATCTACGACTGGCTGAAGTACATATATTTGAAAATTGCAGAGTTGCAAAAAATTCCAGTGCACTGAACATGCTCCATCCTCATGCAGCTCTGATATGTCAGCTGGGACGATCGTGTACCTTCCCAGAGCTGCAAGAGAGGTACAGGTCTCCCCTGACATTACTTGATATTTACTAGACTGGAAAAAATATTGTGTATGAATTTAACATATTTTTGCCGTAAAACAAGAGAAGGAGGAAGAAACAACCTAACTAATATAGAAAGCTGCAGATTTTGAAAGAGGCAGGAATAAACATGCAAAACAGGTGTGTAGATGAATGAGATAGGAGTCAAAGGACACTGGGATAGCTTAGAAATAGAAGAATGATTTTAAAAATGGCATAGCTATGAATATTCCACCCCTGACTAGGAAATAAGTAACCATCAAAGTATATTTCTGTTCTCCATCCCTTAGTAGCTGGTCTACAAAGGGCTTGATATCCTACTTCATTTTATTCAAGAAACTGGGAACCCAAATCTGCTATAGACTTCTGCTGGGGGACATCAAGGTGTTGTCAGTTTTTCAATTTTCCTTTTTTCAAAAAATGGGCAAAAACCAAGGTAGATGTTACCAAAACAGTTGAAACCACATAAAATCTCAGGCCAATGGCTTCAGCCAGAATGATGATAATCTGAGAAACTTCAGGATTCTCTTGTATATCCCCAACTAGAGTCTTAAACTTGTGTGTCACCCATGCCTTATTAAATGACACCTTAATTTGAGAACTTCTAAGTGCTTTGAATACTTGATCTTTGAATCTAAATGTTCTTTTAACTTCTTTTAACTTCCTTCTTAAAAAAAACATCAAAGTACGAAACATATTTCAAAGAGTCAGTCCTTTATCAGCAGTTAATAGCTCAGTTCTGCTGTGCATACGCAGGCAAAATCCTCATTGAAGTTAGTGTCTAAGTTCAGAGAGTTCCTTTTCACTGGATTGCTTTAAAGAAGTATGGAATTGCTGTCCCAGAAAGTATATGGCTCAAATTAAATTGCTTCAGCAGTTAGGTTCAGGGGCTACAGCCTGGGGACTGGTGGGATTTATGGCTGGGTGGGTCCATCAAAGCCATATGGTCTGGGAAGCTTAAGAAAGCCGGGGTAGATGTGGAAGAAAACTGGCGGCAAGGAAGGAACCTTGGGTGCCATTGTGGTGATTTAGAAGCAATGCAAAGATGGCCCTGGACTTAGACTTCCAGAAAACTTCACATTGTGCAGAAGCAACTCTACGTAGTGTATACTCTGTGTTGGGCTGAAGCTGTATGGAAATGCTCGCTGAAAGGTGACTACAACTTCAGCAAGGCAAGTGTTTCCATTTGCTTAGCAAAGAACAGTAAGGGACCTCATCCTTCACCCAGCTTTTTGCCCTGAAGACTGAGAGGTTGTCATCCCTCTAACTAAGGGTACCAAGAGGTGCCTGGAAAGGGGAGGTGTGCATCGTGTTCTCCCCAGCTGCGCTCCGCCACCGTGAATGTCTTGCAGCTAGAATTTGTAATGCCTTCAGCAGGGAGGATTTAGCTACAGCCTGCTAAGATGCTACCCTATGACTGCCTGTAGCTACCTGCTCTCCATGTCTGCTGGAAATAGCCTCTTCCCACATTTGCTATTTGGATCTAAGGTTGTTGGAATAATGAATGGGGAATTAGTCCTAATCCAGCATATTATGCCAAGCACATTGTCAAACTGATTCAACATATTAGCCGAAGACCATGATGAAAGTGATCTTTCCCTCCTACATGGGACTGTGAGCTGGGCAGACAAAGCATGGGCCCACTGTAGTTTCTCCCTGCAGGCTGCTGCCCAAGGCAGCTGCCTGTGCTGCCAGTTCTCTGCCTTCGCCTTGGAAGCTCCTTCAGAGCAGTAACTCCTAGGTAGATTCCCCTGCAGGTCTTTGCTTAGACAGTAACTCTGGGTTTCAAGTGTGTTTCACTCAGAAAATTATATTTAACACCATAATATGAAAGCTGTGCTTACAATATGAGGACAGATATTCACCTCCATGGTAAGCAATGTCTCTTTGCCATTTTACACCATGGAGAACAACTTATAAAGACAATCCATTCAATTAACAGATAAATAAAACTGGTGATATATATAATCATCTAAACATTATAATTGTTATTGACCTCATCTTCCTTCTGTAAATTATGAAATTTTTCTAAAAATAAATTTACATGCAATCTTTTATATTTACTAGAATATGAGACTAATGCAAATATCCATGTTATTTTTCATGTATCATGTATAATACATGTCTTTATTTTCAAAAACTTGTGCTTATTGTATAACTCTTCCCAAATGAGTCCATTTGGAAGCACTGCTTTCGTAAAGACCACATCTCAGTTTAGGTTCTTCTTTAATGCTCAGGTTAAAGGACTACTTGGGGAAAACAGTAAACACTTGCAGTCAGGTGGATTAACCAGGATCTTAACTGTAAATCAGCTTTGGAGTTGGCAACATCTTGTGCTCTACAGCAGAAGACTCCGAGGAAGCTTTTCCACAATAACAACAATATCAGCTGTGAATTAGTACAACAGGTACTTCCAGAGTCATATAATTATTTTGTGATATGTTTGTCTTTTTGGCTAATGGTTTGGGTTTTTTTGTTTGCTTGAACTGATCATGGCAATGCTTTTGTTAAAGTTAACTATGGACTGAAGCTTGTGCTGCACAAGAGAAAACTACTCCACTTCCCCTCTGAGAAAATGTACAACTCCTATCCCACTTCATGCACACGGTTTCCTGAGTTTGAGCACATGTTTTCAGGCATGGAAATGGCTGTCCTTGCCTTATTAAGACATTGACATGAATATCCCTGGAGGAGCAAGGAAAAGCTTAAACGTTGAAATGAGGCTTGGGGCTGAAAGTTCTTGTCTCATACATTTATTTGCTGGTGTTGTGTGTGTGTGTGTGGTACAAGGGAGATTTAATGAATATTGCAAGTCAGACACTATATATGAATCTAGTTATTCACATACACTGAAATATTTATATACTTTTAGTATGAGCTTACTGTTGAATCAGAGGTTAGAGATGAACATTATCCATTGGTGGCAAAAGATACCTGCCTCTAAGAAAACTTATGTATCTATTATCTTGCTTGAAAGCTCAAAGGACTGAATTCTCTGTGTAGATCCCAAGTCGCTTTTGTGCCTGCTGTAATGCTTCTGGATGTCCTCTCATACCCTATCACAGGCCCTGTTCTCTCCGCAACCCTCACTGCTCACATTGTCATAAAACTGTTACAGGAAAACTCTTCTTCGCATTCCAATGACCTCTGTTTTAAAAAAAAAAATAAAAAATTCCCAAGGCCTTTCTAGATTTATACAATTCAAAGTGAACTAACAATCCTGTGTATCACATTCTTCCCAGCTTCATCTGATCTGAATGCGCTAAAAAGCACAGAATAAAGCAGAATCCGAGACTGGCTAAAGCAAGTCTCCTAAAAGCGGCCACTCGTGTTCTTCGTGACATGAGGAGATGGTATTTCCTTGGTAGTGAGTTCCAGTGGAGCATTACTTCAGCTCAGAAAACACATATGTAGCACCTTGCCATTTCGCCTCTAGCATCAGCCTCCAGCACTCCTCACGATTCTGCTAGGGAACTGAGGAGCTTTCTTCCTGGTGGACTCCTGATGCAAAATTGGTCAGTCACCTCTTAGTCTTCTGTTGTCATGAACTAAGCAGATAGAGTTCCTTAAGTTTCTCCCTGCAAGCTGTTTTCTCTGACCCTTTATTTACTTGTTCAACTTTTTCTATATGTAAATATCCTTTCTAAAAAGGTCACCTTCCAGACACTTACCTGAATTTTACTATAATTAGTAATAATCGTGAGTGAGTGTTTTAAACTCAGTGGTTTTGAGTGTTTCGTGCTCTGGGTGCTCAACTTGAAAGGCCAGAAGGGGCCTGGAGCTTACAGAAACACATGCTTCTCCTTTTGAAAGGTCTAAAACTTATTTACTTACAGCATCACCGAAACACAGTTACCTCTGGTACTAAAAACATCAATCAAAAAGTCACATAAACAATGAAAGACTGGGGAAGAAGCCAAAGTTTTGGCTATATATATATGAGGGCAAGTAATAGTTCCTATTAAAAGATCCCACGGTACTTTTCATATTCACTGAGACAAGACCTTATTTTTTTAAACCTGCATCTGAATGACCCAAACACAGTAATCATGGATGCGTGTAATTTTTTTCCCCTCCTCCTGCTTGATCCCAAATTTAAATCATAATGCTGAACTCGTGACGTCACTCTCAATCATTTCCACATGACTTCACTTGCAGGATCAAAAAGAAGGTGAAGCTCTCTTGTGTCAGCAGAAAGCTGATTTGGGGGATGGTGAGATAATTCAATGAAATTTCTAGTAATGACAAGAAGACTTCAAAGAAGCCTGCAGGTAAAGTACTGTTCTTTTTCAGTAAATATTTGTTCTGCCTCAAACTTACCACATTGGTAGAGGTTCAGTTTTAAAGGGGGCTGTGCTGGTAAGGAGTTCCCAAGTCTTCAGATGCTCCAGTTCCTTTAGAAAACCTTTCCTGAATTTAAAATCCACAGGTGAATTCCAGAAAATAAACCTCAGTGACAAACAGGGTAAGATAACAGCACATTGGGTTGCCCAGCTTCATATTTCCATTTTCTCTGGTACGTTAGTTTTCTAAAGGTGGCATTTTGGCTCTGATCGAATGGAAGGGCAAAGGTTACCGAATGTGAGGCTGTGGCTGCTGGAAAAGAGAACAACCACTACAATGGTGGGGAAAGGCAGGCCACCAGCGCTAAAGCACAGAGAGATGTGGGAAACTGGCAAGTAGGAAGAGGATGTCATTTTCTGAGAAACCAGGAAATGAGCTCTGCGTTCAAGCATTTCTATTTATGGTATAAGAATTGCAAATATCGCAGGAGATACTTGATACTGAGATGAGGAAATATGTGTCAGGCCTTTTAGTTTTAAGCCTTTGTCTTTGCATGGGCTGCTTTTGTTCAAGGAAGCTACAATGGAAAAGAAGGGATTTCAAAAAAAAAAAAAAAGCTTCTGCCGCAGCATTTCCCAAACTATTTTTCCCATCCCTTCTCCCAAGTGAACTCTACTGTTCATGACCCTTCTCTCCCCTTTTCCTCCTCAACTCATCCAGCATCCAGCATTCAGGATTACAGCCGCTCATCTCAGCTTGCAGCCCTGCCAGTATCACTCGTACCCCCCCCTTCTTTCCCAGAGGGTGAGTCCTAGTTTGGGAACTGCTGTTTCCACTGGATTGCAGTTCCTGGCAACCTATCTGTAAAATACTTTGACCAAAAGGGAGCTGTTCCCCAGAGACTGCGATGCTAATTCTGCTGTGTGGCGCTGGTACGAATTCTGAGTAAATCTCCTGGCCGCACACCAGCGTTGTCCTGCTGGGCTTGTCCCTAAATGTGTAAAATGAGAACCTCTACAATGCATTTTTTAAGTGTAGCACCTCACTCTCCTGCCCCTGAAGTTAGCTGCACTGTTTGGTTAGCAAAACGTCTCTGTGCCCATTTCTATTCTGCTGCAGCCCCAAACCGTTCTCCCTCTTCTGCCAATAGCCTTTATTAATGCTGATACTTTTCCTTCCAGTTTCATTAGTTCCATGTTTTAAAGAAGAAATCAAGCATTACTTGGGGTGGAGGAGGGCAGGGAAAACAGTTTTCACTGCTCTTTCTGGAAATGTGCAGGCATAAACTGTGTAACTCTTCTATGCCAGGGTCTTTCCCAGACCTAGTTCTCATCCCCGCTTTTCATTTACACTGGTGGCTCACCAGAGCCACTGACTCGCTTGCCTGAGTGGCTGCACATGTCCTGGAAGCCATTTGCCCATCCCTCACAAGGTTTGATTATCTATCCAAATATAGATTTTAAAGGATCATTATAGTCATTTGACTTTGAAACATCTTGGCCCCAGAATACCAGGTAATTAAAACAAATAGACGATTTCATGGAATTTCTGCTCTTTTGTTCAAAGGTTTCCAAGTTACTCAATCATCTCCTCTCTAAGCCAGTGTATCCTTCTCCTGGTGTCTGTTTATTATTTCAAGGCTAAAGCATATGCATCTAAACCAAGGAAAACAATCGTGAGATTCTTTGGGGAGAGTATGAAGTGAAGGGAAATGATTAGAAGTTGTGATCTCGGTGGTAACGCTAGACATAAGGCGCTTGCCCGGCCCACGCTCATTGACCTTGCCTGAGTGGGGGACACCAGCGTGACAGGCACCCCATTCCCCACACCACCCTACATCTGAGACCCGTTTAGCTTCCGTGTCACGCACAGAAGTTAGAAATTGCTAGGTGTCATCGTGGCCCTTGTCATCTAGGGCACTTCATGTGCTTCCCCTTTGTGACAGTAGGTGAATCAGTATTATATAGGGAGCTATTTTTTTTGCCAGAAACCTGACAGCTGCTGCTAGTCGCCGGGGATAAGTCTATCATGAACAAAACATGTCGCGGTTCCAACCCTATGCACACGAGAGGTTTTTCTGCCTACGTCTCCCGCGGTAACATTTGCTGTGAGAGGCGGCTGATCTCCCCGCGCCCCGGCTGCGTGCAGGCTGCCGCCGTGTGCCGGAGCCGCCGGCCCTGCTCGGCAGAGGATGCGAAGCAGCTCTGCAGGGACCACAGAGAGGACGTCCATCACAGTTCCTGTCAGGCCAGCACTTGAACTTGCGTGAGATGTAGGTGATTGCTAAATTTGTTTCCGAGACTGCTTGCAATATAAAAAAAGACAGTGACAGAACTGCGCGGAAATACGATCTGATGTAAAACCACGGCGGTTTTCAACTTTTTAGAAGGGTTTTGTAATGTGTTTGAATCAGCCACCTGGCTATCTTTGGCTTCAATTGCTAATCCTTCAATGTCCCTAACTGGTGTCCTTGATACTCTAAATTAGCTAATATTTCTAGAAGATTTTAATTTTTATTTTCGATTATGCAGTGGATGTATCACCAGATATTTTTCATGTCAGTATGATTAAAATGCTTAATCCCCTCAGAGAAATTTGCAATGATTTAAACCACTGTTAGAATTCAGCTTTCAGATTTAGGAGAGTAAAAAGCCAGGTAAATTTAGGAGGCAGCAATTTTTCCAAAAGGTTTTTTCACTCTCCTAAAACACTGGGACAGATTCTTTGCAGAGGCAAACTCAATGCAAGTGCTATACGGATACGGGGGGATGTCTTCTGCATTCATGAAACTGGGGTGTCCCAGGAGTGGGGTCCCAGGACAGCAGAGAGTTTCTAAGCAGCTGAAGGGACTATGACAGCAAAGCAGTGGTGTGCCCTGACCCGGAGCTGGGGACAATTGAGAGACTGCATGCATGTGTTTAGGAAGAGTCAAAGTGGTCCAGATCTCAGCCTGTGGGCAAGACCTGAGGCTTAATTCAGGATGGGAAACACTCTGAGCAGTGACTGCTGCTTTGGCAAAATTATCAGAATTAACTCCAATGAAACAGTCTTCAGAAAACCCGGTATATGAAGGGCTTTGCCTGGGAGGTCTGTAATGTCATTCTGCTTGTGGATATAAAGAACCTCAGAAAATACAATCTTTGTGTAAAAAAAGATGAAATGACCTAACCAGTACATTATGGTCATAAAGGACTTCTTTCTCTCAATCATTATATCAACTTTCTCCACACTTTTCTATATATTCCTGACTTTCCACCAATCAATATATAGTGGAACTTATATATGTTCATATCTTGTTCTAATAAGTATTGAGCTGTAGTAATTAAACATTTTTAATTTGCCTAGGTGAGGTTCAAATTTAGGCCTATGTTTCTCAAAAGTACTATTGATATCACTTGTTTTTAATATGTACTGTATTGTACAATCTGTATCAGAACACTTCCAAGGGAATTTCTATTGTCTAAACAAAGGTCTTTGTGGTTATTAATATTCAAAACATAAAAAGATGCTCTGGTTTTTTTGCTTTTTTTTTTTTTTATTCTCGTGAGAGAGACATTGAAATTTCAGAGTCACAAAGGGCTTTCAAGTATACGGGAATCAGATTTCTCCTTGGAAATGTACAGGTAGTTATTTTCAAATCTGAGGGGCCTGTGATGAGTGTCTGGGTTGTTAGAATGAATTGCTAAGTTATACGTACAGGTGCTAAGTGTTATTACGTCAAAGCCTAAGTGCAGGAAATGAGATCACCCACAGGTACCACAGGCACTGCAATATTAAAAACTGGGTACTGCAACCTTATTTATCTCCTGGTTTCAAATCTCCCCCTGTTAAAACCACTCATTAACTATTCTGTTGAATGCTGTGAAGGAGACCAGGCTGGGGTGGAGGGATGCAATGAATTTGGGCTGA
This sequence comes from Harpia harpyja, assembly GCF_026419915.1. Classification (NCBI taxonomy): domain Eukaryota; kingdom Metazoa; phylum Chordata; class Aves; order Accipitriformes; family Accipitridae; genus Harpia; species Harpia harpyja. Next base: position 42,425,336 of record NC_068944.1, read on the forward strand.
GTTTTCAATTAAAAACCACAGTCTGTTCTGTTTCTGATAATCTCTAAATTCTTTTGAAGAAATGATCATTATAACTGTGTTTAATCTGTTTTCAAAACAGACTGTGAAATAGCCATTGTGTATGCACCTTCTGTTTTTATAACTTCTGCGCTTTGATATTGTAATTGATGCAAGTGGGTGCAATTAAATCTTTATTTGGAAACTTGCACCAAAGCAAGTCATTCAGAAAAAAGCCACCAATGTGCTTTGACTCTAGATTCTCACACATATTTGCACTTACAATCAAAGCTTTTGTTCTGTTAAACTAACAAGGGCTGTTTAGCATAAGAAAGAGTTAACACAAGCTGCCTTAGGTTGTGCTAATTTCAGGAATAACACTGGAATGGGAAAAAATCTGCAGGAAACTATGCTGTCCTAATAAAAATGACCAATTATTATTTTAATAAGTAACTCACCACAAGTGGAAAGGTTTATTGTATTTTAATAAGTAACTCACCACAAGTGGAAAGGTTTATTGTTAAAAATGACCGATGATATGCCAACAATTACCGTCATTCAGTGATCAAATACCTCTCTCCTGATTTTCTTAAGTGAAAGAAAGATCACAAGGGAGCAGATCAAATCTTTAGCTGAAACTACTTTTGAAATAGTCAACAAACTCCACTACTTTCACTTCTTGGGCTTTTACATCAGTGCATGAGACAGACAGGGATCAAGATCTGCAATTAGCTCTACTGCGTGGTTTGTTAGCAAGTCTTTATTAGTGCTGACACAGCTATTGATCAGCTATCACATTACTACACATGATTCAGGTACTGCTGTCTTAAAACTGAGCTGTGGATTCATTTGCGTGAAAGGATATTTTGTAGAAGGGTAAGTGTGATTCATTTCAGCGAAATGGTCTGTCTGCTTGGTCCCACTGCAGGGCTAGGCTGTAAAAGCACGAAGCTTAGTTCAGGCTGTCAGCTGCTTCTGGAAAGACTACAGGTCAAAAGCTTTTTTCTTTTGCTCAGACACTCTCAGCTAAAAGGGAAAATCTTAAATGCAATAAAAGATGGTGTGTATATGTATATATATATTTACATATATATAAAATATAATTTCTTCTCAGAAAGTTCAGGTAGACTGTTTTACCACCTATAAAGCAAAGTCATGATAGGACATAGTGGATGTAGTCAGGTTTAAGAACCCTTACAGCAGGTTTAAAACCGCTATATTCCCTTATCTGGAAAATACCATCTTGGCCTTCTTGAGACCCAAAGAAGACAACTTCAAAAGGACACTCTTTGGCAGAATACATCTCCAGCACAAGCCAAGGCTATTTATGGAGTTCCCGTGTCAAGGTATCTTCATGACAGGAAAGGTCAGCCTCCTCATGTCTCTCAAACAAGTATGACAGAGACACTAACCTCAGTCTTAAGTCTACCACTATGAGGAAATCAAACTCAGCTCTACTGAAAACTTCTTTATTGTTGATGAGACTGATTTAAATAGCACCTGGGCTAGTGCCTAAAAAAAGTGCTTTTTTTCTGATGATTGCCTCTTGAGGTAGTTCAGCATCTCAGGGACAGGTCTCATCTCCTGTAGTAGGACAATTGCCCACTAGTAGAGCAAATTCTGTCCCTAGTGCCATTCTTCAGTAGATGATGGTTGAAAAGCTTCTCCAGTCTGACTTGCCTGGAGTTTGTGTGAGTTCCAAAATTTGATTTTAAGATCAGCTTAAGCCCATTTAAGATGAGACTGTCTCTGAAAGGAAACATATTTTCTTCCATCTCTCCCCTGGCTGTACTTTTCTGTGCCTTTTCTTGTGTCAGCACTAGCATTTTCATAGCTTTATGGTCTGATTAAACCTGACTGAAATTTAGCCATTTAAAAAAAAAAAAAGTGGTCAGCTAATGTTTACGTAAAGGAGTCAGCAGGAACAAGAACCGGCAGGAGCAGAGCAAGGGAAAAGGATGGATTGTCGCTTCCAGTGTTTTTTTCTGGATGTGAACCTGCCCTCTGAAGCTGCATCATCTGCAGTTGGAGTGCAGCTCCTAGCTGCCTCTGTGGAGCTGGGTGTTGGACTGCATGTCAGACCACAGCCCTTACTACAATTCTTTTGCAAATTCTCATTTTTCAGTGTAAAAGTGACTCTCTGATAGCATTCAGTTTGAAGAAAATGTTAGAAAGGCCTTGGATTTATTAAAATGTGGAATGAAAACAAATTTCGAAACCAGTTGCAAAATGGCATTTCTGTCCTTTTTTTAGAACCATGTGTACAGCCTTGGGAGGAGAATGAGCCAACTATAAAAAATATTCCGAATTCCCTAGAACCGTACAGAAGTAAAAATGGCTTTGCCTTTTATACTAGTCTACCTAACCAGGTTCCACCTTCCCACTGATTGATACCAGAATGAAGGAAGAGGAAAAATATTTTTCCTTCCCTTCAACCAAATGTGGAATTCAAATAAAAACAAAATAAACCAGCCAGGCAAATATTACAACTTCCTGCTCCAGTCCTTTTAAAATTCAACTTCACTGACACAAGCTTGGAAAAGATTCAGTGCCCTAAATTACCACTGAGAGTAAATAATAATTATATTTGCCATAAGAGAAGGGTTTGGGTAAGTGTCAGCCTAAGGACAGCAGATGGGACTATCTGTTGGGAGTTTCCCTTTGCTGCTGTAGTAGGTTTTGCTTGGACAGAGAGGAGAAGAGAGAAGTGAGGAGAAGAGAGGAGAGAAGAAAAGGCCTGAAGGACTGCTCAGTCCCACAGTGGCATCAGGAGAAGTAAACGTTTTTCCAGCCAGACTTCCATTTTGTCCCTTTCAGTCCTGCCCCTTTCCTCTCTCCTGTGTCCCTTCCCCTTTAGTGGTCACAGTCTAGGAAGTGCCAAGGGACTGCCTAAGTAGAGACAGGGAGCATGACTGCTGTGTTAAAGGGCAGTGGGGGAGAGCTGTAGTTACCAAGAGAGAAAGGGGGAAGCCATGAGGATGCGGAACAAGATCCTCCTGTGCCACAATTGTTGAAGAGGAAGTACAGAGAGAGGCAGACTGTCAGAAGGGTCAGGAATCTTTTCTCACCCACAGCCTTTCAGAAATGACACAGACAACAGCCTCTGCAGCCCAGTGTCTTTTTTCAGACTCTCTTTTGTGAAAACCTCCCTGAAATACATCAAACCCTGTTAGCACCCCTTTCCTGCAACTATTCCCCTAAAACCTTTCATTAACCCCTCCAAAACCTTTCCCCTTCTTTGAAGACCCTCCAGCTCCTTGCTGCCCAGCTTGAATGCCCTCAACCTCTTTTGCTTTCCTGAAGTTCAACTAATACCTTCATGTTCTCTGAAGTACCATGACTTTTTCCATCCTTTCTCCCCCAGATCTTTCTGCCACTACTACAACAGTGAATTTTGCCTATCCTTTCTTCATCCTTGGGACAACACGATTACATCTAGTCAATACAGCTGAACAATCTGCTACTCAGTAGGCACCTCAGATGGCATCACTCACGCCTGCCTAAACTAGCTCTGCGTGGAAGAAAATGACATCTCTCTTCTCTTTATCACTGAAGACCTCATCAACATCGATACAGGACCCACACCTGTTCTTGGGACTTTTTATACATCCAGAGGGATTGTTCTGACCTGCAAAGTAATCATGATGTCTTCCAGCAACTCTCCACGCCACGTTAACAGTTCCCTCTTGGCCTCTTTCAATATTACATTTCATTTTTTACTCTGTCCTCACTTTTTCAGTTTTCTCTACAATGATTTTTTTTTTTTACTGACACAAGATGTGAGCCATAGATGTTTTCAGGAGGTGAACTAGAGGTTTTGGCAGTAGAGTGAGGACCTTCTGGGCTTTTGGCACCTAGAAAGGGAATAACAAGTTGTTTGGGTCGGTGGGATAAGCATATTAACTTTCTTTTTTTCTTTTTTTTTCTTAAAGTAGCTGGCTACATTTGAATTGTTATCTAAAGGTCATGTTTATAAACATACTGTTTCATGATGTCTGTATTTGTTTTTCAATCTATGATATCCTTAATCTAGGCCCAGCAACAAGAATTTAGTTGTAGAGCTATATACATATAATCCTGTACATACAGATATTTTATATACGCATAGATATTTAATTCTACATATCAATATTATCTATACATGTCTACACATACTTTTTTAGGGATGGATATTGGCATTTAAGTCATTCCCATGTGTAGGAGAAGGTACTAGGGGCACCCAAGACAATGCTAGGAAAACTTGGCTCCAGCAAATGCATTCTCCCATGCAATGAATACTGCCTTATCATTCTTTTGGTGACTTGGGACTGTATTATGACTTTAGTATGTTCTTACTGTGGGTGTTATGACTATGTTAATATTTATAGGCAAGAGGACCTTGAGTGAGTCTGCCAGCTATTACAGCTGCATTAGCCTACCTGTTTACTTGTAGGTGCTTACATTAGATGCCAATTTCCTTGAGGTTAATTGTCTTAGCAGGTGCAACTCTGAAGTTAATTATATATGAGGCAACCTAAGCATATTGGCCTGTTTTGTCAGTGAGAACAGAAGAAGTGAGACTGAAAGGTCCCCGCTACCATATAAAAATTGCTATACAGAGGTATAGCTGGTCCTGCAATGTGTCTGGTCTTCCTGCTCCCAAATACTCTCATCATTATGTCTGAGATGAGATCATAAAGGGGTTAAATGAAATATTTTCCTAAAGTGTTATGGGATTTGCTGATGCTTTGTTGTTATAAAAATAAAAGGGCTACAGGGGCTGTTGCTTCCTTGACTCTCTAGGAAAAAAATGAATCTGTATGTTAAACTATGTGTATTCCCACGCTCTGTCCAGAACAACATCATGAACTTAGTTGTTTTTTTAGGCAAGTGGTACCTTGACTATTTGTAATATTAGAGGCATACTCAAAGGGGGAAATGGTAAGATCGAACCTTTGTAACAAAAGTTTTACTGATTTTGGTGAGTTAAACCTAAGAGTCATTCAAGTCCTTCATTCTTTGTCATTGCAATTTTTTGAGGCTGAAAGTTTTGAGTAAGGGCAAAGATGAGAATTATGTAAGAGGGAGGGACTTAAAGATGACCATTGGTCATCAGTTTACTAATAATTAACATTAAAAGCTATGAGACATTCTGGCTTCTAAATTTTTGGCATTTTTTCAATTTTTGTTAGGTATTGGATGGTTTACCTCAAATTTCTTCAGTAATGAAATTGAACTCTGTCCAAAAATGTGAAGTCAGCACAAGTTCTGAGAGTACATTGCTCGCTGAGTTCTCACACTTTAAAGCCTTACAGACTCCATATATACTCTCCCCTTAGCGCTTTCCCTGCTGCTGAGCATGGGATCACCTACTTTGTGCTGACTTTGTGCTGTTGATTTTTCTCCCTTTATTTGCCCCTATTTTCCAACTGACTGGTGTGTTGAGCTCTTCCCAGACTCACTGATCACTTGTTTACTGTGCTGGAGTTGGAACTCTTGGCCAACTGGCAGCTGAGAAGGGAAGAACCACAGCTTCTCAGTGCATTAAATCGTCATATTAGGCTCTAGCTTGGAAAAACTTTTGCTGGCTTTGTTTTCTTTTTCCCTAAGCATGACATGACAAATATGTGGGGGTTTTATATGTTGGGTTTTTTCTTTTTTGTTTTGGGATATTTTAAAAAAAGTTTAGCTATGACAAATCTAACCAGCTCTCCTGCTAGGGTAAGAAACATGTCTTTATTCATTACTACAGTGGCCTTGCTTGGTACTGAATTACTATGCAACCACTACTAATGGAGCTACCTTAGAAGAAACAGTAACTGAGGAGAATGAGTATTTTGGGAGGGGAAGTGAAGCAACACAAATTTGGGACTGACGATCTTTGCAACCATTAATCTTCTGGGGGCAAGTGATAGTGATGACAACAATCTGACAAATTGTAAAGACCTGTGATGAATTGCGTCAACTATGAACTTTTGTCTGTCTCACCTGCACTCTATCCTCTCTTCTAGTAACCCCTCAGGGGAACTATTTTTAGCATTGCAGACCTGAGATAAATTGTAGTTGGGTATAACTTCCATACCATCTGATTTCATTGCAAGGAAGATGAAGGAAGGCAGGAGGCTTCCTTTAAAAATTGAAGAAAGCTAGACTTTTCCATCCCACAACAGCTATGCACAGGAAGGTAATCATGGGTCTGCAACTGCACCCTTAATGCATTTTTAAGCAGTCCTTTTGCACCTAGCATATATATGGATACATACTGAGACATGTGTATGCCCCTATACATTACTCCAGAAAATATGGAAATTGTTCTGGGACACCTGAACTAACATCCACGCTTCTAGGATACAGAATCCTGCATTCTCCTGTACTTGCACTGTATGTGACTCACTGAATCTTTCAGTATTTTTTGCACATTAACCTTATCGTATTTTTACACAGAATAATCATTGTTGAAATATTATGTTCAAATGTATGGGTTTGAATGGACACAGTGAGGAGAAAGCTAGCCCAGTGGGTGTTTGGTTGCATGTCCTACAAGTTATCTATTTCTTCCTCCTCTGGCCAAGTTTTAGAAGAAACGGTTGATCTTTAACTATGCCACTCAAAGCTGTCCAAGTCTGGTAGGTGCACTCTGAGAGCCCAATGAAGCAATTCAGAGGACTGAAGTAAAAGAATGCCTGATTCCTGAATCTTCCTTGGCCTTGAGCATGGGCTTTCAGCATGGGGGAATGCACAGAGGTGCCAGGGGAAGGCTTTTAAAAGACCATGTGTCTATGGAATTTAGGTGACTCCAGGTTAGGAAACAGCTGAGAATAGTTTTGCACAGAATATAGTCTGGGATTTAGCACCCAAATTTTACAGGAGCCCATGTCTGACTTTGGAATGCCTACATATGGAGAAATGTAAAATTAACTGCTGACTTCAGTAGCAGCTGCTGTGCACTCAATACTTTTGATCAGACCATTTTTACTTAGGTTCCTGAATACGGATTTATGAGCCAACCTTTAAAAATCTTGGCTGAAGTTCTTAAAAGGAATTCATCTCTCTTATACTGCCCCAAAACTACCAATGGTTAAATTCTTTAAGAAAGAAAGAACAGCTGTACCACCCTAAATCATGGGTATACTAGGCTTGGCACCCTCCAATAGTTGGAAATAGTAGATGCTTGTGGTAAAGTGTAAGAATAGGACAAGCACAGAATGACACTTGTCCAGGATCCTCTCCAGGCAGTTCAGGGATTCTCTGTACCAGAAGTTCTGTATCAGTATTTGATTGCTGTGAATAGATTTTTTTTTCCATGAACTTGCCCAAACAGTTGAATACATGTAATTTTTTTCCTCCACTGCATCCTGCAGCAAGGAGTTCCAAGTCTTCACTGTGCTCCATATGAAGAAGCATATCTTTCTGTGCTTCTTTGAACCTGCTATTTTCTGGTATCTTCAGAGAGAAACATTTGTTGGTAATTCCTTATTTACCTTTTCTTTGCCACTCAGGATTTTAGAGGCCTTTTTATTATATCTCATCCATGTATCACCCAAGCTCAACATGAGCCTCTGCATGCGTACATTTAGAATTTGACTGTGGACTTGTCTGTGGATTTATAGTCATGTTCTAGAACCTCTCCTGTTCCTATATAAACTCTTCAAAACTCATTGAATCCGGGGTAGACTTATAATGATTCAAGGAAATAAAAAAGCAGATTCTATTGATATTGGCAGCGGAGATAGACGGAGGTTGCTGCAGGAACCATGAAAAATCCCCTTTAATTACTTTTGAGAGCTGAAAATGCCAGAGTTGAGAATTACATGAGGTTCTCGAGCAGAAGTGCATGTGTGTGAATGTGTACATATGTCCGCACAGACACACAAAACTGCCAAGGCCATCTGTCTGGAGGAAAGGTGGTGAGTTTAGTCTAGGCAACGCTGAGTGAAGCTCAGTGCCCTGGCTTAAAGACACTGCTGTACCATGGAAACTCATTGGAGCTAATAAGTAAGGGACATGCTAACTGTGGGAACAAAACAGGAGTGAGTATTTCTCGATATCACAGTTAGTTACAATTAATCTTGCATATTAGGATTGTCTTGAGTTACTTGCATAAAGCATTATTCACTCTGTTACAAGTCTTATCTGAGTGGGGTCAGTCTGACCTTAGCAGGAGTTCATGGGTTTGGTAGTCTACTTGAGAACCTGTTTTATGATGCATTATTTTAACAGTATTTCGGGTACAGCTCTTCCAGTGCAGCTTTCATTTCACCCTTTAAAACCTAAACTCTTTGCAGATGGCAGTCTGGATAGAGGAGAAGCAGTGGAAAAGTCTGTTATAAACTGCCACAGCAAACTAAATCTGGCTGTAGTCATAAGAGTAGCGGTTAAATTATCCCACAACATCACCAGTAGCTTTTATGTGAAAACACGATCATGCGCAATGTTTGAGGGCTATTGCTAACACTGGGTTTGGAGATGAAAGTTTGTATTTCAAGTCCTTGAAGAGTCTTTGAAGATAAGTGTGTGCGTGCATGTGCCTCTATGTACAAAACACACAATTAGGAGTCCTTTTAACCGTGTCAATTTTACACTATTGTGACTTGACAGGCGTCAGCAGAGGCATCTCTGACTTCCACAAGCATAAAAAATAACAGAACTGGGCCTGTACATCATATGATACACGACATTGCATAAGCATACACACAACACAACATGAAATTATTGTACTTCACATAACTGCCATTCATGTTGGTTAGAAGTATCTAGATGTTGAACCTGGTTGAGTCTGTGTTTCATCTGACCAATATCAAATAGAGCAGCCGTGAGCTTAGCTGCATTTTAGGCAATGAGTCAGTACACAGGATGATACAACACAATTTTAGGGGCTTTTTGATATTCTACATCTCTGATCACTATACATTTTTAATGCAGAGTTACTAATACAATACTGGTAAGAAATACAGCTAAAGAAAATGCAAACGAGTTTAATAATGTCTCCAAGGCTTTCTGAGTGTGTAAGGTTATCCAGCCTGTTTACAGACCACAGTGTGCTAGAATAAAACAAAATCAAGCCAAACCCTTGCCCTGAAGACATAATTGGCAATGTTAAGAATCGTACAATACCACAGAGACAGTAGCTGCACCCCTACTTCGCCACATATTATTGTCAAAAATATCATTTAGTCATTTATTTATCTGGAATTAGCAGATTAGGGAGTAGTGTTTTAGGAATACCCAACACCTGTGAAAGCAGTTTCAGTTTAATAGGCTGAAACAGACACCATATCATCACTTTTGGGAAGAATTTGAGCAAATGCAACTGTGACTACAGTTTCTTCTTTTTTCCTTTCTTCTCCAGGTCAGCTCTGATAACAGCTACCTGGGCATAAACCACAGCTCTTTAACCTCACTTTTTATTAAGTATTCACTTTGCCACTAGTGATTCAGAAATAGCCTTGTGTAAGGTATTAAGGAACAAGTAAGCCAAATCAACATTTCAAGACTCTCATAGGGCTTTCATATAGCTGGGTAGAGTGTGTCTTTTCACAATTGCAAACCTTTCTTCAAGTTGGATGTTAACACTTTAAAAGTAACTTTTAATGCCAAAACGATGTTCCTCCCTCTCAGTTCAAAGAAAACACAACATCTGTCATAACGTGAAATGTAGATTTAATGCTGGTGTCAAGTCAGGCGCTTGGTAATGAGGTAAAAACCCTTGAGATTTTAAGTCTCTCTTCCACGCTATCCAGTTACCAGGAGGGGAAAGGAAAGAACTGTCTCTTTGGCACTGGGCAGCTTTTCCGTGTCCCTTACCTATCCTTCCGGGACATCTTCTGTAAATTAGTGTCTTTTTCCTGGCAGTCTTCCTGAGAGGGAGGAAGGTGTTCTAATACTTGCTTCGCGGCCGAGGGAAACTGAGGTACAGACTAGCCAGAGCCCAGACCTGCCGAGGCACTGCCCAGAGCCCCCAGCCCCGGCCGGGGGGGCGGCGGGTCCCGAGGGGAAGGGTAGCGAGCCTTCAACACTCGGGCTGCATCCCGCAAGAAAGTCCGCGGGGACGCGGCGGCGGCGGTGAGGAAGCGGGGGCGGGGGGGGGGGGGCGAAGCAACAGGCTGGTGGCACCGTTTCCCGGGACGGGGCGGGAGGGCGCGGGGACCCGGCGCGGAGCCCGGCGCCGAGCCCTGTGCCGAGCCCGGTGCCGAGCCCGGCGCGGGGCCGGGCCGGGGCGCGGGGCGGCGCGGCGGCCGGAGCTGTCACAGCAACAGCGCGGGCGCGGATCGGCTGGAGCGGGCAGGGCGCGGAGCGGCGAGAGCGCCGCTGGGCCGGCGGGGAGCCCAGGCGTTTGCAGCGAGCCCGGGGAAGCGCGGGCTCGTGGGAAGGACTTGCAGGTATCCGTGCAGAAGTAGAAATGCTTGCCCTTTGGATCTCCCCTCTCCTCCCAGCCTCGCCACCCCCCTACCCCCCCCCCCCCCCCCCGGTTTTCCTTCCTTCTGCCTCTCTCCGCCGTTCCCCCGGGAAGGCTGGAGGCAGCCACGGGGCGATCGCGGCACGGTAAGGAGTCGGGATTTCGGGATACAAGTGTCACGTTGCGGTGCAAACGACTCCCACATTAACACTGTATCAGGATTTCAAACTACATCTTTTATCTCTTTTAGAAAAGCGTCTCTCGGAGGAGATTGCCCTCAATAGAGCCGCCATAAAAAGATTTTAGTGTTGCTCTTGTGCTTCTGTGCATCCCACTGTGAGGGGGTCCCAGCGGTCCCTTGGGAATACAAGGAGTTGTGAGAAGTAACACAACTGGCCACCGGACTAATCCACTCCCTCTACCTTCCCGCTAGTACCTCCCCCTTCTGCTCTTTTTTTTCAATAGCAGCTCTTTCTCGAAATCTCAGGTTACTTTGCTAAGGAGTTCTCAGCCCTATAGTTTCTGCCCTTGTCTCTGCCTCCAGCTCCTTAAGAGCCACCCAGCCCCAGCGATTGGATTGGGCAGCCCGTCTTGACACACCACTGTGCTGAGTGCTTGAGGACGTGTTTCAACAGATGGTTGGGGTTAGTGTGTGTCATCACACTCGAGTGGGGATTAGGGGAGAGAGGCAGCCTTGCTGGAGCTGTGTGGTCTTCCCCAAGTGTGAGCTGCAAGCAAAAGAAGAACTACCTAGCTTTGGGGGAGAAGAGGGAGGAATCGTTTCCAGCAGCTCAGAGGGAAAAATAAAACCCCACACTTTGTGCAGGTAAAGTAAAAGGCACCTCAAGCCTCTCTTTCTCTTTTTTTTCCTTCCTCCTTCACGGTTTTCAGAGGAATGCTAGCACAGCACACTTGTCAAAGCCAGTTGCTGCTGCCTTATCAATGCTGCTATTGTACGGCTGACAGATAACAGCGAGCGCAGCCTGATGCTTGGCTGTCTTCGTAGAGCTAACACTCTTAACGCGGCGAAGGTCACGCTTTTGAAGGTGCGGATCAGAAGACCTCTCCCGGAGCGGGGTATCTGAGCTCCGGGGTGCCTGCGCTCCCTGCCTCGCCGGCACGGCTCTCCTCTCCTCTCTCTCTCCTCTCTCCTCTCCTCTCCTCTCCTCTCTCCTCTCCTCTCCCGCACACACGTGCTGTGCCGAGACCGCCAGCGCAGGGCAAGCCGCAGCCAGGTTGCCGGCGGTGGCTGCTGGTGGTCGTTGCTGTGTCTGCGGGCACAAATGCCGCCGTGTTTCGGTAGAGTCGTGGAAACTGCGCGGTCGGGCGGGGGAAGGAATCGCGGCGGAGCGTTTCCTAGGTTTGGAGGAGGATGCTCGAGCAGTGTGCTGCCTGCCTGGGGCTCAGCTGGGAGGCAAACCGGGGTGTTTTGAAAGTGCATTTGAGATGGCTGTAAAGTTTGAAGACTCCTTTACGGAGACCTGGCTGGGCTTCTGATGGTCGCTGTCGTGTTTGGCTTACACATGGGCTTAAAGTTCAGAGAAAACCAGGAAAGTAGGGAAAGGCAGCGTACAACATAATGCTGCTCTTGCAGCTGCAGCAGAGCAGATGGATGTAATTCATTTGCAGATCTGTTTGTGAAAGTTTTACAAGTCATTGAAAACTAAGTAGCATCACTATAATGGATCATTAAAGTCTCGCTATATTTATAGATTCTAAACTAGCGATCTGAAGTGTTAATTAAAAGTAAGCAAAAATTTATGTTTAGGAAGGAAGAGGGGCAGAAATGTAATTAGAAATTATTTATGGAAGTACTCTGCTATCATTTTCACTTAATTCGACTCTTACGTTCGTTGATGTCTGGAGCGGGGGAAGCCCAGCAAATTAACTAAGAAGTCAGAAATGTTATCACTAATTACAGTACGTTAGCTTGTCAGAGAATTAAGATGTTCTCATTGTTTTACTCTAAATGATCTAGACGGAGAAACTAGAGGATGGGTTATTTTCCTTTTTTTTTTTAATAAAAGATTTACTGTATATATATACCATCTTCCTGTGCAGAGTAACAAAATTATTTGTTTCTTTCGCACTATAACAGATCTTCACACTAACTCTCACGTACCTGTGGTGCTTATGAATTATTGGCCTCCTACTTGTGAAAGAAATCTAACACTGTCCTCACCATTTACAGGTGAGATATTCTATAAATAATACTGTATATAATGTGCTCTGAAATAAGATCTGTTTAGTAGGCTGAGCAAGGGGATTTATAGCTGGTGCTTTGTGATTTTGGCATTCAACTGTGTAACGATGCCCATAAAACCATGTTTCAGGTTGCACATATATTTTTGCCTCAAACCAAATTTTTTGTTAACTTTTTTTTTTTGAGCAGGCTATTTGGCCCCTTTACAGGTTGTTCTCAGCTTGTATTTTCAAACACACTCTTCAGTAAGAACGTGTCCTCAGAAGTGACCCACAGCAATTTGAAACAGAGAATTAGCTAAATCGCTAATATGACTGTATGACCAGACCAGGACATATGTGAATACATTTGACCATTTTGATTTTTCTCTCAGTCCACTCTTTCTCATTGTAAAAAGTGATGGAAACTTTTACAAGCTTAAAAATGAAAAACAAAACCAAAGCAAGCCCTCACCATGACTCTATGTTAAAGCCTTGTATATTGGATTTCTCCTCTTCACTCTTCCCAGCGTGTCCTGGGAGAAGCCAAATAAGCCAGCTTTGGTGCACAGAGGTTTAGTCTTCCAGCAAAGCTAAGGTGCAGCACTGTGAGCTGCACAGCCTGCTGCTGTCACAGCCTAACTGAAACGCATCCCTCTCTGCAGGTATCGTCAGATCACAGATCAGATGATCTATAAGAAAACATATTTTTCAAGAAAGTGCATAGCTAACTATACATGCCCAGCTTGTTATTGTTTTACTAGGAAAAAAAAAGAAAACGAGTTTCTCTAACACTGCCAGAAAATCTTGCTGAGAAACTAGGAACAGCAAATCATGTTTTTCCTTCCTTTATAATGATGGGGCTGTTTAAAAGACAATGCCCACGGGGCAGTCCAGCTTCTTGTCAAAATGTAATCTACTGTTCCAGATGGTAAACATTCAAAGACATATTTATGGTGACTTCTACATACCTTCCTTTGACATTGGCTTTTTTTCCCTGAGAGCACTTGTACTGGGTACACACATGAAGTTCCCATTAGCATCCTAGCAGCTGTAAAAGTGTTCAGAACTCACAAAGATGTTCCTCACAGTGAGATAAAAATAATCTGAGGAAAAGATCTGAGACCAGTACAAACCTCAGTAGATCCACGATACGCTCAAGGTGAAAAATTCCAGCGGTACAAAAAGATCCATAAACTGCTGCATGAAAGCTGTAATACATTTTTGTTGTGGCTAATTCATCTTTGCTTGATATGGAATGCTGAACATACCAGGCATGTCTGTACTATCAACTGTGTTTGTGATGTGAGGGAATCTGCACTGCACAAAAGCTGGTGGGTTTCTTTTTCCCACAGCTAGTGAAGACTAGGTGGTATACTGGTTGTCTTCATAGAGTTGTTTTCAAAGTGTCACCTTTTTTTTTTTCCTTGCTGCTCCAAGCAGTGAGACAGAGCCCAGGAAAATGTTTTCCAGCCAGAATGTGTTCTGCCCTGAATTGTCTTAATTATGTGTCAGTTTATTGCTTGTCAGGGGCTTCCTCTTCTTAGCACTTTATAATCGAGGTGGGTGAGCTTGTTCCATCATAATATGCAACTTCAAATTCTGCTGCTTGGCATGTCTCCTTGGCCTTTCATTGATTTTTGTCTCCATTTCGGAGGAAAAAAAAAATAATTATGATTGGTGTAATTTCACATTGCAAAAAAAAAAACCCTTGGTGAATTTCCAAATGGCATGTAAATACATCTTCAAAAAGTAGGCTAAATGAGAGGTCATTAGGGAAGAAAATGCATGTAGGAATCCAGAAGTATCCTAGAGATGGCAAGTAGCAGTGTGAAAATTATTGTAACAGCTCTCATTCCAGTCAGGAACTGATAAAAACAGTTTATTAAAAATGTTGTGATGCTGGGGACAGTGTTTACAAATGTGGAAGCCATTAAAAAACCCACACTCAGTGGAAGTTAGACGGCTATGGAAAAAAATATTTTGAAAGATTTTGCAAATTCTGTTCTGACTAGATTGCTTTATTGCAGACTGTTTTGACAGTTTGCCGTTTATCATCTAGCTTTGTTTAACTTACTACACTCGATGCTATATGTTTGTTCGTGCAGGATCAGAAGTTTGAGCCTTGTGTAATGGCAGGTCTCATTCTTACCCAGGCAAGGCTGGACACTTGTCACAGATGTCATGGGAGTCGTGGGTTCCGTGATTTCCTTAGCTTTAGAAAGGGCTTTGGGGGATTTGTGTTTGAGTGGGAAGGCAGACTGATGCGATAACAATTGAGAAAGCTCCTTTCTGAGTGCCTTGAGAGCTGCAGTGTTCAACAGAGAACGAGGGTCCCGTGACAACTCTGCGGTGACACAGAAAGAATCCAATTAGTGGCCACTCCTGCTGTTGATACTAGATCTGTCCTAAAAAATTTCCACCATTACCACCCTCATTGTAATCCCATCCACGACACTGATAATGGGATCAGGAGAGTGTTTTCAAAATGCCTGTTTAAATTTTAACTGCTGTCTTAGGTGATTTTGAGTATATTAAATTAGAAGGCATAGCACAGCTCACAAGCATAGCACAGCTCACAAGAGAGCTACGTGACACGCAGTAGTTGTCTTTCTTATACTAGATTTTCCTAACACCTCCATCACAGGTAGAGCTGCTGTAAGGGGGCTGCAGATGGAGTAGGGGGGCTGTATGTACATAGCGAATGATCCATTGAGTTGTGGCTGTCCCTGCACTGCAATTACCTGTAGGCTTTGTCCCTACGCAGCTACACGTATGGAAAGCAGTGGGAGAAGGGAGTGGGAGGTGATACAGTCCCCTTTGCTGTGCCCCAGCAGTGGCAGCAAGTCAGCCTGCTTCTCCCTTTAACAAGTCCTAAATCATCACTCTGCCTTCCCAGCTGGACCAGCAACAAAATATTCTGCCCCCGCCCCCTCTTTTTTTTTTGTCTTTCATTTTTCTTGCTCCAACAATAATTCACCATTTCCATATGATCAGAGTGCAGCAACTCCCGTTGTTCTTACCAAGCAGTGCACGTTCAATACTGTCGTGGTTGTAGAGGACACTCTAAAGTGGAAAGACTCAAGGCCTTCACCAGCGTTACCTCAGAATGTAACACAGTAATATATGAATTGCCAAACCAGACACTTTAGAGCTGAATTATTTTAGCATATTTCAGTTATGTCAGTAGACTCCTTTTGAGAGCCCCTGCAAGAGCTTTGCTTTAGCATTGCTTGTTCACGCTCAAAATTTATTGTTAACTGGTAAGATTAATTCCTTTTTAATTTTTGCTGTCTTAAGACTTTTATTTTCTGAGAAAAGTAATACTTGTTTCATATTCTGGTTTATGCATTGCACACAGCAGATTTGGTATCAGTGATTTCCCAGAACTTTAATTCCCACTTTCAGAATCTGCTTAAAAGGTCTGGTAAGCCTTTGTTACTGTGTGTGCTCTATTAATCCTGGAGTTCTGAGCCTTCATAGCCCTAAACATCCCCAGTGATTTGGTTACAGTGAAACATTTTTGTAATAGTTGACCTTTTCACCCAAGATTTTGTCATGACTTTCTTAAAATTTTGTTTTCAGTTATTTTATGGCAAAAATTAACTTACAAATGCAGTTGACTATAATTCTACCTTGTAATTTTTATAGCTCCCTGCAAAGTTGATAGTAGTACTGGAACTCCAAACAAAAATACGCTTTTTCACCAATTTTATCACAGGCTCATGTGACGATACCACCATCATGTTCTGGAAGATTTCTAGATGTGGTACTGTGCTATGGAAATCCAGACTGATTTATAGATCAATGCTAGATTATCCACAGAATGTTTCATGGAGTTTCTAAATGGAAGCAAAACACTGAAAGTCAATAATTTCGTGTTCTAGAAAAAATCTTTCCTGATGCTGTCTGAGTGTAATTATGGCACTGCATGTTGCCATTTCTCTATGATGTGACTCTAACCCATCTTAGCAAGGAAAGGAGCTGCTCCACAGCAGCTGTATTTTTGTGGCGCTTCACAGGAGGTGAACTCTGTTTGGAAAGCCCACAGAGAAGATGGGGAAGCTTTTGGCACTAGAGCTCTGGAGAATAAATGTAACAGGGAGCTGAACATAGGGATTGTTTTTCTCAAAAGCATCCATAAAAACAGAATAGTGGTCTGTTCCAGTATTGTAATTGCAATGTGCCAAGATGTTCATTATTCTAGCATGTGCACTGTTTTGTCTGTTTTCACTTAGAAACAGAAAAATGCATTACCAAGCCCATAAACGTCTGCAGAACTGCCAACTCTCCTGACTTTTATCAGTAGTCTCATGATATTACGCCTCTTTTGTAAATCTTCGAGTGTTAGAGTCAAGATATAATGTGAGAAGTTCAGATGTCTCCTTTCTGTTTTTTTAAACTTAATCCTCCTTGTTGCTGAGGAAGCTGACTTGCATGCAGCTCCAGAAACGTGAAGGAAACTAACGGAATTCCCAAATCTCACTATGTAAATACATGCAGACTTTGTGAATAAGGTGGGTTTGTGTGTGTCACACCTGGCAATTAAAAAACCCCTTTTTTTCCCTGAGGTTTACCGTAATCAGATCCCTCCAAAATTTCTGATCATTTGTCTGATAACTCCCATTTTTTAAAGACATTTTACTGCAACAGAGGGTGAGTCTCCATGACTCATCTCAGCCAGTGGAGTAGCTTGCTGCCCTGGAGAAACCCATCCTTGATCCTCCCATGCTCTGCATCCAGCGGTGTGTTCCCATCTCCTCCCTCGTGCCAGGTTTGGCTCTTGGCTCACCTCCTGGGATGCTGAACGAACTCACTGGAGCAGCGGGAAGCTGCGTTGGCTGCCTGCCTAGTGAGTTGGTTCAGCTCAGCGAGTGGACAGAGGGTTCACATGGTGCAAGGGGAGCGGTTGGAGCTGGTGGCTTGGGGTGAGGGGGAGAAATGTGGCCACCCCTTTATGGGGGTGTGAGCTGTCAGATCACTCAGCTACCTGGTGACACCTCACCCTGTGAACCGGGGCACTGTGTGTGTCTACAGCAGAAGCTGTGATAACAGACATGCGACTGTACCAGTGTCACCATGAGCAGAAGGCTAAATGTGCACTTTTAATGAAAGCCTATCCTTTTTTATGGAAAGGATTGCTGCAGTGTCACTCAGAATATGGAGAGGCCCTGCTTACTGCTGCTGACTTTTTAAATCAACAAACAGGCTTTGGAGAGAAGCTAATAAGAAGTGTGGGGAGAAAAGAGGAAAGAAATGCAAGTGCCTGCTGAGCTGCTGCTTTAAAACCATGAATGAGATTCTGAGGGTGGGATCCATTCTGCATAGCCAAGGCACTTGAGGTGCCCCTGGGTCTTAAATACTTATACAGCAGCTACCTAAAGGCATGTTTTCTCACTGATCAGTGAAGAGAGTCCCTCTGAAGGCCTGCAGGTGTTGTGGTTAGGCAGGCAGGATTTCCTCTTGGAAACCTTGAAAGGCCCCTGCCTCTTTCAGTTGCACATGTAGGGATGGAGCTTACCCAGTTGCTTTACAGGGATTGCTAAGGACCTTAAGCTGGAGGGACTTGATATCACCTTGAGTTTCTTGGTTGGCCCACGGATGAGCAATGCCATGGATAAACACTCTTTGTATTTGAACAGCTGTGATGTAATTCCTGTGCAGCTCTTTAAGGTGTCTCCTATACCTTCCACAGAAGAAAGTATGAAGCAGGCCTTTCATTTGCACAGCAGGAGCTGCGATTCACTTGAAGAGACTAGGATGCTCATTTTAGATTAAATGTAATTGTGGTACTGACTGTAGAAATGGAACACTGTACTCCTCCAGAGTGTCATCCATTTCAGTGCTGGGTTATGCCGACAAGAAAAATGCATAGTCTTTTCTTTGTAAAAAACACCCACTGTTGTTACTTGAAAGAATGTGTCAAAGGCCCATGGGGCAGATAAAGCTTAGGGGGATCAGAGATGTTGTTGGTGCCTGCAAGCACTAAAGGTGTAGTGAGGAATAATGGATGATCTTACAGGGGTATGAAGTTGGACAAAGAGTGGAAGAAAGACAGAACTGACAAAGATTCAGTACCCATGTTTCTGGATTTAGCTATGCTAAATCTTTTGAGGATTATCTCCCACTGACTTGGCTGCCTCAGGGCATGCCAGTCACAAATTAGAGAACAGTAGTGCAATAATAAACTGAACATGCTGTAAATAATCAGTACAGGATACCTTTTAACCATCACTTTTTCCAAGGACTGCAAAAATGCTAACAATAGTAGATTTTAGAATAATATTTGGGTTTTGGTAACTTGGTAGCAATAAAGAAGTATGCATTAAGCCAACCTTTGTAGTAATTTTTAGCAAAGTTTCACTTGGTGTCATTCCCCACTATTTTATTGCAGAGAATTTACCTTATTGTTATCTATTTTACATCTAGAGCCAATTTATGAACTGAGGCTGTAACACTATCTGCTTGGCCACCATTGTGTAGGATTTAGGGAGACCATTACCATACTTAGACCAATAAAAATGTTCTGAAGTTAACACAAGTTTATCTGCCAAGCACTCTCATAGTTTCTTTTATCTCTGTATCAGTAGAGGGTTGGCATTCCTTATGTCACTGTAAACTTCAGTCCATTGCTGGAACATAAGCTCACAGAGGAAGGCTTCCTAGACTCTACTGCTCTACAACTCAACTCCTAAGTGCAAAAGGCCGCTGAGTTAGTTTTTTGGTTTCCTTCTGCTTGGTATGGAGAATTCCTCTAAAGCATGGACCCTCAGAAGTGAGGAATGGTAAAATGAAAAGACTTTGAGGTATGCATAGTCAGAGATCACCAGGCTCCTCAAAAAAGTAACAAATAGTTCAACATAGGAAGATGTGCAGCAACAAAGAGGTGTTGAAACTAGTACGTCTCTTTTTTAGGTCTCTTCCATCCTGTGCAGCTCACATCTAATTTCCCCTTTCACTAAATTGCTCTGCAAACTTTTCCTCTCCACAAATTTTGCACCTTTTTGCACCTCAGCAATTTGTGAAGGGTTTGAGATGCAGTATAACCATATCTCAAGAAATAGGTCTGTGTTACAGGTACTTGTTTTGGTCTTGGGTACCATGGATACCTTTAGCAAAAAAGAAGTCAATCAAATCCTGTGAATCCTTTAGAGTAGAGAATAGTTGCCAGTGCTGGAAGAAAATGGTCTCCAAAAGCCAGGTAAAAGAAGGACATGGCAGCTATAATTGATGTCCATGCTGTCTTGGACAAGTGACATTGTGCAACCATATCTTGACATTGTCCATTTTGAGGAACCCTGTCTATCTTGTATGTAAGCCTGGAGAATTCAGTGCTCTTTCTGGCAGCTGTACGGCATGAGTAGTATGAGAATATCATGTGTACTTTGTGTATTCCTCCTTTTGTGTGCTGTGTAAGAATCCTTGTTTGTTGTCAGAAACCCATGAGGTTATTGGAGAGTCATGTGCAACAGTGATTCAGCCATTCTACATTTGCTGCACTAATACAGCCCTATACTGAAGCCTGAACTGTGACGCTAGTACTACCATGACAGTGGAAAAGAGACACAGACATGTGGAGCACCAGTGTGTTGAAAGTGGTAGCTATTTGAACTATTCACTGTTTTTTTAGTCTCCAACCACCTATAGCTGCCTGAACTGCTACTCTTCCCTGCCTGCAATAGAAGAATATGCTGGGCTTTTCAGTTTGGAATTGATCTCAGTAATGCATGTATTTATGGTTCTGGGGTTTTTCTGAAGTCATACCTTACTGTCAAACAACTCATCTTTAGAAAAAGTGTTGCAGTTAGTTTGGATGAGAGCCTAACACAGGGCAGACCAGGTCTCCAAGAATGCCTCACCCGTCTCTTTCAGACACCTTGCTGAGTCACATCCAGTATGAAATGAGGAGCCCAAGTCTCAGCTCTTATCTTCAAAGCTCTGTGTGGGCCACTCTCATTGTTCAAAGAAGGTCTTTGCCCCGCTTCATCATGAATCATCAACATCTACTCTTAACAGGAACAATGTTACTGAACAATGGAGGATGAAAATTCAGGTGGGCAATAAACTGCCATGCTGACACTATAGATACAAGCATCACAAATGAGCCTGAGTGAATAGGCAACTTCTAAATCAGGCAGAGTAGGAGTCTGAATCATGGCTGATAGGTCTCCTGAAGGAATGTAGACCAGATTTGGTGAGTGGAGGATGGAAAGAAAATACATTGTCTCCCTCTCTCAGTGGTGTTTCAGTGTGCTTCTTGCACATACCTATTCATCCTTCCACATTTCAGCCTGCTCAAAGGTTTACTTATCTTTTCTTCCAGGAGAAATCCTGAGCACAGTATTGCACAATTAAACATTTCTAGGACATTTACCATGTATCATATTCTATTGTCCAATACGTATAGTTGCTGTACTGGATGTGGGGAGGTGGTAGTGTCAAAGAAGAGCTAATCTGTTTTCTCAGCAGTTTGGAAATGACATACCTGGAGACCGTAATTTTGGTCTAGTTTTTTGTAGTGCTGGAAGAAAATTCTTTCTTCCTTAGAAGCCTTATGTAAAACAAAAATCTTCTACTTTGGTAAAGCCACATATGCCCTGGGAACTGTTCAGCTTAAAGTACATGTACATGGAAGTATGCAGGATGGAAGATTACCTTGGGCACCACATACTATATAATTTGCAAAGGCTAAAGGTATTATTTCGCTTTTGCTGCTTCTTATGTCCCCTTCATATTTTTCCCCATTTTGTATACCATACCTGAACTGTTTTCCATTTATGCTTTTATCTTTTGATTTTCCTACTTGAAGATCTTGTGTTCAATGCTGTCAGGAAACTACTTTAAATGAAAGTGTGGAGTGATGTGGAATAGTTTTAATGAAAGCCAAAAGAATGTGAACTTAATCTGTTTCATAGGAAGTTTTTTTCTGTTCTGTCCTGTGCCCTGCTTAAACACATTGGCCTTTTTTGACCTTTTTCTTGATGAAGGTTAAGTGGGAAATATCTTGGCTGCAGCCTTTCCAGCTTAACCAGACTTTCCATAGTTCATGTTTACTTTCCCTGCTATGGGCATTCATGTTTCCTGAATCAAAATTGTTAAACTGGATATTCAGAGAGAAGTTAATAGCTTGTGGCGATGATGATGAAGTGTCAAGCCTTCGTCTCTCGTGTCTCTAACTCTATTTTGGTAGTGATGATTTTGCCAGTCCTATTGCTAGAGATTAACAAACCTCAGGAGCAAATATCTGTTTGGTTAATGGGTTCCTCCCAAGCATCTTCTTTATTGGCATTAAGAACAAATGTAAAGAGTTCCTACACTTGCAATTTATGAACATCGATTGCATTGCTTCTGCAAAAACTTAGAAATGTTGCTACGTTTTCCATCTCTGTCTGGGCATCTTTTGCACCTACTGTAACATACACAGAGTGAGACAGAGTGCTCTCAGCTAGTGAGGAGGCTATTGCCTGTCCTTGGTGTGCTGGCTTCAAAATCACTTTGGCAGTCTCCCTGCAAAAGAGTTTCAGAGAGAGCAGGATCTATGTCCTCGGGACACTGCTGCTTTTTATGGAAAGGATGTTGTGTTCTTCAGTTGTCATACTCTTGAGAGGAGAAGAGCTTGGTCTGAACCTCTGTCTTGCCTTCAGTCCCAGCAGTACCCATGGCAGAATTTTGCAGTTTGGGATGTTTCCATTTGTTATTCAACAGCAAATTGTGCTCCATGGAGCTTTGCTATGAGAGACACCACAATGTGCAGACACAGTGTGAGAGCTGATTTTGTAGTGCAGGGAAGGAACCAGCCATTCTTTAACCTCAGATTTCATTCTGGTTTAGTTCTCTATTTAATCGAGCCACCTCTTCCCCTCACAAAACACAATCACGTGATTAGCACTCTGTTCTTCCGTAAATAATCTGAATGGGGATGTTCAAGTCAATTCTTTATCCCTCTGTCAAGAATAAGGAAAGTTACCCTTTCCTGTGAAGAAAAGACACTCTCAACCAGGCTCCTCACAAACGTATTTAAACATTTCATATACTCACAGAATGATTACAGGAAAATTCAGGTTGGAAGGGACTCAGGAGGTCTCAGGTCCTGCTCAAACTAGGCTCAGCTATGAGATCAGATCAAGAGCTTTATCCAGTTGGATCTTGAAAATCCCAGAAGATGGAAAGTCCACAATGTCTTGGGCAACTTGTTTTGCTACTTGACATTGTCACAGGGAAGAAGTTTGCTTTTATTCATATTCAGTTTGACTCTCTTTTGTTTCAGTTTATGCCCATTATCTCTTGTACTCCTGCCATGCACCACGGTCTCCTGACAGAGCCTGGTTCGATCTGCTTTATAACCTCATTACAGGTACTGGACATTTGCTGTGAGGTCGCCCCAAAGCCAGCTCATCTCCAGGCTGAACAAGCCCAATTACCACAGATTCTCCATCCCTCGACTATCTTGATGGCCCTCCACTGAACTTATTCCAATTTATCATTGCTGTTCTTGTACTGTGGGCCCCCAAAGTGGGCACAGTGCTCTAGATGCCATGTAATGAGTTCTGAGCAAAAGGAGATGATAACTTATAGGATCATAGAATCATAGAATCATTTCGGTTGGAAAAGACCTTCAAGATCATCGAGTCCAACCATTAACCATGCCCCCTAAACCATGCCCTGGAGTACCCTGTCCACTCGCTTTTTGAATACCTCCAGGGATGGTGAATCAACCACTTCCCTGGACAGCCCATTCCAATGTTTGACAACCCTCTCAGTAAAAAAATTTTTCCTAATATCTAACCTAAATCTCCCTTGCCTCAACTTGAGGCCATTTCCTCTTGTCCTATCTCCAGCCACCTGACAGAAGAGACCAACACCCTCCTCACTACAACCCCCTTTCAGGTAGTTGTAGAGAGCGATAAGGTCTCCCCTCAGCCTCCTCTTTTCTAGACTGAACAACCCCAGATCCTTCAGCCGCTCCTCATAAGACTTGTGCTCAAGTCTTCTCAATCAACTTCTCTCAATCTACTTGCTATCCGGCTGTTAATACAGCCCAGGATGCTGTTGGCCTTCTGTGCTCCCTGAGCATATTGCAGGCTCATGGTCAGCTTGCTGTCTAACATGACCCACAGGTCCTTCTCAGCGGAGCTGCTCACCAGCCAGTCCATCCCCAGCCTGTATCACTGCAAGGGGCCCTTCCTTCCCAGATGCAGGACTTAGCATCTGTCCTCACTGAATTCCATAACGTTTCTGCTGGCCCATTGCTCCAGCCCACCTAGGTACCTGTGAATGGCAGCCCTCTCTTGAGGGGATCCACTGCTCCCCTCAGTTTGGTGTCGTCCTCAAACTTGATGACAGTTGCTTATTTTGCTTAAAACACTTGCCCTCAAGCTGTCATTTTCATTATTTACTTTGATTTAAGTTTTATTCTTGATTTTTGTCCTGGGTTCTCAGTGGCTCTGAGGAGACTGGATATTTATAAAAACCAGTATATTAAAGCAACCCTCCATTCCAGCTTCTAATCTGTTCCTGATATATGCAGTTGTTCTTAATTCACCTTTTAATAGCTCTTCCAGTCACAAGGAGCTGCAGAACAAATATTTCTCCAAAATATATTCACATGGGAT
Source organism: Harpia harpyja (assembly GCF_026419915.1). Taxonomy (NCBI): domain Eukaryota; kingdom Metazoa; phylum Chordata; class Aves; order Accipitriformes; family Accipitridae; genus Harpia; species Harpia harpyja. The sequence goes on from NC_068944.1 coordinate 42,449,501, forward strand.
GGTCCTCTTCTTGTTTTTGGCCAGATCTGTCACAGTAGACACCTTTAAGAAGATCTCTTTCAAAAAAATCTCTTTCAAATTCAATGGCTTTCTGTGCAGCCCAACTAAACATAGCGTTGGAGACTGCTATTTAAAACATACAAGCTAAAACCATGCAAGAGTTTTGTTTTGAGTTTAAGCTTTACTTACAATTATGGATTTTTATTGCCCTTTTCAGAAGTTTGAGAGGACTTTAACTGAACTGCGTGAGTGCTGAAATAGATCAGTTTCAAACAACTGCATCCCACAGTCTGGAGCCCTGAAATCAATCTTTAAAATTTTGCATCTCTTTTCATCAGTGGTATTGTTTCCTCTGAGTTCCTTACTGCTCTGGCAATGCTGCCTTCCCTCATCTTCCTGTTGCTTGAAGTTCCTCCCATAACTTCATTGTCGATTCTCAGTAATGGTGGTTCTTATATGTCTCTGTAACTTTAGAGCTGCTAATTAAAACAATCCAATTTTAGTCCAATATGATGCATGTATTGTCCTTATAAAGTTGTTTTAAAATTCTATTTGTTGCTGGATAAGGAGTTAACCAACAGAGCTGAAATTTATGAATTCAAAACATACAAAGTCCAAAGCCATCCTAGTTTAGTGATTATTCTGGGTAATTTCATGTCCCAGTCAGCCTGTCTGATTTCTACCTGAGTTTGCTCATACCTGCCCTCTTAAAAACCTCCCTGGTGTCTGAGCTTGAGAACTTTGTGAATGGCACTGAACATGCAATTCATTCAATGCCAAGCATTTAATTAGGAACACATCTCTTCTACCAACCTCTGGTAGTATTCTCGTAAACATAATTTTAATTTCTTCTGCCAGAGTTTTGGGGCAAAATATCTGAATCACTTTTTAGTGAGAAGGTTGTTGGGCATGTAAGAGAGATCAACTGCTGACTTGTACATTACGCAAGTAATGTGACCACCTGCACCATTCAGCCAATTCTTGAATATTTAGAGTGTAATACAGGTTTCCTGAAGCTCAGTCTACATCTAAGCTATCTTTGTCAGAGTTTCACAGTGTGAGGAAATAAAGAGAAAGGAACTTTCATGGATTTTTACAGGGTTGTGGTAAAGGGAGAAACTTGTTTCGGATACTTGTTTATAATGTTCAGTATTGAAAATACTCAACCTAAATTTCAGTAATATTTATTTCTTAAAACCTGGTTACTGTCCTGCTATTTTTGACCTTTTCACTGAATTGAGTTGCTAGCAAGCATGGTCTGATTCAGTTTTTATCCACCCTTCTTCGCTATCCATCATCTTGTAACTTCTCATAGGTAACCAATATGTGATAGCAGTCATCAGCACAAACCTGTTGTCCTGGTTTCAGCTGCGATAGAGTTAATTTTCTTTCTACTAGCTGGTATAGTGTTATGTCTTGGATTTAGTATGAGAAGAATGTGGATAACACACTGATGTTTTCAGTTGTTGCTAAGTAGTGTTTATACTAAGTCAAGGATTTTTCATCTTCTCATGCCCAGCCAGCAAGAAGGCTGGAGGGGCACAAGAAGTTGGGAGGGGACACAACCAGGACAGCTGGCCCAAACTGGCAAAAGGAATATTCCATACCATATGACGTCATGCCTAGTGTATAAACTGGGGGAAAACTGGCCGGGGAGGGGGGGAATCGCTGCTCGGGAACTAACTGGGCATCAGTCAGTGAGTGGTGAGCAATTGCATTGTGCATCACTTGTTTTCTATATTCCAACTCTTTTATTATTATTATAATTTTATTATTGTTATTATTATCATTATTAGCTTCTTTCTTTCTGTTCTATTAGACTGTTCTTATCGCAACCCATGAGTTTTACCTTTTTCCTTCCAATTCTCTCCCCCATCCCACTGGGTGCGGACAAGTAAGTGAGTGGCTGCATGGTACTTAGTTGCTGGCTGGGATTAAACCATGACAGTTCATTTTGTAATGTCTCTGAAACTAACGGCTTGTCTACAATGGCATTTATTGACTTTTTAAATTGGTACAAACTAGCTTGTACAAATGCATTGAAACTGGCTTAGCATTCCTCAAATAAATGTAACATTGGACGCACACCAGCTTTGCAGCTGTAGTGTAAAGGTACCCCCATAGAACAGACGTGTGTGTGACCACTGTCATCTGGGGGATGTTTCCAAATTTTTTGGAAGTGCTTTTTCAGCCACAAGAGCTTTGACCATATAATGGTTGAGGACCTCCTGAGCAGGATGATTTAGACACCCAAGATCTGAGAAGGCAGAGGTTTCCTTCTTGCTGGCTAATTAAGTCTACTCTTTGCTTAGCAAGGTGATGGGTCTGAAATGCAGTCTTAGACTCCGCACTTGCAGCTTGGAGCCTCAACAGGGATCTTTATTCTGCACTGATCCATGATCTCTGATGTCTCTGAGAGATTTCAGAATCACTCCTCCCAGCTGTTGCCCTGTTAATCTGCTGGAGATTAGAGGTCCCATTGCAAGTAAAGCTGAATGTGCTCCATAGCATCCCCTCAACTACTCCCATCCATAACTCTGCATCTTGATGTAAATTGAAGTAGCCATTTTTAAATGTTAGTTAATACACTGGGCTATAAACAGGAAGCACTGGGGAGCTCTCCCATTAGGACAGACCTCCCATTCTGCTGTCTCTTTTAGAGGGTCAGTCACCTTGACCAGAGATGGGGGTATAGAAAATGGAACAGCTGGAAGAACTAACTTCTTAGTCTAACAGAGTGTGAATTTCTAAAATCATGCATCAGGGCCTTGAGTTTTAATGGTGTCTTGGTATTGTGCTATCCTGTATACCAAGTTATTAAGGGAAGACTGCTGATACCAGTTTTCCAGCTTTTACGCTTAGGAAAAGCTAACAATGTACAACACAAAAGCTGAATGGAAGAAAGTATACTCAAGTTTTTTAAGATCTAAAATAGCTTTTATAACAAAGAGCTTTTGCAGTCCTTCATATTGCTGGAGAAACTCAAAAGATGTATGTTTTAAAAAAATCTCCTTGGAAGAGGAGACTTAATGTAGTGGAAGCTTGACTCTAATCTAATTTACATTTTGTGAGTAGGACATGGAAAAAGATTGTGTTAGTAGAACTAGTTCCACCATCATGTTTTAATAAGGGAAGTGAATGTTTGTTCTCTGTGTGCGTGTGTGTGTGTGTGCGTGGGAGGCTCAACAACAGAAGTAAATCCCTGTATCCCTTGCGTTAGAATTTTTAACTTTGTTTTCACTCTTTTGGACATATTTTACTTCAGGAATTTCCCATTTTTCAGTTTACGATAAGGACTTCCATTAGTATAAGAAATTACACAGGTATGAGAGAAGCAGTACAAACTATAGCTCCCATCCAATCCACGAGTTCTTTTGCCTCCATATTTAATCTAGCTATGCCAATATGGTAACGTAAGATTTCAACAGAAGAGGATTTTTTTTCCTGAGGAACAAAATTTACTAACATTCTGTGTTATATAATGTACTGAGGATGCAAAATGTCTCTGGTTAGACTGACAAGTCACCTTTTAGACTGATAAAAATGTATTCCAACTGATTGCTAAAGCAGTGTTGCTTAAGGATAATGGTGTAACAGATACAAATTCATCCCATAATCCCTTTAACCTCAGTAAATATATTGCAAATGTTTAGTGTCTATTGTGGTAACATAAAGCAGAAGTCTTAATTAGTCTAAACAAAACAAATACATAGGAGAGTTTTTAAGTGTGTTTCCAATTTCAGAAAAATTTCTCATAGATTTGCCGTATTATTTTTTTTTTCACATCTTGAATCAGACATGAGTAAATGTGTTTGTTTGTATGTGTGCGTTTTCCCCAAAGCACTGAGAAGAATGTCGTGTGAGAATTATCTTTTCCATTCACAGTCATGCTGCTATTTGGTCACATTTCAATCTACTGGAAGAAAAAAAGAAGGTGGGGGAATTGAAAGCACAACAGAACTGCTTAAATGAGTCCAAACTTCAATGGTGCTGCAACCCTTAACAGAAGGCAGAGCTCAGTTGTGTCTATGGAATGGTTCCACATTTCTCAAAAAAAAAAAAAAAAAAAAGCAATGACATTAACAAGATAACACAAAAGATTTATTACTTATCATTATTTTAATTTCTTTTTCAAGTAAACTTGTGCATTCTCAAAATCAGAGAGGCAAAGTTTCCAGCAAGTAGTCTTCCTTGCCTCCTTCCTTGCCTTCACATGTTTCACTTTCCTAAATTGCTCCTTAAATACTTAAGTTAAGGTCATCTTGCTTTTTGATTCATTGATTGTAGTGACATTGTTCTTTATGTTCAGAAGGCGATAAGGAGTAGTCAGGTTTCAAGTCACACTGACTTTGTTATATTAAGTGCTGAAATATAGGAAAAGCCTGCTTTTTTTAAAGCCCTGAGTTATTTTTCTCACTGAAGCAACCTTGTCTGTAGTTTGTGTTTCTCGCTAAACAAAAGGCTGTATTTGGCTGCTGAAAAAACAAATCTGCCAGAACAGTAAGGCAAAGGGAGATGCTGATATTTTATCAACTAAGAAAGCACACTCATAATTGGGGGCTCATTAACCCTCATCAAGTCACATCTAAGAAATTTCCTGCTCCACCTCCCCCTTCATGAATTTTGAGTATGAGTTAACATTTTAAGTCTATTTTGGGGCTGCTAGAGTCTCCCAAATACTTAAACTGAGATAGATATCCTTTAAAATGCAAATTATTTGTTTTCTTCTCCCACAATTGCATAGCAGAAACACAGGAATACCTTACACCCTGAGGAGTTATAGCAGTTTGTATAAAAGTCGTTTTTGAGGAATAAGTGCCTGTCAGGTTCAGGCTATTTCAAGAAGCTTCTACCACCTTTTTGCTGTTTTGAAGATCAGCCATATTTGTTTCCACTTTCCTCAGTGGTTAATTCTACTGGAATAATAATAATGGGAATATCCCTTAAGCCTATACATCTATTCAGTATTGGTACACTTACCAAATCAAACGTTTTGGTTAAATCAAAGTGGGAAAAATTGCAAGTTAAATGTAAAGTGGCTTGCTATATGAGAGCTGAATTGAATCTTTTCTCTTATTTTAGAATATTATATTTTTATTGTCTACTACTTTGGTCTGATTGAATTTTTACTTCACTACACTTAATGGTCAAATTTTTAGTTTGGCTTTTTACTTGTAATTTAGAAAGCAGAATTTGGTCTTTGTTCTTTTGAAGTGTAAGAGTTGTGTCATTTTCTCACTAGCTAGCTAAGCACTTGGAAGCAGACTTGAATGCTACAGCCAGTGCATTTTTACAGTGTAGCAAAATAGATTCATGCATCAGGCTAACACATTTTTCCAAATGGAGAGTCAAATATTATGGCAATTCTTTAGTCATATCTACCAAAATCGTGATGAAAACTTAAATGCACAGAGTCTTGTTTTCTCAGGAAAAAAGATTTATATAGATTAGTTTTATTTAATTTAAGGGTTTTGCTCATAACTGTTAAAAGCAGTATTTCACACTTCAAGAAGGTGACACCAAGAAGTTTTCTTCTGCACTGTTTCACCCAGAAATGGGTAGCAGAGGTCATTTTATGACTGGTGCTGAATTGCCCCTTGCATGTTCACTATATTGATGATGGAAGTTCTTTTAGCAAGGAATCTTTAGCAGTAAGTGATAGAAGCTCTTTTGAAATTAGTCTACTGAGATAATCCCACTGAGTTATGAATATCTAGAAGCATATGAGGTCAGTTTTAACCGTCACTGTTTTGCAAATAGATGTTGTATTGATCTGCATAGGCTGCTCCATTGTTTTTTTAAACAAGAGATATTTCCATTGTTACAGAAATATTGCTGAATGAGTGGTGAAGTCAGTAATGTTCATACGTTGCTGGCATTAGGTGCCTTTTTACTACTCTGTCTTCTGAATCTATTATGAGCAAGGCTGGATGGCACCATAACGGTGCCAGGCAGTGGGAGAGCTCTGTGTATGCTGGAGCTCCCTTATGTGTCACTAATGGAGCTGCAGTTCTGAGAAATATTAGGATATATCCTTATTCAGAAATACTTCTTACAGTGCCTACTGAAGGCAATGAGAAATACAAGGCCAGAGGAGAATTGAACACTTACATAAATTGTGGTTGCTTGGACTGCTCTGCAATCATGCCTATAGATGGTCCAGCAAAAAAGTATTGGGTAACTGGAATTGGATTCTCTTGTCCATTTATTGGCATTTGTGAAGTCAGCCACCAAAACATTTTCCAGGTCATTGTGTTTTCAGTGAGTTACAACTGCAATCATCTTGCACTTGTAACCTGTATATAGAGTATTTAAACCCTGGAAATGCAAAAGCACTTTATGCACACAGAAATCACTGAGTTCTCCACTGGAATACAGTTGTTTCTAAGTGAAACGGGAAGCTGCTGCCTAAGGACATTCTTTATACAGCGTTGGTCTGAGAAAGTAATGAACATGTCTCTGGCTGAGTCTGTAGAAAGACGTGGGTCTAGTATTTTCCTGTTTTCTGAAAGACCTCCCTTCTGGCAAGAAACTGAGTACGTAAATTCAGGACTGACTCAGAGATGGAGTGAATCACACACAACACTCCCGCAGTCCCTCGGGTCTTCCTCGGAGGCTTTGTGACTGTTTCTTTTGTGAACTTAAATAAGATCATTGCAGCCCCAGGACATGGTAACAGTCATGTATTACCACTTCTGGAATTATTTGGAAAACTCTTTATCACCAATATGTCCCAGGTATTGAAAAAGTCCTGCACATAGTAAACCCTCCTATGTTTTACTGGTTATCTGTGTTATATAGGAAGGATTTCTCTCACTGTCACACATACACCTACACTCCTCCAAATTCCCAAACAATACGCCATCCAGCAGTATCTAAACACCTGCTGTTCAAAGGCAGAACAGTAAATAGTGATCTTGCATTACAGCATGCTGTAAGTCTTTCTCATCGTGGGATGCTGTTAAGGCTCCATCTGTACCACAGGTTGGAAATGTGTGGTGGCAAGGTTCCCGACTAAGGCTGTAATCAGAATTTAGGTAGTAAATGGTGCACAGAAACCTGAAGAAGAAAAATGAAAATGCTCCTGCAATTTCTTTAAACGCAGCAGCATTTAAAGAAAATAATGAGTCCTTTTTCCATAGAATAAAATTATGGAATAACATCCTCTCTAATGTTAAGTCATAATGAACTCGTTTGTGCACCTACTGGAAAGTATTGTATTTTCATATGCTCATGAATGTGGAAAACAGGGATCTGGAAACTTTGACAATGGTAGCTACCACCTCCATGTGTCTTTTTCTGCTCTGTAATGCCCACTAAAGTAAATGGAAAGATTCCTGTTGATTCCAGCGCTATTGGATTCTTTCTTCTGTATATCATCCAATGGCTTATTTCATCATCACTCTGCTTCATCATCCACTATTTTTACCCTTTTGTATGTGTAGATAAAATGGTTCCTAAAGCCAATGTTTCACTCCAGTTGGTGCTATTAGGTGATTCCTGATTTTGCCTTATCACATGTACTTGAAACTAGCATCTTAAGTGCAGTGGTGAGCAAGAAGGAAGAGGTAAAAAAATCATGGATCTCTCACAATGAAAGAAGGAGATATTTTAAACAGAGAAAAAAAGAGCTTTTGTTGTACACATGCAGTCATCTTATTGATTGTGAACAGGGATGATTTGAGGATTGTTTTTAAGCCTCTTCCCTCTGTTTGATTTGCTGTTCTAACCATTGTTTTCTCCATTAGCTTAGTTTAATCTTGATGATTTGTTTTCTTTATTTTCTTTGCTATTACATTCTTGGCCATTAGAAAACACTTCCCTTCCAAAAGTTCTTTGCCCAATTTGTTTCCCATAACAACAACAATAATAGGAAAAAAATACTCTTTTTTATAGGAAGTTAAGGGCCAAAATCTATCCTTTGGTACTTACATGCAGTCACCCTTTCAGTGGGATTTGCACTCACGTAACTGAAGCTAAAAAGCTGGCCGATGGATCACAGCCCACCCCTCCACATAACTACAACAAGTAACTGTAACAAAACATAGTAAGACCATTTATGTTTCAAAATTGAGTGAATAATTTGATTAATCATCTTCTAGTGTTTGCATACCTATCCCTTCTTTGCATCCTCTCATACTGTGACTGATAGCTCATCTTTCATTGCATCATGTGCTTGAGACTTGGTCTAGTTAATACAGTAAGTGGAAAAACCATGTCAGTTTTGATTTCTTGGCCTTTCATTATATCACAGATTTTGCTGGGGGAAATAATTGCTGTAACACTAGTGTGCATTCAACCAATGCCCCCTCCTGTGGGAAGGGGCCTGGTGCACTCACCCATCCCTCGCACTGGTCACCTAGGAGTTATTGCACTCGGAAGGTCGGCAGGGCGTTGCTGGCTCCTGTGATGTGGTCAAAGGAGGGCTTATGTGGCCATTGGGACAGATAAGTTGTGTTGAGTGTGATTGACTATGAGAGTGCTTTTTTTAAATCCTAGCCTCTTGGCCCAAGCAATACACATGCCCAAGAGTGCTGAGAGTATCCAGAGAGAAAAGTAAGTCTTCATTAGTTGCCCATAACTTTATGTGACATTAATGGTGAGCAAAAAGGTTCAATGGTAGCTAGTGAGAATGACAAACCCTTCAGTCTGATTATCCTAGCTATTACAGCACTGCTAAAAAATTGGAAATCGATCAACAAAAAATACATTATTAAAAGCTGGAGAAACCAATCTCTCAAAGAAAGAAAGCCAAAACCGTGTATTAGGTAATACAATAATAACGTTATTTTTCACTTCTGCAATTATTTCATAGCTATGTATTTTTGTTGTACATTAGGAGTGTTTAATCTAGATTCTGGGCTTAAATTTTCAAGGTGAAATATCAGAAGACCTATTGGTTTTCACAGCCACTACCAACTTGAAAACCTAACAGCACATTGGTTTGTTTTTTGATTTATTAAGAAGCAGGCTTAACTGAACTTACTGGCTGGAATCTAAATAAGTCTTGCTGGATTTCTGCTTTGCACCTGTGGAATCAGCTTTAGAGAGCTACTGCCCTCTGTAGATGCTGTACACTATCAGTATAACCTTCTCAAGAAAAGAATTAAAGAAGAAAGAGAATTGTTGACAAATTAAGAAAATTGCAGTAGCAATGTACTTTGCTGTAACCCTTCCCTGCTGAAATTAGAGGCGATAATCCCAGTGAGGCTTATGGGACAGCTCAAAAAACCGTTACGCTATGCAATGTCTTTCTTATTGTGCTGGGATATATTCCTAGAAATAATGTATAGGTAAATGCAAGTGATTTGTTTGGGTTTTTTTCGTTAAAAATATTATTAAATTTATTGCTTAGAAATTGTTGTAACTTTCTATTGGTTTATTTATTACAGCAAGAAAAAAACCCTGAACTGAGGAAGAGTGGAAAAATAATGACTATATTTCTTTCTTGCATAAGAAAAAGGTAAGATTTAGAGGACTGTAATATTGCAAGTGCATACTTATAGCATAATAATAACTATGAGGTAATTTGTTAAGTTCCCAAATACTGGCAGCTTTTTATTTAAACTTACTCAGACCTTCACAGTTCTGGCCAGTGATTTAAAATTCACAATCCTTTCCGATTAACTGAAACGAGTCCACTGCCAGGCACCGTATAGACCACTGTTTTGACCTGTTCTGCATTAGAGAAGCAAAGGTTACATTTCATTTTGCAGCAGCATATTAGGGGTGTATGTATTTCAGGTTCCTCTATTTACACTATCTCCCTTTGGGGTTTGTTGAGGGAGGGTTCATTCTTTCTTTTCCTTTTTCCTCCCCCTCCATTCTCTGGAAGCTATAAATGCCCCAATTTTTCCTTGGATTTCTTTTTTTTTGGTCACAGGTACCCAGCTGTGCATGAAATAATGCTCCCCATGTGTGTTCATTGTTCCCGTTGCTGGTGTCTGTGCAAGTCACCAGAGTTTTCCTAATAAGGTTGGGTTTGACCTTCAGAAGTTCTCAAATGATGAATCTAACTGCGTTCATTATCCTCAAAACAGATAGACTTCCTTGCCACTGCCCTTATAAAACAGCTGTAAGAAACAGTAAAGCATGCTTGTTCCAAAACCAAAGTCAAGCCCCAGAGCTGTTCAAGAGTGCGTAAGCATTAGGCAGCCAGGCTTTGGCTGGCCCTTCCCAGAAGGGTGGTGCACCAGATGGAGAGAGGTCCCGAAGAAGGGGAGCAGACAGACTGACAGAGAAAGAGACTTCATAACAGAGGAAACTAAAGCCTAGAGAGAGGCCCTTTTGACGGACAGGCTGGCTTAGGCAGGAAAACCCTGTCCGGTGGCTTTAGTGCGCCTGTGTCCAAGGCAAGGGTTACATGATGTATGTGCTGACTGCTGGGGTGGTGGCCCCCAGTTCTGCTCCTTCCTTGGGACAGCGCTGGCAGCAGCGTGACAACACAGGGAGCCAGATGACAGAGCCGACCCATCTGAAAACTAACCCACTTGCTGGTTTACTGGTATGTTTTTGGCTGGCAGTATTAACACTTGGTCAGATCGGTTCTTTCACCTGGCTCCCCTCAACCCCAGGAGCATGTGTGCTGGCGCGCTCTGGAGAGACACGCCGCCAGGATGGGAGGGGAAGGTGACCTCTCTTCTGTCAGAAGCCTGTGACTAGACGAGGCTAAGGGAATGTGAAACTACAGCTCATGTCAACAAAATATTTCCTGTCTTCATGAAAATAAATGAAACAGAGCTTTTTTTCTGTCATTGAAACTTTCTCCTGACTGGAGTCACCTATGAGATCTTGCATCTTAATACTAGCTCAGGTCAGAAGAAGAGAAAGGAGATATGGACCAATTGGTTTTTGTCAAAGGAAGAAGATGATGTAATATAGCAGATACTGGTAGTTACATTTTAGTTGCCTAAAGACAAAATGGACTTCTTTGTGCTGATTTATACATGATTTCATTATTACCTCATTTTAGAAAAGAACAAATAAATGAATGAACAATTATGAAAGCCGAGACAAGTATCTCTAAAACTGAAAATTTTATTAAAATATTACAAATATTCTCAGAAAATATCCTGACAAGTTACAGAGCTTAGCGATGGACATCTAGCTATTTGAACCATCCATTGGAATCTGAGGCTAGAGATGTAAAAATTTTGTTAGCCAAACAGTAAGACTACGCTTAACTTGAAGGTATACATTTCTGTTAAATTTGATAGAGCTTGCCCACAAGGAATACAAAAGGAAAGCATTTTCATTTGATTTTGACAGCTAAATAAAATATAGCTTATCATTTCTGTATGGTTATTTTACAATAGTAGAAATTACTCTTTTTTTTCTCATGTAGAAGAACATCTGCTCTAAGTTTTCTCGGCTGTATCAATGCACTGAAAAAGCAGGTACACATTGATAGGTACTTTAATAATGAACAAAACACAAGGAAGTCAGGATCTTTAAAAATTAATGTGTGCTCTCTAATGTTTCAATTATTTTAACGATGGCAGCTTGCTGACTTGTAAGCAAGGTAATTAGACCTGGATAAACTTGGTTCTTCAGAGTGATTCAGCAAAGTAAATAGGAATGAATAAGTTTAGTTTTGCAAACAAATTCTAAATCCAGCATGAACAGAGCTTGTGTTACAACTAAAATGTGTGATTCCTAGCAGCTCTAAGTATTAATGTTTTCCCCTTTTTGCAGGTTTTGCCTATAATAAATTCACTGAGCAAGACATACAGACTTCTGTCCAATGCTATGAAAATTAACCAAGGCACATTAACTGCAGGAAATCTTCAAAGGTACAAAAATAAAATACTTATTCAGTAATTAATTAAACCAAACAAGCCATCAGCATGTGCTACATAGCCTAAGTATTATGTCAGGTCAATAATTAAGCTGTAGTAAATCTTCTGGAGGATCTATTCTGCCAAACTTTAAAGACTCAAGACTAACCCAAGGACCCTTAACATTTTAGTGAGCCAGTAAATGATTACACAGATAGCGTCTCAATCCAACTTTTGCTACTATTAACTTTCTATTTTTTAAGACATCCAGAAATTGTATGTTTTGTGGTTGTCGAATAACATCCTGTGAACAAAATGTATGCCTTTCTTGAGACTATGAAAAGGAATATTTTATAGGCTTGAGTTATGCCAAGATTAAAGTGCACTTTTCCTGCAGAGACAGATATACATTAAGCAAAAAGTAATGGTTTGGAATTTTCCTTTGTTTATGTGAACATGATGATTATGAAAACTTGAAGCTAATCTCACTCTATGCAGCTGGTCATGGTAAAGAAAAACACTACGCAAGCTGTCTTACACGACTCTGCCAAAGCAATTCCAAAAGATCTGCACTAGTAATGTGCTTTCAAGGCCTGGCTGACTTTTAGGTGGAATTAGGAGGTCACAGCAAGTTGTGTGGTGACCTTGTGATGTGGGAATTACGGCACTCGGCTGAGTATCAAATCATACATCTCAACTTAACAAATAAAAATATAAAGCCACATGATAAAGCACAGAGAAGGAAGCTTGAAATGCACTGAGATTCATTTTTTCCCTCATCTGTATTATTTTCTGTCACCTCATTTACATAAAATATTTCTGGTTAAACAATTTGCAAATGCATGTGATTTAATAGCAGGTATATGTGTGGTAGAAGTAAATTTGGATTTAAAATTAAGACATTACTAGTAATGAAAGACAGCTGGTATACATCAAGTTTATTTCACGTGTGAGTCTGTATAGAATTTTGTTTGGAACCAGTTACTATTTGACATGTTAGCTCATAGTTTATTTTAATTACAGAATATTTAAATTACCAGATCTTCAGATAATGTTTTGTAACAATTAGAATTAATATAAGATTATTCAATCTGCTTTATTTTCCCTCCAGATATGTGGCTGTATATTGGTCCCATATAAAGCACGTATTGTTTGCTTGCATACAACATATGGATATCCAGGCTGTCCTATACCATCGATCTAGTCATTATCTCCAGTTCCATCCTAATGTTGTCTCCGAACTTTATCTAAATTTTTACTAGGTTTATCTATAGGTTTATCTATATTTTTCCTAGGTTGCTCTTAAAGCGGTTAACTAGAGTAGCGCCAAGATAATGATGCCTTAGATTTCCACAGAAATGGAAGTAATGAAAGAATATGATTTAGATGAGTGATCTTGCTTTTGTTGAAGAGAATGAACTGGATTATTATTTGCAGTACCTTCCAGTTCTATTCAATGAAATGACAAGTGATCATTTTGGTGATGTTCCCGGTCTACCAAAGGCAGGAAGCACAAATAATCTTATGAAGGACTTTACATTGGAAGATATCCAAGCAATTTTTTCAGATCCAAAGGTTAATTTTTTTTTTAAAAAAAAGGTTGGACATTGTTTATCTAACCTGAAACTTTAGAGGTTCACTCTTCATTGACATCATCTGCTGTTGTAGAGACATTTCGCAAGAAAAATTTATAAACATACTTTTTCTCTGTAGATTTAGGGTCATGGTATCTCATACAATGAAACTATAACTGTGAAGTATGAATAAATGTAATTCATATTTGTCAGTATTAGGAATGCCTTCAGAATATTTATTATGAAATAAAGTGTTATCACTTGCAGCATGGATAAAATACTTGGAAAGTTCCAAGAAAAATGAAAAGGCGGCTTTTTGACCTGAAGCTTAAAAATCATGTCTCTTATGTATATAATCTATTAATGACACTCTCAGTGCAAAGACTTTCCTGGCATATTATCCGCTGACATTCCAAAAGCCAACTTCAGTTAATTAAGTCAAATACAACTTAACCCTTGGGGTCAGGTTTTTTAGAAATGTAGTTTCATTATTGCACACATGCATATCCCAGTCCCAGTCCTAAACAGGCTTTTGGATCCCAGCTTATTTTTGGGAAGTGTAAGAGCTTGAAAAACCCATTTCACTTCATCTGAAATGAGCATGATCTTGAAACAAGAACTGGAGAGCCTTGCATTACAGCATTTCACTCCAGGTTACAGGGCTTAGGAAAGTGAATCTGCATGAGGGATTGATAGGTCAAGAGTACTGGGCTGACCAGTGGTGTCTCCAAGCAAGGAACCTGAGTAGGTGGTCAGATGGGTCTCACAGGATAACTTGGAAATTCCCAACAGGCAGTAGATTATTAGGAGAGGCTGGGAAGCTGAGGAACAGAGACATAGAGCAAGTGCAAGTAACATTTTTTTACAGTTCACTATATCACCCTTCATTTTACTGTATGCACGATGGGGGCACAGTCACTGGTCTATCAGCAGAAGGTATTGCTGAGTGTCCTGCTAGAAGGCGTACAGCAGAACTGTGATCTTTTTGTAGGGTTCCTCTTTCTGTGCTGTGGTATTTCATTGTTATTAGTTGTCTACACAGGATGCAGCCAAGTCATGCTGAATCTGTAATCAGGCAGCCTTTCTCTAGCCAGGATCTTGTCAAGCATTTTGATCTCCTTGTCTAGAGGCTTTTTCTTTCTCTCCTGCTAAAAGGTCACAAGGAAATACCTACCAAAAGTAGGGAAGTCCCATGGGAAAAATCCTCTGACACAGAGGTACAGCTCTGTGTTGCATACACATTCATGTTCTGACATGCACCCACACAAAGATTATCTTCTAAGGATCATGTGCTAAGCCATTTGCTTCTGCATCCCTCCCAAGTGATCTCTGCCATCAGTGACTTTAGCTCTATTTTATTAGTATATTCCACTTCTGGAAACAAAACTGATTCATTCTCAACTCTTTTTCCCTCTCATGCTGTCAAGCTTCTTGGTTTGGAAAAGAGGATTACATAGAAGGGGATTATTAGCTGAAAGATAAGGGGGTGTCCCCCTAAATGCTTTTTAGGTAATGGCTTTTAACTACAATAGATATAGCTGATAAAATGAGATATTCCAAGGAGACACAACTTTGCCCCTTCATTTCCTCTCTGTTTTGTGACTTTCTTGCCCACAGTACATTACTGATCTGACCTGGTAAATGAGTGCCCTTTTCATTTGGTTTTCTTTTCCATCACCCTCTCACACATAAACTTTTTCTATGTTTTTCTATATACTCCATTGATTAAGATCCAGAGGGAGTTTTTTACAGCCTGCCAATACAGTAGAAAGTCTGTGATCTTGGAGTTTTCCCTTTAGAAGCTGTGAAAGTGAAGATTCTGGGATTCACTTTTAGTATATTCATAACCTACCACATGTCACTTATACGAAGCAACAGGCAGTTGTTTGCCTTTGTGGCTGCTCATCCCTATTAAATTAGTTCACACCAGCAGAGCTCCAAAGAGGAAGTATGAGGTTTTTCTCCTTTGTTTCCTCCTGCTACTTAGTGGAAGGGGTTCTCAGCTGCTGATTGGGTTGCTTCATTGGTTTTCTTACCCGCATGTTTCTCCACACTGCATGCCTTAATGAGGAACAGGCGGTCAGCAGTTTGGTGGGCAGTATGCTGAGTGTATGCTCAGGAAAAGAGAGATGGGCAAGAGAAAAATAGATCCAAAAAACTTCCTTCCCAGCCTGCACCAAACTGAAGGCAGGAACTTTTGTATAAGTGTACTCTTAAGACTTCAAGATCAAGCTTTCAAAATGCCAGTCTCTGGAAGTATTTATGAACCTTTTCCCACATTTAGGTGGTGTTTTTTCGTGTAAGAGCCAAGTCACTTCCTTCCTATCCAGTATTCAGTTGTATTACCCTGCCTTCATGAAGAATTGGTGCTGTGCAAGGGCATCAAAATAAGACATGCATAGTCTGGTAAAAATAGTTCTAATATTTCATGTAAGGAATGTTTTCAAAGTGGATTTTGTAAAAGAATTGTATGTGTCATTATTCCCTCTACCCCTTCCAAATATTTCCATTCAAATGGATATTTAAGAAGAATGGAGGGTTTTTTAGCCACACGTTTCTCCTGCCAGTAACTTGATCCAGAAGTATCTCACTTTTTCTTGCAAAAATGCAAAATGTCTTTATTAGGAAGTACACCTATAGCATCATTAAGATTATAATGATGATATAGTCAGGGAATGGAAAAAAAGAATACTAAAAAGAAAACTCTTTTCTGGCTTTATGTGTTAAGACCAGAATGACAAAAGAAAACAGCTAAAGCAAAACCACACAAACAAACAGAACTGCCTAATGTGACATGGGTGGTGAGATACAGTAACATTAAAACTGTAAATGCTTTTTGAGTGAAGTATATGGATAAGACTAACATTTCTTCACAGAGGACTTTTTTGGTCATCTAGAAAAAAATGACATATCTGCAACTGCTTAAATCTACTTGCAGTGAGAAAAGCACTTGGACATGTGTTTATATATGTGTATGTGCTATTGACATAGCAGTGAAGCAGCTTACTGACTCAGGGCCAAGAAACACTAATGGGAAAACTTCCCAGCATTTGTTGTTGCCTTGCAGATTTACAGATCTAAGACAACACTTCTTTGCTCATTGTTGCCTCAAGTTATAATCATTTTCCCTACCGCCTCCACAATCTGTTCCCAGAAAGAAAAAGAAAATGGCCTATTATCTGTGTCACGTGAAGGCCTGGTAGGTTTTGGTCTTGACAAGCAACCAGGTTATGTACTAGTGAAGTGCAGGCTCTCACCTAAAGAAATGTTGAGAGTGAGGATATTACTTCTGGGGAAGAACTCAACCATGTTTTACACTTTATTCCTCATGTGGAAGAAAAATGCATGGGTTTCCAGCCAGTTTTGCAGTTCTTAATATATAGGAGTGTGTACAGATGAGAGATGAGGTGTACATGAGAGGTTTTCTAAGTCATAACCCCCTTCTCAGCTCCTTTGGTGCTACACTGCAGTGTGGAAGCTGGTGCACTAGTTAGTTGATTAACCTGGTATTTAGAGGAATTTAGTCTCACCTCCTTGCTCCAGTCAAGACTTCCCGTACGACAGCACTACAGTCAGTCCCGCAGGGAAAACATTGCTTCACCAGCTCACAGGAGAGCTGTGGAAATAGATACATTTAAGATCACGGAGTGCTTGGATAATGCGGTAATGGGATGCTCATAAATGCCATAGAGAAATCCCAGGCTTCATGGCTCAGCAGCTGTGTATCGCACAGTGGGCATGTCTGTCTCTAGGAACTGATGTTGGAAGCTGCAGGCCACACGGGTTCCCACTGAAGACGTTCTCAGACCCCTCGGTGAACAGGTCCAGAGCTTCTATGGGATTTTGAAATCCTGTGAGATGTAAATTAAGATGACTAAGGCAATAAAATATAACCACTGATTAACAAAGCAGGTTTTTATAGCCATTAATTCTATATTTATAAATAGCCGGAGACATGACTGAGTGACGATGTTCAACCATGCAACTAATTGAAAGCAAATAAAGATATGATGACACAGTAATTGTAACTGAAATGAAAACAATCTTCACCAGCATTTTTAGATTCTTATACACACATTAACTTTTTCTTTTAGGTAGGAGGCCTTCCCCACAACTTTTCATAGTTTAAATAGTACCAAATTAAACCATCATGTACACTGTGTGTTCCTGAATGTTTAAAACCATGCATAACTACTGAAATCATCCAGAATACCATAAGAAAAGAAAAGAATATGGTTTTTCTATGGAAACTTGGACTTTGAATTCAGATTGTGATTTAGATAAATTTGCAAATATCCTAACTAGTGGCCATGATGCCATGGAAGTGGGGAATGGTGTCTGCAGGGCCTCATGCTTAGGTTACACTTAATTTTCCAGAAGGATTATATTCTGTGATGCTCAGAATAAACATAGTGGATGGCCTTTACACCTCAAGGTACTCAACTGGATCATGATTAATTTTTAACCTCATGAAAGAAGAGAAGTATTTTGAGAATATTTTGGCAGCGTGGTGATTTTTATATTTCCCCTGTGATTTCCCTTCTAGTCGCTACCAAGTGCTGTTGTACCACCTTCTGAATGCATGGTCTGATTCTCACGTGCACCAAAATTTTCTGCTGGGTCTCTGCTGAGAGGCTTTTCTCCCAGTCTGAATATTGTATCACACACATGGCATGGGCTGGGATCAAAATAAAGAGAGGTGATACAGAGACAAAGCATGATGCTGAAATGCAGCAGCAGCAAAGATCTAACTATTAACTCAAAGGATATTACCTGGAATAGATGGCACAGGGATGTTCATAGGTGTTTGCTGGGAAAAAAGGTGATGAGAGAGAGCTGAGTGGATCTGTCTCATTCCAGGAACATTTAAAAGGTAGAACTGTTATATTCAGGCTTTCAGACTTCTGAAAAATTTATGGTGATTTTCATTAATGTGCAACTATGTCATAAGATCAGTATCATAAGGTTCCCACGTCTTCTGTGATTCATGATGGTTACAGTGAGTGTATTAAAGTTATACAGTTTCTGCTGTCTAGCAAGCAATTTTACAAACATAACTTCTATCTTATAAATCACTAGTACTAAAGGTATATAGGCTACATTAGACATATTCTTTTAGCAAAGATTTGCTGGCTACAAACTTTAGATGCCCTGTATAGAGTTACTCATTAGATTATCAGCATTATAACATCTGAGCAAGCCATTTACCTCTGGAGAACTTGCCCCACTGTATCTGACAAGAATGTAATTAACTACTGAGTTAGCACACAAGGTGACATAAAAACCTGTTTGATTTTTTAACGTTATTGGCCAGAACGAGATAACAGGGGAAAAAAAAAGACTAAACTTTACTTCTTTTTTTGCTGTTGGATTAGTTCTGAAGTTTGTTATTCACTAAGCAGATATTGCTGAATAAGAAGGTGTCACTTTGCAAGCTGAATTTTCAGTGCAGGACAACAGTTTATGTGCATTCTTGATCAGTACATTGAATAGCAACAAAATACTTCCATAGATCAGAGTTTTAAAATACAAACTTGAAATTTGTGTGCCTTCTATCTAAATAACAATAGAAGAGATTTCTGACTCTTATGTTTCACTGACTTTTTCTTTTTTTCTTTTTGCAGACTTATGTCTTTTCTGTAAGTATAAATAAAGAAATACATTTTCAAGTAACACTGTTACTTCACTATATGAAGAAAATAAGAGGGATCATTTCAGCCAACATTGAAATGCAGCCATTTCTGGGATGTGGAATTTTATTGGTGCTAGCAAACTAAATGAGAGTTTAGTGAGGAGTAGAATGTTATGTGCTGTTAAAACTGCAGAGAAAAAGTAAGCAGGATAGAATGCAGCTACTTAAATAAAATACTTTGTATATGTCTTAGAGATGTTTTTTTTAAATAATGGGTATTTTCTTTAGCTGTGTGAACTCAAATGCTGTTTCTATAAAGGGAGATGTTTGACCTGCTTCAAGCTATAAAAGAAGATTTGTGATTCTCCTAAGTCCACATGCCCTAGATTAATGTTAGTGTCAAACTGATTCTACATTAAGCTCATTTAATGTACCTCTGGGCTATAAGATGTTACTTTGCCAGCAGCAAAGGTCACGTGTTTTCAGGTATTGACAGTGCAAGGAATGACAAGTTGTTTCTGTGTTTGAGTGGATCAGGGTCTTTTTAGCATTCATTCAATGAATTTGGCAAACTGTAGCCTCTGCCCAAGAGGCCTCTGTGCCTTTGAGCATACAGCAGAGGGAATTATTAGACTTCCAGCTCTGAAATCTATAGCTTCATTTAGTTCAGACCTCCCGAAGGAATTTTTATGCCTTTAGCTAAATAGCAAACAATTTTGAAGCTGACTTTACCTAGGTAGCAAATTTCTTCTTGATCATAAAAAGAAATTGAAAGAATCATTTATATATTTATTGTTTTTAAGCACATTTTTTGTTTAAATATATTTATGTACAGTAGGTCATACTAGCCTTACAACTGCAGTTATAAAAAACAACAGCCTCTGTGAAACTTTGCAAGCATCGGTCCTAAGGATGGAAGCCTGACCAGATAGCTGAAACTCAGGAGCAGAGCTGAGGTGTTGCTTTCTTGGCTCCTTCCCGGGTTGTTGAGTGATGAAGCAAGTCATGTAATACCAAGATTTATACAATGTTGTGAGTCATCTTTAATAGGTAATCAGAAAATGCGTTAAGCTACTCAGATGGGAGCCTGACATTTCCCAAAGACTCACAGACTATACATGGCTTCTCCTGTACATTTTAGCGGTGAAGAATGCTCGGAGAAAAGTGTTGTTCTCTAAGGCAAAAAGCAACAAAGGGAGTTAAGGTTATGATGCTCTGGGAATAGAATTTGCTAAGTATTATCAGACACCTGCAATCTCTGTGGTAGATTTTTTTCTCCCAGACTGGGATCTGAGCAAGGGGACGGAAACAGCTTATAGGGGATGCCAAAGCGATGGATACGCTAAATGTCTGTCTCTTGCACAAATGCAGACACTTAGGTCAGGGCTACAGTCAGGCTTCTCTGGGAAGCAGATACTTGGTGCCTGAAGTCATGTCCTTGGTCTCAGTGCTTGCTCCTTGACTGTTTATACGTTATCCCAAAATTGCCACTTGATAAAGAGCAGAAAGGTCTCAAGAATGCCAGCACTCAGTCCCCACATCAAGTGATCTAATGTGCAGAACCAAGCCCCCTCCTCCTCCTCCCTAGCATATGGATCTTGCCTGGAGCAGCTTTCCCAGGAGAGGTAGACTGAACCTTTTGTCACCATTGCCTGGTAATTGAGGAACTCTCCTGGGACTGGAGCTGGAGCTCCAGACGTCATCATGAGGAGGAGGGCTCAAAGCTCAGACTTCCAGTTTTCTGGCAGATCCCCAACATCCCGTGAATTTTCCATGGCTAATATGTGCCTCACAAATCGGGCTCCTTTGGAGACTTATGCCTGTTTTGCATCTCCCAAACAGCTTTAGCTAAAAGGCAGGATCTTAGGCAATTAGTGCAACAAAGACAGGGTGACAACTGAGCAGACCCAGAAGCCTAGCATTAGGTCTCCAAGGAACTTTAGGTATCTTAAGCTGTGCAGCACGATAGGTATGGATTATTTTAATTGCTCTTCTGAAGTTAAGCTCCTAAGTTTCTCCGAAAGGGCACTGATGTGATTTGTTGCATGCTTGCTGAAAAGCACATTGGTCCATGCTATAGTGACCCAAGTACTGTTAGAGATGGTTCATTTGTTCGCATATGTGTCACAGTTCCCAGAAGTGTCCATGCAAGGGTTTAACTGAACCTGATTAGCTTAATCAGCACAGACTTGTGTATGGACATGCCTTTCTCACATCTGTGCCGTTTGTTTAACTGTTTCCCTTCTCACTTTCCTCTCGTCACATTTTTCCTTATCAAAGTTTCCCTAACTTTAAACACTTCCCTGAATCTTTTCCTTTTTATTCTCTTCCCAGTTGCCTTTTTATCTTTGTAGAAAGCTGTGGAGGATGTAAAAATGGCAAATGGGAGATGAGACTAAATATGATCTGAAAATGCAATATAGTTTGCCCCTGAGCTCTTCACAGCAAAATTTGGGATCCGGACAGCTTCCTTAACTTGCTTAGCACAGCTGAACAGAGGAAGGGGAACAGGGCACTGTCAAGTATGATGGTACATTAGGTTTCTGGAGAAAGTAAAAAAGCATTAGAAGGCAAAATTTTGCCAGGCTTTCTCTCACAATAGCACTGGGTACTCAGGTACAGCTTCCCTAAAGTATAAGGAAAAGCAGTGAGCAAGTTTTTTTAGTGTTGCAAGTGAAGTCTTATGTCAGTGTCACTCTTCCAAAGGCAACAGTATTATATTGGCTTATATTGTTAAAATTCAGGATTACAATTGATGCTCCTGAACACAAGCCTGTATTTTTCCTCCCAGCTGCAGATTATAGGACACTAATATCCTTTCTGTACCCTTATGAGGAAATAAGTGTGCTGAGTTCTAAATGCATGTATAAGAAAGGAAAATAATGCATATATGTGTGTGTGTGTGTGTGTGCCTGTAGGTAGATATAGATAAAGACATAGATATAATCTCTAGCCTTGTTTTGTTGTGGTGATCGTCGACTCCCCAGACATAAGCTGGGAAATCATGAAAATTTACGAAACCCTCCCCAGTGTGACTCTTTCATCCTCTTCCTCTTTCTCTGTATCTTTTGTAGTTGTACAATAGTTGTATCTTTAAGTACAACTCAAAGGAACATCTCCAGGGAGATTTTAGTCCATATATGTACAGTAGGTTGATTATATCCTAAAATTCTTTCAAATTTGTGCTTTTCAGTATATTTTCAGTAAAAGGGGTTAGGCAATAGCTCAGAAATGACACCAATTAGCTGATCTACTGGGTGGGATTCAGAAACCTAGATGTAGGTGTTTGTTAGTGTGTGAATATCTGGTTTCCCATTATAGGCAATAGCATTTTAATTGATACAGCCAGTGGGGCTTGGAGAGCTGCACCTGGACAAGCTAAATAGTTTCCAGATTCCCCTACTGTACAGACTAGATTCCCCTCTGACTGTCATGGGAGCTTAGACACCTACCTCCTGTAGTGACACCAACATTTTGAGAATTAAATCTAGGTGTCTAAAATGTGGGGGTGAATCCCACCCAGTGTAATTATTTAAGTAGATGCAGATGTATGTGTGAAGTAAAGATGGTGATTGGATTAAAACTGCTGTGATATTAATATAAATAAATTCCAACCCATTCTGTTATGTGGCCCTCAGGAGTAATTAAAATTCAGTGTATGGCTAACTTATTTTTATGTGCATTTACTTATCACAAAAGGTATATATATGCCTGTATTAATGAGGCAAGTAACTCTAGAGTATCTTTCTCGTAATTAAGATATTCAGGGTGCTCCGTAAGCATTTAGTAATGCTAACTCCCATTAAGCATTACATAAGTCAATTACACTTATTCATTTCCAATGAAAATATTAAAACCAGAAGTTAGAGAGCTAGTCCTGTAGAGTCCGAACAATTCCAGATAATGATTAGTACCATAAAGTAAGAAAGAGCACTCATCACCTTCAGAAGTTGTTTAGTACTAAGCAGGGTGGAATCCTCAGGGACATGTTCATACCTCGAGAGAGGCTCAGTCTAAGACCTAAGAAACACTGACAAGTCATCAAAACAGACCTGAAGTGATTCATAGATTTTTGTGCTTGATCCTGTGCATGAAGGTGAATCTGCCTATAAGTAATAAAATTCATTCCTTTAAATAGTAAGATTCAGTCTTGTTCTTCTGTGCAAAACAAGTTACTGACAGCCTAGAAATAAAGAAGGGTTTGAATTTCTTTTAGACTCAGAGCTCTTAAATTATTCTGTCTCAGCACTGCCTCGCTAGGTATGCTGGTTGTGCACCCATTCAGAAGCAGGATACAGTCAGTACTTGATTATCCATGTGTTGCAGATTATTCATGCCACAGATATTAGCTGAAGCTCAGACCCACATGAATGTGGCTACACTGCTTCCAGGAGCATCTCAACTCCATGATCAGTACAACTGCTTTTGCATTACACAGAGCTGGAGTTAATAAGCCCATATGAATCTTATCTGGCTCCATGGTAAGCCAGTTCCCTGGGAAACACAGAGGCTCTTGATGGTGTCAACCTGTATCCAGCTGGGCTTTATTAATTTGGGCTCAAGGCTGCTCTGCCAAGCCCATAGTTGAGCTGGCATTGATGGCAACCCTGAGGCTGGCAGGTGACAAAGGGGGGCGGGGAGTGAAGCGGTTGCTTCTGCACCATGGTCCATTTTCCTAGAAAAGGAGTTTGCGGTTTATTAGTGGAGGCACAGTGCCACAAGATTTCAGACAGTTTGTTCAGGTTTTTTTATTTTAACTAATGTGTCTTTCTGAAGTGCCAGGAGGAGTTGCACGGGCCTGTGTTCAGTCAGAGAGGTCCATGTGTTCCAAAACCCACTCTGGATATCTATAGATTGAGGGGGGTTTAGTGCTTACTTAGGCTTAGTAGGGTAGAAGTTTTTAAGTTGTCAATAAGAGATTGATTGTAAGGATGTGTATTCATCTCTAAACTGTACTTCACATCAGGAGACTCTAATGCATCAATCCTAGTCTGACACTGGCACTATGGTCTGGGCAGCTCTTGAAAGCCTGTGGCATGACATAGTGCTCCAGCACTGATTCTTTCAGTTTCTCCAAACTTTTAACATTCATACACAGGTACTTTCTTCATATTACAGTGAGACACATATGTTCTACAGTAATCTTAAGAGCCTAGCCCCAGATTTATTAAAATCTTAGTGGTTTGTGATGGCTGTGAAAGTTGGTGCAGTTGAAGCATGCTGTTTCCATACCTGATGGAGGCACTTCCAAAAGGTGGTGTTCTTAGCTGCCCTTGATTTTGCCTTGCCAAAAGCAGGGAATTCTGGACAATAAACCTCTGGGATATTCCCCCAGTTTCTTTATGATCATATATTCATGTCTTTATTTTTACTTTTCAAAAGTCCTATTTCAAGTAGTGGAGTTTCTGAAACTATAATGTTAGCTTGTGTATAAATGTCGTGGTTTAACCCCAGCCAGCAACTAAACACCACGCAGCCGCTCACTCACTCCCCCCCACCCAGTGGGATGGGGGAGAAAATCAGGAAAAGAAGCAAAACCCGTGGGTTGAGATAAGAACGGTTTAATAGAACAGAAAAGAAGAAACTAATAATGATAATGATAACACTAATAAAATGACAACAGTAATAATGAAAGGATTGGAATGTACAAATGATGCGCAGTGCAATTGCTCACCACCCGCCGACCGACACCCAGCCAGTCCCCCGAGCGGCGATTCCCTGCCCCCACTTCCCCGTTTCTATACTCGATGGGACGTCCCATGGTATGGAATACACCGTTGGCCAGTTTGGGTCAGGTGCCCTGGCTGTGTCCTGTGCCAACTTCTTGTGCCCCTCCAGCTTTCTCGCTGGCTGGGCATGAGAAGCTGAAAAATCCTTGACTTTAGTCTAAACACTACTGAGCAACAACTGAAAACATCAGTGTTATCCACATTCTTCGCATACTGAACTCAAAACATAGCACTGTACCAGCTACTAGGAAGACAGTTAACTCTATCCCAGCTGAAACCAGGACAATAAATGAAATCCAGAAACCTCAAACATGCTGTTAGACAATGGAAAACTAAGATCCATGGACAAGACTGAAACATAATTAGGGAAAATGTAACAAGAAAAGCATCTTAATTGTGCTGAAGCAAAGGTTTCTATGGACTGCAAACATTTTTAATTTCTATAGCAACTTATCATCAAGAACTTTCTAAAAAATATTAATTAATTAAGCCTCACAATTTGCAAGGTAAATAAGTGTTATATTGGGATGGTTCTGTTTATCATTAGGATACAGTCTGATCTATTTGTAGTTGATGTTTGGCAGCATATACCCCTGTTGACCCAGATGGTAACAATCATGTACAGCAAGTATTTCTAGATTGTAATGGTAGACAAGATTCTGACCAAAACGTCCTAGACATTTAATGTAAACAGTGGCAAAATTAAGACACTGCGTAAACTGAGAAAGACACTAGTGTCAGTATTGTCTGTTAAATGCATTGGGAACTCCCATAAATACAGGTAGTTCTAACCATGTTTTGGTATTTGCCTGGGCAAGTCCCTTAATCTTTTCTTATCAAAACAAGGACCAAAGACATGCCATGTGGAACAGATTCTGAAAGCTCTGTGGAGCCAAAAAAATCCATTGCCTGTGGCCCCAGAGAAAACTTCATTAAGGACATTTGGTAAGACTTCAGTGTGCTTGTACTTCTTTGAGCCTTTCTGCTAGAAGTGGAATTATTTGAACTATGTCAATAGTTGCCCGAGTTTGTCTACATGAGTTAAGTCATTTAAGAAATTACTTATAACAGTAGTGAATTTGATGAGAGTATAAGTTAAGCTAATTAATCATCAGTTAGTCACGGCCTTGTATCTAGACAAGCAGCAGTCTTGCAATATGCAGTGCCTGGGGGCAGTAAGTAAGAATACTCTCTCTCACATGAAGCTCTGGGGGCATTTCTTTTTTATCTCACTGTGCTAGCCTGTAGACATACTATAAATTCATTGAAATGGAAAACCCAATGTATTTTGTACAATCTCTGCCCTTCTAGTGGTATAATCCAGACACTGTATTCAACTGAATTTCCTCAGCCTGTTGGAAAAAGAAAGCTCTGACTACAGAAGCCCCTGGGCCACAAGCAGGCTTGTATCTTTCTCTAAAGCTTCAGAAACTTTAAGTGTATCCAGCAGGTAAACTAATCTATCTTCGAGGTGTCCCCATTGCAGAACTGTAATTCAGGAAAAGAGGTGATCTGTTGGTTACAATGCTCAGAACCATTTCTTTGTAGATGAAAATCAGTGCTTATCACACCATCCAGAAACAGCTAACCAGAGCAGCTTTTGTTAGTGCATCATTTCTGTCTTGTAACTCTCCTAGAGTTGAATGTTCTGCAGCAGCTTCAGAGCCTTAGTGTGTTTCTAACAGCTCATAGTCACACATGATGTAGTACTGTAGCTGACTGTTGATGGGACAAAGGTTTTGATATTGATAGTGGGGTTTTGTCCAAGAGGAGTAGTGTCACTGTTTTTATAACAGAAAGCTTTAAAAAAGCCTTGGTGGTCTCTGCTTTTCACCTTTAAGGATCTAACTTAAGGGCAGTTCAGCATACTTAGCTTTCACATGGCAGACCTGTTACATGTCCCTTGTCTGCCGCCCACCTTCCCTACCTGGGGAGCTCCTTTCAGCTCTTGTGAGTGAACTTTCAGTGCACCTGAGTGAAACTCTTTCAGCTGCTTCTGTGGCTGCTTTCTACTGTGCTTGTCAAATCTATCTGAATTGTACCAAAGTTAACAGGGCTAAAAACAGAGCAGTAACTAGGAATTAAGAAGCTGATAATATCAGTGTGGCCAAATGTACTAATCATAAAACAAAACAGTAAAATTTCACTGCTCGAATGGCAGCTTGTTTGCTATACTATACCAGTTCCTGTATTTTACATGCTCAGTTGAAGACTGAAGAAATGTCTCTTTTTCAGGGGATGATTCAGTTCATTCATACCATAGCCATAGGCAAAATTCCTCAGCATGCTGTATTTTACTGTGAGAATATTCGTGTTCTGAAGTCAAGCTCAAATGTTCAGTCATTTTAGCTATTTGAACAAACCAATTGCTTAACATTTCAAGTCACTTTTTAACAAAGTCCATTTCTATACAAAAATGCTCCTAGTTAATTCTTGAGTTTACTTTGCTAGGCCAACCACACTGAACTCTTGAACACCCAAGGAGTAGGTGCAGTAATATCAAAAGACAGTAAAAATACATTACTATATTTACCTTAAGAAAATTAACTGTATAGGAGGCCCTGCGTTAGCAGGGTGTCCAAGGAACTTAAGGCAATTATGTGATGCAAAGCTGTAGCAGCAACGTTTCCAACCTTGCCAGCACACAGTAAGAAGCCAGCAGGTGTTTCTGGGAGAAGAACCAACTCTTCTGCCTGTCTCCCTCTTCTCCCCCTCTGCCCTATCAAAATGAGTGCAAGAACCAGATCCTCACCAAAACCGCTACATAATGTAGTGCATGACGAGGGAAGTCTCTCACACAGGAGGGACATACCAGCTTGTGTCCTGGTAAGGAGGGCTGCAGAGCTGGGAAGGGCTGAAATTTCAGCTTTGCATGGTTCTGTGGCTTCTTAGGTGGGTCTTCACCCTTACAGATGTGAGATTAGTTTATTGTAAAGAAGAGAAACATAGAATTACAAACTTGTAACTCTATCAAATGAAAACCATGCTTCAGAAACAATAGCTGGCTTGGCTCAGTACATAGGAGTGTTCCCTCCAACTCTCTATCTTTAAAAGAGGCACTGGGGAGCATGGATTAAATTATTAAATCCAATCAATTAACTAATTACATTAAAGCAGTAAGTTGGATAAAATTATTCGCTTTTGCTTTACAATATTATGAAGGCAAATTCCCTGCACAGCTTCACACATAAAGTAGGAAAGACTCTTATTTAATGGGACTTGGCCACAGGAGTTTTGCAAAGGATCAGATCCAGAAATAGCAGTCAGAAAGAAATGATACTTCAGACAAAGTGGAGCAGTATTCCCTGACAGTTCTGCCAAATGTGTTGATTTATTTTAATGATTTTTTTAAGCACTGAATGATACTTTGTTTTAGTGGAGGTAACCTGCCCAAGCTAGCAGGCTACATGACACTGAAGTCATGTTTTGATTAGCATCAAGATTCCTACCTGCCTAAATCAATTCATTGTGCAAAGGTACAAGAGCCAAAAAAAGTAATACTCAGAATTAATGATGTTTGGTCATCTCCAGTGAGGCTGGAAACACAGATGAGTGTAGCGCCCTTCCCATTGCATGTCATCACAACTCTGTCTTCCTCAGCCCTGAAGAAAACACATTTTTAACATTGCCAGCTCTCTCTGCTTTGTCAGACATCTCATTTTTGGCATCATATGATTCTAGGAAAACTTATCTCTTATTTGGAAGAAATATAAATGTTCTTAAGGACTTAGAATTGCCAAAAAAACTTTCAAAATGCACAACCATAGAGGCTATGAAGCCAAAAGATAAGTAACACCAACACAGCATTTATTATTTTTTAAAATATCATTATTTTGAAAACAGTTTCTTGATTTATCTTGGGTGTTTGAGTCATACCTTTTTTATTTAATGCTTGCTGTTGACAGGAGTAGAGTCTCTTCATTTTTCAGTGGGTTTCCTGATTTCTGCTGTTCAGTAACTTGAACATCTCTGTCATTTTCATCTCCATGGATCACCTTCTTTCTTTAATGCTACTGCTACTATTGAAATAAGTGGGAGTGTTGCCAATAAGTTCAGAATGGAGCTTAACAAAAATATCTTTTGGGAAATTTAAGCAGAGTCCTTCAGACTGTTTCAGACTAGACCTATTGTGCAGCATGGTTAAATCATTGTTATTCTTTTATTCCCTCTGTATAAATATAACAGCAGTATAAAAATCTTTTTGATGTCTAGGATAGTGTATGGCATCACAGGAAAACTAAGGAGGTCTTCTAAGCTGATTAAATAAAACCAACAAGAGTCACAGGAGGGAAGGGAGGAGGGAAAACACTTGCTTGCCTGATCTGAGATGTTTGCAAAAGCTGCAGCAATTCTCCACCAGTTAAGGATTGAAGTTTCCCTGGTGGACTGATGACCTTTGATGTGATAATTGCTGGTTTTCCTGAAACACCAAAAGAGAGCATGTATAGTAGGGTTAGAAGAAAAAGGGATAAATATTAATGAAGCATTGGTTTTTCATTCAAAAACAGCAGGAGCCAAGCAGTTAAACGCTCCTTTTCATCGCATGAAGCAGGATAGAAACTAAGATCCCGATAATATTTGCCACATAACTTAATCTGTGAGCTGTTTTACAGAGTGTTGTGTACCTCTATGGGTAAGAGCTTATTCTGTTCTTGAGAAAAGTATTAATTCTGTTAGGTTTTCCTTCTTGTGAAATTGTCATATAAAATTTAATTTTAAATATTATTTTAAGTGTTAAGTTTTTACCTCCAATGTAACACATACATACGTGTAAGGGTATTAATTTTCCATTATGGTGGCCTTAGAAGTTTTATTCTTTGGGTCAGGCAGGGTAAGGTGCCATAGGACAGGAAAAAGGTGAAAGTATTATCCTTCTTTTGTTGTGATCTATGTGAAAGTTTCTACCCTTTATCTGAATCCAGGTGGATCCTAAGTTGCTACTTTTCAGCATCCTCTCTCACACAGTTCACCACCATCTGCTTGATCATAGACAATAACAGGTAAATGTGCTATAGACAGCATGCAGTTTGCTTTGTCTCTCACAAGCTGGGTGAAAAGAAAAATGTTTGCAGAGCAAAACAGGGACAACATAGCCCATTGCTTACTGCAGAGACTTTTTCTTTTTTTTTTTGTAGTAGTAGAGACACAAGTGTTTTATTTACCTGGTGAAGTTACTTTCTTCTGGAGTTAGTTCTTAGTAGGTGAAAAGATACTTAGATTTGCCAAAAGGCTTACCATCTCCAGTCAGATGTTAATTTGCATGTCTGTCATGGCTTGGAAAAGATTAAGTATTAGCCTTTCTTCTAGCATGTCAGCCGTATTGTGCTGTTATCTTGAAGTATTTTAAGGCCAAATAAAATTGAGATTTTCAGACTGATTAGCTGGTGTCACTGCAAAGGCATTTTTGTATTCAAGAAATGTCT
Organism: Harpia harpyja; assembly: GCF_026419915.1. Lineage (NCBI taxonomy): Eukaryota > Metazoa > Chordata > Aves > Accipitriformes > Accipitridae > Harpia > Harpia harpyja. The sequence continues at coordinate 42,479,636 of NC_068944.1, forward strand.
TTGTTATAGGAGCCATCATATCTGACCTGCTCCTTAGGTCGATAAAGATGAAGGGGTCTTGGTCTGTTGCAGAAGGAACTCATTGTGGCCCATGACTGGGCCTGCTTTCATATGCATACACTTACTGCCAACCTAGCAACATACATGTTCTCTTCAAATGATTAATATAGCATCAAATGAGACATACTGTTTCTCTGGAAAACATCCTTGTAAAGCTGACTGAAATGGGAGGTTAAATATCAAAGGGCTAACACAAAGAAACGGAATGATCAAACAACTAGACTATTTTGTGATTTACATGGGTTATTTTGCTGATGATTAAGTAAAGAAAAACCTGCTGAGATGAAGAGTAAGCAATTACACATTGGGGAAACTCTCATACTTACTGCCTTATTAGTAGTATTCATAGACTGAGAGACCCTCCACATGGTGATCACTTGCTAATTCCTTATAGCCGACAGCTTTGATGTGCTTACATTATGTGATACTTGGAGGAACGGAAAAGGCAGGAAATATTCACTGAATGCATAACCACTGAGCATCAGAGAAAAACTGCAGAATTCAGGAAACATTTGAAAATAAGAAAGGCTGCATGCTTATTAATGGCTGTATCCCATCTTCAACTGTCAATGTCTTTTCCTAGAAGGCTGGTTAATAAGAATAATATGTTAATCATAACCACTGGTTATTGCAAGATACAGAATAATTCCCAAAAGTTAGAGGGAGATACTTCATTGTCAGCACAGCTGACAACAGCAGTAATAGTTGGCTGTGGAAGTAGAGAAAACTTTGATTACTAGACCAGACCATAAAAGTTTCCTTTTACTGAAGTTTCAGTGTGTTACATGTACAGAAAAGACTTGGGAAAATGATACTTAACAAAGATCTTCACTAGAATAGTTATTCCTGGTTCCTCCCATCTGCAATATGGCTTCCTTTCTGGTAAGGAACCTTGTCTTTATGCTGACAGTCATTTTAAGCTCCTTTCCTGCTGCTAGGGAAGGGGAAAGGTGCTTGAGCAAAAATTAGGTACAGATGTCAGTTGATACTTTTAGACAGATTCAAAAACAATTCTAGTAATGGTGGATAGAAGAGAACATCTTACCTGTGTCTGTGCCAGTAGTGAACCAAAATATCAACAGAAGGTGACTACTGTTCAAATGCCAGCAAGCGATGTTCCTTGAAGCACAAGCGTGTTGTGAGGACATTTTTTCTGTGAGAGCATATAGTCTAGGGACTTGTGAACAAAGTATCAGGATAATAACAATAGCCTGACCATGGGATCAGCAAGTTCATCTACTGGCACAACTGTGCTGACTTACAGTTGTTCAAGATGTGCTGCACTTGCTGCAATGGATGACATGCCCAGTTACCAGATGATGCATCTACCTTGATAGTCCACAACACAGTAGCAAGTAATATGTCATATTTTAGTCCCCGCCGGTATTGTCATTACTGAAGTCTGAATGCCCTGCAGATTATGCAATTTAAACGCCCTCTGTTTTCAAAGAGAGAAAAGGCATGGTGTTGAGGAGTATTTAAATGTAGAATGGTTGATGGCTGCATATTTATATATGGCAGACAACCACAACACACATGAAGACTGTAACATGAACCCACCTGAAAATTTTGTATTAGTAAATAAATAAATATCAGTAAATCTTTTCCAGTTCCCTTACTTAGCTCCTAAGGTAACATGCACCATACATTACTGAAGAAATACAGTCTGTCTTATATTCCTACAGCATAGAGCAGTAAGTGAAACCATGGTTTTACTTTGAACATTGACCAAAATATGGCATTGTCAGCTTATAATTTCTCTTAATAATTTCTAGTGTGTGATCAGTTTACAAGTAAAGAGGTTAATTAAGTGTAAGATGGTCTTAGCGCAAATGCAATGTTGATGAATGGAAACAAGTCAGGAATACATCTTTAAGGAGGCTTACCTGGATAATCATTAAGGATCTAAGCTCATGGTCCAGTCTAGCTTGACATGTCACCATCCATAATAAATTACAGAATGGTGTTGGTTTTGGAAAGTCCTTCTGGCATAACATACTCAGTAGTAATATCATCAGGTTTTAAGGGTGGCCTTGTACTTATGACTGTTGTCATTTAATATTGCAGGGATGTATGATCTGCACTATGTCTTTCAGTAAAGGTAAAGCTGGCCAGAGGATGACAGTTTAGCTTTCAAGGATTCAGATTTTTTTCATTTCACACTACAATGAAAACGAAAGCCTTCCAGTGTTTTTTGTTTTTCTTTCCACAACATGAAATTGTATTGAAATTTATTTTCAGATTGAAAAGTTAAGCTTTTCCATCTGAGCCTCAAGTCTGGGAGTAAGCAGAAAGCTTAGCCTGGACTTAGAGTAGTCAAGCTGATCTTCCTCTGTTTTAGTTTCAATGCTATTTCGTTGATACCAGTGATAATCAATTTGCTAATTCTTTGCACAGTGAATCAAGGAACTTATATGAAAGATGTTATGTAAGAAAACATGAAAAAATACTGAAAGTGTTATATCCAATATATAGTTAACAAACAGAGAAAGACACATTAAAAATTTGTCCAAAAGTCCTATTCAACAGGATATTTCCATAACATATGGCATAAGGAATAGTTTTTCAGCCACAAGCCTTAGGCAGGTATTAGATGCTAACTTATGACATTCATCACACTGTCTAGGAGATGCATATGATTCATACTAGTCAATCAGCTGCCTTGGTTTTAAGCAATTTCACGCTAAAAAGAAAATGTATTAGCAAAAGCTCTTTGCTATTTGGTTACAGTTCTTTGCTTCCTAAAATTGCCTTCCCACTGTGTCCTCACCTGTAAGATAAAACCTGTATCATTTGGCTGTTAACAGTTGATACATATTTTGTATAGACTGCTGAACTGAATGTTAAACCACAGAAGATAGGATACTTTATAATAAGTAGATCCCTCTATCATATTGGTAAAGGTGATGATTTGTGACATGCTCCATTCTACTGTATCACAATTTTTGTTTCTTTGTTGTTGTTTATGCCCTTCCCCACAGAATAGCCGATTCGGTGGATTTATCCATAACAATTTCCTGGCAAAATGTACTTGTCCATTGCAACTTTTAGGGCAACTTTTCTGCAGTTATAGATAGTGGGGTTTGATTCTCATGCAGCCGGATAGATACTTTTTCAGTCATTTACAAATGATGCTGTTGCTGCCCGTGCGTGTCATGGCCATGAGGCGCTGCTGGCCCTGCCTGCCCCTGCCCAACCCCTGGAGCCTTCACCTCCCTGCCTACAGCCCAGGGCCCCATTCCAGCCCCCCCGGGGCTCCCCCCCAGCCCTGCCAGGCCATGGGCCTTGCTGAGCCAGGCCCACCCATGGGCTCATGTCCCAGCCGGGCCTGGGCTTGTCCTTGTCCCTGTCCCCGTGCCCAGTGTCTGGGGCTGGGGCTGCCCCGGTGCCCCCCCCAGGGCCCTGCTCCTGGCCGGGGCGTGGGACAGGCCAGGCTGCCAGACCCTGCCCGGCCGCTCCCGGCCACGGCCCACAGGGCCCGCGCTGTGCCCTGGCAATGTGGTTGTAGATGTTACTTGAAACACAGGAGGATTTCATTTGCAGATGATGATACATAAAAATTGCATTTGTGAACGTAGGAAACACATGCCAACTCTCAGACATTTTGCTGTGTCTCTCCCAGCTCTATCCTGTGTAAAGCTGAATATGTAACTCAATATTGTAATAAAGGCCTAGTTTGGGGAGAGAAAATCATGCAAAGAAATGTGTAAGAGTTTTACAAATAGTGGCAACATTAAGATAAATGCCTCTGACCAGGGGTCAACAGAGTTTTAAGTGTAGGAGATAATGGAAACATAATCTGGTGCCATATGATACTTTAGCATAATGCATTTTTCATTTCAGATCCTTTCTCTCTCTTTATACCCTGAAATGTGGTATATTTTTGTCCAAATTTTAATGTGTCTATAATCGAAAGATACTTTACCACCTAGGGAAGAGGTAGGTTTCTAGGAGCTTTCAGTAAAATGAAAAAACAAGAAGGTGGGGTAACCTGAGCAGGTGACCGAGCGCTGGATTATGCTATGTGCTGTATGGGTGCTGTGATCCCCGTCCTGCAGGTCTGGGGAGGGGATTTAGGGCGTATCATCTGCTTGAAACTACTCTGCTTTTAAAGGAGATGCTAAGGACAGTTAGGAATTTTATAAAAGCCCATTATAAAATTGAATAAAAGAACAGAGATAGGAAAATGTTGTCTTTTCAGGGTATCCTCCTTTCTGTAGCTTGGAAATCTTTTGCACTGCGTCTCTGTTTAACACCACCACCACAGTTAGTGGTTTTTCCAAACAGTGTTCATGCTTTTCTTTAGGTGCAAGTTACAGTTTCCAGATATGCATCAGGACACTACACACGAAAAACAGGGCATTTTCAGTCTGGAAGTTTTTGTATGTTAACATTCAGTGTTGACTTCTTCTGCCATAAAGGAAAATGTCTGGGCAGAAGACAGGGGAAGATTATGCCACGAAACTCCTTGTAGAGTTTTTCAAAATATTCTATCCAAGAGGCATTTGCTCATCACAGTAAGGCATGGAAAGCACCTCTAATTTTGGAGGGAAGTTACCTGGAGGCTGTGTTAGTCTAAGAAACCTGTGACCCTCAGTCTCAAAGAGTATCTATTACTAAGAGCTTATGATCAGAGCTGTCTACACAAGTAACCCTTAACATGGGGAAGATTCTGTGGGAACAAATGCAAGTTAATAACTTCATTCCTACTACAGAAAAACTCTGGGAAATACATTAATCATTGTGATGTTAATAGATCATAATGATATCTTCAAGAATAATATGGCTTTTAATAGATTTTATAGTATTAAGAAATAAAAAGGAGTTGTAAAATTTAAAACATGCAGGGCTGGTTATGATTAGCCTTTTTTTCCAGGAGACTTTTCCTATAAAACTGCTTCTTTGTGGTTATAAACCTTCTGTCAAAATCCTGAAATTAAATCTAGAAATAAACACATTTTGCAAATGCAATGCCATTGTAAATAGAGGTTTGGAAAATTATCATTATTCACCATCTGCAGCTCTGTGTTTAGAGTTTTGCAGTGTTCTAAGAAACTAATAATCATCCTGAGTGATATTTTCAGGAACAATTGGAACTTGTTGACAGCGCTAAAAATTTGAAATTCCATATTTTAAAGCTATAACTGTTTCACATAGTGAGACAGAGGATGCAGCATTTAAACTGCCTTCAGTTAGACTTTAAAATCAGCCATATGGGACAGAAGGGGTCCCTCTGGAAAAATATTCGTTTAAGTCCTGATAAATTACTCATTTTTGCTTGTTTATTTTAAAGGACAACGTACACAGGAATGTATTCATGGCAGATGAATTAGCTCCTATACTATGAGTGTGCAGTGTGGTTAGTGTGAAACATTTACACCACCCAGCTCATCAGAAACCAGTCAGATCATTTGTTTCATTCCAGCTGTGCTCTTTACATTTACATGGGGCCTGGGGCAGAGGGTTTTTCAAATCTCTCTTTTCTCATATATAAAGTTGCTCTTCTTTTCGAAATCCTGACTGCTTTAATCACTCTGTTCTAGTAACAAAAAAAACCCACTGCAAAATGATGTCTAAATCAGTTTTCATTTCTGCGGAAGCACTGAAATAATTGGAAGACTTCTCCCTGGTTCAATGGACTTTGGTCAGCCTGTAACTATAGCAAAACTAGCTTTTTTTATGGCACAATTCATTTCTGGTCCTGAGAATAACACAAAAAGTTCAGAAATAATCAGAAATAGAAAAATCATGTTTTCAGTCAATCCAACTTCTTGAAAATCTTCATTGATTCATTTACTTTGCAAGGAAAGGCTCTGTGAAATGTTTGTTTCACTTAGTTCAGCTCACTTTTCCCTAATAGCAATACCTCTTCAAACAAATATTAACATGTATTTGACACAGCACTTGATAGACAGAGTCTAAAATACTATGTCCAGTTCTGGGCCCCCAATATGGGAAAGACATCAATAAACTGGGGTGAGTTCAGCAGATGGCCATCAAGATGGTTGGGGTTGGAGCCCGTGCCCTGTGTGAAGAGGCTGTGGGAGCTGGGTTGTTCAGCATGGAGCAGAGACAGCTTTGGAGGGTCTAACAGCAGCCCCCCAGTGACTACAGCGAGGTCACTGAGAAGATGGAGCCCCATTCTTGATAGTCATGCATGGCAGGAGGACAAGAGACAATGGGCATAAACTGAAACAAAAGAGGTTCAGACTGGATATAAGGAAAACCAAATTTCACCCTCAGGACCACCAAGCAGTGGAACAGGGCCCCAGACCATTTGGGCAGTGCCCATCCTTGGGGGTTTTCAGGGCTTGACTTGGTAAAGCCCTGAGCAGCCTGGTCTGACCTCACAGCCGAGCCTGCTAAGGACAAAGAGAATTCTCTATATGTTGGTCTAAGCATTCCTGAATTGGGTCATTGACACAGTTTATGAGAGACCTTTCATACAAGAACATCTCATCTACATTTAGGAAAAAAACATCCAGTAAAGCAACATTGATGGTTTCCCCACAATAATCACTGTAAACTGGAATGCCTCCCAAATTCCTTCCTACACAAAATGAAGAAAAGCACTACAGTTCTGTCCTTTGCCTTTCTATCTCCTCTCTGTTATCTGGGAGTGATTTCCAATGCATCCTGGTCTTTCCCATTCCTGATCCATTCTGTATTATTCAGAAGCTTCTACCTAGAGATTACCAATTTCTATTCTTGTCTTCCCTCTCTGTGCGTAATGCACAGTCAGGTGCTGGGACATAAGGTTGACTGCCTGCTCCATCACTGCTAGAGAAAATAATTCAGTATGTGCTGTGTCAGGCATCTTAGTACAATCTTGGCTCATGAGCAGGCTTACAATTATCTATAAAGATACAAGATATATATATATATCATTTATAAAGATGATATAAAATCATGTCTCTTCATTGCTAAATAGGAGCTTTGCTTAATAAGAAGTGCATTGGAAGTAAAAATATGTGTGCTTGAATGTATTCAGCTTCATCTTCCATCCTTTAAAACTGCTCTCTCATCTACAAAAGCCCAGACTGTGAAATTGAAAGTATCTGTATGTGCGCTTGAAAGATGAAGAAAGTCTTTCCACGGGCATTTTCACTTGGAAAATGAAGGCGCATTTATATGTGCTACCCTTTCAAAATGTTTTCTGAGATAAAGTTATTCACAGAACAATTTCAACAAGTCATTCTTGAGTCTCTTAGATCTCAGACTGAAGATTATTTTCAAACAGCTCTTTGAGAACAGATTTCCAGAATTCAGGCTGAGACAATTGGTATTGCTCAGACACATAAGCTGAATATGGTATATTCTGTCCTTGAAGAGGCAAGTGTGACTCTAATTTCAGGCTTTTTTGATAGGAATACTAATGTTCAGATGAAATTCAGTATGCAGATGCTTTGTACATTTTGGCCTTTCCTCATGTGCCACTGATGGTTAGCTTTTTTTGAAATATTCAGCAAAGACCTTAAAGCATCCTTGCACTAGGGTTATATTGAAAAGCCTGCAGGAGGTTGTTTTAAGGAGTTGAGCAATCCTGTTCAATCCAGCAGACATATTTATTTTGCACAGCTGAACACATGTATCAGGGTCTAAGTAAGGACTTGGACACCTGATTTGGCAGTAAAATCCGTCAGTTTTATTCCTTGCTCATATTTGCTGCCATTCCTGTGCAAAACTTTTTTCACCTGGTAGGACATGGCCATGCGGAGATGACTTTCTGAGTTTCCCCATGGTGGGTTAGCCACAGGTCACCCCGGGAATCCCCCCTTAAGTGTACTCAGGTGTGTGCTTGAATGGGGACTGTGGGCCAGCAAGGTGACAAGAGGTGAGGGGACTGGAAAGATTATTGTGATAGCAGACACAAGTCCCCTGTGTTCCTGGGCTGGGGCTGTACCTTGTGTCCCCCCAGGTAATGCAGCTTGGGGAACACCAGGGGCCTCCTGATTACAAAGGCAATTGAAAGTAAGATAGATAGTAGGGGTGATGTGCTTCTCGGCAGTGCCTCAAGTCAGTGCAACTTCCTCGATGGCTAGTCTTTATGGAAAAGGATATGAAGCATCTGTTTTTTGTAACAGATTGTTTTGTTTGGTCTGACTATCTGTTTACTATTATTAGTAGGCTGGTTTCTCTATAGTACAGGTTTGTCAGGGAGGAACTTATTTAAAAACACATTTCTTTGTCTGTCAAGGAGCTTTTACATGTATATCAGGGAAGGTGAAATTTATACTGTGCCAGGACTGGAAAAGCTGCTTGACAAAGAGAAGCGACCTAGTAAGGAAGATCTTACTTAAAAAATGGTACTCAGGACCTGATCTATTTAATCTATTTTAATAGTCCTATTAAATTCAGTTTGAATGTATTGAGAATAAAACTCATTTGAATATAATGAGACTATTAAAAAAAAAAAATTATTAGGCTTGATCTCCAGACCTGGAAGCGAAAGAGAAAGTCAACAGACACCATATGCAGTCTGTATTGAATCTACGTGCACATAAGCACACTCACTGTGTGTGTAAGCACACAAAGTACTGATGCTATGAATAAGTTCACTTTCTGAAGTTCGCTTTCTGCACTGTAGTATAATAGAGTAAGTTTTTCAAAAGCACTTACAGGAACTGCCCAACTCTCCTGGTTAGCCAGGGGCTGGCACCTATCTAAATTGCCGTGGTGTTTCTGAGTAGTCAATCCTTCCGTGCTATAGCTAAATGTACATCTGAGATCCTCTCCTAGGAGTACAGGTGCTCTATCTGTTTACATACATACACTTATATAGCTTCATACTGCCAATTCCTCATGCTTCAGTCCTTACATAGACTCCTCTCATCCTCATGCGGTCCTGCTGCTTCCCCTGGGCAGTCAGCAAGGAGAGTGGCCAGAGCAGCCGTGCATTAGGCTCAGCTTCCACCCAAGACCACCCACCCACATGACGGCACAACCTACCTTAACCTCTCCCTGTGATAATGGAGGTGTGTACATTACCGTGAGGAAATGGGCATGTTCTCTGTCTTCTCCTGTATGTGTAGATCCTTAGATATTCTGTGCTAAAGGTGCTGTATTCATATTCAAGTTAATAATGTCCATTTATTTAGGAAAACAAACTGTTTCCCACATCAAAAACCAAAAACCCCTCTTTCAAAGAGAGCTGCAGATCTTTGAGGGGAAGTAAACATATCTAGAAGGAAGCTTTTTAAATTGAAAGATTTCTCTATCTAAAGGAGATGTGAAAAGCTATGCCCTTGCAGTTTCTAAAGCCGATGGACTTAAATAGGAACTTAAAGAAATGTGCAAACTCTGTCACTGTTGTTCACCTCTGTGATATGATCTCCCAACTCAAGACTACTTACTGGATCACTGAACTGTCAATGTGTTGTTGTATGATATGTTTTCATAATGCCCCACACTGCTGAAGTGAGCAGGGATATAGCAAAGATATATGGGTTTAAAATGGAATTCTAAAATTGCCTGAAATTCCTTCATACACAGAGTTTACTCTTTATATTTGAAAAATACTTGGAGTTTTTTAGCAATTATTTTATCTGGTAGCTGGAAAGCCACTTTCTTTAAAGATAAAAAAAATCTGATATCAGAAGCCTGTTTGGAGCCTAGCGCACATCTAATTATCTTTCTCAGTCTTAATTATTTAGCAAGTGCTAATAAACTGCACGTATCATGACACTCATGTTTAATAAGCATATAAATTTAATTGATTTTTTTCCTTCTCTTTGAAGACTAACAGACATGGAATTCAATCAAAAGGCAATGGCATTATAACTTCCAATATAACATCAGGTTTTAATAAGCCTCCTGTTTGCTGCACACATGTGCTTAAGACTGCCTGGAAACCAAATCAGCAGAGAAAAGGGATTACTTTAGATTACTTTGAAATGTGCATTGTTTGAAATGGCCTCTGGTGACCAGCTTTCATGAATGGCTGATTTTACTTGTGGGGCATGTCATCTGGCTCAATTATACCAGGCTCTTTTGTATGACAAGTGCACTTCTTGGCTGTGTTGAAATATGAAATTCTAAAACAAAGTAAATCAGATGGTGAGAAATAAATTTAAGTAACTGTGTATTATTAGAAGTTTGTAACTTAGCAGCAGGCACTCTTCTTACTGAAAAATATGAGTGAATTTTCTTTTAAAACTTTTACAGATTTGAAGTTAATATGAAAATATTATTTTAAATTTTCTTTAATGTTTTATTCAACTATATTAATGGCATTAAAATAAAAAAAGACATATTTTCCTTTTCTCAGAGACAGATCATTTCTTCTACAGTTATGTATTTTTAAAATGTTATTGGAGTTTGTTGTTTTACTCTGACATATGAAGTGTTGGAAAGTTTTACCTACTAAGAATATCCCTTAACCTGTACAAAGTTATAAAAGTGGGTTAGCAAGTGTGCATTATACTTTCAAGTCACTGCAGGCTTTTTCCTTTCCTGTCCGTAACCGTTTGCAAAATTACAATGTAAAAACGTAATATAAGGTTATGATTCTCCCTGCCTGCAATTACTTTAAATTATAGTTACTTTAAATTAATCTAGCCTGAGGCACTGATGATACATCATTATAATACACAGATTACATTTAGAAGGTGAGCGATAACTGATTGATTAGTAAAGTGTGTTGGAAATCCAATAGGTAATGATGAGATTAGACCCAGATAGGAAGTACATTCTTTGTGTTCACTGTAAATCCTATACTTTACAACTAAGATTAGGGGATTAACCTTTAAGAAGAGATGGTAGGTCTTGCTTTTTCCTGACTTCTGCCGTACTGTAAATGTGTTTCCCATGGCTGCAGGCTCAATATTCCCACAGGAAACTGACCTGCAGATTTACGCGGTCATGCCTGGTACCCTGAGATCACAGTGTTTGCTTTTAAATACAAGATAGCAGTGTAAGACGCAAGAAGAGCATTACCTTTACTACACTTAAAACAGTCATCCGTCAACTGCTTTTTCCACTTAAGTGCTTCACTGTATGAGTGAAAGTGAGACTTGTTGTTGTTGTTGTAGAGTGTTACAACCCTCTAGTCGTCAAGGCAATATGATTTAAGGAGAGATTTAAGACTTCTGAACCGCTAGGTTGCTTTGGTACAGATGAACATCTCGCCTCCCTGACCTTTTATTATGTAATTTCAATCTGCCTGCACAATCTTCATGAAATTACTAATCTCATGAAATTACTAATTTTGTTGTGTGTCTAACCACACACCTGTTATGATTCATAGCATAGACTATGTGACACTTTAAGAGGTCTATCCACCCTTTGACATAAGCATCAAACATTCACAGAGACTGTAAGTGTGTTGCTGAGAAAACCCCTTTCACTCCCTTTCACCTTGGAGTTTCCATGTATGCAAAACATTCTGGAGTACAGCAGCATTGCTAGGTTCACACGTTTCACTTTAAAGCAAAGAACTGAAAATGGTAGGCATAAACCACTGAATCTGACCTCTGCAGGGGCACTGGTGAGTGAAGCCACCTCCAGTTAACATGATGTCAATGACAGCGATTTCTGGCACTACAGGCAGACTGGCAGGTTTTTGAAATGCCGCTGACCAGGTGCCCACCAATGTGACCAACCTCCAAGGTCATATTGGAAATTACAAAATGCTGTCAATAGCAAATCCCTACTCTGCTTTTTATGAATGAAGAGAATTCTTCTTGTTGTCCTTTGCCTTTGTACTTTTCTTATGGAGAGTCTGATTTTAAGGAAACAGAGAACACTCAGGTCACGTTCCTGTAAAAAACACTCATCAAAGCTAAAACTGTCAAGTCAGCAGGTCATAGGTAAAATACATAGGAAGGTAATGCTCTTCTGCTTGGGGTGAGGAAAGAAAGCTCATTTTCTTGTGGTGATTGATAGCTGAGATTTTGTTTGTTTGAGAGGTTTTATCCATTTCTTTATCAGAGAAACCTGTGAGAAGAAATTATCCAAGATGATCTTTTGCATAAAGGAAATGAGGCAACTTATCACTTGCAATGACAAGGCCTTCTGCTTCTTTTCCATGCTTTTGATATATTTTTGTGCAAGTTCCTAGCACTTGTCAGCAAATCTCAAAAATGTCCTAAGTAGCAAAATGTTCATTTGTGGACTATATCTTAATGTCAATTTTTGGAGGCAGGGAAATCTAAGTACAGAGAAATAATCAGTAGGATACTGGATAGTAATGAAGAACAAAACACTTAACCAGAAAATTGCTACCGCATTAGGAGATTCTTGATTTAGGATCCCTGCAGTACCTTACATTCTCAATTCACTGGGCACATTTATTGCTAACATCAGGGGAACAGAAACCTGAATTCTGGTTCTCAAGCTCCACAATCACAGTCCACAGTATTACTAGTATTATTCCTATTACCGCTGTTTCTTTTATTGGCCAGAGTTGATCCATTTTTGTTTCTAAGGAAAGGCCACTAGAACAGCAGGCCTTAACCTATGACTTTGGATGATGCGCTGATCTCACTGCTCAGGCTAGAAAGAAAACACCAGCACTTTGGTGCAGAGAAGACAAAGTTGTCTCCCCTTTGTTATCACTTGGTCATGAATTACTGATGTGGGGCAATGCATAGCCCATGGTATTGGAGACGTACATATGTCCAGTAGCCTTACTCATTATCCCCACATTTGATTTCAGATTTACAAACAAGAAAGAAACCTGTTCATGTAAGCCAGATTCCCTATGCAAGGATATGTTGAAGCCACATTTGTAGAGTATTAAATATGAAGAAGTCCACACATCTTTAAAGCTTATAATGGAGTATACGTATGGATACTCAGTGCTCTGTTTCATAAACAAAGTGTATGATTCTGGACAGATTTTTATTGGCCAAACACAAAATGGCTCTTTAAGTGAACGTAGTAAAAAATGTGGACATGAAAACAAAGTGGATTCCCAAAGGGAAAATGCTATTTTTTGAAAACTGGGTGTCTTTTGTTGTGTTCCAAACTAAGCACTTTCAGCCAATGCACTGAAAAATCTTAAACACTTCTTGGCCAAAATGAATATAAAATCTACAAATAGTTTCAAAGGATACTATTCTATCTTTTGCTTTTCTTCGTAGTCACTGAAAGATATTCTCTTAAGAGACCTAGAAATAAAGTCCTCCTACTTTTTATGCCGCATCACACGAAGTGGCACTGTAGCCCTTCTTCGCAGTGCCCTGCCAATGTAATTCAAGTTTCATGGGTAATTAACTCTCCATGCCAACAAGTCCTTGAACTGCCTGTTATAATACTAGCTGCATAGAACCAACTAAAGATCCAAGTTTTCAGATTTTATCCCATGAAAGGTGAGTACAAACTATGAATTTGTGCTCCTGTGAAAAAAAAAAAAAAGAATCACCGAAAGGAAAAATTACATCCAGATGAGGAAAAAGAGTTTCTTTGGATTTCTCTGGTTTCATTTATTTACTGACTATATTTCAGTTGTCATAGGTAAGTTCTCTAGGAAAAATATCCTTTAAATTTTCCGAACAGCATGTACAGAAGTTATGATCAGCACTTGTTTACTTGGCTAGAGAAAAGCATTTTATACTACTGTCTTAATTTCTGAACACTGCACAAAAGATTTTAAGTTTACTTCCCCATGTGAATTTGAAAAGATCCCTTTTAGAATTTCTCCTGTCTTTGTCTATTTCTCAAGACAAATTACAGTGTCTGTAGGCGCACTTGTAGACTACCAGCCAGTATCCAATGCAAACCTTGCAGCCTTGTCTTCCCTATCAAGCCTGTATTTTGACAGTTTTCTTTACTTCATTTCCTTCTGAGAGTGGGAAACAGGCTGTAAAAGGACAAGTTGTCAAAGATCACCTTTTAATAAAGATATGTTGTATGCAAAATTGAAATAGTTATGAGCAACAAAAGGTGGCATTACTGTGCTCTTGTGCAAGAAGCATTCAATGAAACTTGGGTAATTAATTTTATATGTGTAGATCAGTCCTGATATTTTCCTTTATCCATCAAGGGGAAAAAATTAGAGTTGAAAAAGAAACGCTTCATGCTCTTTTTCCTAGAAAAGACTTGCCCAAGGTGGCCCTAACTTGCTAAAGCAAAAGGATTTTTTTAAAACTAACTAGTGTAGCCCAAAGAGGGTGAAATGAAGAATACTTGTTAATGTTCGTTTGGATTAGTGTAAATTTTATTAGCACTGAGGTGTAATTGTCAGGAACTTGTAGTTTCATACTGTGAGGGATTATTCAAACATGTTGGTGCCAATGTTTGCTCAGTGCAGTCAGGATGACTGCACTTTCTGGGTCAACATTGTCTGAAGAAGTTTGCTGTACAGTACGACTGAGGTAAGAAACTAAACATTGAGTCTCACTTCATGTAGCCTTTGTGCTCTGTGAGGTGAGTCAAAGTTTTGCTATTTAAAGATCAGACATTTAGAGAAATTGTATTTCTGCTTTTGCACCAAGAGCATGTGGTGTCTGGTGTCTGTCAGAAGAAGGCTGACTTCTCCGGTAACCCTGATCTCTGGGGCTTTTGTTAGCTTTTATGTGACTTTTACAACAAATACAAGGAAATCGAACTATTTTTAAAAGTCAGTCCAGACTAATTACAGACTTCCAGTCTACTTACCTGAATGTTGTGCAATCACCGAAATGGTGTTTAATGTTAAATGCTGATGCCCTGTATTGGCTTTGCAGTGCTCTAATGTTAGTTGGAGGCTGGACGGTTTGTTGCTGCAGAGACAATGAAAGACAAGATTTCTCTGCAACAGACACTTGGATTTTCCTTTTAAAGACGTTCACACTCTTCTGGTGTAATTACAGCCTGCCAGAGTGAGGAGCATGAAACTGTTTAGCTTGCGAAGCTTAAAATAAAAGGTGTATGTGAAAACAAGAACACGATCCTTTTTCTAGCAGTCCAGCACCAAGTCCCATCCCCTCCCTCTCCTGTGGCTTCTTCCCCTGAAATTTAGAGCACCTTCCTATTAGCGCAATTTTAGGTGAGTGATGGGGCCCTTTTTGTCTTCTGTGTTGCTCTCATTAAATATTTCTGCTTATTAATCTGTTTGTAGTTCATGTTGCATGTCTGAATATGAAGTCTCAGGTGTGGGTGCACAGATCTCCTCATGAATTATGCTCCAGTCTAATTATATAATGTGCACCCCAGTTCCCATGCAGGCTTCCCCTTGGGCAGACCTCTTGAATGTTCTTGGGATTGGGTGGTTTTCTGGGGATTTTTTATTGACCAATGTCACCATGCTTTATCCATAGTCCCAAAATAAAAACAGAAGGAAAGTATGTGGCAGGTCAATACCCTGGAGGGAGCAGGCATGACTCTGCGGTTTCTTTCCCACCCCTTTCCTTTTTGCCCCCAGATGTCCCCTCCCTTCCCTTGTGTAACAGGACGGGTTTGCAGAGCTTCAGTCAGTAATGCCAAAAATGTTAAAGTGTAAGTGGCTACCCATTCCTCCCTGGGCCAATCAGTCGTTTTCAGTCACAGGTTTAAATCTGCTGCAGCAAAGCCAAGCCTCTGTGCTTGCATCAGGTCTTACAAAAGCAAGGCTGTTTGAGTGACAGGCACGGAGAGGGGGTTCTGATAACGTACTGAGCCGAGTCTGGAAGCGGAGTATCAAGGACAAGGCTGTGCCAGAGGTACTGTGCATTATGGATGAGGCACTCAGGTCCGTCATTGATTGATTGAGGGACAGTTACGCTCTTTCACAATGCTGGGTAAGATCATCTGGACTGTCACTTAATATGAGCTTTCTTGTCAGTGGGAAGATGACTTTTCACGTAGTGATCCAATGCAGACTGCAAATGACAGCCATGCTCTTCCCTCTGTTTTGTAAGGGTTTAGTTGCTCATGCAGGTGAGTTAACCTAAAATAGCTTTATCGCATGCCAGGTGCCATACGCTGGAATTAACTCTTATTCTCAGAATCTCAGACTGACTATAAATATTGGAGAAGCACCTGCGTTTGATGATGTGAGATATAGGTCCTTTATCTCTAGCAGCCAAGGTGCCATTTAACTGCTGCGTAGGTATGGTATTAAATTAAGTAGGGGAGCTGGGGGGAATGCAAATTTTTGTACTCTTTTCTTTCAGGACAGAGAACGAAGCTGTAATGAACAGTTCTGGAGACTTTGAAGCACAGCCACAGTACTGAGGTCTTTGACTGACAAGCCTTCTGCTTTCTCCTTCTTACAGGGCTCCTCCTACAGATGTTCTGAACACGTCTACATCCTGGCAATTTTTTACTGTGCCCAGGTACTGAATGTAAGGAACAAGATACATAAAAAGAAGCGTGGGGTGTAGGAGAAGGAGCACTGTGAGGAGTATACCAGAAGTCATGCCTTTACAAAATGCAGGCAGTGGCATGACTTCAAGCAAAAATTATTTGAGAAAGCGTAGTTGCAGAATGACCGAGCTTATTTTTAGAAAATGACAGAATAAAGCTCTTATTCAACAATATGGCTTATAATCATGTTAAATGGTATGTGTCAGGCTTGACTTCCCTAAGTGTTATCCTTTCACTGTGTGACTGGAAGTTTATTTATTGCTTGAACAGAATTTCTTTTCCTCCCTACAGGTCTTGAAAACTAGAGCTCAGGCACTTCTGGATCGGTCTTTTAATTGAAATACTGGAACTACTATGAAGTCTTCTTGGTTTGCACTCATCTTGGCAGTGCTCAGTACTGAACTGCTAACAAGTCACTGTTCCACCGTCAAGTCCCCGAGGTTCAGAGGACGTGTGCAGCAGGAGCGAAAAAATATCAGACCAAATATCATCCTTGTACTCACAGATGATCAAGATGTGGAGCTAGGTGAGAAATAATTGTTATTTCCTACTTCATTTCCTCACATGTCTTTCAGTAATTTCTGCCAAGCAGAAAGTACTTTAAATTCAGGGAAGGTACTGGTCCTGGAACAATATCAGAATGTGGGACAAGTTTGGAAAATGAGTTAACAAATATTATTTAATAGCATTCATCACATTTAATTACAGACTTTAGGAAATCTATGCTTATCAAAATCCGCCATGGAAGGCTTTAATCACCAGCATAGAAGGATTTAATAATACATGCAAGGACATACAGGTAAAAAATTTGCATCAGAAGTCCTTTTTCACTTTGTGGCTTTCTGTAGCATTTAAAAATTTGAGCCTTATGAGGCTAACCTTTCCCTCAATGCTGTATAGGTGAGTATCTATACTCTCCACATATTTGTCACATGCATATATGTCATCTGACATGTTTATGCACACATACAAACTGGTCTGGTTTCAGGACATGAGCTTAATATTTCTGTGAATTATTAAAGTGTTTAAAATCCATCTGCTTTAAAACTATGCTATATGCATAAAAATAGGATAGTTTTGCTTTCACAACTATACTAAATATCTGAGCACAACCTGGACATACCAGCCAGAAGTGATTTTCACATATTTTTCTTAGGGTGGAAAAAGTTAAAACACTTGGATGATGTTCCAGGAGGCCTTTGAATGTTTTCCATTAAGTAAGTTAGAAAGATATTAATAGTAGTTATGCATATAACTGATTTTTTGGTTCACTGCCCAAAGTGAAAAATGAAGGAGAGAAAGAGGATCATTTTAGGTTACCCCCAAGCAAATATTTTAGTTTTGGGGGTGGGAGGCAAGATCAAAAAGGTGAAAAATTGGCAAATCAATTTGAAATGAAATCTTTCTTAGTGTTTTTTAATGAAAGACATGTTTTTAATAAAAATATAGTGAATTTCTAAACAAAGTGCCATATGACATTGAAAAATCAAAATGCTTCATTCCAGAAAACTTATAACAAAATACTTCATTTGTTCTAAAATCACATACTTTCAGCCAGAAAGTTGTAGACAAAAAGTGGTCTAGATCTAAAAGCAATTCTTTAGTTGCTAGCATTTTCGTTTTTGTCATGATGCAATAATAATTTACACAGTCTTTCAGGGCTGTAAGAACATAATTAATAAACTACATTTTGTGACTGAGAGTTAATGCTTTTATGCAGCACAGCTCCAAGACCAGGCCTTTAGATCTGAGCACATCTTATCTTTTTTATTTCTCACTCTTTCAAATGTCTGCTCTGTTTAGCCATGCTGCATAATGAATGGCTGTTCCCGGCTCCATTTTTGGCCTAAAATACAGCTATTACAATAGGAATGCATTTCTTCTTGATAGAGTCATTCTGAAAATTTCATTAAAAGGGTCAAGTCATGTCTTCCTTTTTGTGGTCCAAAAGAGCCTACTTTCTCCAGGGTACTGGGGAAGGTAGGTCAGCAGACACATGTCTCTGAACAATGTTACCTTCTTGCTGTCTTCAGTCTTGCGAGAGGCTATGCAAGTGGTGAAAGAAGAGGAAGGACATGGCAAGCCACTTTGTTCATATTGTGGAGCTCCTTTCTTTGAAAGCTGCTCTGGATGTTCACAGGGCACTCTAGCTCCTATTAGCAGGCAGCTGAGCAATAGCCTAGATGTGTATGCATTCCCACTGCCTTGAATAAAGACACAGCTTTCGCCTTTTCATAGATCATTTCACAGGAAACAGGATTCAGCCCCAAGACTTACTGTACTGCATTATTCACACTTCTGCTAATAAATCATGCTGCTTATTTGAAAAGTAAAGCCATACTGTTTTCCATGTGTGAATTATCTCCTCACCCTTCAGTGATTCCTGGGAAAAATCTTAAGTTTCCCAAAGGTCAATGGGAAGTAACACTTTCTGCCACAAACAGAATAAAACTTAGGCAGTGGTATCCAAAAAATCACAAGACTGAAAGTCTCTCAATATGGATTATTTGCTATCGTATTCCCAGCATGAACATTTCTAAAAGCTGTTCTAAATTAATGATTTAACATAAAAGCATATAGGGTATGTTATAGACTTCAATCAGGGAGGATTTGTCTCCAGAGCATGTATGCGCATTGAACCAAAATATTCAGCTGCCTGAGTGCAAATGATATACAAGGGAGTTATCCAAAGTAAAATTTGCAAGATGCAGGGAGCTTGCATTTAGTTAGTGCTCAAAGCATAGGAGTATGTGCATCTTCCTATCGATCTGCACCATCCCCCTGAGTTTTGCATTCTGAATGCAAAAAAGTTCAGCAAGGCTGCTGTCTCATTCAGCTTATCAGATAAAACCCACAAATTGCTCCACAACTCCAGTCAGTTCCTATCTATGCTGGGAGGAATGTGTCACAGAGGAAGGATATTACAGGTCAGCTGGTGGATGGCAACTTAAGCGGTGTGAAGCAGCCTGGCCCACGGTACTTGAAGAAACTCAGCAAACACTGGGGCCCAGAAGCTGGGAAATGACTGGTTAAATTGTGCTTCTGTGCACTTTCTTTCCCCCACCAGGATCTTGAGGGTAGAAAAATAACTGCCCAACACTGAGGCAAATGGGCATCTTGCTCAAGACAAAGCACCAGCTCCCAGAACCCAGAACTGCCCAGAACTACTGCCCCCCTGGAGACAACATACTGCTGCTCTTCAGGGCAGTGGCCCCAGCTCCCACTGGGGTCAGGTCTGTACTCTGATCAGGCATGTGTACAGGTATTTCCAACTTTTTGCTCGCTCTTTAGTCTCTTCCCCTGTCCTTCAGATTCTCTATCACTTGCACACATCAGTACCTCAAACCATGACCCCCCCAATGACTCTTGTAATCCTCACTGTAAATAATACCTTATAATCCTCACTGTAAATAATACCTTGCGTAATGTCAGAAAGGAGTCAAAACTAATGAGTACATTGGTAGGTCCAGTGTTTCTAACCCAGAGGCCTTTGAGATGTCAGAGAAGTGGGAAAAGGTTAAAAAAAAAAAAAAAAAGAGGGAAAATTCAATTTGAGACAATCACTTTTTTCTGTACCCTTGTTTACAGCCTAATGCATGACCCAGTGAAATCCATATAAACCATCCACTGAGTACAGCACTGGGTGAAGAGATCGCATCATCTGGATGTATCACATCAGGCATAATTTGCCTGGGTTGCTTTCCATCTTCACTAGAACTAAAGTACTAAAAAACATAAGCTGAAAAAATGGGGATATGTGCTGAGATCTGAGAAAGCCCATCACCTTCCTGGGGCTTTGCGTACAACCCATGTAAAGACAAGGTGGCTCTAGCTGTTCCTTTGTAGAGATGCCCACCTGTGATACACCTGGATGAAAGTCCATAGCAACTTTAAGACTTGTTATGAAACCTTGGTTACCAAACATATTTCTTGATATATGAGAATAGACTGAGAAGTGACACTGAATTTCTTGCATGACAAAACTTGCTAACCTCTTGTGCAAAGTGGTTGTTCCCAGTTATCTGGTTCCCCTCAGGTGCTCCCCAATCGGTCATGTAGAGTGCGAGTGTCCTGCTGTCAAACAGTGCCTGAGTATGTGTGCCCTGAAACTGTGGGCCAGATGGTAAAGAGCACAAGCTGTGAGGATAGCTACAGAGAGCAAAGAATTATAATTTATATCAGCAAGTTTTATCTCCTACTTATGTTTTGTTTTCCAAATGCAGAAGTCTCACCTGCTTTGAAGTGCCTATTCCAGAATTTCCAGAGGAGCTAAATCTATTATCAGTGTCAGTAAGTGTATACCTGGAGGAAAAACTTACTCATAAACAGCAGGTTTGCAAGAGCAGAGGGCTGACCAAGCAGAGGAATGAGGAAGCGCTCTAAAAGCTACTCATTTATAATGCATAGAGGCATGAAAGTGCACATCAGCTCTGCTGCTGTTACCATGCATTAGTGTACCTGAACAGTGCACTTTCCATCTGAGGACCTCGAAGCACCTTACAGCTGAGCTCTCAGCATTAAACTGTGACATTTCAAAACCAAGAGAGCTATGGCAAAACCAAAACAACTAAAAAGAAAAAGACAGCCTGCGGTCCGAGATAAAGACGTGTAGAGTGAGGATGATCTCTCATTTGACTTTTACTTAACAACTCAGTGAAATGCTCCCACTCATACAAATGGAGACCTTTTGTGTTCATGGACCTCTCAGTTATTCTCCTACTTCTCTGTATCTCTAAACTCATGTGTTTTTTCTGTATTGAGTTCAGGAAAGCACGAATGCAGATGTTCTGCATTTAGAAAAGAGAGGCTGTGAAAGAGGAAGGGTCCAAAATGATGGAGACTTATATGCAGGGTATTAAAAGTATCATTGAAGACACAGACATTGGCACTGCCCCAGGAAATGCTGAAGAGCTAAATGCCTCTTCCTTTTTTTAATCAAACAATTTTGATGCAAAAAATTTCATAGTCAGCACTGACTCTTTAGCCCCAAAACAAAACAGAGCATGCTTAATTTTAACTAGTAAAATAAATTGTAAGATTTTACTGCTTACACCTAAAGTTGAGCCTCCTTGACAGTTTTGTGGTTTTACAGACATGTCTTTCATGTTTAAAAAAATTTTTTTTTTAATTTGGTTTTCAAGTGACCCAAACAAAACCACCAAGAAAAACTCTTATTGCATCAGTGGAATCTATGAATTTAAATTTAAGCCCATTGCTGTCAACTGTGTGGAATTAATTGTAAAAACAAAGGGAAAAAAACAAAGTAGAATTCCAGAAACCTCTTTTTTGCCACCAAAATTGTGTGAGTATTACAATTCACAAACTTGCTTCCTGGACACATACTGCCATATCCACGGTTCACCCTCACCCTTCAATCCCTGCTCTGTTGGATAACAGAAAGAGCAAAGTTTGACAGCTGTCAGCAAATACTGACAGACCCTATCAGGAGCTGCTCAGTCTTTCTGCATTCTGAAATCTGCAAGACCTGCCTGTCTCACCTTGTTGTTCATGAAGATGTTTTGAAGGATGCAAAAAATGTCTTTGCTCTTTAAACTGGATCAATACAGTTTCTTGAGAAAGGTGCTGAATTTTGCCAGTATTTTTTGCATGCAGATTCATCCCCAAAAGCTGATTTTGAGCATAGTGCTTCAGTATGGGAGCCAGACATGCTGATCCTGTGTCCAGAGAAACTTTCCTCTAGAAAAATTGTTACTGAATTGTGTCTCTATTCTCCTCTATCTCTCCCTCCCTCCCTTACCTTCTTCCTGTCTCTCATTCTCTCTCTCTGATTATCTGATAAAATGGAAAGAATTGTAACAGATTATTGGTAATCTCAGAATTTTACATATTTTACTGGCACATTTACCAATTATGTATTCTGTGTAACGTACTGTTTTCTTACAGCAGTGTTTGAAGAACTATTGATCTATAAATTTTACACAGCTCTAAAGCTTTAACATTGTATTTCTAGATTAGTCTGTATTTTAATTTTGTTTTGAAGCCTGAGAAAAATGTATTTCCGGAATCCTGAATAATATGTTTGGTGATACAATAAAAACCTTATCTTTTCTCCTAAAATTACCTGAACTATGGAGTAGTACAGACTGATGTCCAAAGGCAAGCTAATCACTGATACTTTACTTTTAATGGCATAGTAGCAGCCAATATATTCTAACTATTTTTGCTGCACAGTGATGATCAGTACCTCTTATTGCAGGGTCCTTACAAGTGATGAATAAAACCAGAAGGATTATGGAGAATGGAGGGGCTTCTTTTATCAATGCATTTGTAACCACCCCAATGTGCTGCCCATCGCGTTCCTCCATGCTGACTGGGAAGTATGTGCACAACCACAACATATACACCAACAACGAAAACTGTTCTTCTCCCTCATGGCAGGCTACTCATGAGCCACGTACCTTCGCCGTGTATCTCAATAACACTGGGTATAGAACAGGTAAGAGACAAATCAACAGCAGTTCTTTGTTTAAAGTGAAAATGACAGATATTTCAGCAATGGGTCTCGAATCACTGCCTAAAATGAAGCAACTATTGTCCCAAACTGGAATTACAGAGGAGACGTTAAGTTTAGTGTTATGGAGAGGGAGGGTAGTACTGACTGCTGGTCCAGATCCACAGCTAACGGCATGTAAAGAAACTCACTCATAACGGAGCAGCATATTTTCACGTTTGGATATGGGAAATAAACTGTTGGGCAGTTACACCTAGCGTGAAAGAGGTGCATTTTAGTGGCATTGTGGGTCTGAACTGGCAGTTCCAGCCGTGATTATGGTCAGTATTATGGCCTGCTTGTGGACAGCTGCTAACAGTTATGGAAGAAGATGTCAGGGCCAGGCTGGGGACTGGTGCCAAAGACCTCACAGGAGTGAAGTGCCTGTCATGGGAGTGAAACAAGGTGAATGGTATAATTTAAACTTTGCCATGGGGCAATATTTCATTTGCATTTTCTGAAAAGGAATAGAAACATGCCTTTAAGAAGGATTGTTCTGCTGTGCACCAATAAGATTTGATAGTTTTCTTGTAAATTCCTGGTGGTTTTCCGTAGTCAGGAGATCCCTTTCCTGTCTACAAAGAACTCTTCTTATTCCTCTCGTCTGCGCTTCAGCTTGATGTAAAACCTGATTCATTTCTGCATCACCTATCCCCTAAGATTCAATCTGTAGACACGTTAGGCTCCAGCCTGACTTCCCCTTTGCAGGGTACAGGAGTTGTGCGAGGTCATGAGGGTGCAATTTGTCCAAAAGCGTCGCTCGCCTACAAAGACTCCCCTTTACAGGACCAATGAGGCACAGATCTCGGTGCCAACTGCGTTCCTTACAATGTAATTGGCAGCAAAGAAATTTGTCTCTATCAGCGGCTTAGGCACAAGAACAGATTGCTTTCAAAACATATAGCAGGCAAATGTCTCCATGCTGTCTGCTTTTCCTAATTCTCTTAATGCTGCTATATCCAATGCCTTAAATTTATCTGCCTGTTTGCCATCTTTTCTTCACTACACAGACAGCTCTCTCTTTTTCTTCTGTTTCTCTGTATCTGTAGTTCTGGAGAGCTTCTGCATCCTGTTCAAAAAGCAAACCCAGACAAATATTTAACTTCTTTGGACCTGGTGTTGGCTCTGACACATGTGCTGAATAGTACTTCAGTCTCTATTAAGCTGGTTTCAGTGAAGTTGCCGTCTGAGTACAGCGCTGCTAAACCTGAGTAAGGGTCAGCATCAAGGCTTTGGAGGAGAAAAACAGGGGAGAGAACTGACAATCACTGCTAGAAAAGGTGCTGAATTCACCCTAAAATATAAGCTTTGTCTCATGGCTTATGTCTCAGAAATCCTTTCTGCTTGATCTATGGCTGCCTCATGTGGTTCTTGGCTTTCCTGTTCTTCAAAAATTTAGTATCATCTCATTGATTTGTAATCTAATACTTGCACAACTAAATGCCTCATGTGTAAACTAGATAGCTCTATCACGAGCCCTCTCTGCCCTTCTGGGTGTAAACACTCTGCTTTGGGTATATCTTCTGCACTGCCTTGTATTATGAAGGCATGTGGAGATGTCTACTAAATGCAGACTTGGCCCTATTAAATGGAAAGAAAAAGGGGTCAAAAGAAGAGGAAAAGGAAAAAAATCCCTTTCCAAAAGCAGGCAGAGAGAACATCAGTCCTAAAACTGTCAGGGTAAGTGAATTTTAACAAGGGGCAGGAAGGAGAAAAAGGAAATGGAAACAAATGAATATACTTGTATGAAACTCCGATGCTGACCAAGGTACATTGTCCGACCCTATAACAATATGTCTGTCCCAAAGAATTTAGCCACTTACTCCTTGTAAGATGAGCTTCCCTTCTAATTACCCCACAATTATTTTTGGAAGTGGCAGCTTAATTAACAGCAGATCTTATAATACATTTTTTAAGGATAGTGTTGCCTCATTAAAAAGTCATCAAAAGTCCACTAACCAACTAATAATCTACACTTCACAGCGAGAAAGTTTAGTAAAATTGTAATGACTCAAGAATACCTGGGAGTCAAGGATAATTGGGAGTGAAAAAGAGGGAACTGGAGAGAGAGACTGGCTACATGCCACATAGACTAGTCGTGACTCTGCGCTGATATTGCAGATGCTGTGGGTATTTACCCTGTGCATTTCTATGTGTTTTGAGAGGAAATCAATATCCTCCTCAATGGGAAACTGAAGTGGAGAAAAAGAAGTGAGAGACCCACACAGTTTGGTGACAGTCCTGATAAGGCCCTGGTCCAGAGAGCTCCAGTCCAGATGAGACAAAGTGCAATACCTCCAACCTGGTTGTCTGTTTGAAATTATGAAGATTTAGCTCTCACTTTTTGCACAGGATCAAATTATTATGTAAGTCAGTGGAAATAAAGAGGTGAGAGAATGTTTGTATAATGTCCTTACTTCTGTTCACTCCAAATAGTTTCCAACATCTATAAAGCATCTGCTGTCTAAACCTGCTGCAGCCTTAACTAAACCCTCTATACTGCAATTGGTCACATGTGGGCAGATTTCTTATGAGAGGAGTCCTGCTGAAGCCACGAGAACTCCATGCAAGCACAGTAGGCCATTTAAAGAGAGGTCTGAAATGTGCTCTAATAAACTGTGGTCATAATTAGAGCCCACTGGGGAAACCTGGCAAAGAACAGAATGGGGTTTTCTTTCCTTTTTCTATTTGACTCTTCTACTCCTGTTCTACTCTGATGTGACCTCATGGAGATGTTGCATTTCATGGAAACACCCCTTTTTGAATATTATATGACAGTGCTAAATCAAAGACAGGAAAAGCGCTGGGTGCTGGCAGGGCAGAAAATATTCAGAAACAACACTGCCAAACCAAAATCACTTTTGCTTCTAATTATAATTTTTAAAAAATCCCAAAACAATTAAAGATGTTTCAATGTTTACAGATTCCCTTACTCACAAGCTGTATGCTAATGCAGCAATGAGTCAACTGCACAGCTTCCTGATTGTTGAAAGTCCACTAACTTGGTAATATTAAGCTAGAATTTATAGGAAATAGCAGGGAAGGCACAGTGAATAGGTAGAAAGAGAAAACAAAGCAACTCTGGAGAGCTTCAGAGAGACGAGACTTTTGTTTTAATTACATAGGCTCCAGCTGCTCATACTGGGGAGGAAAAAGGGTGACTCTGTAATCACTTTCAAATTTTGTGGAAATTGTGAGAAAAACTTGAGAAGTTTTCTTTTATCTTGTAGTTTTTAATGTCAGTAGACATCCCTTCAGCTATTTAGATTCAGAAATGTTATTCATAAGATTATTAGATGCAGGAGTTCGAGATTTTGCTTTGCGCTTTGCAAAGTATTGGCTGGTTATTTGCTCTTCTTTCAGTCCTCCCTGGGGTACTGTTGAAGTCTCTTACTCTCTTTACCTTCTGTTGCTCTGTCCCAGGCCTACAACACATAGTCTTGCTTCTCAGATGTGCCCTTCAGTGTTGTCAGTTCACACTGCCATTCACCTACACAAACACAAAGGAAAACTCCAGGAGTGCACTGCCTCAACCTTGCCTTCCTCCAGTAGGAAAGGAGGATTGTGCTACATCTTAATAACCGAGCAGTAGCCGAGCATTATCTCAGTATTTTAGAAGACAGAGCCATGACAGCAGCACAGCCAATATCCGGGAGACATAAATATAACAATCATTTTATTGTTAAATAGTGTGTCACACTTTGTATACTGCAGGATTTTACATTTTTACCAGCAGAATTTTCATCCTTTTGCAAATATGAAGAGAAATGTTAAGTTTAAAATTCTCACCCTGACTTAACATGCGTATGCGTTCAGAGCCCTCTCTGCTTAGTGTTACTTTGTAGAATCACTACCTTCTAATCCTTACTCCTCTTTAGCCCTTCACAACCAGCATAACCGTGCAGGAGAGAACAGGGGTCTGCCCTTGCTCAGCAACTGCTGACAGCCTCACAGCAACATGCCAAACTCAGGACCAGGCTCTCCCCTTATGGAATCCCACCTGAAAGAACAGAGATCACCAAATTAGGCAATTATTTGCTCACATTTTTTAGAATTGTCTTTGGGAAGATGTATTGCCCAATATTTTATTTCTTGCTCAGAAGTATCAACCAATCAGAGTAACATTCAGGATTCATGCATGCAAGCGTACTGACGGCATTCTCAGCCTTTCGTGGGACAAAAATGGTAACATAGCAAAGTTAAGCAACTTGAACATTAATTTCTAAATGCTTGCATTTGTAAAACTCAAAACTC
This sequence comes from Harpia harpyja, assembly GCF_026419915.1. Lineage (NCBI taxonomy): Eukaryota > Metazoa > Chordata > Aves > Accipitriformes > Accipitridae > Harpia > Harpia harpyja. The sequence continues at coordinate 42,506,727 of NC_068944.1, forward strand.
AAGAAGTGACTGGACATCAAGATGTCACTATCTGGCATGTTTTGACATTAGTCACAGACTTCTGTGTAGTGATGAACAGAAATGGTCACTTGCTTGACATCTAGTTAATATGTTCAACAGTTCACGTCAGCTTCTGATGCATGTCAGTTGACACCTGTCACTTACAGGTATATTTCTTAGTGTAGTGACCAAAGAACTAATAAAATGCTGAGGTGACAAGAAACTGAAAGCTAAGGAGTATTTAAACTCGGCACAATTCCCTTCTGACACACAGGGACAAGTTAATCTTTCCTAAAGGGAGCAAAAGCTATGCCTCCTGAAGGTGTGGGCAGACAATACATTTCCTCTGGAGGCAAAGCCAGCGTGTTTCCTGCTCACAGCCTTACAGTACAATTCACTGCCAGCACACGCTATTTTTAATCTGCATCGTTTCAGTGACCTAATTTGTATCCTGCCTCATGCACTCTTTCAAAACAGAGAGGGTGACAGAATATGTTACAGGGGTGGGAATGAGTGAGCAGGGAATCAGTCCTGGTTTTCCAAATATTTCTAAAGTGAAAAAAAAGAAAGAGAGAGAGAGAACTCCAAGCATTCAGGTTCTTTCTTAATTGGTATAAAAGAGGCAGGGGAGCATCAAAAATAATTTAACTTGTAAATATTTTAAATAATTGAAAATATGCCTCACTTTTCAGAATAAAATTGCACTTTCAGTCAAACTAAGAAATGTATAAATAAAAGTGAAATGCGCTGAGTATATTTAAATAGTCCACAAAAAGAGAAATGTAGAAGAGGGAAAAGTCTGAAAAGGATAACATGCAGGATTTTCTAGTTCTTTGGTATCATGTGAAGTGAAACATCTTTTGGTTTCTGTCCAGGACCTCATCAAACCACAGCATGTTTGCCTACTTATGCTTAAAACATAATTCTATGCTATTAAATATTGCACAGAAAACCGTACACTAAAAGATTTTTAGCAAATTTACACATTCAAGTGCTTCATTTAGGAAAATCTGGATAGAACATTGTCTGTGCAACTACTTCATCTCTCTCGTTCGTGTGGCCAAATGATAGTCTTTAACTACGTAATAACATATCACTTTCTGGAGGATGAAAATTCCTCAACTTAAAAACATAAACCAGTTCTATCAAGTGGCATGATGCCGGCATCCACATCAGCAAGGATGGGGGTCTCAGATCCCCTCTGCAGAAGTCTACTGCTTTCTTACTGAATTACTAAGCAGAGTGGGGTTTTATCACATGTATGGGGCCTGGGGGTGGCAGCTACAGGTTTTCAGATGTCTGCTGAAAGGAGGGTGCCAGTGAGACTCAGGAGTCCTTTCAGGCACTGTTGTGTCCTCCCCACTGTCCAAAAGTGCTTCTGGCTCCCTTCATCCTACCCTGTTAGGCAAAGAAGTCTCCACTCCAGTTTTTCTCATCCCAGTTTTCTGGCCCTTTAAGACCTCACCTCGGCCTCTGCTCTGAGCCTTGTCCCCCAGCCCATCTGTCCTCAAGTTGTTCCCAACCTCCCGGATCCAGTCAGTCCTTGACAGACATGTCCTGTTCCCACTGCTTACCGTTAGCAATCTCCTTTCCCAGCCTGATCAGCAAATCTGCTTCTCCCACCCCCCTTCCCTTGTCAGTCAGCTTCTTTCTCCTTTCTGCACTCACTGACCAGTTTCTTGGTTTACTTTGCCAGTCCTGGGCCCCCAAGCCCCCACTGCTTCCCCCCTACCTCCCCCCACCCCCTCACCCCCCCCCCCCCCCCGCCAGCTCCTTTCCTGGATCTCCTGCCATTCCCCAAACTGCTTGTCTTTATCTGGTCACCTCCTGCCCTCTGCATTTCAATCAACTTTCTCCCACCTACTGACACCACTCACAGGTGGACATGGAATAAAGTCCTGAGGTGCCCAGATCTCCAGCACATGCAAACTGCAGGATTTTTTTCAAAACTGAGCAAACTTTGGACAGATATTGACCAGGATGATAAAAGATGCCTCCTTGACAGAGAGTCCATCATGTCTTTGACAGAATTTGGGCTCTCAGTGCAGAGCATGGACGTGCTATCGATGAAAGCTTGCATAATTTTTTTCAGATGTTGGATGTAATTCCTTTTCCATTACTGCGGTTCTCAAAGATGGCTACTGTTTGGGCTAAGAAGTTTCAGAAAATTCAGCCTGAGGCAGACATCCAGTGTGGAAAATTTCAGTCCAAGTATAAGAAAGTTATAAGCAACTGAAAACAGGGTCTTATAATGAGAAGTGTCAGACAACATCAATACTGGAAAGTGCTACCAGCTTGGCCTATAATACAGGCTTTGTTAAAGACATCACCCAGGCTAACAATTGCTATATCAAGTTATAGGCTAATGCCTTTTGCAACTGCTGAGTTATAAAATATTTAATGCTCTTTTTGGTTACAATGGTAAACCTGGCAGCAACTGGGAAAGACACACAAAGCTGGAGAAAAAGTAGAAAACCTGAGGTTTTCTACTGCGGTTATGTTACAAGACTGGGAACTGCGAAATCTGAATAATATTCTTGGCAATGCCACAGGCTTCCTGCGTGACTTAGGTCTAGCTGAAGGTTAACCTCTTAGTGCCTCAGTTTCCTCACCGCATTTTTGGGACAGTGCTTATTTCATTTCCTAGGTAGTGCTGGCGTACTGAGCTGGCTTTCTGCACTTTAATGACGTGATACACTAATCCTCTGTAATTTTTCAACAGAGGGGAAAAATCAAGCTTCTTGGGTTTGAATCTATCACTTGCATAATGGGAAGAAAGCAAGGAGGAATTTACTGGAATAATCCAGAAGCTGCAGTTTTGTTGGGCTCTGTCCCCAGAAGAACAGAATCACTGTGTGTCAGCCCTGAAATGTCATATAAACAGTGCTTCACAACTCCTGTAAATGGTTTCCTGACTTTGTTAAAGGAAGTGGGCTGTCTACTTAAAGCTCTTGTCTGGGTCACGGTGACTAAACCTTACTGCAGCATACCTTTTTAAAGGTTTGGGTTTGTTTTAAATCGGAAACATTCCCATAAGCCTCAACAAATAACAAGGGCGTAGAACATAATGTATGTCCTTTGATCCGTGGAAATGCAGAGATGTCTCGCCAGTAGATGTAGGCCAGTTCACCTGTACACTAATCCACTAATGCTGACAGGAGTCAGGGGACTAATTTTATTGTGTAATACTGTAAATGTTAGTCATAAATGCTTGTAGAAAATACTGGGGAAAAAAGTACTGGGAATTATGAGAATTTGAATCACATTCAGCTATAAATATCCTGACTTCAAACTCCAGAAATCCCCCGGGTGAAATTCTCCTTGTCTTGCACCCATTGCAACCCCCTGGATCTCTCAGTCCAGTTCAGAAATCATTAGCTAATTGCTAAAGGGAAAACAAAACCCTATATTATGGCATCTATTCATGTTAGGTACCAAACGTGTACATTCTGCAGCCACTCCTGAGACACATAGATGTCTGTATAACTGTTCACCATGCCCTGTGTTGTTGTTTGCATAAACTTAATTGAACATACTCATACAGAATACAATTATTCTGATATACTAAGCTACTCTACATATGATTAAAAAATAACAATGTGTCCTGGGAACAGTTAGCAAAACTGCCAAAATGCAGATAAAAACTGTCTTATTAAAATGCAAAAATCGGCATTTATCTTTCCTGTTATCCCTGTGGGGGCCATTACATGCAATAATGAAAAGATGTCCCTTGAAATGGCATTACTTTTTAATGAGGCTTTTACCCATTCAGTCATAATCTCTGTTTTATTAATTACAAGCAGAAATGGCTTCCTAAACCCTGTAACTGCTGAGTACAAGTGGCTTCTAAAGCTGAGCATTCCCAGTCAGTACTCAGACTTGGCAATTCAGCAAGCGTTGGGCTACAGCTAAGTTAAGGATGTGGGCTGACTCTACAAGCCAACTATGTGAAGATCCAGCAAGGACATTTGCACATCACTGTGTCAGCTCCTGGGCAGTTCTGTGACATATTCCATAGCGCTTTAATTGTTTACAATCCTCTGGTTAACAAAAAACAACTAGGACACCCATCGTGATTACTTGCTGATTATTATTTGGTCCCATGGACACTACTGTGCTTTCCTTTTATTCTGGCACTTGTCTTCATTCAGAGTGTGAAGAGCTAGACACTAACTGCTGGCGCTGGGCTCCAGCTCTGACTCACTTGCCCTATCCTATATTCAGTGGTACTCAGAAAACCCCACGGTGAAGGGACTGAACTCTTGTGTTTCAGTAAAAGCCTGGCTTTTCCCTTCATCTGTCTAATTACTCATATCTTCCTGAGCTTTTGACCAACAAACCACTCTTGGTTAAAGCAATTTGGCAAATGTGATCCATTATCATGGCTACTGCTGCTTCTACTAGTATTCAGGGCTTTACTATACATTTGACATGGGAACTGCTTTATTCTACAACGGGGGAAACATCTATTTCTGCAAACTGTCACTCAAGGAGCTGCTTAAAACTTGACAGCTCTGAGATTATTTTTATGATAAAATACTAAATCATTGCCAACACAAAGGTGAATGGTTCAGACTGTCAATCCGAAGTCTCATAACATGCACCAAAATATGGGGTTCAGGGGGCCAAAGGGGAGCTAACAAAACATTATTAAAGTTAGAAAATTAAGTAATCTATAGCAAGAAAATTCCAAGATGAATTGGTCCCCACCAGCTCCAAGCCTCCCTTTCCTTTTGTAAATTCAGTTTATCTTTTCTCATCCTTATGCCCAAGGTCATTTCATCTCTGCATTTTATGCTGGTGGCTTTCTCTCAGGTAATGCCTGAATATCAAAAGAGAGAGGAGAGGAGGAGAGGAAGAAGCTGACTGTTCTTTGTTTTAGTGCCAAAACTGAAACTGTGGGGACTTTCTCACATCCATAAAGGAACACCCTATGGTGACATTAAACTGAGAAGCTGTAGTGAGTCTTTCCTGGTCATGTGTGTGTTACAGTTTTTCAGAGCTTGGCCATTTTGAGACAGATTTTCATAGCCACCTCTGTTATTTGCAAAGGCACTACATCAAAACCTACAGACACTAGAACTTCTTAGAGAAAAGCTTGCCAATTATTTTTAAATGGGCAAACCCATTTATTTTTCCCTAGCCTTTTTCTTGGAAATTACTGAACTGTTTGGCTAAAATGTTCCATGGAGCAAAATGCAGCCTGAGTCAGATAGCATGGAAATTATCATCACTAATGACTGAAGTTTGGCAAGACTGCAAATAGCAGAGTTCAGGTCTCAGTATTAGTCAATCTTAATTATAGGTGGGGCTATCAAACCATCCTACATGATAAATTGCCATAACTTCCATTTCACAGCTTGAAAGCCTCAGATCTTTGTGGGAGGCAGGTTGGCAGTAGAGTCCTTTACAGATAAGCACAGTACGCGGAGGTTCCCCAAGGTCATGCAGTAGCTGCTGGTGGATCTGGGATGGCATTCAGGAGGGCTGACCTCAGATCTCCCCTGTAACCACAGACTGTCCTTGATTTTGCTTGGCTCAGTAATGCTTCCTCTCTCCCATACTTTTCTTCACTGTTTTCTCTCTCTGACTTCTCTTCTCCTTTTACTCTTTCCTTGGCTTCCCTTCCCACCATATTTCAGCCTTTACCCTTACACTTTCCCTGGACATCTGACTCCCTGAGAGTTTAACCCAGTTTGGCTGCCTTAAAGGAGAGGTATGGTTTCCATTCCGGGAGGCAACAGGGCACATATTCCCTCCCCACAGTCACCCTGTTCACCTCAAGCTTCTTGTCTTCTGGTTGGATTCAGGAGAAAAAAGGAGAGAGGCTGGGTTGCTTTCTTGGTGGCTGTGGGAGGAAGAGCTGGAAGCCTGGTCTAGTGTCTGTAGGAGTTGGTTATATGTCACATTCCACGTGGTATAGGAAAGTAACATTATATATGACTGTAATTCTGGTTAGTGACATTTGGCAGTTATATGATTTGATTGCACCATATTTATGTTGCCTCAGGCAAGTCTTAATTATGAACATTTTGATTTTTCCACTAGTTTTCCCAGGAAGTTCACCATCCCCACATCAGTCAGATCTGAATTATTTAAGCCCTTCCACAAATGTGCTTTTTTGGTTAGATTGAATGTGTCTAGGTCGAATGTGAGGTTTTCCAAAGTGACTTCATTTCCTAGTAGGAAACAAATATGGGCTTTTGACATGTGTCCCAACGCTCGGCCAAGGAAGTGACGTTGGGCAGCAGCTCTCCGCAGGCAGTCCTGGCTGGCCAAGCCAGGGTCAGCAGCGAAGGCAGGGGCTGTGCACCACAAACGGGTGCTGTGAGGTGGGCAGCTATCAGCCAGAGGAGCTCTGTCCCTGGAAAAGGAGGGGTCTCTGTCATTCCCTCCTCTTCAGGGGTGTCTCATTTTGTGAGCACCGGGAGTACCTTTGCGCTGACTGCTGGGGACACGGGCGGCAGAACTGCTGGCACAGGTGACCCTCCAGGGGCTTGTAAACCTCAAGAAAATTAAAAATGCAAACAGTGAAGTTACTCAGACACCCCAGTAACTTGCTGGGACTGAGCTCGAGCTAATAAATCCCTGAAAACCCAAGTTGCAGGCCCGGTCATGTGTTTTGTCCCTGCACTTCCCAGGCAGTGGAAAAGCAGGGCAGAGCCATCCAAACTGACTTTTTTGTCCAGGCCAAAGACCTCACACAAGCAGCTAAAGAGCTTCCATACCCATCTGTCCCTAGAAGCAACGCGGCTGCATTTGCCAGGGTGCCATGCCAGTGTTAATCCTCCCTCCCAAAGCCAGTTGGCCAGCTTTTGGTGTCTGTGTATCTTTGGCATAAGCGATTCATAACTCCCAGAGAGCTGGGAGCCCACTGCATTGTGAGATTGTTTTTCTTTTTACTTCCTTCCAGAGGAATTGGCAGGAGCACCTGCAAACCCTCCTGGGCCTGACGGCAAAGGCTGAAAGTTTCAGTCTGAGTAGGTTCTGACTTGTCACCTGGAGCTAATGGAAAAAAAGTACACTTAGTTTGGCAGGCCAGGCAAAGGTGCTTGACCTCCAAGTCTTTGTTTCTTCATTAGTCTTGCCTTAGAGAAGCTGTGGCAGCAAAGCAGGGTGAGGATTCCCTCTTGTTCTACCCAAATGTGGCCCCGTGGGATGGAGATCTGGACTTCCCAGACCTTTTATCAAACCAGCAAACATAGCCAGGTTGCCAAGGCCAGTCTTTCAAAATTCAGAAGCCACACTCCAAAACATCACAGGACTTGCTTAAAACCACAAGGTGTTTCTCAGATGTTTCCTCTGGGCACTGAGTTTTTATTCCATTTTCAAGTGGAAACCAAGAGAAACATATTCATTCTAAAAAAAACCCGAAAATATTTCACGTGAGCACTAGATTCCAAAAGATTAAGAAGAAAACCTAAAGTCACGAAGGCTTTCAACTCTCATAAAAACTGTGGAAATAACTTACTTTAATTTCAAAACCCTCTAAGGTATAAAAGGAACATTTTTGATAGAGCAACTCTGACTCATTCTAACACATTTTATCTTCATTCATGCATGCTTTTGACTCAGACTAAAAGACTTGGATTGCAAAGCCTCATGTATGTGTGGTTTTTTTTCTTTTTTTTTTACCTTCACAGCTTTTTTTGGGAAATACCTCAATGAATACAATGGCAGCTACATCCCTCCTGGGTGGAGAGAGTGGGTTGGATTAGTGAAGAACTCTCGCTTCTATAATTACACCATTTCTCGCAATGGTAACAAAGAGAAGCATGGATTTGATTATGCAAAGGTATTTTCCAGACACATAAATGCTGCATCATTAATCAATATAAAAATAACTTTCAGATAATTAATTAATTAACCAACTAGAACCAAGAAATTGAGATATCATTTTGTCTCCAGGGCATTGCAGATCAATTTCCACGTGAGAATATTAATTGCACAACGGAAGAAAGTTTCCAAGGGCTCTTCAGTGGAGCCTGGTGATTCTTCCCTCCCTCCCTCCCTCCCTCTCTCTGCTCAAAAGTGATGGTTCAGTGGCAGAAACAAGTAGCAAATAAAGGCCTTTCCCCAAAATAATTGTGCCCCTTGCGCTACTGAACTTTAAAGTTAGCTGAGTGTTGTCAGTTATTACCCACATAAGAAACCTTAGTTAATGCTGTTTTCCATTATACAGTGCACACCAAAAAAAGGCTGTGCGTCTGTGGTGTCAGACTCCGGATATGACTATGAGAATAGATAAGCGCGAGAACACAGCCGTTGGAAAACTTCAGAGCTTGTTTGTGCTCTTGACAAAGTTTGGAAAGTATGCCAAGGTGACCTGCCCACTGCCATGAAGTTTCTCGGAAAGGCTTAGGAGTGCAGATTGCAGACTTTCCAGCCTGCACAAAGCAATCTGGAATTTCCTCAGACTGTAGCTCACGGAAGATGATACAGATGTTGCAGCTGTGGTTTCTGACCCATGTAATGAGATTTTATTGGAAGCTCGCAATGCCTGTTTCTGATTTCCCCACCCGTAGAAATTACATGATACTGATTATATATTTATATAGACTAAAAAAAAAGAAAATAAAGAATATTGGTTAGTTATACATTCCTTACACACCCTGCGTATGTAGCTAGAATAAATAGGGAAATAGGAGGGGAGTGGATGCTTTGGGAGAGCAGTCATACAGGCATTTCACTTGAACAGGCCACAAACCCAGAAATTATCACAACCCTTGTGCCTCGCGCTCACTACCCATTTTAGAAACCAAAAGGTCACTCGCTGTCTCTTCCATATCCTTGCAGGGATTGTAGCAGCCAGGGCTACCGTGTGTGCTCCGAGTGTGCTACCGGAGAGGGGAAGGGGCAGGGGGGACAGGGAGCGGGCGAGCAAGGAGGTCACAGCTGGTTGGCTTGTCCCAGCACTGACATGCAACACAGACCTTGTCCCTCAGGCTCTGCTTTTGCAGCTGTTTGGGGCCTCGAATCCACAACATATGATTAGTCATGCCTGGAAGTGCTTGAAATTACAAACATTGTCTCAGCACTTTCTCAATGAAGCTCGCACTAGACCTCCAGGCCAACAGTGAATACTCCAAGGTGGCAGGTGGTTTAATTTAAGTTTGCATCTTTTTTTCTTAGTTCCATTTCCTCCCTTCCCCTTGTAGGCTTCCATTTGCCACCTTGGCTGTGGGTTAAGCCAGTTTATTAGTGAGCCACAACCTTAATCTCAGCAGCTGCACTGCTTAAAGTTGCACAATTAAATGAACAGAGCCTGCAGGAATTCAACTGCTCCCTGCATTCACATTTGCAATTTCTTTGATAAAGATTTTTGCAATCCGTTGCCTGTTGTATCTTTCTTCCACTTTGTACATATGCAAAAGTATACTCTGAACAAAGAGCATGCAAGAAATGTTTATGTAAACAGAAAACCAACATAAGAGTCAATGATTTCTTGCAGTTAGGAGCCATTACCTCGTGGAAGTGTTTTATCAGTGAAATTCAGGAAACATATCTTTGCCAATATAGTCTGTCATTTTAAATGTTACTTAGAATTATATTACAAAATCTGGTAATCATATTTACTTAATGCCTTCTCTTGTATCTGATTTGCAAAATACTGTCTCATTTTATGTGGCATTGCCTGCTTAAGAAAGTAATTACTGCTCAGTCTCCCCTATGCTCCCTGGAATCATACATCTCTTTGATGGTATGTTTTTACTTCCTGATCTGAGCTGTAACGAGGACTTGAAAATAACATAACAACATGATAGTATGTGATCTAATTAATCATACACTTTGTACCTTTTGCTTTGTGTTAATCGTATGTTCCAGGACTACTTCACAGACCTAATCACTAATGAGAGCATTAATTACTTCAGAATGTCTAAGAGGATATATCCCCATAGGCCCATAATGATGGTCATCAGCCATGCCGCGCCCCATGGCCCCGAGGATTCGGCACCACAGTTCTCAGAGCTCTATCCCAACGCTTCACAGCATATGTAAGTCAAAATCACACGCTGCCAGACCCGCTCCTTGTATCTGCTTCTTGTGAGGTATTTGTTTATGGAGACATTGCAGGAACAGAGAATTCAAATATAAGAAACTCATAGTACGCGGTCAATGTTTGCTTGTTTCTTTTGCTGTGCTTGCTCCTTTTGGGCAGGAGAGTGACAGCTCTGACCATTATTAAAGCAGAGAGAAGCTCTTTTCCTCCTGGGAAGTTGTGGGAGATTAAAAGGTCGGTATTTGGCTTTGCAAGGGCAGCTTCTTACAATACCCTGAAAATATGTAGACACAGGTCAGGATCTGTTGGAAAGATATTACTTCCTTCGTCTTCCTCTGAGATATGCGCTTCCTGGGCTCTAGCTAACTGAGTGCATTGAGAGTAAAACCACCCTTTTGTAGCTTTTGAGTGCACCATTTGTTTATAGACTAGATACTGGCAGATTCCCAAAATAGCCTATTAGACTGCATTTTTAAATAACATGCCTAATCTTTTCTGGTAATTACACTATAATAAAAAAAAAGAACTCTTCATTTTGTTTCTAGAACTGAAACGAACTTCAGGTAAAAATCTGAGGATAGTCCTGGATTCCACATCTTGCTTTGTACCTTGAATATTGTGGGTCCTTTTCCTCATAGTGAGGTGTTATGGAAGCTTTCCATTGCCCTTCTGTCTACTATGAGCATGTAGACCACTCTTTCCATTTGTGCTTAAACAATGTCTTTGCACCTCTTTCCACACAGAAAAAAACTTAACAAAATATTTTAGCTGGATTGTACCTTGATTTGGCCTCTGGAAATGAGGAGGAATCAGCTTCATCAGACAGTGGAAAAGCTTCTTGGTCTACAAACTGCATTTTGGACACTCTGCAGTAGCTCACACGCAGGGATGTTTTTTGTAGTTACATTAACTACTTTAAAATTGCAAGGAGTAGCAGTTACTGCATAAACTGCATGCATAAATTGTTCACAGCTGGAGCCAGAAATAGATTTGCTGTTCATGGCTCATGGTTAAATATTTGTTAGTTTGTATTTTTTTTATCCTCTTAGTAGCTGCTACTTTCTACATATGCCACTTTCCCTGACCTTACATTCTTAACTATATTTTTCTTATCCTATATTCTCAATGATCCCACATTCCTGAGACTTGACTTTGCAAGTAATGCAACCAGTCAGCAATGTTTCATAGTTACTTAGATATTCAGGGTAATTTCTACCTGGATACAGAAGCGAAGAGATTGAGATTTTAGTTTATAAATATTCAATTGAAATTTGTTCTCAAGTAATCATCCTGAAGAATTATTATCACCTTTTTATGTCCTAAAGGTAAAATAAGATAGACATGAACACATAAAACCTGTCATATTGGGTTGTATGAAAGAATTTTCTAACTCAGTATCCTGAATTATGTGCTCCAGCAGAAAGCAGCGGGGAATGCTTAGGGGGAAAAAAAACAAGCCAAGAGAGATTCCTTTTCCCTGTTTTTCTAGCTTCTGAAAATCACCAGTTTAGGTGAAGCATCCAGGCCACTGTGCCCCATTCTCTTTGCATGGGTCTGATCTCTTTCGAACCATGGTGGCAGCCCCACCATATTGTGGCGACAAGTTCACAGTGTTACCCTGTGCATCGGGGACAAAGGACTGCCTTTTCTTTCCTTCTAAACCTGGACCTTGCCCATGCCACTGGTGTCCCCTACTTCCCATACTGTGAAGAATAATGAACAGTCACTACATCAAATTTAATGGACCTCTCCAATGTCTTCTTTCAATCACCCCTTTTCATAGCAAGAGAGTTATATCTACTTGTTCTCGCTCTGTTCAACAGATTGCTTCCCGTTTAGCGGCACAGATTGCCTGGCCTCAGGCAAGCCATCCTGTCTACTGGGGGACTATCCATCATACAGGAGGGTAGGATTCAAACTGTTTCCGCTTAGCTGTGGGGACTGTGTCTGGAAGAAAAGCACTGAATCATTGTATCTCACCCTACCTCTCCCCAGGCCAAAGGAACTCATTTTAGGCTCCATGCTCACTGCCTTCTGATGAAAGAGGGCTTGTAGGAACTTGCATTGGTTTATCATGCTCCTGACACTTTCTACTGCTTGGTGTTTTCAGCCTCCTTGTTTTCTAGCTTGTGCTGCTAGAACCAATGGGTTTAGTTAGTCTCCAAAATTTTAACCGCCTCTCCACTTTATACAAGTTGCATGTTACCTGCAAAGCGAAGATCCCGGTTATCTGTTTGCAGGCTTAGTTTCATTTTAGTACTTGTGTAAATGAATTTTTATTTGCATGGACTCCTGGGGTCTAAATACCTTGCTCTGCTAGGCTATTTGTGGGACAGCCCAGAATATGAGACTCAGCTGTGCCTCTTCTTGTCTTCTGGTGTTGCTGATTTCTTGGCAACCTTCTTGCAAAGAGTTTTTTCTCTAGTGACCTCAAGAGATCCTTGCTGGGTTGTTTTGTGTTTCTTATTGCACTGACTGACTGCATGTGTTAGAGTTCAATCTGCAGACTAAGAAATGAGACAAATTGAAGATAAACAGCCAATTCAGGTGGCTGAAGCCTCCAAATAACTGATTTCTCTAGCAAAAATATTAGCAACATGGTCTAAAAGACATAAGAAGTTCAGTTCTCACAGAAATATTTGGTGCTCCCTGTGAAAACAATATAAGAACAATAAAATCCCTCCTGCCAAGGTTTGTGTAATTTGAACGTTTAACCCTTAGGTTTTCTTCCTTGGTGGTCAAGCACCATTTGAATCTCTTTCTTTCTGACCTTGGGTGACAGCCATCTGACCTTGGATTTTGTTTTTAAAAATGTAGTTGCTATATCATGTTACTGTAACGCCTACCTCCAACAAAGAAGGGAAATCAGGTCAAAAGCTGCTTGCTGGCTTTACAAACTGAGATGGAAGGTTATACCTACAAACCAAGGATTAAGATAGCCTGTCAACCACATGTGAGGGGAAGTTTTGCTTAAAAGGACAGCAGCTGAAGCAGACCCTTAAATTACATGACATTTCTTTGCTGGTAAAGTGCCTGTCATTTGATTGAAATACTGCCTTTATAAATTTAAAAAAAACACAAACCGAAAGTTTGTTTAGAAGTTTTCCACTTACACATCTGAAGGGGCGAGCAGCTATGACAGGAAATACTCCAGTTCAGGGAGACTTCTGCCCTCAAGCGTGGGTGTCGGTCTCATTTCCCCACTTAACAACATGGACGGAAGAAAATCAAATGAATGCAACAACGAAGTCCATAAGATTTATTAAAAACCCATCAAAGCCAAAAAGGAAGAATTACATACCACCATTACCTTACAGCCCTGGCCTCCTCAGCACAAACAGCCTACTGGAGTGGCATGAAACATCTTACAAGGACAACTGTTTAATCATTAATTTTGAGTGATCCCTGCTAATTCTTATTAGCTCCAGTTTAAATGAAACACAGGTTATATCATACTGGAAGCAGCAGACACTCTCTATTGTTTTTAAGTGTCCATTCTTCCTCCCACTCTCCCACCTCTCCTCTCCTTAAAATATGTTCTATTTCTGACACCTAAAAATATTTCTGAAAGTTTATGCTGGCTGCTATCACCATAATGAGTGATATATTTTCTGAAAATAAATTATACTAATGCATGTATTCTAGCTATGCCCAGAAGTTATTTCTGTGGAAGAAAATGGGACTGGAGAAGATGTACTAGATGAAAGCAATATATAGATCTTTGCTGTGGCAATGAACATCATCTATTGGGGAGAGAGGTTGCTAGACATTTGGAAATGTTGCCGTTAAAGATGAAGTTATGACACAAGAGAAGGCTCTCTCGGTGTCCTTGGCAGCTGTTACAGGGGAATCTTGTTCCATCAGACAGCTGAGCAGGAAAGCTTTGACTCAAAGGATGCTCTAATGAAAGCCTGAATTTTCAGTTATGCTCAGGGCCTCTGGCACTTTAACTTCCCTTTACCTTCCAGTATGAACCAGTCTTAGGGGAACTGTGAATTGGACCTAAGCTGTTTATAAGCTGTGAAGTAAACAAACATTAGAAGCAAAAATCTGCAGGAGACAGATTTACTGAAGAATGTAGAAAAATGGAAATTTTTTGCAAAACGCTGCTGGCTGTGCTGAGTTAAAGACCCTTGGGCTGGCAGGAGGACTGACAACCAGATTTTATGGTTACCTGGAAGCAATACTATTGCCAGGCTAAATATCTTAGGAGGAGCAGCGAGCAATGTTATCTGGGAAGAGATTGGAAAGTTTCCCAAAGTAATGTGAGAAAAGGTAGATGATATGAAAGACAGACCTTTAAATTTCCATTTAAAGATAGTATGAAAGGTGCTGAACGACCAGGTCTGGCAGTAGCTGTGTGCTTGCAGTAGTGAAGCATGAAAAACAATGCTGTTGCAGCTCCTGATCCCTAGAGCAGTCTTAACTGTGAATTTGGGGTGTGAGATGGCTGCATTCAGGGTGCCTTCACTGAGGCTGAATCTCAAACATCTGCCGGTTACAATGGTATTTCTTGTAATGTGGACACTTACCTATTAGAGTGGGCTCATACATTTGCATCAGTAATAAATCTTGACATGTCAGTGTGTCTTGTCGCTGAGGTGCCTGAGGCCTGCTTGGACTCCTGACTTAGAGATAAATGATCAAAATCATCACACATGTCATTGCAAGTGTGACTTTGAACAGGACTAGAAGAAATAGTGTGATATAGAAATGAGGTAAGATTTTAGTTACCCAATTAACTTCTGCAGCAGCAACAAAGATTTTTTCCCAAAATAAAAAGGTGTTATTTTTAACGGGTGACAACTTTATTTTCTTCTTTGTTCTGAAATACAGCAGTTGTGTTATACTTCAGGAGTGAAACTTTCATACCTCACATCCCCAGATATATAAATATCCCTGGGTTTAAGAGATTCCTCTTTTAAAAGGCAGTGAAAGTGACCCAGAATGGTGAAATTCAACTTCACATTAATACTTGACCACGCCACTGGTCATAGTTTTTTGACTTTTAATTTTGGGCAGAACCTAGGCTTCCTGCTTTCCAAGAACAGTGTCTAAACCTGGAAGTCTACTTTCCCTTGAAACAAAGGATTTGCTTCCTTTGTTTATTTACACTTTTTCTGAAGAAACATGACCACTTATGCAATGTTTGCTAATCATATTTCAAAGAAAAATATAGGTGTTAACTTTGTACAGAAACTATTCATTTTTCACAACGAGTTTTACCATAGGTATTATTTTAAAATATTGACTTTTATTTTTATGAAGCGAAAATGTTCCTGGGGCATATAAGTACTGTATTATTTTCAGTAACTGGAGGACTCCCAATCTAAACAGAAGATTAGCCAAAGACTTTTGGGATAAAAACCCCCAAGAACTCCATGGAATTATTCAAAACCAACATTTTTAGGCAGTATTTTTGTGAACATAATTTTCTTTTGTTGAATAGAAACAGGAGGGAATTAGGAGATCGTAAATAAAGGCAAATGCAGATTTTTAGTATGAGCAAATGAACAAATGTTTGTAAACATGCTTGTTTCTTTCCACATTAACCCATCTGTAACGGACATGTATATGTTTTTAGATATCAAATTTTTAGAAAACAAACGTTAATTTAGGGTTGCACTGAATTCTGGGAGCTCTTAAAACATGCTGTACTCTGCTTTATTTCTTTTCCACACAGATACCACAACTGTGTAAACAGCATTAGCCAAGCTGAATCTCCCATTCTTTTCTTAACCTGTAAAATATCTTTTTGTAATAATGATTTGCAGAAGGGCTGTATTCCATTTGTTTCATTGAATATCACACCAAAAACCATTCAGTTACTAGTAGAAGGCAGTGTAATTCATTTCTGAATGACTTGCTATTTGAGGACTCCATTTCAATAGGTCCTCAAGTACAAGCATGTTTTGGGTTGGTGGGGTTTTTTTATTTATTAACTTAATCTAACTTAAAGTTATTGTAGTACCTTAGAAGCCAAATAAGTTACATTCTCTATTTTGAAGTTCAAATAAATATACAAATATAGTAAATAGGTTGTCAGTAAGAGTAATTAAAATATGTGATATGAAATGCTGATTGTTCATGTAAGTGGAGGTTATTGAGGCCTTTTGGATTCAGGCCACAAAGCTGAATGCTAATATATTCCTTTCCTCTCAATGTAACTTTAAGTATCTATTTGAACTGATGCTTACAGATAAATAAATTATAGATTTCATGGTAAATCTTTCTTCAAAGAGAAAAGTGCACTAGTACTTATAGATATTTACTCCTTTATACTTTATCACCACCACTGTGGGTTTTTCTGTTGCAGTTTAACAGGTGGTAAATAGACAGTGAATACAATTTCCATGATGGTGCATGAACAAAACAATGCACACTGATGCAGAGGTATTAAGCACTAACAGAACCCAAACCACAAGTCATTCCTTTCCTGAGGAGAATGTAATCTAAGTCTAGGGAAAGCTAATACTAATTTACTCTTTTGGCTTTTGCAAATGTGCATAAACAATGGGATGATTTCTCTGTAAATTCATTCACATAGGTGAATGATTATGAAATTTCAGGGTGAATTAATGTTCTCATTCTGAGTATGTGTTTACGGAAAAGTGCCTGACTGGGTTCAGCGTTTGTTATTCTGTCCTGGTTTCAGCTGGGATAGAGTTAACTGTCTTCCTAGTAGCTGGTACAGTGCTATGTTTTGAGTTCAGTATGTGAAGAATGTTGATAACACTGATGTCTTCAGTTGTTGCTCAGTAGTGTTTAGACTAAAGTCAAGGATTTTTCAGCTTCTCATGCCCAGCCAGCGAGAAAGCTGGAGGGGCACAAGAAGTTGGCACAGGACACAGCCAGGGCACCTGACCCACACTGGCCAACGGTGTATTCCATACCATGGGACGTCCCATCGAGTATAGGAACTGGGAAGTGGGGGCAGGGAATCGCCGCTCGGGGGACTGGCTGGGTGTCGGTCGGCGGGTGGTGAGCAATTGCACTGCGCATCATTTGTACATTCCAATCCTTTCATTATTACTGTTGTCATTTTATTAGTGTTATCATTATCATTATTAGTTTCTTCTTTTCTGTTCTATTAAACCGTTCTTATCTCAACCCACGGGTTTTGCTTCTTTTTCCTGATTTTCTCCCCCATCCCACTGGGTGGGGGGGAGTGAGTGAGCGGCTGCGTGGTGTTTAGTTGCTGGCTGGGGTTAAACCATGACATATTCTTAAGTATTTGGGATTTTTTTGTTAGTTAAACTGTGGGTATCAATCTGAAACTTTATGAACCTGACGTCTTCCAGTGCCCTGCCCAGTGCCAGAAGAGACCTGTCACGGAGTGCCAAGAAGTCTCTGTGTAGTAAGTTCTGCATAGTATGTGTTGGACAAATGTAAGCGAGCAACTGAGCGTTCTAGATTTGCCCAAGCTAGTATACCCTACACGAATGACAAATACTATACCTTTTTAGTAGAGTAATCATTTGCTCTCTCAATCCTTACCCTCTCTACATATTTAATATTCATGTAGTATATTGCTGGTCATTTTAGAACAGACCTACATGAAGGGAAGCACTTTTTCATGCTATCTATTTTTGTAACATGTAAAATGAACTCTCAGTCAGCCTCTGGGCACACATTCAGAAGTTTAAGTGCTTTACTATTTGCTGATCAACTGGCAAGAATGGCCTTGAAATCAGAAACTGCTCCTTACAGCACTCTGGGGCAGCATCTGAGAAGTTCAGGGGCAGCCCAGCAAAGACCAACAGGCCTGTGAGCAGTAGCTCCTTGCCAGACTTAGAGGCCATGGACAACCTGAAAATAATGGGGTACCTGGCACTGTCTGCTGATCATGGATGAACAAATGTGCTCAAGAAAAGATAGCGTCTATCACTGAGAGGAGGCAATAGAAAACACGGTACATATCTTCAACCTTATATTCCCAGTGCTAAGAGTAATCAAGGAAATGTAGATGTTAGTGTTACTTTACAGCAGTACTTGTCAATACAGAGCAAAGCCGTTCCCAAAAATGGAAGAATAGAAACAGTGACAGACTGTGCCATGATGACTTTCAAGGGCTTATAACAGCTGAACATTTAGTTGATATCTCCAACTGCTTAAGAAAAAAATGTTGTGATAAACAGTTATCACTGACAGGGAAGAGGTCTGTCTACTTGGAAAGGTTTTCAGAAATCAGCAATATTCTCCCCAGAATTCACCTCTGTTGCGTTTGTTTTGGGATTTTTTACCCCCCCAAAAGGTAGACAGATCTGAGGGCAATGTCAGGTCTTGTGCCTGGCAAGCAGTGCCATTCTGGTGGATTTCTGCAAGGTACAACAAAGAAGCGTATGCAGGGAACACAGACAAGTTGTGGGGTTTTTGGGTTCCTTTCTGTCTCTTCCCTAGTACTCTTTCCCTTCCACTTTGGATCCCCATTTCACGTTTCTCCATCAGCCACCGGCATTGGATATTTCACAGAAGGTCCTGTTCCTTGAATTGTCTGGGAGGAAAATTCTGCTCACTCTCTGCCTACTGCATTTCTCACCCAGAAAATGCAAAATGCATTTGGAAAGTGTCTGTGAAAGGGTTTAACCACCCTGCTAAACCCTTGAGTGCTGCTTTTAAAGACTATCCATTATGTGGAGGAGGCTTCTGACAATGGCCTGGGAACATGAGACCTGAGCCTGCTTTAGCAGCTGGCTTTCCTTCCTGGCACAGCGGCAGGCTGTCATGGCGCTGCCGGCTGAGCGTGGCTCACAGCCACCTCATCCCTTCGTGGCAGGGGCACTCAGGAGTCCGCTGAAAAAAAGCAGGGTTTTGCTGGAAAATGCTGATTAATCAAAACTCGGCTCTTTCCCGGGAAAACATGTCGTCTGACAAACTTCCAAAGAAACCGAGGAAAGTTTGCACTGGAAGTATCCTTCTTTTCTGTCAATGTGCCTAATACCTGATAGCTGACCAAAACTCCTAAGACAGAGTGCTTCTTCAAGGTCTAGGGCTCCATCGATCCATCTTGTTGGCTGCTGGCCAGCCAACAACCTGGATGGTTGTGCTCCTGGGCTCAATTTCATTAATTTTGTGATAGTATAAACATTGCTTTTAAAAATCAGACTTCAACCATGGGAAATGTCAAAAATTTTGACTTTTCAAGCTGAAATAAAAGAATTTCCAGCAGAAAAGGAATTCTAGTTTATGTTTGTCTTCACTTAGCAGGGAGCTAACCTTTCCATACTTCTTAATCTCAATCAAAGGTTCACAAATCCTGTGATACCATTGTCTCACTTCTGTTTTCCCTTGAGGCTAATGGTTAAGTGGGTTAGTCAAAACTAGCTGTATGTACTAGAAACATACGTACCTCTCAAATTCTACCTAAATTCTCAAAAATGGTCTCCAATTAAAATGTGGACTCTGGTAACACTAGTGTTACTGTTCTTACCTTAGTATTGACTACTAAATTCCTTTATCCCACAGGAAAATATCTTTCTTGTGAGTTTCATTTAACTTGTGCTAATATAAAGGTAATTTCCCTACTGGAAGCATCAGGGCAATTTACATTAATACTAAGGGGAAGTACTCATCTTTGGTCTCTGACTTTCTTCATTTTTCTACTTATCTTTATGGGATGCATCATTCAGATAAGCATTTTTAACAACTAGATTCTTTTGAGAAATATGTTTCAGCATATCCCAAATATTAACATGGATCTGGTAGTGGTCTTTAAGCCTGAAAGAAAGCTCAGAAAGCAAGAGGTTAAAAAATGTTTAGGAAGTGATATATGAACCAATGAAGCTTGGAAGCCACTGAAGTGATGTTTGTTGATATTTGACATTAGAAATACCAGCTGCCACATGAAATATGTGATTTAACTGTTTGTTGGCTATTCCTGTGTTAGAGGAGTCCCCACCTTCCTCCAATGCCTGTGATGCTGCACAACTTTTCAGATCCTTTCTTTTCCTCCCAGCACTCCCAGCTATAACTATGCACCAAACATGGATAAGCACTGGATCATGCAGTACACGGGGCCCATGCTGCCCATCCACATGGAGTTTACAAACGTCTTGCAGCGCAAAAGACTTCAGACCCTGATGTCAGTTGACGACTCTATGGAAAGAGTGAGTTCAAGAAACTACTGTGAATACAATCTTATTAGTTGGTAACAAAATTAAATTAATACTTTCTTTACCTTCACCAACCACAGCCTGGGGAAAACCCTTGGGCTACAAAGAGTTACTCCACATATCCCCAGTAGAAATGAATTCTGGTTTTCTGCAACAGTGCCAAGCTCCTCGCTTGCTTCTTTTAATTGCTTTTTTAAAGGGAAAAGTCACTAGGCCTAATATAAAGCCTGGTATTAACAGAAGATGCATCACCTGCATGTACACATGGATAGATACAGGTGCGCACATGACAACTTCTATTCATTTCACACACTCCCTTCACAGTTCATCCTTCAGCTGAAATCTGGGAATTGGCAAATCACAGCAACTCAGGTGTCACTCTGCTAGTGTTTGCAGAAGTTAGGCAATGCAGTGTACAGCTAATTATAGGTAACGTGATACATGAACTATTAGGTGTACTTTGCATGACTTTTTGTTAAAAAATCAAGCACCATGACCAAAGATCTTCCCCCAGAGAGATTTCTTTAAACTTTAATAAAAATTTACAGCCTTTTCCCAAGCCCACAACTGTAAGGAATGAGAAAGTTGTAGACTAACACAGTAAATCAAATCTGAGTACCATTTGCTATAAAGCTGTAGCAGACTTTTTTCCCAAGCTGTGTTTGGGTACACAATGACTTTTGGACATACTAATGCAACTACATTAGTAGTACCATATTGTGCTGTTTAATTTTCTGGACCTGTTTAATTTTCCCCTCTGTCAAATATGAAATTTAACTTGTAAGTTGAATTTTTTAGCAGCACAATAAAGACAAGATGTAAAAATGTCCATCCCCAGAATGTCTGTTTCAACAGCCTCACTGATGTCATGTTTGGTTCTGTGAACTTAAGGGAGTAAAATGGTATTTATACATGATTATGCACAAAACATGTTTTGCTACATTTAATTCAGAGTTTTTCCTATGCTGTGTTGCAGTTATACCAAATGCTTGCAGAGATGGGAGAACTGGAGAATACCTACATTATTTACACTGCTGACCATGGTTACCATATCGGGCAGTTTGGACTGGTCAAGGGGAAGTCAATGCCATATGACTTTGATATTCGAGTTCCTTTCTTTATTCGTGGTCCAAGTGTAGAGCCGGGATCAGTGTACGTTCTCTTATGTCTCTAGCACAGCTGTTGAACCTAATGTAAAATGTTTCTAAGAGCATGTAATTATCCCTCTGTCTAGTTTCATTTCATAAAGGATGCCCTATTATTGCAGAGCAATGAGTCTTATTAAGAGGCACTTCTTTCATTTTGCATATTATTAATAAGTTGTAATGCAGATGAGACAATTGTATAATGCATAGTCCTGTACAGTTAGGCTTTGGACTTTGCTTTTGAAAAGTAGGTGCTCACCTTTACTGCTCACCTTCTGGTTTAGCAGAATGGATGGCGTCATGCCCTCATTGTCAAGGAGGTAAGAGTAGTGTGGCTACTGCACCTCCTTGTTTTATTGTGCTTAGCTTTTTCTTTGTGATGACAGTCTGCAGTACTGGCCTGTCGTTCTGAGTTGTAGACTTCAAAGGAGATTTTCTAAACTTAGCACTTCTGTAGAGCTTTACATCTTCAAAGCCCTGATAAACATTAATTACCATTCTATTTCCAAGAAAATGTGAAGAGTTACATATCGAACACATGACAACCATGACCTTTTCTGTTGATTTGCAGGGTGCCTCAGATAGTTCTGAATATTGATCTCGCTCCAACAATTCTGGATATAGCAGGACTTGACGCGCCTCCAGATATGGATGGCAAATCTGTCCTAAAGCTTCTGGACTTGGAGAGACCAGGAAACAGGTGGGTCCCAGCATTTTTTTTTAGCCAGTTCAGAAGCAAACACCTGAGTAAATCAACAACTGAATGGAAAAAGAGATTCTGTGAAAATGAGCTGTGTCATGCCAAGGACCACAGCTTTCACATTTGAAGAGTCTCTTAAATAGCACATCTATAAAATTGCAGGTATATATAAGTAGAGAGGTGTTTTTTGAAAAATAAATTGTTAACACTAGCAGTGCTATACATAGGTGCCAGCAGTAAATATTATTATTTTGCTTTCAGGTTTCGAACAAACAAGAAGACCAAAATTTGGCGTGACACATTTCTGGTGGAAAGAGGGTAATTATTAGGGGTGAGAGAGTTTGGGGAGAGCCTGTCTGCTGGGAACACTCTCTTGTACATGCTTTCCTTTCTGCTCCCTCCTCTTCCTTTTTAGAGTCAGCGAAGTAGTAAATTTCGCAAGCAAACTTACAGGCCTGACTTGTTTCCTAGTTTCCCACCACTGGCTTTGCAAGCTGCTGTGCCCCCAAATCCCTACCTCTGAAGAAATTTGAAAGCATGCTTTTCTGGTGACTCTCCTAGCCTGTACCTCCTCTTTCTCTAACATTGTACTGGTGCACACTTCTGTCATCATCTGACTCATTTTCTTACCAAAACCTCTGCTTCAAATCCAGCTATGCAGAATCCTCTTATCAACTGATTATGTATTTTCCATCACATATTGGAAGCATTCTTCATTTTTGTTCTAAGAACAAAGAAAAGGCTTATGTGTAAATGAGATTTATGACTACAACTGCTCTTCTTTTCGCTGATACTTCTTTACACCCTCTCACCTTGCCAATTACTGCTGTGAAAATTTTCTCTGGGTAAAAATTTTACAGCAATTTCCTCGTGGCACTTTATGGCTTTACAGGTTATAGAAATCCTGTGTGATGTAGTGCAAAACAGTGCATATAAGTCACACTGTAATATATAAGGTATAGCTGAACGAGTATGGAAGCCCTGTAGTGTCTTCAGCTGGGCTTTTCAGCCAGGCGAGTATGCTTCAGTGTGTTTTGCTTTGTGAAAGAACATACGTTTATGTATGAATGGTGCTGAACTGTATCCGTTAGACATCTTTCAGCAGCCCTTATTTCTCTTTGGGTAATTTCCAGCAAATCACCTGAGCCTTTTATTCACTACATGACCTACACTGAAGGTCAGTAACAGACACATGGGGATTTTTTTTCCCTGAGAAGACATTAAGTCTTCAGGTAGCTTTGCTTTTCTAGTTGAATTCCTCATCTCCAGATTTTAGAAGAATGTGTCTAAAATATTCAATTTTTTTTTTTAAGCAAATTTCTACGCAAGAAAGAGGAACCAAACAAAAACACTCAGCAGTCTAATCAACTACCAAAATATGAGAGAGTAAAAGAATTATGCCAACAAGCAAGGTACCAGACAGCCTGTGAACAACCAGGACAGGTAAGCCACAAACAACTGCAGTCTTCTATGTGCCACAGGGAAATACCTGTTTTTCACTGTGGGTCAAAAGAATTTGAAGAATATGACATTTAGAATAGACCATTACTCTGAATATCTCCAGAGCAAAGAAAACCAGAAGCAAATTGCTCTAAGCAACGGTCCAGTTTAAGGTGTTGGAGGGCTGGTCCTCAGTTTGCTGTCTCAGTACAGGGCTTATGGTAAAATTCTCATGCTTAAATGTAATATTAGATGACTACTTTTTCTTTAATTCAGTGTATTGCTAAATATGCAAGATAATTGAATGATAATTATGAATAAGGGAGAGATCTTTTTGGACAGTGAAAGCTTGCACTCACTGGGCTAATTCAGAATTACTGAAGCAACCTGGTTAGTCCTCCATGATTTCATTTGCTGGGATGAACAACTGGACAACACACTTGGTAATCATCAAGCTTTATTATTTATTGAAACACCTTTAATAGAAGGGTTCCCTTGCTCAGAAATGCTTGCTCTTTAAGGTCACTGTAAGGATTCAGACAGTGATATCCATACCCAAGCGTTACTTTTTCTTCTCGTAACCTTAATGATTTCAGTATAATGCCTGACTCTCATAGAAAGGTCTAATTGCCTGCTCATAAAACCAGAAGTTACTGCACCCCTGACTAGTATGCTCACACCTGCAGCTCTGTAGTGCGTATACAGGGAGGGAGCTAAATTAAGAAAAAGTGAGTCTGCCTTCAAATTCTTTTCAATCCGTTCTGAATTAATGCTATACCTACAGTAACATATTTACCAGGGAGATGTGGAAGGGAGCTGAATGCCTTCCCCCCAACACCACCTCCAACCAGGCACATGCTGGGGGCCCCAGACAGCGGCTCAGACCCTCCCTGCCGTCCTGCCCCTCCATCCCCATCCACACACACCTCCCCGGAGGAGTGTGAGGCAATTTCTCCCAGGCAGGCGCTTGCGCCTTTCCCTCAGATGTTTGCTCAGACCACCGCAGCCAGCCGTAGGCCTGGCTCTGAAATATCGGTAAACTGTTTTGAACGGGGGCATAAAGCCTTCACTGTGCTCCGCTTCCATCTGCAGCCACCCATGGTGCTTCGCCCAGGGCAGGTAGAGCTCTGCACAGCAAACTGGAGGGCACTGGGGAGAGCTCGCTCACTTACAGAAATGCTCCGTCCCTACCTTTCCCCTTCTCGTTCATTAGAGCGTAGTGTTATAGTAAATCTTGGTTAATCCCAGATTGGACTGGAATATGTTTTGGCTGGCACATCCTTGATCAGATCCTCTGCCACAGCTCTCACCTCACACATGCTCCTTAAACACGGCCACTTTTGAAGGGATATACACAATATCGCAGTCTCACCCAAGGGCAAAGTTTTCAGGAGTTCAAACACTGCCATTGTAAACAGAGATTAAATTTGAAAAACTGAACATTTTTATAAAAACTAAAGGAGATCAATGGAGTCATTTAGACTGTTAGACGCTAAAATGTTTAGTTTTAAAATACCAAAATATTTTCTTTGCAATTATTTCTTATATTTATTACCTCTTATGCCAAAATCCAGGTTTGGGATAACTTTACTTTTCCACATGTGAATAGAAAAGGTTAAGTGTCCTGACCAGATATCACACCTGAAGCCATAGGAAACATGGCTCACAGCCCTGTTCCCAGCCCACTATGGTAGACTTGTCTTTCCATCCTATACTGGTGAATCCCATTTGATCAAAGCGTGGAGGGAGAAGGCCTTGAGCCAGCAAGGAGCTTACGAGAGCAGTGGTGTTTGATAGAGGCTCTCCCACCTACAAACTCATATCACAGTCCTTTAAATGCAGAAGATATGTTGGCCCCACAGAGCCCAGCAGCCAACCCTCACGGCTGAACGAAGGACAGGGCTGAACTGACCGTTTTAAGACCAATTTTCAGACCTAGCCATTGGTGTACATAAATTATTTTCTTAAAGAAAGAGACCAAAGTTGTCCCTGATCCTTTGAACATCCTGAAGGCTTCCTGCAGGGATGCCGAAGTTAAACGTGCCTACAGAAGCCCCCCATCAGACAGAGCATCCCGAGGGGTGGTAACGCATCCTCTGGGTTCATTCAGCCCGTGATGCAGGGGCCCACTTCTCCTGCCCTGTTCGCTAGCGCACCAGCTGTGAGAAGCAAGGGCAGTTTGTCTCTTAGGGATGGACTACATGCAGTGCTCACAGAGAAGTCAACATGGAATAGCAAGGGTGTGAACTTAAAGAGCGACACTGGAATAATATGAACTTCAGTGAGGCATTGCAGTGTGAAATAAGTGTCCGTGGGATTTTTTCCATGTAGAAAAGTTGGTAAAGAAAATTAAAGTTCATAGGCCAAATAATTTTACTTTAGCCCAGATGGTTTCCAATGTGCAATATAAGGCATCATAGTTTAATATGAGGTTCCTCCAGCAGATTTCCCCTCGTCATTTTATACCTCTTGGAAAATAGAAAGAGGAAATATTGTTATGTGGGTCTTAACTTTGTCTTATCTTTTGAGATTAGTATCTTTAATTTCAATTACACAGGTGCATATATAGGAAAAAATCTTCATTTTAATTATGATGGTTTATAATACTTCCTACATTTACTCTAATCAGTTGCAGTTAACGTCACTTAAATTAAAATTGCCTTCACAGAATGAGTGATTGCTGACAGATTTTTAAATAATGAAATTACTGCTCTGTGGGAAGTTGCTGCTAAATGTCTGGAACTCAGAATATTTGGGGGGGAATTCACACACCAATGTACTGTCCAGTACATTTAGAGCTTGTTCTTCATTTTAATTTATTTTAGTCAGTGCCTAGTTCATTTGAAATGGAGAACACAACTGGAGGTTGAAAAAGAAGAAAATTTGGTTTTCCTGTATTAAAATGGGGTGTGATCCTGAGAGCTGCTAGTTCCAAAATCTCCAAGGATGTGGTACTCAGGAAAATAATTGCTTCAGCTTACTTTCTATTTAATACATAACCTCTAAATAAAAAAATTTTTTTTAAAAAGGAAAAAAAAAAAGAACCTGGCATAATAAAGACACTTTTTTAAATTAAAATTTTCAAAATTTCAATTTTTTCTATATGTCCAATGTCTATCCAAAAGTAGGTAAACTTTAAAAATGGAAAAAAAAGAGAAAATATTAAACGTCTGTGTAATTGATATAATTATTCCATAATTTTTAAAGTTCTAAATGACTGTTTGCCAAAAAGAGATGGGAAATTTAGATTATAGATTACATTTAGCTGCAAATCAGCAAGGCTTTGGGTTACCAAAACCAAAAAAGTTTTGTTTCATTAAGAAAAACCTAGTTATAAAATGCATATGCAAAATTGAGTTAAGCTACTTTCACCATGATTTTTTTTAATTTAAATTTTTTAGCACCATTGACAGATTGCATCGCTTTTATTGTAGAGCACCATCCCCTTGGTATTTTTTCATAATCCCCGTTATGGGAGGGCAGTTTCCAAAAGTTCACTCACCTCCTTGAGAACATACCAGAAATGAGATGTGCACAACTGCATGGATATGTTCACTTTTGAGTTATGTGCAGCCGGTCATTAAGTTGGGCCAGCAGTGAGCCCTTGCGGAGAAGAGGACCGCGCCTGCTGAGCTGCATTAGCAAGAGCACAGCTAACAACAGGTCATGGGAAGTGAGTACTCGCCTCTCCTTGGTGCTCGTGGGCTGCAGCTGGAGTGCTGCATTCGGGTTGGGACCTCCATTAGCAGAGGGACTTTGGTAAGCTGGAGCAAGTCCAGCGGAGGACCCCAGAAATGGTGAGGAAGTACTGAGGAGAGGCAGAGGTTTGTTTAGCCAGGAGAACAGAAGGCAAAGGGGGAATCTAATTGCTTCCTTCAACTAACTAATGGCTAATTAGAGAGAAGACAGACCCAGGCACTTCTTGGAGGTGTGCAGCGAAACAGCTATCAGCAACGGACAAGTTGCAGCAAGGGAAAGTCTGACTAGGTGTGTGGAGAAAAACATTACCGTAAGAGGGATTAAGCACTGGAGCCCAAAGAGGCTGTGGAAGGTCCATCCAGGGTTGCTTTCAAAACGTATTAATGTTGTTCCTACTTTGAGGAGGAGGTTGGACTAAATGACCTCCAGATGTTCCTTCCAGCAATTGCACATGCTCTTAGTTTTTTGCTTGCTTAATACCTGGACTTGAGGATTTCTTGTTTTCTTCTTCCTCCTCAGCTTTGTAACTTGGGAAGTGCTGTTAATTTTGCCCATCTTGCAAGTGAGTTATGGGTCACCTGCCCATATCATATTTGGATGCAGACTAGATTTCATCTCCCGCCCTGACCCAGCTTACCCGCAGCACAGCCGGTCCCATCACACCCAGGCCAGGTTCACTCCCCCTGCAAAGGGAGCAGCAGCGGGGTGGGTTCTCTGCTCAGTTTTGGAGCTTGGGCCAGGGTAGAAGTTTCCTTTGCAGTCCTCCTTCACATCGCAGAGAGTGCTCAAGAAATTATGATGGGAACGGGAGGTTTCCTTCATAGTTTATACACCAGATTTGTCACCAGTTAATGTGGTGTAACCTACTGAGGTCACCTGATGGAGCCTGGCTGGTTTAGTAGTGACTATTGATGGGTTTTAGCACTTAAATGGTTTGCAGGGGGGGGGGTTATGATTCATTGATACATATTTCCCCTCCCAGCTTTACTGTAATAAGGTACACAGTATAGAAATATCTATTAATCTGCAACATTGCTACCCCTGCTGTTGTTCTGAAATGGGAAACAACTGGTGTGAACTTTTAACTAAACTTTTAACTAAAACTTTGTTAATTTTCCAATAAAGCAAAAATAATAGCATGTGAACAAATGTTACTCTGGATTAATACAACCTTATCATGACACAAATCTCCTCTCAGATTTCCACTGAAACAACCTGAGATGAGAATATATGTTAGTTCAGGAGGTTTAGAGGCAAGCTGCTCTTAAATCCTCTGGCGGGTTATTTTTGTTGAACTCACTCCATCTTCTCACCCATGAAATTCTTCTGGATACTTAGCAAATATCAAATGAAAGCATGTTAACTGTGTTTTCATTTATACTTTTTCTTTCTTTCTTCCCTTACCTAAAAGTGTAATTAATGAGTTGAGTTAATTCATAAGTATTTATTCTTTTTCTCTCCACCAGTCTGAGTTTTCCTGAGGCATAATTTTGACTTCTGGGACTTAACACTGTTTCCCAGATAGCAGTTTCAAGGTCTTGTGACTGATAGGCTGGGTGTCTCCAGTGTACTGTTCAATCCATTATTTATAATCAGTATCAAATCCATAGCCAAGCCTGCATTTTTATCCTCTTACAAATATTACACAAACCACAACCTTATTTTAAAATTTTCCCAACAGGGGAAAAAAAAGCCACCCTCCCAAAATGAGGACTGTGAAGCTTTGTGTTTAAAATTTCAGCTCTTAGGTTGGATGACTCAGCAACCAAACCCAGACACAGGTCTGTTTATTTTATGGGCATACCTCTCCTACCATCTGCTCGGCACTACCTGCCAGTTTGTGAACAGCAAAGATCTGAAACTTGTAAAGATCTGTGGTCTGCTGCCAGCTTGAACGAGGCTGACGGTGGGCAGAACGGAAAACTGCGTCGTGCTGCCCGTGTTTGTATGACATGCATACCCATGAACTCAAACCGAGCTAGACAGGTATAATGCTGTAGCTGCTAACCTTCCTTGTGCTCTTTTTTCATGCACCTCAGCGTTAGAGATGCAGAATATTGTGTTTCCTCCTGAGGAAGCGTATCCCAAAACAGCCCTAAAGAAATAATGTTCTGTTTGGAGAATATACCTGAAGACTGTACGGTGAGATTTTAGTTAGATTAGGTCTCAATGTATTTTACAGTGACTTAAGGCTTTACAGGTAGTCACTGGAGACATGTTGCTGAATCCAAGCATTAGCTCTGCGGTAAATGTGCAAGATTCTTCTGGCTCTGATCCAAAGAGCATGTTCTGTAGTCCGTACATACCTCTTAGTTCTCACGTATCCTTCGCCATTTAAAAATCTAGCATAAGAATTTAATTTTATTGTTCATATTCATACTTATCACATTATCATATCAGCATTCAGTTGAAAGCATGTCTATTTGTAATGCTAAAAGAATACTTGCCATCAATCAGCTTACAGATAATATTGTAAAGGAAATTAGAATGGGGCTTATTAGGTGTAGTCTGGTTTGGCTCAAGTATCTATGTTCTCATAAAGTAAATATCACAGACCATACATTTGTAAAGGTCAGCTTTATGGCCAGCTGCGGAGTATGAATAAAAACACATAAGCCGGTAAGAGCTGGCCAGAAGTGTCAGATGGCTGGCCAGCCCCCGACAGCCAGACCCCGAGCACCCACTAAAACACAACTAAAATTATGATACGGCATATAAACATCACTCATGGATCCTCCCGGTTTCAGAACAACCTCCTGATGGTTGCAGGAGTCGAAAGGCACTGGTGATCAACCTGTTTTACCAGAACATCAGTTCAAAGCTGGCTCTTCTTTGCCATCTGCTCATTGATACTACCTTTTCTTAGTCATAATTCAGCAGAGCATCTATACAAAGGCTTAACTGGAAGCATATGTGTTTGGGACCAGTCATGTGCTTAAAACTAAGTACATACTTCAGTGCTTTCGTGAACACTTTCAGTGCTCTTGCAGCTATTGCTCACTTTAGACCCTGCAGAGTCATCCCTCATAGTTGACAGAAACATGCCTGCAACTTAGTTGCTCAAGAATTCATAGGAATTTCCAGAAATTATGATATCCCTTGTTAAAATACCAGTCTGAGTTAAAACCAGCTATGAAGGTAAATTACTTTATATCTAAAAATAATCCTTCAAAGCATGGTATTTCATATTTCAGCTGAAATATTTCACATTTCAGCCTAAATATTTAAGTTTCCTATTAAACAGAGGGCAGCTCTTTCCAGATTTGACAATTCTTCAAATTTAAGCAATTCTTAATCTGAAGTACCAGCTCTATTCCAGATAAAATCCAGAGATATTCCAGTCTGGAAAGATCACTGGTTTCACCTCTTTCAATAAACAACTCTGTTCAGCATTTTTACCACCATCTTATCAGTGTTCTCTAACAGAAAGACTTTTTGGTAGAATGGCACCTTAACAAGCAATTTTACGTACCAAAAATGTTTAGACAGAAAACACAGATTATGCAAGAATCATTTTTAGCACTTTCTGCAGTAGTCCTTTGAGGTTCTCTTTTTGCAGAGTTTCCATTTTAAAGTATCCAGTGAAATATAGTATAAACTAAGTCCTCTGCAGATTAAATGTATATGACCCAATAGTAACAGATTATTATTGGTATTGCTATTTATAACTGAAAGACTAAATTTATCCTTTTCATTGGCTCCTATTTGTTTGCACCTGAGAATGGACGTTTATTGGATAATAACAGAAGTCTGTTGATGTTGAGCTGTAACTACAGACAAGCTAATAGGTTTGGTAGACAATGCTATGCAGGTGAAATATTTGATGTCTTGACCTAAGTGCCTACACTTCTAGAGCTGGCAATGCAGTCTATGCATTTTTTATAAACTAGAGAACTGCTATAACTGTGACAAAATCAATCTTGTCAATACATCAAGAATGCAAAATTGTGTAGTCTGTAAACTTCCTAGGCTGTTTTCTCTTTCTTCCATTTCTTAAACGCTGTGAAGTAGCTCAAAATTGGCAATTTTCATATAGTTATTTTTGTTATATAGTGATTAATTTCTTCATTCTTTTTTTCCTCCAGTTCTGTCCCTGTGCATTTAGCTGAATGTATTTCTAAAGTCTGTCATACATTTCCCCCTATATTACATCAGTTCTTATAGGACAAATTGCTTCCCTATCTGTTGAACCACTGACCATTGCACTTTTCAGGAACATTTTGTCAGGGGGTAAGGCTGTATATAAATAACCATCTTCGAATATATTCATGTCAGTAGACTCTGGAGCTGTGCATAATTCAATAGAAGGTGGTCCAGTTATGAGGGAGTGGTGCAAAAATTGGGATCTGCCCTTACGGGCAGTGTCAACCCAGTTCTAAAATGAAGGAGGAGATTTTTGTTCCACAAAAATGTAGCAATTCCAAATTCCCTGAGCAAACCTGGCACACCATCCCTGTTAAACAGCTGCACTCGCGTGCAGTGTTCAAATACTGCTGAGATGTAACAACACATATTTCCAGGAGCATTTAGGAGCCTCAGTCAGGACCGGGGTTCATGAGTGCTCTGCGGGAATGCGTAGAGGACATGGCCTTAGCCCGTAAACATTTCTAAGTATTCAGGTCCAGTTCAGCAGAAATAAACTGCTCCTGCTCTGTACTATTTACATTGGCCAACTAATTACAGGGCATTCTTCAATATGCTGTGTGACATGGCCTCTTTGAATGGCATGGAGAAAGCACAAACAGGACTCAGTTCTTATTGCGGTAGCACAGTCCTAAACCAGACTCCCTTACCAATATTATCACATCAGGTGCCCTGACACTCACCCAG
This sequence comes from Harpia harpyja, assembly GCF_026419915.1. Taxonomy (NCBI): domain Eukaryota; kingdom Metazoa; phylum Chordata; class Aves; order Accipitriformes; family Accipitridae; genus Harpia; species Harpia harpyja. The sequence goes on from NC_068944.1 coordinate 42,538,653, forward strand.
ATCTGTCTACTGCTAATAGAGGAAAATGGTACACACATACACAGCCCATGATGGTATTTTCATCTGAACTGTTTTCAAATTTAGATCATACCTTTCGAAACAGGAAAAAAGGGAAATGAGTTCTTGAGGACATGTTTAAATTCATGAAGTCTTCTTTTTCATGCCTTACCTTAACATTCCCTAGGCTGAGCAATAATACTTAAAGTCAGTCATACATTACCAAAATGAAGAAGCACCTGTAAAAATATTGTCACTGTGTTATATTCCAGTTGCATGTTTTTCAGGTTTTCATAGCTTTGTGATAAAATCTGACAAGATATTTAACACTGAAGTGTCTACGGCAAATACTGGGTAATTACATTTCATAGAAACCGTTAGCTTGCTTACTGTTAAGACACTTTTCATGAATTGTTGAATTAATTTCCCCTCTATATAAGGGGGCATCAACTCTCTCAAAGCTGCCACAGTCTATTAACTAAACAAAGTTTATTTGAAATCCCGTTTAAGTAGATATTTACAGTGCAGCACATCACAGTGATTCATTCTTAATGTATATTTTTATGCCTTAATTATATTCAGTAATGAAATAGACTTACTTAATTTTAAGGCTGTGGCACAAACTGATAAATACCAGGAAACTGAGACCCAAGGTAGTTATGAAGTCATTTGCTGTTGTCTTGCTCATGTAGCTCTAAGTCACAACTGGAACTGTGCCAGTAGCAACACAAAGCAAAGCCACCAAGTACAAACAATACCCTTTTAACCAGCCCATTTGCTCCCCTTTGCCTTTGAAATGACTTTATAAGGGCAAACTTCTACCCCCAGAAGAAAATGCATCATGCCAATGACATCATCTGAGGAAAAGCTCCTGCTGCAGTCCTGTTGCAGTCCAGTGCTTGCCTCCCCACTGAGGAGCAGGCATGTGTATTTAGGTGTTTAAACTTCAGGTTTGGCAGAGGTTAAAGCAGCTTGAGCTTCTGAATGACAGGACAGGACAGGACAGGACAGAATAGAATAGAATAGAATAGAATAGAATAGAATAGAATAGAATAGAATAGAATAGTTCAGTTGGAAGGGACCTACAATGATCATTGAGTCCAACTGCCTGACCACTTCAGGGCTGACCAGAATTTAAAGCATGTTATTAAAGGTATCGTCCAAATGCCTCTTAAACACCAACAGGCTTGGGGCATTGCCCACCTCCTTAGGAAGCCTGTTCCACTGTTTGACCACCGTCTCAGTAAAGAAATGCTTCCTAATGTCAAGTCTGAACCTTCCCTGGTGCAGCTCTCAACCATTCCCACGCATCCTATCCCTGGATACCAGGGAGAAGAGATCTGCACCTCTTTCGGAAGCTGTAGAGAGCAATGAAGGTTGCCCCTCAGCCTCCTTTTCTCAAACTAGACAAAGCCAAACTCCTTAGCTGCTCCTCATAGGATGCTCAGTCCTTTTACACCTTTACCTCTCCCAAGCTGCCTCTGCAATTTGCTGCCAAGGGCAGGGAGGGCTCTGGGAAGAGCTGGCAGCCAGCACACGCGGAGCCAGCCAGGGCCCCCAGCACATGTGCAGAACAGACCCTGCTTGGTTCAGGGTGGCTGTAAACCAGCAAAGCCCCTCACAGCAGGATGGCCCCACCAGCTTTCAGGTGGGGTGTTTCAGGACTCTGTTGGTGTGGGCTTATTAAGGATCCTCTTCCATGTTTGCCTTCTGAAGTTAAACTGAGGCAGAAGGAAAACTGGAGGTGTGGAGCTGAGGTGAGAGGGAAATAGTTGCTGGCGGGTAGGTGATGAAATGGGATGCAAGAAGGAAAAGATGAGTCAATGACAGGGAAAAAGGCTGACACAGGTTAAGTTTCACAACATGACTGAAACGATATAACAGCTTGTTGCAGCCAAATGGCAGGGTCCTGCTTTTTCTCTACTATTAGTTTTGTTTTTTTAATTCTGAGTTAGTCCTCTTTTCTCCTACTGAGGAGACAATAAATCAGCACAGAAATCCTGAAGTCAGCATGCAGCCAGAAGCAAGGACTATCCTGTATTCCTATGGCAACAGTGAATTGTTAGATCAGCTTAGGTGTCTTGTGAAACATCATCATGAGAAGGAAGATAAACATGGGGAAAATAAGAAAACTTATACAAATTAAAATTTAATGAAGACATATTTAGTTTGTGTATGTGCCAATGGGGTTTTTTTATTGATGGAGAAATGGGGACCCAGAAACCAAACCTAATAGTCCTGGACTTCAGAGAATGGTTTGGTATTCACAGCAGGAAGGGAGGTAGAAAACAGGGGAGGGGAAGGGGCAGTGCATCAGAAAGAATCTTCTTTTATGTGCATTAGTGCATTTTATAGATCTAAAGATGAGCAGAAGGACCATTATGACTTACTTCATAATGCATGCTCAGTGCCCGATTATGCTGGCATGGGCAGGGATTCAGGAAAGTTAGTCTAAAAATTCCATCTTAGAACTCTGAAACATCTTTTTAATGACACTTTTAAAAGTAAAATTTAAAGAGAAAAAAAAAAAAGAGGAACTGAATCACATTTAATCCCTGTTTTAAATAGAGAACTATTATTGGCTTGTACTAGACACAGAGAGTCTTGTTTCAATGTTAGTCATAATACTGTTAAAAATGATCTAAATGGCTATTGAAGCCACTCCTGGAACCTCTTGCTATAATTAATGTTAGACAAAGAGAATACTTATTTTACATGAAAATGGTGCTTTTGAGACTCATTAAAAACTAGTGCCATATGTTTATAAATGTAACGTGTACCCAATAAACACAGGAAATATAGTGGTGCAGTCAGCTCTTATCCTGTAACAATCTTCTCTTGCTGCGATCAGAGGAGTGCACATGCTATGGCAGAATAAAATCCTGCAAAGAGTTGTAGCTCTCGGACGCCTTTACTTGTAGAAAGTCACCTTGTCACTTGTAGGTGTATGTTTACGCTGAAAGTCTGGGCAGGAGTGTAATTTCTCAGGCAGCCATCAGACTTGTGCAAGTCCATGGCCTTTTACACATGGTTTATTGTTCTGGGATCAGAGTCATGCCAATCCACAGGCAAGGTCTCTAGCACAGGATCCATCTTTAGCTCAGCCCACATGTGAGGCCAGAGTGCTTTCACGGTGCTGTGGTTCAGAGCCACATCAGCTCACTCCTCAGGTTATCAGGTCAACAAATCTACCTGAGGCTTAGTTTTCTTTCTTCATTCTTCAGTCAGCTTGACAAAACCCCCAAACAGTCCAGAGCAGCCATTAGTTAATGAAAGAGAGTTACTGAAATGTGTATGCTCTGATACTACTGTCCATTTCAAAAATTAAGTTCGGGACTCCATTAGAACCAGCACCTAGCTGTCTTGCTATTATTAATGAGGCAAGAGAAAGCTACGCTATTCAGTCACGGGAACCGAAAAAGGACACGTTATAGGGGAACTTAGCTGAAACTGCAACTAAAAGGTTCCAGTTATCAATAGCATTATTGAGTTTTGTTCTCTACACTACCCAGCGAAACTTAATTGCTTTGTATGCAAACTCTGGTCATTGTGGCTTAAGATGCACAATTGAACAAAACTCACTGGGTAATAGTCATTTATAGTTGTATTAAAATTATAAATAAACATACCTATTTCTAGTTCTCCCTATTGTTATTCAGACTACAACTGACCTCAAATCTTCACAGGCTTCTTAGCTTGTGTAGGGTGTTACGAGTGCCATATATGGCAAGCTTTGGGCATGGGCAAAGGAGCTCTGATCTGTCAGCACCTACCCATGGTTTTAAAAAAAAAAACATTTAGCTTTTTTAAGACAGTTCAGTGTGGAAAGGAAATTAAAGTCCCAGTTGCTTTTTAATTTGAAATGTGAAGACAGTGGGATCCACTGAAAAATCCACCTGGAATCTTCCATGTAGTTCAGTGATGTTGATAATCAAGTCAGATACTGTGCAGACAAGCTGGAAAAAACTCTGTTCCCTCTCATTCTCCCACACTTGCTCTGATGTTCAGCATGTGGACAATGCCTTTTGCAGGTACTCCTTCCAGACTGCACCTTTTTCTCCCAAGTCTGATACAAAACTCAAGACTTAGGTATCCAAAGGAGTTTAACCAAGCTAATTTATTTGTTTACTGTCCCTAAGGTTCTTCCCCTCACTTGCCCCTGCTGGGTGTAGGGAGGCTGGCTGGGGGTATCACGCTTTCAGGCTTCTCCCTTATCATGTAAAATATAAAGACCCAGCAATGTTTGCAGATTGGAGTGGCATGGTTTGTAGGGACATGTCTTAGGGTGCAGGTCCTAACTCTGGCCACTGGTAAGGAAATAAATCACATGTTGTTAGTGGTTTATGTGTTTTTCTGTAAGTCACATCCATGATTTGTCCTTCTCTTTCCAAGGAACCCTTGGACCAGTTCTTCTTCATCTGTGGGGATTTTTTATTTTCCCCTGAATCATATTAGAAATTCCAAGTCACAGAACAAAGAAAAAAAGTTTATTTTTTCAAAGAAAAAAAAAGGAGTTGGTGAAAACAGCCCTGACAGCTGTACTCTGTGGCTCAGTAAATTAAGACTTTTTACTTGCCCCTTTCAGGGATGTGTTTAGTCTAGATACTCTTGATTTATATATCTTTTTTGGCTGGGTTGTATTTTTTTATGCAGATTTGCAGTGATTTCATTCAAGCTTATGTTTGCCTAGCATGAGAGAGATGTTGAGAAGAATGTGAGTGAATTTAATCCCTAAAATATTTCTCTTCAAGGTTTGTTATTTAAGGGACCGCTCAATTTTTAAAGAAATTTGCCTGTCTTGTTTTGCAATCCACCTGAAAGTAGCAGGGGTTTGGAAGCCTGCTGGGAAATCTTCTTCGTTTCTCCCTCTCACAGAAGTGGCAGTGCACGGAGGATGCTTCCGGCAAACTTCGAATTCACAAGTGTAAGGTATCTAGCGACATACTTGCCATCAGAAAAAGGACCCGCAGCATACACTCCCGGGGATACAGCGGTAAAGACAAAGACTGCAACTGCGGAGACACTGATTACCGAAACAGCAGGCCCCAAAGAAAAAATCAAAGGCAGTTCCTGAGAAACCCTAATGCGCAAAGTAAGTGTTACCTGATCTCTTGGACTCTGAGGCAAAGAGCAGGGGGAAATGGCTAGCAGAGTGTTGGCTTATCAATATACTCTTGCTTTCACCTCGGTGTCTAATGAATACGTGCGTAATTGGCTTCAGGCTCTACATAATTGCCTCTGTAATAACAATAATAATAACAACAACAACATTTTTCCTTTGGGTCACAGTGAGGAACAGTCTTTAGGCTGGGGGGGGCAGGTCTGGGGAGGGGAGGGGCGGTGGGGGGGGTGGTTCTGGTTTTGGTGGTGGGGGTTCTGGTTTTGGTGGTGGTGGTGGTGATGGTGGTGGTGGTGGCGATGCTCTGGTGCCGCCTATCGCGCTGCTCAGCCGTGACAGCCCGGTGGCACCTGCGGATGAATCCGTGCCGTTGTTTGCCAAGACGGCCAGTGCAAGTGTTTTCTTGCATCGTTAACACCGAATTCCCGGGCTGTTCGGTGATATCCCAGAGACATTTTTTCCATGAGGCACTGCAGTGCTGTGACTGCTCTCGGGCTGAAATACCGCTCGGCTGCAACTTTCCGGCGAGTCCGTAGCGGGATCCCCGCACGGACAGGAGTGAGATTGCAGTGTCCTCTAGTGGAGCGTGGGCTGAAGGGCAGGTACCAGAGGGTTTTGGGAGAGCAGTACTTGGATTCCTTTCTGCTAACGATTTCTACAAAAGAAACCGGTCTAAAGGAGCCATTATTTTAAATGGAACAAGTGTTTTCTTCTATCTGCTCAGCTGTGAAAGTGAAGTTCTGTAGCTACAGCAATACCAGCGGACCCGGATTTCAGACTTCGTTCAAGAGCAGGCTCTATTCTCCTGCTCTCTAGCTCGAATACTAGACTGAGGAATGAAAGAAAGATGGGTCCTTAAAACAGGAAGATAGTGAAGCCATATGAGAAATGCAAAAATCTGAAGATGCTGCACAGATGTCTATGAAATAAGAAAATAATGTCAGTATAATTCAAAATACTTCCTGATTTAAAGCCCCCACCCTGGATGTGAACAAGAATCCCTGGTATTCTTTGTACACTCAATCACAATATTGTCTGTCTTGAGTTGTCTCATTGTTCAGACTAAGTGCTGCCTTGATATAATTTCTTCCATTTGTTTAGTATCATCTAAGGAACTTCACAGTGTGTACAGGCAGACCTCTGCTGAAAGCTCTACATGTCACAGACTGCAAGGGGGATTCTCAGACTGGCGAATGTTCCCCCAAGTGATATTTTCAAGGGGGGATACCTGCCCTGTGCCTTGTAAAGACAAGGTGTTGCCGGGGCACCAGCAAGGGCTCAATGGGGATTGCAACTGGGGGAAGTGACTTGGGGAGAGAAAGTGGGGAAAGGATGGAAAATATCTGAAGGAAGCATCAGGAAAAGTCTCTTTGTTTTTCTCCTTTACAACATTCTTACACCTCTTCCCTCCTCCAAATCTGCCTTAGCACTCCTCAGACTAGAGCAGGGAAAGACTCATGATGATGAGACATTGCTAAGGGAATGACTAATTCAGGCCTCAGTTTTTAGATGACACTTGGATTAGATGCTTCTATATTCCACTTTTTCAGTCACTTGATTAATAAGTAGTACCATCAGAGGCTGTTAAAATGCCAGAAATTGTCCCATCTGAGCTTATGAAACTTTCTGCATTATTTTATTAAAGAGTAATATGGTTATAAATCAGAAAGATGCTTTGAAACTAGGGGCTTTCTCTTCAGGAAGATGAATGTCTTCATTGACTTGACTGGGAAGCCTTTTTTCACCTGACAGCAAGCAACCGCTGAAACGGTTTAGGACAGAGCGGTTTGAATGAAGAGTTGAATGAGGCTCACTCTCTGCACTTCTAAAAGATTCTTGCAGGAAAGGTTCAGTGTGAGTCTCTCACAGACAGTAACATAAAAACTGCAGTAGAAATTACACTACCTGACAAAGGCAGTACTTTCTTAAAGCTCCCGGTTTATTCTGCTGCATGAATTATTATTAACTGCTATGTGACAAAGGTGCGCTCAGCATAGGTGTGACAAATGGAAATGCCCTGCAACTGATTTATACAAGCTGAGTTATGTATTTCTAGGGCTCTGTGTGGGGGGTTTTGCTAGACAAAACATACTTTGGTGTGGTATTGACTGTTGGTTTCATCAGCTTGATTGGGGACAAGTGCATTTAACAAAAGAAGTAAAAAGTGTAAGGTGTTCCAGGCTGAGCCCAAACACGCGTATTCTTGTACATAACATTAAAAAACCTTCAAAGAGTTAATTGTCTAAGTTAATCTGACTCATATACACAGTAACTAAAAGACCTGTAACCCTACTAAGCTCAGAGCTTTCCAGGGGTAAAAGTGGCACAATAAATCTCACTGTAGCTCTACAATGCAGCGAGTTTTTGGTGGTCTGTGACTTGTACACATAAATACAAATGATGTGTGTGTCAAAGTATATATATATACACATAGATACATATAGATACATACACACTGATATATGATGGATTCTTGCCCTTCTACTGCCTACCTTTAAAAAGGAAAATGTGTTATCCTTTTAAAAAGTCATTTTTATTCTAAAGCATAAGTCAAACGTCACATGCCAATTTGCAGGTGGTGACCTTGTTTCACAGTACTGAATGGTTTAATTTTCTAAAGTGGTTTCTAATCCTGTGGTTTCTGATTTTTTGAGTGTCTCTTTCTAAATATCTGATTTCTGAGATACTGATTTTATTTGGAGATATAAATGCTAACTGTGGTATTAAGTCAGACTAGCATGAAATGCAAATCTTGAAGCAATTGAAATTTCATGCTACTCATGAAAGTGTGGGCCCCAACGTATCAAAAAAATCATTAAATAAGTTTCTGTAAAGCCAGAGAAAAAATAGGCTGTTTTTACTGTACAGCTTTCTTGCTCTTTGGAATATGTTTTTTGTTCATGCCATGGGTCATATAGATATGTATATGCAACTGGGAATGTTTCTTTCTTCTGATTCAGGGTACAAACCCCGATTTGTTCACACTCGCCAAACCCGGTCCTTGTCTGTGGAATTTGAAGGTGAAATTTATGACATAAATCTGGAAGAGGAAGAACTGCAGGTGTTAAAGACCAAAAGTATCACCAAGCGTCACAATGCTGAAAATGAGGAAGAAGCAGAGGAAACCGATGGTGCTCCTGCTGACACAATGATCGCTGACGGCACTGATGCTATAGGTCAACCCAACTCGGTCAGAGTGACACACAAGTATGATTGTTTTTTCTGGGTTTTTTTCTTAAAATGAAATCGACTTCATTTTCTAACTGTATTCTCTCTCTCTCTGTTTTTTTATGATTTTATAGTTATAATATTTAAGAACTCAAAACTATCGTTGTAGATTTTAGATAAACGTGAGTTGTATTTATCAGTAGATGGAATCTTTTAACTTTACTATGTGTATTTTAAAGGGAGGCATCTAGTTTAGGTTTTCTGAGGAGTAGGCACCTCCGGAGGGAGATTCATCCACCGTATTGAAACATGTATCTGATGATGGCTTAATCACCCTGTGAAGCTGATACTCCTGCTGTTCTTTATAAAGTCTAGGCTACCAGCTTAGTGTAGAGGCCTAAATTTGAGATGACTGAAATCCCACTTTAAATGAGGACAGATTAGATCAGTTACATCACCTCTCTTAACGCTTAGTTGCTTGCAGCCCCTAACATTAGCTAAAATACATTAGACCTGTTTATCCCTGAAAAGACCCGCAATCATTTTTCCATCCTGGAAGATGCTTAGATTTCAATTTTTAGCCCTATGCTAAATCTGAATGAAAAGGCAAAATTCTCAAATATTTTTTGGTTTAAAAAAGCTAATATGATTGATCTGAAAAGCCAGGCAGGTGCAGGCAACAAAAATCTTCTATTTTATGCTTTTCAGGTGTTTAAAATATAAATAGCATTTGTCTCTTTTATTTTCTTCTTCTTTTTTTTTTAACATCAAGGAAAACATAAAAGTTAATTTTGAATAAGTAAAAATTATCCTTTTTTTTTTTACATTGATAATTTCCAACCGTGGCATTAATAAAGCCTTAAACAGCTTTCTGGAAAAGTTATTATTTCTCCATAAGGTGTTTTGACTTTTACTGAATACAGTATTGCTTTCAGAATTCTTTAAGTGAAGAAAAAAACATAATGGGATAACATGAGAAGAGATAAGCATCTAAATCTTCCTTTCTGCTATTCTTCTCAAAAATTAAAAGAAGGGTTCTGATGCAGCAGGACCCAAGAAAGGTTGTGTCTATAAAATCGGAATATTTCCATAATTAAGGAATTTCTGTTTGTCAGCATGGAGGTTTTGAAAGTCCAGTCTGTAGTCTGCTGGATTTTCTATCTCAGTCCACCTCCTTGGCTTTCCACGTGGTTTTTTTTCTCTTGGTAGAGCTGTTTTTTTCATACACTGGTATGAATGTTTTTGTCATTGCACCACTTTTTGAGTGGTCTGTTGGCTTTTTTTTAACCACTTATTTGAACACTTTGCTCTAACTTTGATTCTTATTGATCTTTATTGATTATATTGATCTTTAGCCCACTGACTGTATGTTCTGTTCTTGACTGTTTTGCATACTTGGAAGATGAGTTACATTCACGTGGCAAGAGGAATATATTTCTCAGCAGCTGGTGGTTAAATAAGAAATGGCACATTTGGTTAACAAGAGGCTTTAAATGCTGAACAGATTTTTATTTCAGTTTCAATTTCATTTCTAATTGGATTAAGAATCTCCAAGATGGCATTATCATTGCATATTTGCTTAGCAGGCCCAGATCATCTGTCATAGATGAGGATTTTTTTATTTTATTTTGCAGAGAAAACAGATTAAAGCAATTATTAATATTAGTAAGTCAACATGAGAAGACCTTGTAGAGTTTATTTATTTCTTAATAGAGTATAACAAAGAATTTATTAGGAATGTTAGATGAAAGAGAAGAAACGGGTAGGCAATTGGGAAACCTTCTTTCTCCTATTTGTTAAACTCATGTCTACAGATGTTTTATTCTTCCAAATGACACTATTCACTGTGAGAGGGAACTGTACCAATCTGCCAGAGCCTGGAAGGACCACAAGGCTTACATTGATAAGGAGGTAAGAGGTATTTTAAAATCTGAGTGAAGTCTTTGCACTGCTACCTTTTCAAAGAATAATTCTGACTCGGAAATATTCTCTGCAGATTGAAGCTCTCCAAGACAAGATTAAGAATTTGAGGGAAGTTAGAGGACACCTAAAAAGAAGAAAACCAGATGAATGTGATTGTAGTAAACAGAGGTAAGAGAGATGGCATTCAATACTGAAAGCTATACCGATTGCTAAGACTTACACATTTTCCAAGTTTTTTGAGAAAGAACATAAGTTTTATTGATATTTATAACCACTGTAGGTACTCATTTTAGCTAGATCCCTTTTAAGAGCAGAAGCTACTGTGAATCAAAAGAAGATAACTGTTAAAATTTTAAGATTAAATATGTTTGTATTCTACTAACGTATTTGAACTCAGCCGGGGTTCTGCTGTAATCTAGCATAGGATCACTCACACAGATATAACTTCTTTAAATGAAATGAAAATCATAAGTCAGCCTGTGTAGTTCCTTAAGAAAATGTCAAAGATGGTATGTTTCTGGTTTGGTTTTGTGTTGAAAATGTTTCATGACTTGATAATTCCTGATAATTTTTCCTGTAGCTATTACAACAAAGAGAAAGGCGTAAAGGTCCAAGAGAAACTCAAGACCCATCTTCATCCCTTCAAGTAAGATTGTTATTATCCTCTCACTTTCTCAGCTGGCTTTTTCCTGACTGGAGAAATATAATTTGGGGGGATTGGGGTTTTTTTGTGGAGAGGGGAGGGGAGGAGGTGAGGGAAAGAAAAGGTCACATAGAGCAAGCTCTCACAAGAAACCTTCAGTAGTTTTGGACAGACTTGTGAAAGTTTATGGATAATATTTTTTAAACCTATTGATAGAAAATGGATTAAATTAGTCATTTCAGAAGCTGATTGACCTCACAATCGTTAAAAAGATCCAGTTAAACCTAAATGCAACAGTGCATCATTTCTCATGCTTACTGAAGAGAACACCTTGTCATAACAGCTGGGGTGGAAACTGAGCTCGAAGAAGGGCATATTCTCATCCTCTCTTCTTTAAAAAAGCCAGAAAGATGTAAAAACTGCTAGTGCTGTTGTTAACCAAGTAGAGACTGTTGTCTGTCAGCCATGCCCAACTTTTCTTTCTGAACAGAGAAGCAGCCCAGGAAGTGGATGGCAAACTGCAGCTGTTCAAAGAGAATCGGAGAAGGAAGAAAGAAAGGAAGGGGAAAAAGCGCCAGAAGAAAGGAGATGAGTGTAGCCTTCCTGGACTGACGTGTTTTACCCACGACAACAACCACTGGCAAACAGCACCATTCTGGAACTGTAAGTCTTATGTCCACATGCAGATGTGATCTGGGTTATTCTGCTGTGTTCCAGAGTTTGTATTTCATGCAATCAGAGCATTATTTTGAAGAACTGGCACTTAGTAATGCTGCTGCTGCTGTTATTCAGAAGTACGAAGGAAGAATGTCACTTGAGTATGCTTCTAATTGTTGCATTACTTATTTATACAAAATTATCACAAGAGGCTCGATGCTAAACACTACAGAAATGAAAAGGCGAATTGGCTTCTAAAACACAGACTTTCGTAACCAGCCACTGAGATTTGTGTCATGTCTTGGCGATCAAGTTGACCAAATATTTCATAAGAATTTTAATTGGATTTCTGGTTATTAATAACAAACTTATTCTTCCAATTGTCACAAATCCTTTCTGGGACTTACCTTTAACATTGTCCTAAACTTCAGCACATAAAAGGTCTACTTTACTTTAATTTTATCACTTTGATTTCAAAGTGTATCATAAACAAGTTACCTTATTGTGAAGAAAATACAGATACTTTCCCTCATGAATACTTCCCATTATTCCATTTTTTGTATTTTAAAAGAATTTAAAAATCACAACTGTGGAATGCTCACTTGGTGTATAAGATCAAAATATTATAGCTAGAAAATATTTTAAGTTCCTTTGAACTTCAGGGTATATAGATAACCATCCTATTGAGGCATGCTTCAACATTTCTCGGTATTCAGCATTAACAGAACAACACCTTTCTCATCTTTGGTGGTGGAGGAAAAGTGATTAAAAACTTTACTTTCAAAAACTTCAAGATCAAATGATGATTAAGTTACAACATATTTGACTCCAAGCAGAAAATTTGCTAAGAGCAATTTTTCATTCAGAGGAAGACGTTGTCTCCTAGTGATAATCTGTTCCGATTGCACTAGGACTTCTGCTAATACACTTTTTACATTTTAAGATGTTCCTAAAGTAGTCATATGCATGATTTTTGTTTTAATGACAACAATGAAATTGGCTTATCACTTTTTATCTGTGGAGTAACAAACAGTTATGAAAAGTGTTCTCATATTGCTGTGCATTCTGGAAATGCTCCATTAACACTTGTGGGGTAAAAAAAATTCCCTTTGACGCAGTCCATAACTTAAAGAAGAGCTAATGTATTATAATACCATTACTATTTTTATGAAGTTTGTTCAAAACATTGATACTGTTAAAGCTAGTCACAGTACTAATAACAAATCTAAATAAATCTAAGACAATGTTAATATTTTATTATCAGAATTAGAGACATTCTTCTACAGCAAAAATTTGTTAGCAGTTTGAAAATTTAGAGATACCTTTCCTACAGCCTTTTCTGCTGGAAGAACAAGATTACAGACAAGATATAGCCAGGTCTCCTCTATGGCTGCTCCCATCACTGTGACACCTGGATCCAGGTGCCTTCAATCTGGAGTGGAAACCTGCTCTAGGTTTCCCCATGTTGCAAAGGGAAAACAAGGTGTAATCCAGTTACACTGCTTGAGATTGTCCTACAAAAGCCTGACTGAATGATTCAATTTCCCTCTTATTTGTGTATCAAATAAATGAAATGAGGGATTGCAGTTCAAAATAATAGTTAAGTGGCTACCTTAGGAAATCTCAAGCCAGTAAGAGAGAGCTGCTTTTAATGACGTATAGGATTACGCGCTGGCCTTCCTTCCCACCTTGCTTCTTCCATCTTTCCTGCATTCAAGGTGCCAGGCAAGCTCCCTGCTTGCAAACCCATCTCTTCTTTGCCTAATCTCTCTCACTTGCCTCATTCCCGTACACTGCCTCGCACTGTCTTGACTGTCATGTCATTTCCATTTCAGTTATGATATCAACCAGCAATTTGAGCTTCCTCTGTAGTGCTTACACTTCTGTAATTTTCTCTTGTACTTGTATCTCAGAGGCTCTACTAGGTTAAGGTAACTCACTGTTGGGGGAAATGGTACCCTTACATATAGTAAACAATTCCGGTGAATCTTGTTGTATACAAACCTTAAGGATCAGGATTTGTGCTGTTGTTTTGTAAAGTCTGAATTCTGCTCCATCCCAATAAACCGTATATAACTCGGAACAGAATATGCCTCATTAACTATAAGATTCACTATCTTCTGCTTTCTTTAAGTGTCTGTGAAAATTACGTTAGCAACATTTATTCTGTTTTAGATGAGAATCTAACATTATTCAAATAGATTTTTTTTTAAATTGATCTAGATTTTAAGTACATGAAGATCTATAGAAGTTTCACTAGTAGAAGAAACAGATTTATTTTCCACTGAAAACTAATAACTTGTTTCTTTAATTACAGTGGGCTCTTTCTGTGCTTGCACAAGCTCGAATAACAACACTTACTGGTGTTTGCGAACAGTTAATGACACCCACAATTTCCTCTTTTGTGAGTTTGCGACTGGATTCTTGGAATATTTTGATATGAACACTGATCCCTACCAGGTAAACCCCCTTCCCTGTTACAAAATGTTGTACACCAGACTCCTCTAGGTTTGTTTTATTTCTGCTAACAAGTATTTTTTCCCTCCATTCCTCTTTTTCTCAGCTGACAAATACAGTACACACAGTGGAAAGAGGCATTTTGAATCAATTACACATACAGCTAATGGAACTGCGAAGTTGTCAAGGTTATAAGCAGTGCAATCCAAGGCCGAAGGGACTTGAAACAGGTACAAGAAAAATAGAAGTGTTTATTTCCATTTTATTCGGGTTTTTTTCATCTGCTTAAGTACTAATTGTATCCATGAAGTGTCACTCTCCTAAGTCTTGCTCTGAATAGTTGGAATGATCCACATACACCATCTTGCATAACCGCATGACCAGGAAGCTTCTTTGCAAGTTTGCACAGGTTATTCTAGACAGATATTGATGGCAAACAACAACATTTGGCAGAAATTTTGTAGAAAGGCTATCATGTTATTTGCGCTAAGCAATAACAAACGTATGCAGATCTTTCATAGTCACAACTTTTTTCTCTGTTGCAGGGTTTATTCAGTTAGTTTTTGCCTCCCAGTAGCAGATGAGGTATTAAATCCTGTGTTTATTCCAATTGCTGTCTGTCTATATGAACAACCTCAGACTCTACAACACAACTGAGACTTAACATTGCAGACTTCTAATCAGCAGTAGTGCCCTCGATTTTTGAGGAAAGCAGTATTTCTTTACAACAGTCTCTGAGTAGAAAAATAGCTGGTATTCATACTTCATAACTCTTGAATTCATTGCACTTAAATTTGGTTGATTGAATATTGTGATTTTTTTTACAGGAATATTCCCTTTTACATAATTTGTGGTGTTGCATCTTTTTATCTCTTTCTTCAGCTACAAATGTTTCTCTTTTTTACAATATCTAATTGTTTGGGGGTTTTATTATTTTTGAAAAACTGTGGTTTTTCAGTTCTTTTATATAAAACTTCCAGGAAATCTTTGTTGGACTGCAGCTCTGTCTTTATTTAACACAGTACATTTCTTTTTAGGGATTAGATGCTGTGCATGGAAAACTACATTGTGAATGGTTTTACAAGTTCTAAACACTAACAAAAGTTACTCTTGTATTTTCCTATATCAGGAAATAAAGATGGAGGAAGCTATGATCCACACAGGTATCCACACTTTTTTATTCTCCTCAGCAGCTTCTTTCCAAATAATTGCATGACTCCAGTCCATTTCAACTAATGTCTGTATCCTGCCATATTGCACACAGCATAGCTTTTGATGCATGCATTTTCTAACTACTTTACACTGAACTTGGCTATTGTTTTTTAGATCTACCATTCTCCATTTAACGTATCTCATTGTCATAGCAAGACTTCATACAGCTCATATTCCATGCCTGTATTTCTTAGATGTTTACACCGGGAAAATGGCACAAAAAGAATCACTTGTTTTGAGTTGTTTTCCTGTTGTTGGGTTGATTTTTAATGGGTTGGGGTTTTTTTCTGGTTTTATTTAGGAAGTCTGTACAGCTGCTTTTTAAACGTAAACCGAATGTGCTTAAAAAGCTTTCTGAGGTATAGGTATCCAAAGAGCCTGATCGAACCTATACAAGTAAAGTAAAATCTTCTCATTGGCTTTAAGAAATGTTGGCAGATGCTGCTTTAAGCAAAAGCAGTGCTCAATGTGAGCAGCATGTGCTCAGAAGCTAGCAGGAGGCAGGTCAATATAAGTACGGCAGAAAGATGAGGCTCCTTTGGGTAGGGGAACAGATGCTTTCAGACCAGATCACACATGCATGAAATGAAATTTCTTAAAAAAATTGTAATGTTTGAACTGAGGAAGGGCACCAGGTGAGGTTTTTTTATACCTAATGCATGAAGCTGAGGAATACATGAAAGACTGATGTTTGCAAGTATACTTATCATACCTACATGTTTATCATGCAGAGCCCAGTTTCTCCTGGTGGAGGAACCAGTCAAACATAAAGCAAAAGCCTGAAGATACTGAAAAAACTCAGGTCTTAACAGTACTGCACTTGCTGTTCATTAAGCAATACTTGTATTCAGGGTAAAAAACAGATTAAAGTCTGTCAAGTGTCATATTTAGACTTGGTATCTTCTCATGGTATATCAATTTTATCCATTTTCTTCTCCATGCGCTTTGGTGGATTAGCTCCTGATATACATTGTTTACCTGAGATGTAAACTGGGTCCAAGGAGTATACAAGTGTACATAAAACTTTTTTTCACAGGGCCTTCTGAAAAGAACCTTGTTGTTAGCTCCCGGCAGCGAGGGAACAATTAAGATAATGTATTTCAATGTTTTATAGATCTCCAATTTAAGCAGCTAATTTTTCCTTGCAGCCAATTTTGTATTTTCTCACTTGAGTAGTTTTTGGGATCTAGGAAAATGATAAGCTTTTGTTTGGTTATGTCCCGGTTGTTTGCATTGCTCATTACAACTTGGTGGGAACTGGTTACTACAATGATAGAAAGTAATCCCTGTAATCATGCTTTTAAATCTTTCATTAGAAGACGTCCTTGTAAGCATTCCTCATTTTAACTACATATCTAACAGAAATGGCATTTTTGAATTGTAGGATTGCATGAAATAGTAGAGCACACAGGATTAATCTTTAAATTATATCTTGCTACTCTCTTTAGTAATTAAAACATTTTAACTTCTGATACCGAGTCAATAAGCATTATGCTACTGGGATAAATAGCAGGTATAGTATAACACAAATGATTTTGCTCTATGCCATTACATTCCAGACACCCAGTTTCTCAATATGCACAGGTGCCTGGGCTCAATATTTTGGTTCAGTCCCCATCTTGGTGGAAATTGGTTTTCTTTTCTAAAAGAAAAAATTTTTTAAATGAACAAAACCCATTTATCAGGAATCATTAAAATGATCTCTTAGAGGATCCTTTTCTTGATGCCTGCAGAGAAACCAGGGGAATAAGGAAGGGAAAGCCCTGTGCTGCTAAGTCATCTGAACTACCCCTTAAGCTTCCTTCAGATCATGTAGTTCATCCACTCAGACCTGTTTCCAGTTCAAAATGTCCTGAGTTCGTACAGCGTTACAGGTGTTACAACATTGAGACAACAGGCCTGTATGGAAGCAGCCAGTATAGTGCTGTTTGCTTAACACATAGGGAGAGAGCTTCAACGGGGAAGAACTCATGTCCTCTGAGGGACAGAACAACTCTGCAGACATGGTTGATAACTGGATGTGGGAATTGCACACTCCTCTCTCCTCTCCTGCTTGTCTGAGGTGTTTCAAAGCCACCAAGATGATTGTACCTACTTGTCTTCAGTCTCAGTGGAGATATATCCAGATCCCTTATTAGTTTTGAGGCAGCGCAGCCACGGATGGCATCATGGGACTCCAGGGTATGATAATTGGAGATTGAAGCTTAGCTAATGCTTGATTTTTAAAAATTGGAAGATGTTTTACTGTGAACAGTTAGCAACAATTTTTCCCCTTTTTGGGTCTATGACATAGTTGAGAGATTCCAAAGTATTGATCAAGGAAACCACTGCCGTGCTGTTACTCGAATGCAACTCGTCTGCACTTTCCCATTTCACACCTATTTATAATGAGATTTCTTACAGGCGAAAACGTTTTCTTGCCTCTCTCCTTCCCACTGTATGCTTTGATTTCAGTGGTAAACTTTTTGTGCTTACTGGTAAGTTGTGGAATTAAGCTGTGAGGTGACTCACTCAGTCAACTAACACACAGCCAGCTCTAGGACCTTAAGACTTTGCTTTCCTCTTTGTTTAACATGTATGAATACAAGTTACCTCTCTCTCATGTGTTCAAACAAGTTACTTTTTTCTGCTTGACGTGAAGATCATTCAACAATTCGCAGTGCCTTCTCAGCTGTGAAACTCCTCTGAGACTGCAGACACAGTGCCACCTTTAGAGGGGAAAAGATAGACCCAGCATGAAGGTCCATGTAGCTCTGACTCAGCCTTTGAGCTATTTTGTAGGAATACAGCAAACTGCTTGCTGACCTTACTTCTCTGCAGCACAGCCTCTTTGCCCAGCTGATGAGGCTGATGAGAAACCCTGCTCCTCTTCCCTTGTCCCCAGACTCCTCCGCTGCCCACCCTGCCATCCCGGCTAGCTCAGCTCAACCCTCTGTCCCACTGCCTGGTCTTCTGGACCCAAAGGCACCTTTCTGGCTCCCGCTTTGCCCCCCACTGCCCTGGTCCATCCCCAAACCTGTTACTGGTCAAACAGCAGCACTCCTGTTTCAGTTCGTGCCATCACATACCAAACCACTTCGGCCACTGACTGTTCCTGCAGCAGTTTGTTTTCCTATACAGGCTCTGATTTGGCAAAGAAAAAAAATATGAAAATATCAATACAAATAATAACAGTGCAAAATTTAAATATTGTCGCATTTGCAGTGTGGTTAGTATCTTAGAGGGTTTGGTGACTAAATTCCTCAAAAATGCATCCCTTCCTATGATGTTTTCTAGGGCCCTTTATGTCTCTAAGCGCTGGAATAGTAAGGCTTCTTTCTTGAAACCTCTGCAGTATTTAATTATTTTTTGTTTCAGGAAAAACAAATTTTTCATAATTTGTCTTACTAAGATGGCTTTCATGTGGCCATGCCATGATCTCATTTCTCTTGTCTACTTCAGGAAAAGAAAGAAGGAAGACACTCTGTCATAGCTGTCCTATTGGATCCAAAAAGCTTGTGTCGCCTCCTGTAATAGGGAGTTTGCCAAGTGTTTGCAAAAAAAAAAATTTCTATAACTTGCTTTAAAAAAAAAAAATTAAATTTTACATTATAAAATATTTGCAGCTGTTGTATTAAGTGAAGAAATATCAATTAAGATTAAAGATGCAGGTGTTTCCAAGCAAGGAAAGCGGTCTCCTTTTGTGCAGAATAAGGCCCCTTATCATAAGAAAATCTCAAGGTTTTTTCTGACCATAGTGGTATTTTTCTGACTTTCCATGTGATGGACTAAATAGTGGAGAAATTCTTTTCACTTCAAAATCCCAAGCTAGTAAAGAAGCAAAGAATATAAGCTATGATAGATACAAGTTATATCTTCTGTTTTACTCGAACAATGAGAAAGGCCAAGTTAAAATGCAAACATATTAACGGAGATGCCAAGAACCTATTCTAGGGATGAAGGGTTCAATATAGATAAATATTTGTGCTCAGTTCACACTGTTGGACTATAGCCACTTGAACTTCCAAGGTAATTGCTATTAGCTTACCTGCCTCTGCAATTTTCAGAAAGAGAGTAAGTCATCTCAGTGAACTGATTACCAAATGTTGCCTACAACATCATTTGTAAGGACAAATTTGTCACTTTCCCTGACAGGCTTTTGCATCACCTGATTAGTTTTTCCTTGTAGTCTACTTAGTTGATAAAATCTTTGGACTGAACACAGTCTGCACAGTGAATTAAACGACATAGCGGTGTTCAGTGTTACTTGTCAATATAAAATTTCACACTACATTTGATAATCTGGGTCTCTATAGTCACTATAGTGAATTTTAAAAATCTTTTAGAAATGGGTTTCCCTCATGTCTTTGCTTTTTTCTGGCTGTGATCAATATAAAATGCAGCTCCATTGCTACTTAGACTCATATGTATGCCTTTTATTAAAACCTATTATTTGATAAAGCTGTTAGACATTTTCTTTGAAAGCTTTATTTTTTAATTAAAAAAAAAAAGCAAACCCTTTAGGAGGTTCTATATCTATGTATATTTTAACACTATTTTACAGAGTGGTGCCGTCCTATAAATTAATTCACACCAAGTTTTTACAGCTTTTATGTCTCCTAATTGCTTCCTGTAAATTAAAAAGAATGTTTACAAAGTAAATAAAATACTAACTTTGACTATCATTTACTAAATAAAATGTGGCTGGTTGGTTTGTAGACCATATGTCTTGAGCTACCCAGACAACAAATTCCTGTGGGCATTGTTGAAGTTCAGGTCACTAATGGCTTTCAGAGTTAGTCCCATCCCTTATACTTAACCATTGTTTGTTTATTCCATATTTTGGTGAGTGTTCAGGAAAGGCAAATGGATTATTCATGTGTGGAAGCAACTTTAATGCCTTGAAATATCAGAGGAAAGATTTATCTCTGACCTTCATCGCAAAGCCCTGTTAGACCAGATTTTGCTCTTTTTTATTCAGTCCAAGGATGTAGCAGACGACAGGGAGCTTCTTGCTGTGTGTTCAGCAGGAGCTGTGAACACACCTGAGCCCAGAATCATTAACATGATGACCGAAGATGTGGAGCATCTTACATTTTGAGCTACATATGTTATGAATAGTGGTGCTTTCAAGCAAATTGGAGTAGAAACACATGTGGAAGCTTTGCTTGCTCTTTTAAGCTGGTGTTCACCATTAGGCTTTATTCTTTCTTTCAACAGAGGACAGTTATGGGACGGATGGGAAGGCTAACCTGCCCAATTTCACTGGCGACATCGACTGGCAAGGACTGGAAGACTTGTACAGTGTGAATGAAAGTGTATATGAATACAGATACAACTATAGACTTAGTCTGGCTGACTGGACTAATTACTTGAAGGATGTAGATAGAATGTTTGCACTGCTCAACAGTTACTACCAGCAAAATAAAACAGACAAGGCTAACACTGCTCGAAGCAACGGGGCTGGGGACGAATCATCCACGCTGTTTACCTTGGTGGAAATAACTTCTGCTGAAGAATCGAGCGGCCTGCCTGCAGAAGAGTTGCAGCTTATCGTGCCAACAGACTTTGCAGCCCTCGCTTTGAGCACAGTGAATTTAAGTCAGGAGAGGAAACTTGAATTAAACAATGATATTCCTGAGAAAAGTAGTTTGAATGATGCACACTGGAGAAATAATCACCAAGCTGAAAAATGGATGGAGGATAAAGAATCGGACCGTTTTGATATGGATTTCAGTGGAAACGGTTTGATAGAGTTGGAGTCACGGCATAGCTTCATGCTACAACCCATCAGCATTCCTCAAAAAGACACTCATCAGGACAGTGACACTGTGGAAGATATATTTGAAGATCAAATATATCTTCCCATGAGGTCCAATGAACCCCTCATTCATCAGGCTGTAAACGTATCCATCAGGGATCCATCTATCAGTACCCAGAAAACAGGAAATTTCTTGAAAAAAACGGAACAGAGTCTTGCAGGGGAAACTTCACAAATCCTAAATGTAGAAGGCAATGCCTCAGCTCCACTCTCCTTGGATTAGATCAAGTTGTAAACCATTAAATAAGTTCTCCTTTTTCTTATTAGCGAACTAATAAAGGTAATCACGACAACTGACATTCCATGTTTATTGTAGATACATTTTGCAGCTAAATTGAGCCCAGTTCAGTATTTGTCTGTGTGCATTTTTTTTATTCACACGCACATACTTTCACAGTAATTGTCCCCACTGGGAAGCAAGATTTCCAGTTTTTAATGAAAAGAAACAGTGTTAACTTTCAAATGCAGTAGCACATTCTCCGAGAGCTAAAAATTATTTCTTTGAAGAGGATGTTCAAGTTACATCCTCTATTTCCAGATGATCCCACCATGAATGAATGTTTCAGTCCACTCAATCTGTCTGCATAATGTCTTTTTCATAAATTATTTTAACCACTGGAAATTCCTAATGTCACGCTTTCAAGTAAAATGCACTTTTAAAATCTGTATGCCATACCATTTATGAATCTAACACCTTACATGTTCTTAGTTTGCTCATTGTTTCATGTAATTGTGAAACCAATAAATAGATTGACAGGAAAGAGGTAAACAGCATGGATTGTGGAAACAGACTCTTTGAATATTATTTTAGCAAAAATATTGCATGTTTTTGTTACTTTAATTACTCTCAGAAAGGTATGGCTAATGATTGTTAACTGTAAGAGGATTTGTTTAAATTGGATTGTTTCCCTATATGTTGATATTGTCAGTATTAAAAACCCATGAGGTTTTTTGACTTTTTTTTTTTTTTTTGCTGATACTGGTAGAAAGGTTTACATCAATACATATATGCTTTTGTCACCACATCTGATTTTTATTATCCTGCACAATATCTTGAAAGCATTATTATCATTTTGAGACTTAAATTCTTTTTGTTTTGAACAGGCATTAAAGGGAATGAAAAAATCATGTTAGATTTACATTATTTTAGATACAAAAGGCACATGAGGTAAAAAATAGTAGTTTAGATAATTTCTGTTGTTGTATTCTAAATTTTTTCTTGAACTTTACCAAACATTAAATTTTATAAAGTATAATACAAAAATGACTTTGAAAATCTGTATTACTCAAAACTTAATATCGTCCCTTGCTTTTTTATAAATTTCTAAATAATTAGCACAACAACAAAAGAGAATTACCTCAAACAGATGTAATTCCATAGTGTCCAATCCACAGGTGTGTTTCCTATCTGTTACATGTTATTTAGTGTAGTGAGTATTTTTTGGCTATTGCAAGCACTGCAGGCTAAACTTACATTCATTTCATTGTATTTTAAGTTGAAACTTTTTAAAAAGGAGATTCTTTTAGTAGGATTTTAATAATTTTGAGAAGCAGTCTTTTTGATGGACTCTGTAAATATGTTAAAATTACTAGCTCTTTATCTGATGTATGTGTCATGGGCTGATTGATAGAAAAACGTATTTATGGTCATGAATGGTGCTATTTGTACATAGGTTTTAAGTTACTAGGATACAGACTGTGTTTTTAAATCTTGTATAATATTTCTGTGATACTTTTATAGTACAATTCTGGCTTCAGGAAAGTCTAGAAGCAATATTTCTTGAAATAAAAAGTGTTTTACTTTACCTGCTTCAGAGACGTCCAGATGATCCAGTTTTCCTCCTAATTAAGATTTATTTTAAAAAAATATGTTAACAGTTTCAATTTTAAGAATCCATCCACATTTAAAGCAATGGGTAATGAAATAACACACTACATTCTGTTAGTTATAAATTATTCCTGGAGATGTGAATAATATATATTTTTTGTTTAAGACATGCTGTGAATTTTTTTTTTTTTAAATTCCCAATTCATCCCATCCTTTCTTCCTTGAAGTCAACGCACTGAGATGCACAACCAGCGGTTCCCAGAAGTCAAGCAATGGTACACGGTGCCATCCCCTGCTTTGCCGCTTTCCCTCCTCCCTGCAGAGCTCACCCTATGACAGCAAAGTGCAGCAGACAGGACACAGAGGGCTTAATGAGAGTGGACCACAGGTCTCTAGTCAGGAGGAGTATCTCCTTGCACAACAGTCATCACAAAAGGGAATTTAGATTTCAAGGTAAACTCTCTCTTACTTGCACTCTATGTTCGTTCAGTGGCTGGTGAATAAGATGATTAGCTTCATATCTAAAACCAGCCTCTGAAGCTATGCTTCTTGAACTCTTCTTTCTTCTACACAGTCCTTGGAAACCGATGCTTCTGCAGGCATGAAGTTACAGGTGATACTTGTGGGAATCAGGAAAGGGGATCAATGGTTAACCTAAGCGTTCAAAAATCAGTCATCACAATGCTAGATAGACCCCTAAGAGATGTCCACCCCTGGAAAGTACACTGGGAAACACCGGACATATTTCAAAACAGGGTGCCGATCAGCCTGAGCCAGCAAGTTTGGGAGAACCTTAAGGACAAAGGCAAGTTGAAGCAAGGTCCCATACAACTACCTCTCATATCTTTGTGCAGGGAATTATCCAGTACCAACCACATGCCCTCCATAGTTTGAAAGTGCATTTCTTTGAAAGAAACAAGCAAGATACTTTCTTCTCTCCTAACACATGGATAGAGACAGAGAAGGGAATGGTGCAATAGTGTGGTCTGTCCATTCACCCCACTTGTCCTTCTTTCTTACGTGAGAGTTTAAAGTATTCAGGAAATGGAAGAGATTGCATCTTCCTCAGCTTGAAAGTGGTCAACCTTCCTTCTTCCAGGACAGTGCTCTGTCTTCTAAACTATCAGAAGCTTAGATAGTGCCCTATCTTCTAAACTAGGTGGGAGCCTTTTTTATAGCTCTTTTATACGAGTGTGGAAGGAAAAAAAAAAAAAGAGAGACTAATTCTGTAGCTAAGAGGTACAGAAAGCAATGAGCTCTGATCCTTGCTCTCTGGAAACATGCATCAAATATAAAACCAGACCAAAAGAAAGAGGCCAAAGGCTGTCATATCCCTAAGCATGTGTCCTAAGCAGTGTGTTGCTATCCCAATACATTTTGCATTTCTTTCTGTGCACTACTTCTTGTCCCATAGCTGAAGCCATTGAGTCCATGAGCGGCGCACGCTGTGACTGTCAGGAAGCTCTTACAGGCATCAGGCAGTTGCAGGCTCAGGAGGAAAATGAATGCCTAAATCTGTCTTCATGGGCAAGTGCTCCTCACAGCAGGCAAGGGGAGGGCCAAAAGGACGACCTTCCTGGCTTTTTCTGATCTGCAACTCAGTGGCAGGTGTGTCTTTTTTGAAAGGCAGTACATAGTTATCTGCTTTCTGAAGAAGGCCTGGAGCTGGACAGGAAGACCTTTAAGGCTTGCACATCTTTGGGTGGTGTCAACGTTATTTGAAACGCTTCCTCTGGGATTTCAAAGGCAGCAGCCAGTACTGCCCTCACACCCTTGGACTGTGTGAGACCTCTTACCAACTTAAAGCCTCCAAGAAAAGCAAAAATGGGTAATGCTTCATTTCCAGACCTTCAGACATGAGTTAGTTGCTGTTATGAGTAGGTAAATCCTTTTGGTCCTGAAGTGTTAATGCACACAAATAGGAAGGAAAAAAAAAAAATTGACAAAAAACTAAGGCTCTTGCATAACATTTAGATCATAGCATCATTCTGGAGTTCAGGTTTATGTGACAGCTGAGTGCAGGGTTTTTCAGAGTGCAGGTCTGGGCAGAGACATCCCCCCCACTCTCCCCACCAAAATCCCTTCAGATGCCTGCAGCTGTCTACACTGGCAGCCACTGAAGCACAGTACAAGAGGATCTGTGTGGTGAAACAGTTGGGGCCGAGAAGCCAAGAGCTGCAGCAGCCCTGTTCAGGGAGGATGCGCTCAGGACCCGTCTCGAGGCCTGAGCACCCATGGGTGGCTGGTGCCCACTAGGTGCAATGCTGTAATGAAACTTCCTCCCTTCATTTCAGCAAAAAGCAATCCAGTTTGTGTGCTGTGACACCATTTTTCAGTGAGAACCAATGTGCACTAAGTGGGGTACAAGCTGACGAGTCATTTAAAAAAACATATGTCGCACCTGAAGGGATGCAATGACAGCCTGAGCCACCTAGGAGCTGCCTGGGGTAATTTTACTCCCGCTCCGGCAGCAGATGTCAGTGCAGAGCCACACAACAGTGCCTCTCCTCGGCCCCTGCACCACCCCGCTGTGCTGCCAACCCCTGCCAAGGTAGCCGATTTATTCAGTTCTCAACTAGCTATGTTACCCTTGATGTGCTAGAAATCTACTGATGACAATTTCATCCACAGCACATTCCTTGGTTTAACAATTCTAGTCTTGGACACTGGGGACATTCAGGGGGATCTGCAAGATGCTTTTTTGTGAGGTTATATGTGTTGGAAAGGAAAACAGGTAAGTCTTACTTTGAACTTGGAAGTCAGAGAGGATGTGGAACCCACAGATTTCTCTGCCGTCCGTGAAACAGTAGCTCCTCCCTGGTTGCGCACATTGGCTGAATCCACGCTGCTGGCTGAGGGCTTGAATCTGGTAGGTGCTGTGCACACCACCACAGTTTCCGACTGTGGTCTGAAACCAAATGCACTTAGACACCTCAGAAAGACAAGCCATGTCCTGAACCAATGCAAATTCAGCTGCCCTGTGGCAGCAGAGTTTTGTTTGGTCATTGCTGGGGTGTGGGGGCTCGTAGTATTCACAGTGTATCGAGCAGTGGGGAAATTTCAAAGAAACAAGCCACAGCTCATCCAGTCATGAAACATGCACTACAGGTCAAAACACTTTGACTATAAAGGCTCAATAATGACACATCTAGAAAAATGTATTCAACTTCAACCTGCTGTTCTTTTGATCTTGAAAGATGAGGCTGCCTTGCGACAGAATTTCCATCCATGGATACACCTATGCCTTTAAATTAAAGTGAGTCCAGAGAGTAGAAAACCTAGCTCCAAAACCAAGTTGCATGAACAAAGTCACATCCACGCTGCTAGACCACGCTGGTCCCATCCACACTATCTAGCACTTAGCCCTGGGTCTCCCCTTGGCTCTGTGCTGATGTTCCTGTGGACCCAAAATATAATTTCCATTTGTTCTTATTTTTAAGCCTCTGTGGTAATACAAGGCCTGTGCTGCAACCACTAGAGCTCTTACAGCACGGTACTGCGGCGTGTGCTGCAGCCCCTGCAGTGTTGCATGAGGACATGGGGGTCCCTGACGCACACAGCCTGCGGTGTTGGGTGGCTGCAGGAACAGGGGGAACCAAACCTGGCTCAGCCACTTCTGACATGTGGGAGGTCTCTGTGGCATAGCCATTCCTCACCAACCACATGGAGGCAGTTCACTGGTGTGGTCCAAATCAGAGTCAAGGAGTGAACTAAGCACTAAGCAGTGTGGACATCAGGAGTACAGTCCTTGGGTTCATGCCCTGGCCCTCTTTCATTGAGCAGTGTAGATGCATATAGACTTGTACCCGATGTATATTTTACAACTGTCAATATCTATTTCAAACACATTTGTATTTCTTAGCATATAACTAATATCAATCAAATTAGTGCTAGAGGAAACGGTGGAATTTTAAAGTTTATTTCTGCATGATCAATACTTAGCTGTGATTCGGTGGTCACTGAATCCAGTAGAAAGATTTGGCTTTGACTGTGCACTAGAAGACCAAATAATTCATCACCTGATCCAGAATGACTGCACAGCAACCCACATACCTTTTTTGTCTCTTTCTTTTTTTTTTTTGTTAGAAATAAAACACACTTGATGATACACTATTTTTTATTTCCAAATATCAAGTATTCGAGTTTGTTTTGTAAACACATGTTTACAACAGATGCTGACAATAGATTTCATTAAATGATGTGTTACACAGCTTTAAAATTATTCTAAGCTCTGCTGAGAAATAAATACCAATTAAAAAACCCCATACAGGAGCCTAAAGTATGCAAAACAAACTGCATAAACCAATTAGTCTCTTTTTACCACTGCACAGCACCCACACGCTCATACGGTCAGACATACTCTACAAATTTCCTTAATATTCTAAACAGTTGCTTAATAATGAGTTTTTTAAAAACTAAACAGTTACAGGCAGTGTGCCCACTCCATGCTCCTAAAATACTACCCAGACTGTTACTGTTCTGCTTAAATCATTTGGTAGAGGTATGTACTGCAGCCAAGGGCAAAACTCCCATTTGCTCAACTGGGGAAAAGAGCAGGTCTTCTTTGAGGAAAGCCTTCATTCAACCATGGATCTCACTGACTCCAAATTCTTTTTTGGTTTTTTTTTTTTTTTCTACCAAAACTCAGTTCCGGATGATTTTGTACACTTTTTTTGTTTTGAAATTTCCCTCCATGA
Organism: Harpia harpyja; assembly: GCF_026419915.1. Taxonomy (NCBI): domain Eukaryota; kingdom Metazoa; phylum Chordata; class Aves; order Accipitriformes; family Accipitridae; genus Harpia; species Harpia harpyja. Next base: position 42,566,154 of record NC_068944.1, read on the forward strand.
CTTCAAATATGGAGTCTGTTACAGAGGTAAAATTTCTGACCTGTCAGTGGGAGGTGTACCTCTTAGTGCTATTTAGGATACAAATGCCTCCTCTGCATGAGCAGCCCAGGCACAATAACACAAAATAACTACCTTTGAGAATTCAAAATGAAAGGGAAAAATTTTGTCTTCAAGATTTTAAAACCAAAAACCTCTGTTTTAAATCATAGCTCACTTTAAAGTTGACCAGATTTGGCCTTTTTCCACTGCTAGAGGTAGAATTGGCTCTTATTCTACCTCTCTCTTTCTGGTATTCCATGGAAGAACATTACTATTTCAGATCTGAATCCTCAATTTAATTCAAACTAACGTTGCTTGGTTAAGGGGTCCCAGAATTTAGCCCAGTGTTTCTTGTCATTACTGTAGAATTTATTCTCAGCCTCTGCTTAAGCAAAGCCACTAAATAAAGTAACATGCTACAGCAGGATGAATACATCCTACATGAGATTTCTGTGGTCTGTGTAGCTATTACTTCATCTGTTAGCGCTGGGCCAAATCCTATACTGCCTCCTGAAATGACTTCCCCACAGAAGAGCTAGGTAAGAATTGGCCCAGCAGGAATTACAAACACTGTCTTTGCTGGAGCAGCCCAGACTTTAAGAACAAAAACACATGCAGTTGCATCACTGACATGTCTTGAATATGTCATTTAAGTCATAGCGAATACATCAAAAAATACTTCAGTACCTATTAGCACCACAGTGTTTCAGTCATTTGTCCAAAGATTATCAAGCTGTCTCACCCTTCCTCAAGGTGAACAATGTTTTGGATGCTTTTTGTAGCCCTTCATGAATTCCACAGCTTTTCACCTATTCTATATCATGAACAAAATGTTGTTAAAGGGTAACATTGTGACAACTGGTTTGAGACAGAAAAAATAAGAAAATACAGTACACACAACAGATAATGTAATAATTAGAAGAGTAGAATGGAACCTGAATAAACAAGCAGCTATTTCATAACACTTGAAACCAAGAAAAGTTTGGAGCTACTTTGAACTTGCAGAGCTATGTCTGTGTTTAAAAGGCTGTATTAAGTCAAAAGAAAATAGCTTATCTGAAGGACTGGAGCAGGGGTTGCTAAAATCCAGTTATTAACTGTAGTTAATGTAATGGATATGGCTATGGGATATGGATAGTGTTAACTGTGCTCCTTAATTTATGTAATATATTCTGTGGAAAGGATAGGGAAAATTTCCTTCCTGAGGATCAGGCAGGCTTTCAAACCTTTGGCCACATAATAACATGTATTAGTGACACTCAGTATAAAGAAGATGAATCATGTGAACCCTGGCCATACCTACTCGCTACATTGAAGGGTCCCTATCTCTACTCTGCGACAATGTTTACATGTAAGCTTTTTGAATTGTTATTTGTAAAACAAGATGTTATAAGAAAAAAAGAAAGCCCTAATTCTATACGAAAGAATGAATCTACCACCATGATGTCGACTGTCCATCTTCTAAGCACTCTAAAGGATAAAAATGTCTATAAAATCAAGTCCAGTACATGAAGAACCTGAAATGTGTTGATACAGGTTTAATTTCCAAGGGGCAAGTACTCTGTCCAAAGCAATGCCAATTCAGATTGCAGTCAAGGTAAATCTCTGTTACCAGGTGTTTTAAGCCCCTGGAAAGCAACCACAGCTGGATGGCTTCAGCTGGGGGAACCCAGACACTATGGCATGCAGCATGGCATCTCCTATGCTGTTGTAAAAGACACACTATTGAGAAAACAGAAAAAGATAAACTTGTTTAGGAACTATTTTGTCTTAGATCGCTGAAAACAGTAGTAGGAACCAGTGAACAATATAAAAGCTAAACAAGCACTTGATATCACTTAGCTCACACATGCTTGCTAAAGCTTGCTTGTTAATGTCCAGCTCTTCAGCGTCATCAGACTAATGAGGCTGAGAATCTGGCTCCAAAATAGCAGTAAGACACTTTGGACCTATTTATCATCAGTTTTATGTCAATATAACACGACAAAAACTGTGGTATTACACACAGAAACTGTAGTAAGGCAGCAATAATTCAGGCATTTGGGGGGAAAACCCGCAAGAACAGTACAGAAGGTGCTGACCCCTCTCCCAGCCATGCTGTCGGGAGTTACACAGAGCAGGCAGTGCTCCGCTCCATTTGTGCGGGATACTGAAAATGTATCACCTGAACCTCTAGGTCCAAATTCTATTGAAGGGCACAGTCCCAACCTAAAGCATTACTTGAGCAAATTCATTGGCTTTAAGGTCAGAAAGATGCCCTTATTTAATCTATCTCCCCACGTAACATACACATTTTCAGCCAGAAATTCATAAAATAGGCAAATGGCAGGAAGAGCTAGAATGTATCTTTGAGGATATCCACAAAATACTTTGAATTTGAATTCTCTTTGAAAACGAAAGCTTTCCTCCATTGCCAGATACATAAGCAGCCACACGTGAATGACACGGGAGTACTCGAGTGCTACTTTGTGCTATTCTGGTTACAATGATCACTGAATCCACGGGGGCAAAAACTCAGCATGGAAATTACTCTTTGGGTAAAGGAACTCCTTTTTGAATGTGGATGGGATTCAGTCCAATACTTACATACATGCATTATTTTTAAGTGCATTACTTAAGTACATAAACCTACAAACATATTTAAGTGCTCTGCTGGATCAGAGACATAATGAATGGTTAATGCTACGAATTAATAAGCTATATTTAAAAAAAAGAAAAGATATTTCTGAAAACACTACACTCAAGTGTTTGTAACTAATTTAGGGGCTTTCAAACTTACATTTCTAATACCTAGGAGGAGATTTGTGCCCCTACTTCACTTACAGAACAGCAAGTTCAGAGGAACTGCATGTTACTACATGCACTTTTAAAGATACAACGGCTGGTCAAAGAACTCGAAGTTTCCAATTAAATATAAATTGCACCATGATATTCAACATTGTTTCTTGCAGCTGCTCACACTGTACTGAAAGGATATAAAATGCCACCAGTTCCAAATTATACCATATTAGATCCAGTATGCTCATGGGGAAAAAGGGGGACCAAAACCTTAGAGCTTTTGCCTAGAATTAGAAATATAGAGTCCCACTCTCCAGATATTCCAGCTGAGACCACAGCCCCTGAAAGCTCTGCGAACCATCTCTTGAGGGTGCTGCACTGATAAGCACCCGAGGCCATGGCTACACCCTTTCTGAAGTTTTTCCCCTTTTTGAGGAAAAAAGGATGAATCGGAGGCTAAGCAGGGACAATCACCTGTTCAGTCAAGTCCATATATTGGGGCTACTTCTCCTCTCACGTTTCTCACTCTAAATCAGGAATAAGTGGTGTTAGAGAAAATTAGTCTGTCCTTGCGATGGCATGATGGCACTTTGTGGACTTGTAGTTAATTGTGAAGTGTCATTGCTCCGTATTATTCTTGGCTGGTTACCTGCAGGTAGATGACTTGGGTTTGCTAGCGAGAGCAGCCTGTGGGTGAGCAGGACCTCTGCTTTACTTTTTCTTGTGCTTGCTGCTAACCAAACTTCAGTGTTTGGGAGTAGAAAAGAAAGGTGGCAGAAATTACAGGTTAATGGAATTTTATATTCTGTGGTCAGAGGATTTCACAGCAGAAAGACAACATGGCCACCTTCACTTGTTGATAGATAAAGGTCCTTCTTTCTTCTTGTGAGCTGGTTTAGCACCACATGTTGATCATGACTACTGCCAGGGGTGCACACTATTTCTCTGGCGATTCTGATTCCTTCAGCAATGACAACCTCAGAAAATAGCCTTTGTTCAGCAGGTCTCAGTCCATATTTCAGTCAGTGTTGACAAGGAACTGACTTCTCTAGGAAGGTAATGTGTTTCCCCTGCATGCCTTTATTGGCTTAGTTTAGACTGTTACAGCTTACTCACAATAAAGCCTCCTTCAGGAATCAATCAAAAACTGGCCAGAGTTTGGGTTTTCTTTCTTTCAGAGGATGCTGATTTAATTAAATGATTTTGTAGAAATATATTCATATTGTCAAAATTATCTTTATCAAAAAATACTAACGATTTTTTATGTTACGTTTTGCATATAATTCTAGAAGGGAAATTAAGAGGCTATTGAATGTATGTAAACAAGGCTTTTTCAGTATTTCCAAAGTGAACATCTTTCCCTCTACATTCCAGTTTCTCAAACGTTTCAAAAGATGAATGTTTTTAGATGTGTGTCAGGATTTCCTAAAAAGCAGGTGGTCTCCATCCCAACAAGCTCTGAATTCCCTTGAAATCAGCTCAGAAGCAGCAGCAGTTGCAGATGTGTCACTTCTATCACTCTCATTCTCTGACATCAGTGTCAGCTCCTGACAATCCTACAAACCTAATCTGCTCTCTCTTGTTATTCGCATGGAACAGAAGCACACACAAGGCATGAAATGGAATAGATGAGGATAGATGATTCATCTCCAGCCTTTTATGATTCCCTAAATGCTCTGTTTCTGAGGTATTTGAAAAGATTGTCGCTCTTTACCTCACCCTGTGCTGATTAAAATGGGTGAGTGATTAAAATGGATGGGTGATGTGCTGCAATTACACTTTGTCCTACTGCTTTGCTTCAATTTTTGCCATGGCTGGAATTTCTTGGTGCAAGAAGCATTGGAGACTGGAGCAAAAGGAGATGTTTTTGTCATCTGTTCTGATCTCCTATGGCAAAAAAATATACTCAGTACCTTTGAGCCAAGGAAATTTATTCCTTGGGATGAGAAGTGTAAAGGTGAACATCTCAGGTGGCACATGCTGACTGAGGATGTATTGTACCTGGTGGCTGCACAAGGGAAAAGAGTAGTTCTCAGGCTTGACCCCAAAAAGCTATTAATATGTACAGAATAACAGGAGGTGATTAAAATGATATTCCCCTACGTTGTAGTTTGGGGTAGAAGCATCTGAGTTTGCAGACAGAGAGAGTGGGAATCGTTACAAGTCACATAAATGGACTGAGACATTCTGAAATAAGCAGCCACCATTTGAAGAGGGGAACCAGCCCCATGGGTCGTCCCATGTGCCAGTTGAGAAGAGCCAGGGGACAAGGAAAGGCAGCTGGCAAAGGAGAAGAGGGAAATCTACTCTTCCCAGGACAACCTAATGGATGCCAAGGAGAGTACTGTCTTTAATTTCAAGGACTTGGTTCCACATAATGTTTGATCAACTTACATATTATAAATTAAAAATTAAACCAGGAATAACTCCGTTCAAAAATATGTAGAAGTTCTGCTCTTTCTTATTTATTTTCACACAAGCTCTCTACATGGCAAAATCCAAACCTGACTATCACTGAGACCTCTTAAAGAGTTCTTTTAATTTCCTAAACTCCTAAGACCTTCCCTGCAGGGCAAAATACAGCTTTGACTTCCTAGTGTCCACCTGAAATCAATTCTCTGCCCTTTGAGACATTATTAGTACATCATAAGCATGGCACTACAAAGCCTCCAGAGCAAGAAATTAAATGCCACGTACATTTGATTAGAAAGTTTCAGCATCTCCTGAGGAGAAAACACACTACAGTAATTTGGAATAAGCAAAGGCCACATCGTGTCCTGTGGGTCCAGGCTTGCAGACAATTTCTTTTCTTAGATCTTCCCCTGGAAGGGCAAAGGAGAGACGACTCACCCTTTGCCTTCACAGAAGCTTTCAATGAAGCTGAGAAAAGGAAAAGCGGCCACGTGTGGGACAAACCATACAACTAGGACCTCCAGGCCTGTCTCACCAGCCTGCCCAGCCCCGGGCAGCGGGAGAGGCAGAAGTGGGGCAGAAACAAGAGGGACCCGGGGTCTGAGCCAGCACCCCTTCCCCAGCTGTCCTTGGTGGCAGGCAGCACAGCACCCCGGCGGTGCCGGGAGCGGAGGGGAAAGCCTCGTAGGCTTGCAGCCTACTTGAAGGGTCTCTCTGCTCACTCCTGCAGCAGGCAGCGAGCGGTGCCAGCCCGAACCCCGCACCATCGCTGGCTGCGAGGGGCCTGCCGGGTCCCAGGCGGCCACTCAGGCACAAAATGAGGCAATTGGCTCTCCCTCGAGATTTTTTCACCGAAGCTGAACTAGACGGGCACACGTTTCTGAAGGACAGCCAAGCTCTTCCTGTCAAGCTGTAACTGGTTATTTTTTCTTCTTCAGGAAAAGATTGGATTTGGTGCTAATAATGACCACCTAAATAACATTACAGAAACATGCACATATCCGCTCTGGTATGTGTGTACGATTCCTACATCTTAATGTTATTATAGATTAATACTGAAGTTTTTTTACTCCAAGCATTATACTTCCCTAGCCTGTGTACTTCGTGAAAAATGACTACATCCCATCAAATGAAAATTAATGCGTATTTTGACAGGATAAAGATATTAACAACTCAACATTTGCAAGCACTACCTGATGCATAACTTTTGTATGGCTTAACATGTTACTAACAGTACTTTAAACCTTATGTTCTTTTTTAGTTTAATGCTTATGTCTGAAAATAGCCCCTTTCAAATTCAGTTGCAGTAATGTCTTTTAAAGCAAATGTTAAACTTAATTTGCTGCACATAAAATTATCCAAATAAGTTGCATAGTTTAAAAAAGTTCAGTTGTGCTTTGTAGCAGAACTCACAGTAATTACTCATCTCAAAAATATGATTTGTGGATATGAAGTTGACAATACATTTAAGCATTTTTGTGACTTCTAGACATCAACAATATGAGTTTTTGTCACTCTTCCACTGACTTCTGCTGTTCATAATACCTCACCCTTACATGACATTAGATCAGAGCATGGACATTTAATGGACACATCTGAAATAATTACAAACACAATTTTTAAAACTCCATTGTCGGGAGGGTAGAAATAAGAACTTGGGTTGGTTTGAGGTATCCAGCCCTCAGGAACATACTATGGTTGTTTACATTAAGCTTTGTTGGTTTTATCACATGTTACATTTAGATTAAAAATAGAAGGCACAGGTGTTTTACAAGGCGCCGTAATTAAGTCAACCAACAAAACTAAATATTACATTACCAAGCCAGGGGTCTATATCTCAGCAGTGACTTCTTCCAATGCATTTTCATTTGAGGAATTTATTGCTTCTGAAAAAGGGCCGGGGTATGTCTGTGCTACGCAGTTCATTCCTTGTGCCACACTGATGTCTCCTCGGGAACTGAAGGTAGGGCAGGATCTAGTCCGTGCATAGTTTTGTTGGGGTCCAGCTTGGCCAACCATCTCACTCACAGTGTTCACTGGTGAAGCCCTCCATCTCTGTCTCTGCAGTTGCTCTTCTTTACACTTAATGGAATACCAGGCCAGAAAAATAAAAAAGAATCCAACAAACTTGAGAGCAGCTGCCAACCCAAAGTAGACAAAACGAAATGAGGTGACATCGTATTCCCAACAAGATCCTTGTATGCCGCAATCCTGTTGCCAAAGCATGCACGTGGTGTCAATAACAGCCCCAAAATAAATTGGAGTGGGAATGTAAGCTGAAATAAAAACAGCAACAGAAATACTATGTGTTAGCATATAGTGGAAAATGTCTAAAGAAACTATATGCCTTAGCCAAACAGTGTAAAAGTCGAGAATTTTTGAGATTTCCACACCGCTGTTCTCACATGAAACATAAAACATGGAAAACTGGTCCACCGATCTTCCCACCAACGCTACTTAGCCCACACATGAAACATACCACAAAGAGGAAAGAATTCAAGCAAAGAAGACAATGTAGCAGCACCTCACAACAGGTACTGCTTCAATCTGCCATCCCCAGACAGCTCTTCTTGAACGACGTGTCCCCCAAAAGAAAATCCAATGTTGCTCTCAGGAAATAAAATACGGGAGAGGAACAAAATACAGCATTATCTCCAGAGTGTCGCTTGCTGAACATCCATTGCCCATGAGCTGGGAAAGGGCAGGAGTTACTGCTTTAGATTCAGGAGAAAAAGTCCCAAAGACAGCAAAATGTTTCTCTTACTGAAGATGGATGGAAGTGGTGAGACCACTAAAATTGTATATTTTCTTTTGAATAGATCTTCCTCAGAAACAGACTTTAACTTCTAAAGCTGCTAAAAATGCAGTCAGCCCATTGAATGCTCCTGCTTTCTCCAGAAATACGACACCTTTAAGACAAGTCAGAAACATCCTTCCTCAAAGACAACTTCCAGATGCAGCTATACAGGCTTCTTCTCTTGTTCTCTTAGAAAATAGTCCTTGCTTCCTCTAGTCATAAGTTTTGTAGTAGCTGAACACCTGGAGTCTTCTTTATAGGCAGGATTTTAGAATTTCAAAAGCTTGAAAGAAACTACTTTGTGGAATAAAGACTTTTAACATGGACTCTTTTTGCTTTGAAACATTTGAAATTAGACATTAAGTAACAATTGCTTCTTATTTTAAAAATGCAAAGAGCTATTGTTATGGCTGAAAGCAATAAAAATCTTTCTAAAAAAGAAAAAATCCTTATAAAATAATATTTAGTAACTATTAATTTTTAAATAAAATTTGAAACTGTAAAAATGTCTCTTTCTGGGACAAAAATGTTCTAGAAAGTCAGTAAAAAAAAAAAATTAAATACATTGTCAGCTACAACGTTTTCAGAAGCTATTAATTTTAGGTTCCTAATACAATTAGTCAGGTAATTAGTTGCAGATTTAGTACTTTTATGGTACATTTAAACCAAATATGGCGAGCCTTTATGGAAATGATGAGTAACTGTAAGACTTACCAAGAGTTCGTAATAAAACAAACTGCATTCCTAGTGCAAAGGGCCGCTCTCCATCTTCCACAGACCTAGCAGGCAAAAAGAAAACTCTGAAGTTGTAACAGATAAGAATTGTGGTATGTCCTGGCTCTACCTGCTGGCTTTTTTCTGAGCTATAAAAAGTCTTTCTCTAAATTTCTTCCATTTAGCTTCTAATATTGTTAACTCTTATTGCCAGGAAAAAATACAGCCAGCTCCTCCCGTCCCTGCTTAATCAAAATCTCAATCATGCCTTTTAACCTTTCTTTACCTGTGTAAGCCCTGAAGAATTTCATCCAAACCCATTAAGGAAATTTAGAGAGTCCATCCAAAATGTTTATGGCTTCTCATGACAGTTTCCTATTATTTCATATAATGTCTTGCTTTATTTTCTTCATCTTTTTCAGATAAATTGGAATTAATGGAGAATTAAGTTGCTGTAAGCTATACTCGGCTTCTGAATTTAACGGATCTCTGCATAGTATAATCACTTTGGAGATACTTTAGGAAAAATATCAGTAGAAACATCCAAACAGTCTCTTTAAACACCATTCCTTTTCAACACAAGTAATACAAGATTTCCTCCACTGGTTTCAAAGGAAAAATGTCAAGCTTTCGAAAGACTGAATACAAAGTAATGATATTCCACAGTGCAACTACAATTTTAGTAAACCACCAATTTTCTTCTGATTTAAAAAATATTTTTAAATCTTAACCTGAAGGTCTGAGATTAACATAGGCAGCTTCTAATGACATTGAAATATAAGATAAAAACACACAAAAATACTGCAGTCAAAGGGGTGCAACTGTAAAATCAAGGTTTTGAAGTCAAGCACTCACTCAGAAATTGAGAAATCGGAGAACCAACTTGGGCCACAAATCTTGGACCGATGCACTGTGCAAAATATGTGGTTTGGGACAGTGGGTGTCACTGTTCATGTGTGTGGGCCACCCTTTTTTTTATGGGACATTACAAAATCCTGCTGGAGATGTCCCTTATGCACCTCACTATTGTGAGGCTCACTGCAATATTAATGTTCACTGATTGTAGTTTACCTTTGCATAATTGCAGTGCAATGACAATGGGTTTTTATTATTATTATTGTACAGGTGGGAAACCCAGAGAGAGAAGGAATAAGGTCAGAAGTCTCTGAATGGCGCTGTGCACACAGCAGTTGAGCTAAGGCGGCATGAGCAACTGGAAGTCTGATGTGCCCACTCCTGAGCACTTGGCTTCACAGTCCTAACAGTGATCCTTGCACCCATTTTGTAGATTTTTTGAAAAGCAAACTGGAAGACAAATTCCACCACATGACATGGCACAGTCCTCCATGTGTCAACAGCAGGCTCCTGCATAAACCCTAGCCACCTGAGCTGAAAAAATGACAGCAAGGGAGTGCTCGTCCTTGCTGGGGATGAGACACAGGTGCCTGCCAGAGGGTTTCAGAGCTGTGCTCCCAGCTGAGCCTAAGGATAGCAAAGCCAAGTCCTGATCTGCCTCATGTTTTCTAAGGCTTCATGACCTATTACAAAGATCTACCGTTATTATTTTTATAGGGGGTCTAATCGTGGGCAGCAGCAGAACATCAGCAGTCTCAGAATATCAGAGTGAAGTTGTAAAGACAACACTACTAGGAGAAATCCGACTTGGTTGGGAGGACCCTTCTCGCAGAAAGAAAAGTCCTGAGACTGGTTTAAAAAAGCTCAGTTTGGAAAGAGATTTTACACAAAACCAGGTCAAAAGGTGTCTCTATGTTAGCAGTTAATGCAGCTCAAGAGAAGCAAGTTTATACAGCTAAACAGCTCATGCTGAGGACCTGACGTCTACCACCACAAGCATTTCAGGTTTTGTAGGGATTTACTTCAAATCAGCTCTAACCTGGTCCCAGGGACTGAATGCCCATTTGCATCTGGATCATTTTGGGTGTGCTTCTGAAGAGCATCTCCGAACACTGGAACAGGCTTCCTAGAGAGGTGGTCAATGCCCCAAGCCTGTCAGTGTATGGACGATGCCCTTAATAACAGACTTTCATTTTTGGTCAGGCCTGAAGTGGTCAGGCAGTTGGACTAGATGATCATTGTAGGTCCTTTCCAACTGAAATATTCTATTCTATTCTATTCTATTCTATTCTATTCTATTCTATTCTGTTCTGTTCTGTTCTATTTCTATTTCTATTTCTATTTCTATTTTATTTCTATTTTCTCTATCTTCCAGCTCATCTCCGTCCAACAGGAACTCAGTTCTTGAACTCTGAGAGCTCTTCAGCTTCAGATTCCAAACCAAACTGACATCTTTAAACCATTCTCTTTGTCCTTCTGTTACCAGTAGAACAAATACCTATGGGTGTGCTTTGTAAATCCTAGTAAATAATTACCTCATTTTCCTCTAATTTTTCCTCCTCCTCTTCTGACAACAGCAACATGTATTATACAAATACAAATTTATTTTAGCAGATGACCATATTCTGTTTTTTCAGCTCACTTTTTTCTTTAAAAATCAGGCTGAAGTTCACTTACAGAAGCTGTATTTTAAATGGATGGAGATGTTACAGAGAGTGATAATGTTTATCCGACCAGATGGCAGAGATGGGAAAAGCCAGTCCAAAACCCTGAACACTTTTTTCCAAATGGACAAATAGATGACACTACCTTTCCCTACAAAGACTGTGTTGTTCTCTATCCTTAAATGACCATGGTGACAACAATACTACTACAGTACAAGTTCAAAATTCTTGTGAAGAAAAAAAGTGAAGAGTCAAACACAGGCATGTGGCAGGAATGAACAATTTTAAGAAGAGAAAAGGATAATTTTAAATACTAACTTTTTTTCATTTGCATTTGAAAATCCAAACCATTGCTCTAAGAAGGCTGAAAATTTCTTCAGGAGTAATCATTTTCTTACATGACGTTTTTACTTGTTCTCTCTTTATAGCGCCTGGAAATAGCTGGGCACTTCATGTTTCCTAAAGTGTATTATCATGTTACATATTCTAAATACAAGCAAGTTCCACCCTATCCATGTCAGCCCTATTCTATTCATTTTTTAAGGATACATAAGCTTGAAGAAGTTTGGCTGCATTGCCCCAGCCTCTTCTGACACAGGCACTGGTGATAGCAGGCACAGTAAAAATAATTAAAAAACCATAAGTGAGTTCTCACCTCAGTGTCACTATGATTGCTGACGGCTGGGCGCACGCTGTTATAAGGGTAACAATGAAGAGAAATATCAGGAACGGGATAAGTGTGTTGCAGGTTCGATCACACTTCCCAGAAACAGCATAGCCGTTCTCATTCAGGTAGGTTTTGACAATAACCAGACGGAGCTGACTGCGCTGGCCCACTGTTGGCGGAGTGATCACCTGGCGACTCTGGACACACGCACATTCTGTGTAATTTCTTACCTGGGGAGAACGAAAAAGAACATTTCCACATGAAAAACCCATACAAGAAAGACATTGCACAGACACATGGTACGACAGTCCCATAGTACTTCTCAGTCAGGAAACTTCTGCCTCTAGCATCACTACCCCAAGTACAAGCGAGGTTACCACCAAGCATTTTTAAAGCTGGCCAGGACTCTCCATGATGAGATTGCCTTTCCATTGCTTTATTTAGGCTGAGTTTAAAAAAACATTCTGGAATATTTTTGGAAAATTCTGCTGAAACAATTCAATCACTTCTGACAGGGAGGCTGGAGAAAAAGTTTAGTTCTATTGTATTACAAAAACTGTGAGGAAACACTCTTTAAGCAGCACTGACAATGCCATATTCTGGAATTTGGCAGGCTGTTGACTTGCATATTCAGGAGGTGTCTTCTGCCATCTCAATGTAAGTCTACCCAGATTTGGCCAAAGAGCAACAAGCTGCACTTCACGCTTGGAGCCCAGGACCTTCCAGCTGGATGTGGGTGTGGATGTGGATGGGATGTGGACAGGAGCAAAATCAGAGAATAAGGGGAAAGCAGAGACTTAAACAGTGAGACTGGAGGACATGAGGGATCCCTGAATGGACAAAGAGGCTGAAATTAGGATGAAGAGACTGAATATAAAGAAGTGGCATTTCACAGGCAAAGGGCACCGTGATTTGTGCAAGGTGAGAACGAGCTAGATCAGAAATAGCTTCCTGTCACGTTTATTTTACTACTTTTTTCAACAAATCTAATGGCAAAGGGGTGTGCAGCAGATCAGAATGCTCCAGTGCTAGAGAAGAAACAGGTCAGGACCCATGTAATGCTACAGGAAGGAGTTTTTGGTTTCAATGTTTGCATTCATAAAACCTAGGACCACACATGCACTGAAGCTACATTGCAAGACCATCTAAGGTTGTAAATTTAAGCACTTGGACATCAGGAAATATCCAAATTATGGTTGCTTGTCAACTTTAATGTATACCTTTGTATGTGTTCATGCTATGATGTAGCCTCACATTTTTTTCCCATGGGTTTTAGCTGAACATCTTAATAATATATCAATTTATCCAGTATTTTACCTCCCATTTTCAAAATGCAGCTCCAGCTATTTTTTTCCTCACACTAAACATACATTCCACCACAAAGGCAGTGTGACTCTCATTTCATATGGATTTTTCTATCACACTCACTGTTATGGCTTAACTCTTTCTAAAAGGAGTAATTTATCTTCAAAACAGTTATGAGATGAGGCACTGATGTTGTTATCTCAATTTTGTAGCTAAGTAACTGAAACAGATCAAAAGTTTCACAAATGTGGGTGACTAATCTGAGACACTCGGGATCCTTTTTTTCAGAACATTTTCCATTATATACAACTTAATATATTCTGTGTGTAACTTTTCATGCCTTCAGATACAGATTTAGGCACTCAGTGCTTCTAGAACTGGCACTTCTGGTTATTGCTCATGTCCATCATCCAGAATATGAAGAATGCAAGATTAACAACCAACTGGGAGAAGTTTTGTTCAAGTGACTTGCCCAACATCACTTAGGAATGAAAGTAGTGACAGAATCCAGTTTCCCAAGGCAGCACTCCACTCTCTAATATCACCTGAGTATCTGCTTTCTTCCTACAGTCCCTCACCTTAATCTCCTTATGCAAATGCGAAATAGGCATCCTACAGAAAATAGTCCTCTTTACTACACAATCTTGGTTCAACACCAGAGAAACCAAGTCTGTGTACCAAACGAGACAGACATGACACAACAGAAATGCTGGAGTATAGGAATATATATATATAAAACAGGTATGAACTGTAGACTGGCATCCTTTTCTCCTACTTCCAATTTTTAAATGGTTAATTTTGAAAACACTGTATGTTATAAACTTAAATCCCAATGTTATAGGTTAGCAACATTTTGTGTGTTACACAGTGGCACAAGCTTACATTTGTTGTTTTTAATAGTACCCTACATAAAGCATTATTTAATGAAGAAATGCATTTTCCTACCAATGTCAGCCCTATTCTATTCATCATTAGCTACCAAGTTAAAACTTCAGGCCATGAAGGATCTTTTCTTAAATCATAAGAGGAGATGGTACATTTCAAAATCTGTAGTGAAAAGCACATACTCCCAAATAACCTCCCTACTAAATGAATTAATAGTGCCAGTTTGATATCAGGTGAAATGTAGCAAAGATCAAACCTATGTCTCAATCCAGCAAAGCACAAGTAAGACTTATATAGACACTGAAAGTTACCCACAGGCTCACATCACAGGATTTTTGAATTGGGCCAAAGCAATTTTCTAATAAAAACCAGCAAGATGATACTCTAAAAAAAAACTGTAAGGGAAACTAATCTGTTTTCAATGCCATCTGTGTATGAACCTGCATTTTCAGACCATTACCCAGTCAACCTGAGAAAGCACAGCACTGGACCTAACACCCTTGTGCTTCACAGGCTGGCTCAAGACTGCACTGGTACATTATAAATAAGCTTTCTGGAAAGCACAATCAAGTCCTGAGAAAATCAATGTTTACATTACTTCCTGTCTTTCTTAATTATCCTTTTTTAAAGGACAGGTTTGCAACAGAAGAATTTAAGAGTTTGGGTTTTGTATGGAATGAGCACAACCATAATGCTCTGTTGATATTTAGGTCCAATTCTACTTTTCAACTGTTTTCTTGTGCCCAGTCCTAGAAACTGCCAAATTTCCATAGTGGGATTTTACCAGCAGGATGCCCTTCCCCAGTCCAGCATAACTGGAAGACTGGGCTGTAACAGGCAATGCATTTCCAAAAAAAGAAAAGGGGGGATGCTTGCACTAGAAACAGAGCAGTCTTCAATCTGCATCAGTCCCAAGGGGCGACTCGCGGGTTATATGTGGGTGGGTGGGTGAAGCACTTACCCCTGTGCTATGGTTTCCACCATTGATGCAGCCAGCTAGGCAAGGATTAAAATATGTTATTCCATCTGATCCACAGACGGGCTCGTACTCATGAATCTTACATCCGCAGTTAACATTGCAGCTCCCAGTCAGATTCCTGTGGGCCATGGCAAGAGTGGGACTGAAGAAAGGAAAAAGAACATGCTAGTAGAGCAAGCACAGATATCCTGCTGTTCAGAGGGAGAAAACATCCTACTTACTAACACTGGAACTCAGAACTGATTATCAGAGAAAGACAGCATTACCTCTAGGTTATGTACATGATTTAAACAATATAGAAGAACACCCAAGGCATCTCTGCCATCAACTAAAAACACAATACAAAAATAATACCAAAGTTTGAAACTTCTGTCTTATTTGCCTAGGTAGTAGTTGCATTTTTCCCCTGGTTTTTTTTTCCTTTAAGAGTTAAGACACCACTATTTTATATGTCTATGCTAAGCTGCAGCAATTTGGTTTTGATTACTAGTGAAGGGCTCAGTGACTAGATGTAAGCATTATGTGAACTAACAGGCATCTCCTCCCACATACCAACAAGTGTTCAGAAAACTTAATGCTTGTATTATTTATATGTATATGTTAAATCTACAGGAAGCTCTCTAGATCTGGAGGAGTGCTGTGCTTTTACTAAATGTCTGTAGAAGAACCACTACTCGGCTTCCCCGGACCATTCCCCAAAATCTTGCCAAAGCTCAACTTTCTAGGTCCTCCCCAGAAGGGTTTGGCAGTATGCTCAGAAGGAACTAAAGGGAATTCAAAGCTGAAGGACACGCACGCACCAAAAAGCGGGCTCTTCACTATCTACCACTGCTGCTCCAAACAGGTGGTTGACCAGATCTCAACTGCCACAGCAGGGAACTGCATCAACTCTTCACTGGCAAGCACCATGCCAGCCTGGGCACGTCTTCACCACAGGATGAATGCACAAAGGGACCCCAGCCAAGGCAGCAGCTCATGGCACTCATTGAGCTCAGTGGCTCATGTAACAAGGCTCGAATGAAGCACTGCGCTGAGACAGCTACAGGTCTCTCCCAATGCACCCTCTCCTCCAGCAAACACCTCTGCATGGCACGTCTGGCCCCTGTCTGGAGAGAGCATGTCATTTGGAAGCAGTTTTGGTCCCCCCAAATGGCACTGCCCTGGGTGCTGGGAGTCCCAAAGCAAGACAAACTCCTAAGACAGAACCAATACCTGATATCCTGAGCTGCCAAGGGGCAGCCAGTATGAACCACTGAGTGCCAGTGTGCAACTCATGGCTGGAATCGAGATTTTATAAACATATAATCCCACTGTGTCTCTACTTTACCGTATCAGTTGTACCACTGCAGCTCAATCCAGAAGTGACAAAGGCCTTAGTAATAGCAGCGTCCATATCTGCAAGACCACAGACTCTTCATGAGAAGATGATGGGGAAAAAAAAACCCACTGATCAAATGGTGCTTTTTGCTACCAGTAGCCAACTCTGGTTACAACTGACCACCAGCTGTCATCATCACAGGCTTTGACTCAGGTTGACTAAGTCACACAGTCACTAAATTAACCAGCTCCTGTCTTATGTACCATATCACTTCAGCCCTGCCCAAAACAACTCCCAGGTCATTTAAAAATGCCCAGCTTTGGGCACAAACCCTAGAGAAGACACACAGCTACTCCCTGTGCTGAAGGAAAGCCGAAGGTGACACTGGACTTTTAAAATTCCTGGATAGGGTAAGGGCTTGAGTACAAAACAAAGGAGGAAAAGCGTTAGCAGGCACAAGGGCAATCTCACTGAAAGAAAAGAATATTAAAAACTCCTACATAACTGTATATAAAAATTCTGATTATAGAGAAACAGAGAGAGTTAAAATGAAAGAGTTAAAGAAAGTGGATACCCATTTGTTCCCAAATTAAAAACAGACTGGCATAACTTGACCCAGTGTACATAGAGCTAATATCAGAGGATGTAAGGTGTCAATCTCTATTACCTAGAAGCTCCTCATTAATGAGGAAGTAGTTGATGATCATAGCATATTTTTCTGACAAATAACTGGTCTGAAATGCCATTTACTTTTAATGGGCATATTTTCTTGAAAACCTCAGATTAGTTTATAAAGAGCTACTATACTATCTTTGGCCCTTTCAGTTACTGCGATTGCTCAGATGAGTTTTGTAGCATTGCTTTTTTTCCTTGGTTGGCTAAAGACTAATTGAAAATTTATTTTTGCATGTGTACATTTTCTGTGAGAGCCTTTAAATGAAAATGGTTGTTGAGACCGTGGTTGCCTCTTCACCAGTATCCTGTCTCTAACAGTAGCCGTAAGAACATGACTAGGGAAGAGCAAGAACAGGGCAAGTAACTTCCCCAAGAAAAGTATTCTCTCAGCCTCTAACGAGTTTCAGCCCAAAATATTTTCTAAGTCTGATGTGGTTTTTTAGTTAATAACCCCCCCTTTTTTCCCCTATACTTTTCCCATTAAGATTACATTTTTTGCATCTACAATATCTAACAGCAAGGATTTTTTGAAAGTCCACAGCCTGTTACACAAGCTGTTGTTTGCTTTGAATCTGGCTCCTGCTAGCTTTGTCTGACAGCCCCCACTTCTACTACTTTGCTTGTAAATTCTGAACACATGAAGGCTCCTGAAAAAATAAACTTAAGGGAGTCCTATGGCCAGCATGAAAATATTTGCAAGCTCTAGTGAAATCTTGTAGTTGCAATTAAATAAGCCACATCTAATATTAACTAATCTAATCTAATCACATCTAGTGTTACCTGAAGGCATTATGCTAGAAGGTACCTGAAGGTATAGGCTTAAAGTATTACCTTTTATCCATACTATTACAGAACATGCTAGCTCAGGTACCAAAAAGAAAATAACTGTTCCGCTTAGACATATATGCAGACACACTTTGAAATGTAGGTTATTTTCTGCTGCCATTATGCAGCCAAATTATAACAAGCATGAACTTTTAAATGACCCATATTATATTTACACCTATTTTTACTACACTTGCCATGCTCTCTGTCTTGTTTCAGGTTGCTAAATTAATAAGTGCAAAAGCAAGAGTCTGCAGTGTGGTTTATTGCTGGTTCAATTTTCTGCATCTGATTTGGAATTTCATCTGGGTTTAAAACACTGCCAGCAACATGAATGCATTGAGGCAATGGAAAAGTTACCTGAATGACATTATTCATACCAATCTACTTCCAAGTGATAGGGTTAGCTGAGGCTAGAGACCCTAGGTCTTATTTCCTAAATACCTTTCTGTCTGAAGAAATCACGGTTCCCGAATTCTGCACCCATGCTCCCTCTTCACTGCATAAGGTGATTCCAAGCTACTGAAAACTGAAAAGCAGCTGATATCAACATTTTCACCTGAAGCTTCTCCTGTTACTCAGGAAAACTCCCATTTTATTATGTTACTTTCTGTCATAGCTGCACTCCAGGCTTGTAAGTGCTATCTTGTGTCTCAAAGTACCCAAATGTTAGGGACTGCAATATTCAGTATTGCAATGCAAAAGTTTTTCAGAAGAGGGCCAGTTTCAAACCACTTATTTTATGGGCTGTAATTTGCAATACCTAAACCTGAAAGTTTTTAGTCCTTCCAGATGCCAAAGTCAGAAAGGCAGGTTCTGTAAGGAATCAAGACAGCTGGCACTCCTGAAGATCTCAAAAAATTCAGAACATGGAAGTGGGGGCCTGACCTCCCTCCAATGCCTTTCTGACTGGCACTCTGGCCAGGGAAGGTGAGATGGGAGCCGAGAGTGATGGCAAGACCAGATCAGAATTGGGTGTACAGACAATGATCACAGCCAGACTCAGTCCAATGATCACACAGCAAGTCCAAGAGAAAGGAGGGGCAGGCCCTCACCTCCAGCTTTCTTCACAACAGCTCTTAGCAGTGACAGAGCTGACCCTGGACTCAGCCAGCTGAATTCCTTAACTCAGGTGACCAAGCTCCTAGAAGTGGGGGGACACACACTCTACACCCTGACACTGTACAGGAATACCGGTGCCCGCTACAGATAGCTCAGTGAGTTCCTACACACAGAGCAAAAAGCTGCCCCTTGGTGCTGATAGCCTTCTCCAGACACACCACACTTCATGGATTTGTAACATCTCTTCTGAAGTGGAGGAGGAAGCTTCCTCCTCTTCATCAGCTCTGCAGTTGCCTGAGGTAGGCACACTGGGGTTCCAGGTCCTCCTCAACCTGATGGGGTTCAAACCTTCATCTCCTTGATGGTATTCTTATCAGCAAGCTCCAGAATGGCATCTCTTTCCATCCTTCCTGCCGAAGCTCAACATGATCTCAATCCTGTCCATGTCTCCTCATCAGTAACTCTCTACTGCCATATCTACAAGGAAATCCTGGAGCAGGGACCAGGACTGAAGCCATTTCTTCCAATGGAAAACTCCTTTCAGAAGGTTTTAGTTAGCTTCCTCTCTTGCTTACTCTTTTTTCTTCTGCATCTCTATACGTTCCTCTTTTTTTCTCCTTTCTCTTTCCTTGTATCCACCATCCATTTGTGCAGTGGTTATGGTGCTCTTGGGGACATCAGGAGTTCAGGGTCAGATTCTCTCTGACTAAATAGCTGGACAGAGGTTACCACACAGAAGGTGGGCAACTCTTGTAGCAACCAGTTTCCTGACTTCCTAGCAAAAACCCACTATCAGGCAGTTCTTATCTCCTCCACAATAACTGTTAAACTTAGTAGCCAATGCTAATAAAGTGGTCATCAGTGGGAAACAAGATATACATCCCTTATTGATTTGGATATATTTCAGATGCTTCCTTCCCATCTTTAAGTCACAGAAGCTTAAGCACCTGCACCTACCTGGCTCCCTGAAACCACACAAGAGTCTATGCTTGGTCACTTGGAGAACTCTGGCCAAAATACAAACAATAGCTTATTTCAGTTCAGTAGTCCTTGAGAATAGGTGACTATATTAGTCTCTGGGTTTTGGAAACAATTCACCTATTTCAGACATGTCTCAAAGTCCTTCTTCAGTCAATGCTCTCCTCTACCTTCTCCAGAGTGGTCACAATGGCAGAGATCCAGTTTAGCTCAGAAGACAGGGCCATGCAGTCTTTCACCTGCATGGTTTTGTGACTCTTCATAGCTACAGCGCATGGTAGCTGAACAGTGAAGAAAGGTGGTGCTTCGAGAACACAGTTTGGGATAATTTTTTTTTCTTGTGGGTTTTATTACAGTGGTACCAGAACCCTTTGGTGTGTCATTAGCTTAGTTTTGAAGATTACTTTGAATACTCCATGTGCCACCTTTCACCAGTGTTTCACAGACTGCAAAATGCTGCAGCTCATGGCTACAGTTGCTCTGGCCTCAATCCACAGAGGTGCACAGCTTCTGGATCCTCTCCCGAGAGGTTGGATCTCCCTAGCTCCAGGACACAAGGCTGTCCATCCTTCCTCTTCCTGTCTGATACTTTTAAACCAGCTGACAGTTTTTTCACAAATGGAAGTGAAAAGCGTCCTTCACTGCATCGTTTATCCAGTAGTCTGCTGATTAGATATGAAAACCCGGTTCCAAAGAATATTGAAGCAATCTATGCAAGGCTGAATGTGATAGAGGAGAGGTTGCAGGAGCAAAATTTAAAGGCCTTTTCCAGAGACTAGAACATATGTATGAAAATCCCCAACTCCAGGAGAAGACTGTGCCCTTTGCCTTCTCACACCTGAGTGGTAAGCGGAGCTGCAGGGACCATCCTATTTCTGCCTGTGGTCCGTGTGCAGTCCAGTCCAGAAGACCTGAATTTCTGAGAACAAATGCCAGTATGACCCCCTCAGAATCTGCAAAACCAGATAGATCTAAGTACTGAGCTCTGCTGGGGCATGAGTATTTGCACATGCACCGTAAGCAAAAATCTTGCCTCGGGAATTGTGTTGGTATGCACAACCTCTCCACACCGGGCACTGCAGCACAATATTGTATTAACTGTGCTGCCTTGTTTTCCCTGCTCTCAGTATTGCTCAATGGCCACTGCTGTTTAAAACTAGCTCAAGTATCTCTGCTCTAAGCAGTTCCGTAGATACCCAGGGAATTTTAGCACCTCCTCAGCCAGGCAGCAGCTGAACAAGAATCTGGATTGGGTTTGTGGCTGCATCCTCAAGATCCTGTACACATACAGACTGTCATGGCTGCAGAGCCCCACAAGGGCTGCTGTTTGCTTGTCTTCACATCTGTAATGGGTGGGCAGGACCACTGTAAAGGTAAACAGCTAGCATCAGATTTACTGCATCCTAGCTACCCCATGGACCACAAGGGATGCTCTTCTGCTCCCATCTTCTAGACCTGACTAGATCAGAGACTCGGCCTGGGAGCCACTCTACACACAGCGACTGTCACCCCGTCATCCGTCACCTCGCCTCCTGTCATTAGCGACACTAAGCAGTACAACTGCTGCTTAGTGGCTTCCACTTGACTCATTTTTAATGTATTTATACACCACTATTTGCTTTTGCTGAATACGCTTGTCTTCCCAGCTGGGTACTTTTGCAGTCGATCAAATGTTACTAAGTAGCTCTTAAATATTTATTGACTGTCTACTGATCACACAAATCAGGTTCACAAATTTAGCTCTTGGAGCTACTTTACACTTTATGGTCTAGTTGGATGTTAACCAGAGCCTTTCTGAGTGTTTTCTTTCTTGCGCCATAAACAAACAGTTTTAGAAACAAGTTGCAGCTTGAGCAGGAAATTAAATACCCAGGACTGATATTGGTTCTGTCGCCTTCTCAGCTATCAATCAGCTGAAACTTGTCTTATATCATGCTGGATTCCAGAAAGCAATATGCAGCAACACGTCATATAGCAACAGGCAAACTTTTCCAGTATTCTCTCAACAGAACGTTTTCTCCAATGGAAAACACCAAATCATCAAAACATTCCTCAGGAACATACTGATTTCAGCAGCACGGTGACAGAAGTTTTTCACACCAACAGGAGAGGCAGCATTTTTGGAGTTTCACAAGCTCCTCGGCAGCCTGCTGAGCTGGATGTCCCAGATGCCTGAATACTTTGGTTAAGCAGGGACTCCCCAACCTGCCTGGGAGACCCTCATGCCCACGAGCCAGCTGCCAGCAGGGCTCTGCCACCCTGCACATGGGACACGTCCAGGGACAGCCCAGGCTGCCGGGAAAGGCACAGCTCAGGTTCCCCTCTCCAACTTCTCCCACACTGTGAAATGTGTTCTTCTGACCTCTTATCCCTCCATCACCTAAAAGCCTTCTCAGCAGCAGATGGGTCGTGTTGTGCCACAGGCAGGAGAGCCCCGCTTATGTAGCTAACTTGCTTCAGCTGCTTTGCTGAACATTACCATGACACTGAGGTTAGGAAATCAGCTGAAAAATAAAGGTGAATGAAATCACGCATGCAAGAAATGAGAAGAAAGAAACCGGAAGCTGAAGTGAGACCACTGTGATAATTTAATCTCAGGGGCATTTTTTTGTTTGCCCCAGAAGAAGCCTTAAGTTTACAGATACGCAAAGCAAATATGCTCAAATTAGTAACAAGCTACTGCAAGCTGTGTTTCTCCAGCTTTCATCACTTTTTGTACCTCAGCAAATCACTGTAAGGTTTATTTGCGGGACTTTTTTTGCTGTTTACAGCAAATGCCTTGCATGCAAAGAGGTTTTTTTTTTTTCATCATTTCAAGAACATGTTACACACAAAATCATCTATTAACTGTTTCCAAAAGCTCATTATCAGACAGTTGTAAGAGGTTCCTGCCTTCGTAGTAACTTTACTGCTCACTCGTTCACTCCTCTTTCAATGATGAGAAGCTAATGAAGGATGAAGGAATTCAGATGCTGGGGACACAAAAACTCTACTGACACAGATCTATGTAATCCCATTTTCATCACATGTGATCTACCATATAGCATATAAGAGATTTCTATGAACACTTCTCCCAGGAGGGGATCATTTTTTCTTGAAGGTATGTATTTTTCCAGCAGCAAGCTAAACCAAAGTACTCTACTAATCCTGCCTTCTGACACTGGGAGGCTACCTACTCTCCACAGAGGAAAACAGAGCACTGATTCCTGAACTACTGCACAGCACATCGCAGATTTACCTGGATCAGTCAGAAAGAGCAGGCTCTTATGAAATTGCACTGAAGCTACTAAGTCCTGCTTGTGAGCTGGCGTGTGGGAAACACAGCTTAGTTTCAGTGCACCCACTGCTGTAGACACATGAGATGTCCAAGAAACAGCTGCCCCGCTTGTTTCAGTGGGTGCAGACGCTGTCAACTTGCAGTGCCACTGCACCTGAGCTGCCAAGGCACCCGTCATGCACAAGCACTCTAACAGAAACCATACCCAAACAACAGCGTTTCCTGAACTATTCTTTCAATTACAAACAATGACGCCGCTCCTTTCATTAATAAGATTCAACTGCAAGTTTGCTAAACGTGTGCTGGGACAAAACCCAGAATCCCATCTGACAAATTGCATTTGTTCACTTCTCGAGCAGACTGTTCTATGTCTCCATGACGCGATGCTGGTAAAGCTAATAAAAAGGAGAGGAGACATTTATTAGATGCAACTAACAATAAAAGACACTCTAGTTCCTAACATTTTTTTTTCTAAATCCTGTTCTCCTCTCTGACTACTACTCTGTGGAGGGCTTGTGGTATAGGAGTAGAGTAAGAAAAGGGAAAGTGTAAGGCAAGATTTATTGCCTGGAGTTTTTAGAGCTGTGACGTGTTATTTCAGATACCCAGGGTTGGACTGACACCTCATTGTGCTGGCAGTCACTGCACACATCGGAAAAAAAAGGTGGACTTTCTTCCCATGAGGCTACAATCTAAATGAAATGCACTTCTAAAAAAAAAGCAGTGCCTGACTGTATTTTGGTAATATCTAAACAAAGAATTGGTTTGCACATGGTTTTATTCATATTTATTTAGATCACTGTAGTAACCTACAGGAGGAAGAAAATACAAAGGAAAGGAGATAAGCCCCTACCACATATTTTCTATAATTTTAACATTGGGCTATATGATAAAAAGGATCATCTTAATTTGATTGCAATATTTTTGGTTTGGTATTGAAGGACATTCTGGATGGCAAAGATCTGCAGTCTCCTTGTTGGCAAGCAGCTGGAAAAGCAGCAATGATGCAATTTTTGTGTAGCTGTCAAACAAGGGACGCTCTCACTGTGTTAGCTGGATTCCTTCTTTGTTGTTATTGTTCTGATCCAATTAGTCACTGCTTTCAAGTTAAGGGATCCAACTGGCTGATTGGACTGGAAGAGATACAAGAATAACAGAAACCCAAACTGGTGGTACAAGAGGAAGAATAGAATTTTTTTTTTTTTATGTGAAGTGCCTCAGTAAGTCAATTGCGTGCTTTAGCTAAACCTTAATTGCACCAAAACAACAGAAAATAATCAAAAAGGGTCTGTTTTGATTCATTACATACCAGAAATGTGAGAGATGGAACTGAACTAATCCAGGAATCTGTCACTATAAGTAAGCTCCCCATGGAGCCTCTTTTAGTTGCCTTATACCACAAAACATGGAAGAGACAGGTCTACAAACAACCAAAGCAGCTGATCTCTGCTATTTCCCCTTTATTCAGTACTGGTGAGGCCACATCTGCAGTGCCGGGTCCAGTTCTGGGCTCCCCAGTAAAAGACAGATATGGACACACTGGAGAAAATCCAGCAAAGGGCCACTAAGTTGCTGAAGGGACTGGAGCATCTCTCCTATGAGGAAAGGCTGAGACAGCTGGGACTGTTCAGCCTGGAGAAGAGAAGGCTCAGGGGGGATATATAAATACCTGAAGGGTGGGTGCAAAGAGGACAGAGCCAGGCTCTTTTCAGTGGTGCCAGGACCAGAGGCAATGGGCACAAACTGAAACACAGGAGTTTCCCTCTGAACATCAGGAAACACTTTTTCTATGAGGGTGACTGAGCACTGGCACAGGTTGCCCAGAGAGGCTGTGGAGTCTCCATCCCTGGAGATACTCAAAAGCCATCTGGACAAGGAGACAATTCACTGATTCAGGACTTCCCATTTGGACGCTGGCTATGGTGCAAGAAAAGGGATGCCGTATCGTGGTTTGACATAAGGCTCCATACACTGTGTTCAAAAATCAAATATGCCTTCAAAGACAAGGTGGGGCACGGAACAACAGGCTCTAAAATGCTGAGATGCACAGTACAGAGGTGCCCTTGACAGTACTGCTGATGACAAACCAACAACGGCAAAACCGCTTGTGCCCAACATAAACCAATAGAAAACCCTTGCAAATGTATTCTAATCTGTGCATGCCTCCAGGTCACCTCCAATTCCTCACAGCTGGTACAGTTAAAAAAATGCTGAGTTATGAAACATACTGAATTATGAAATATCATTGCCTACTTTGCTAAGTACTGGTATGTACATACTTCTATGTTAACTAAAACGCAGCTTATCCTTCTCTTCTGTACTGGTTTATGGCTCAGTTTATCAAAGAAAAAAACCTGCTTTTTAAATGTAAAAGAAAAGAACAGTAGAACTGAACATGTTTGTCCAGAGAAGATTCTCCTGCAGGGTATGTCTACATTGCCCAATGCAGCTGAGATCTCTGGGCTGCTGCCAGCACAGGTAGCTCAGACATCAGACCCGGCATAGCCATGTTAAGGTAAAGCATCATGCAAGACATTTACTCTGAATCAAGTAGCTGTACTGCTTCTCCTATCCAATATAGCCTGTTGAACTGGCTTTGATGTCCATACACTGCACTGCATTGGAACTACAGAATGAAGTATGTGTTTTATTAAACCTCAAAACGAAAGCATGCTTTCTTGTTCCATGAACAATATCATTCTTTGATGTCTGAGTTAAAGAATTGCCTACCAAGTAAATGATTTGAAGCTATCAAATGGTTGACCATGAGGATTAAAAGAATGTTTATCATGTTAGATATTCCAGATGAATTTATGTGTAGTGCTGCTTCTTTATTATCATTTTGATAGTAAACTTGGATTTGATCTCTGCACTAAAAAAATCATACAGGTCTGGGGCTGCAAACTCCTGAACCATGCTTTGTAACAAGCTGGTAATTCTCAATTTCCAATGACATTACAGTCTAAGCATATAGATTTTTATACTGACTTCAAAGAGCTGATATACCTCAACACTTTCAAGAATTTTGCCATTACCATCTCTTACCTCTTTTCTCAATAAGAACAATTAGATGAAGGTGGTAAAGAAGTAATGCTACTGCAGACTTTCAGAACAGCTGTGAATAGATGCCTATTTCAATTCATGCTATGTATTTACTGCAAATGTTATTACTTACTGCAAAAAAAAAAAAATAGAAACTCTTATAATTCCAGTGTGAAGGGTATGTGTTACATAGCAATAGTTTGCCTTGTCTTCAATTTAGAAATAGATTTCAGTTAAATAGCACTTTTTCACAAACAGAAAACTACAGCCTTCTCATTAGCCAGGCAGGGACATTATGACTTGCCACACAGTTCAATTAATTGCTATCTAAAATCTATGTTTTAATTCCTAATAATTTTCAATTCTTCATCTACACCTACAGGCTGTCACAAATATCAACAGAAGGTGGACAATCAAAGTATTCCACCCCCTTCCCATCCCCGTTCTCTCCTTCTTCAGCCCACTATGCTCACACAAGAGTATATCACCATGCTATTCCCCTCTACAGTCAGCTTCTCAGCACCAAGCTTTAACTCTAGGCATTAAGAATACAAAGGCGTGAAACAGCTTTCCATCAGCTCATGACTTTCAGTTGCTGGTTTTCCTTGCTCTAGGATTAGGGTTTGACAGCAACATAGTAACACCCAGCAACACACAATGAAAAATATTCTTTGTGTGAACAGTGCCTATTTTCTTCCTTCCTTGCTTCCCATTTTTCTTCTTTGTTTTTCACTTGGTTTGCTCACTGCCCCACTGCAGTTCTTTTCTTCCCCATTGATTATCTCTTTTCCTCCTCCACACTTCCTCTACACTCTCTTCCAAACCTCAAAATGTTAAGAGTCCAGAGCTGAGCCTTAAAAGCAAGATATGCAAAGGGATCTGATACCTAGCACCTGGCCATAAATAAAAGGCACATGTTGTCTCAGATGAAAGCAAAGGGAAGAACATTGATTCAGATAAGCTCACGCTCCTCAAATGTTCACTCTGTTCTTGTGTTTAAGCTACAAGAAGAAGGCAGTTTTGGGGAAAAGCTAATGTACAAAATAAGAAAGAAAATAAAAGCTCATCATCAGGCTTCTGAGGAATTACCTTCCACTGAAACACCTTCTCACAACTTTTACCACCCTGTCTTTCTTCCAAATATCCCTCATTTTTTTAAAATGTCCTTCCATGCATTTCTTAATGTCACAGCCTAAATACCTCACTCCCAATACCTTCTTACATCCACACCTTCTTTTTCATGACAGCCCTCCTCATTCTCAATATATCTTTAAGGGTTATGATCTAGTTGCTGTCTTGATGATCGAGCAAGTGCTGGAGGGCATACATACAACTGGTAAGGGGTTCAGAAGCAGCGCATACCACTAATGTTGATAGCACATGCCCACGTAATTCCTCTCAAATAGGGACTGTAGACCTAAGACACTATTATAGTGATAATCAACAAATCTATTCAGAAATAATCTTTCTAATCCCTTCAGTATTTTCACAATTTTCATGAGGAGAAAAGAAAACATTTTGAAACACCAACTAAACTCTGAACAATCTACAGAGGATACTATTCTTATTTTCCTGTAAAAATCACTGAAGTCCATTCTAATGCATTTTTCCATCCCTCGAAAAGGTGAGTTATTACATAAGCTTCATTATAAACTAGATGTAAAACCAAAGGGCCACATAGTAACAGCGTGTGTTTATATCATAATACTCACCAAATTCTCATTTGAACATGTGGCTTCTTCAGTGCATCAGCCATCAGCATTTTTTACATTTCTTTATCAGGCTTATTGGAACAAGCTGGTTTTGCCACAGATGATTCCAAGATACTTACCCAGTCGTGTAAGGTATATTTATTCCCCCTAGATTAATGCTTTCACATCCAACAATGAAAAGAGTTGAAAAGCACAGCAGAGATACACCACTGCAGATCATAGCCAACTTTGCAGACTCTCTCGCACCGAGTTTCAGTTTTTTTATAATGTAGCCGCCTAGGACAATACCAACACCAGCACTTGGGACAATAATCACACCTGCCAGGAAGAAATTCAAGCAAGAAATTAAATCAGGACCTATAGAAATTGTATAAAACATAAATATCGGTTTCATTCCCTAATTAGATGACTGCAAATGCTGCACTAAGATCTCCATTGTCTGAATCTCTGCTAGCAAACTGAGTCAGACTTTTCAAACCTCTGGAGTGTTGTCAAAGAATTAATAAAAGCCTCCTTATGATATTACCAGCAGCCAAAGCACTATAAGAGAACTATTGTACTTACAAGCAGAAACATTGCTTTGTATTTATTTTAGAACGAGGAGAAGGGCTACATATTGCTCCAGTTTATCTACTGAAAATTTGAACAAATCCAGATTTGGACACGAATCCTCCTCTTCCTACTCTCATGATTAATTCCAGTGAAGCACAAGCGCTAACTTCAGGCAGGACCCCAGAAGCCTGCCCACTGGGGAGTACGCATGTGAGCCTTGCTGCAAATTCTGCCTTCTGCATACTTTATTCAAGCTGAATAGCACTTTCCTACATCAGCACCCCGATTCATCTCAGCACAGCCACGTGGACTGTAAACTGATCAAGTACGATTAAAAAATTAAGATACTACAATTAGTATTAGGGTAAGTTTAAGACACAAAAGACATGCCTATGAAATTTCTGTTGCTCCGCTGCTGCAGTTATAAGGTGGCAGTTCAGCAACACACCACTGGGCTGTCCTCACTTGTTGGGGCCTGAGGTGGTGTTAAGTCAGCGAGTGTCTTGCACTTCTTTGCTTCCCTTAGCTTTTGCTTCTCACTGACATGTGAGAAGGTCTTTAAATTAGGGCTTTGATAATAAAGATGCATTCCACATAAATATGGAATTTGCACAACTTTTGGCAGCTGCATCTACAGAGGAGCTAAACTTTATAACGCAAATTCTTAAAGATGTTGGTCTTCTTTTTAAAGAAGCCAGTAAGACTATCACTTGCAAATATCTCTAATAATATTGCAAAGCATTCTCATTCTCTGCTAATTCGTCTAAAGCTGAAGGGGACATTGTATTTATCAAAATGTTGAGATCATGAAAGTAAGAGGTAAAAATAGTTGCCACCTTAATTATACTGCCATCACCAATGGCATTATAAAATAAAAAGTCATTTCATGAGGAAGATTCTTAACAACAACCCTTCAAAGAATCAAAAACAGTCTTTCTTATGAGAGCAGAAATTAAATGCATAAGTCCTTCTAGGAGAGTTAGATGATTTTCACAAAGTTCAAAGCTGTTATCTCTCTTGAGCTGTTATATCTCTCACTTTCAATGACTGAATATGAACAAGGAAAAGAAATAATGCAAATCCTTTCACTTGGACTGAAAATGTTCTCTCTGGCTGAAAATGGTAACTCAGCCATCTGAGTCTGCCAGGCATGCCCTGCTCTATGAAATCTGTGTCAGAGAAGCCCACATCCACGCCGAAGGCAGACTGGGATCACTTGTAATGCCTTCTAAAACACCACCGTCAGGTGAACCAAATTCCATGGACCAAACATGTGGCTACATCAGTTATACGAACTAAGGATCTAGCCCAAAATTAGGGCTTACTAACAATAAATTAACCTTAGTAATTTATTCTTCTTCCTTCCACCTTACAGTTTAGCTTTGAGTTCTTAACCTCTTTTGGACCTCAGTTTATGTTTTCTTTCTTATTCTCTTGAGGGCGTGGATATTGGAAAAGCTTTTCACTAGAACTGAGACTCTGTGTGTCTATGTCTAGTACCTTGTCAAAACTGAGCATGTAAATATTTTGCAAGGCATTAGGTTAGTGGTTCTTCCATTAGTGAGCTACACTATGCTGCTGTTTTCATCCATCCCCTGCTATACCATGAAGATCAGAACGTTAAAAATGAGGAGAACATGAGCAAATTGCCTGCCAAGGCTCACTTTCATTAAGGAGAATGGAAAGGTAAAGGAAAGCCTACACAGAAGAAGTATAAAGACCAACTCCTCCATGCAAAGTGGCACTGGGGATGGAAAAACTCTCCCTCTGGGAGAAACTGGAAAGGCAGAAGCAGGTTTCATTGTTTGTGGTGAAGGCAGCAGAGAGAAGCGCTCACTCGCTCCTGCATGTCAGGAAGCCTGACAGGTTCTTTTACCCTAAGTACTCTTCATCTCAAACTCTTCATCCTTATGCCCCTCTCTTTCCGCAGGGGATGTGGAAACAGAAGTGATGTACTGTCAAAGAAACGCAGCTACTACAGCGCACTTCCAGACAAGCTTCCAGGGCAAAGTAAAGCATGTACATCTAATCAGGACATGCATTCTTCTTTTTCAAAGGCATTTAGAGGAATAAAGCTTAAGATCTGATACTAAGCTGTTGCACTGCACTCTCCTTCATTTTATAATGACAGTTTGGCTTACAGGAATTGCGCGTGTGCTAAATACACTCCTGGGTACAGTGCTCCGAGGCAGTATTGGCTTTCAGTCAGCAATTTTCAAGCTTTGTCCTTTTTGCTGTTGTCAGGATGCTGCAGCACTTGAGGCTTTCCACAGCAGAAAAAGATGATCTTAACAACTACTAATAGTCAGGGAACAGAAAACTGCAGTATCTGCTAAGCGGGCTACACTTGCAAAGGGAATACCATCAAGATTTTCAAAGCAATTCTGTCTGGGATATATATCATACCTTTTCTGAAACTAAAGGTAGATCCAATGCGCTCATAACCATTTTATCAGAAGTTACCAGACTAGTGCTTTATAACATATACCGTTCAGTTCTTCCAATTACAAATTATTTGAATTGTAACTCTGTTTCTCACAAGTAAATCTGCTAGCAAAGCACCTGAAATTTTAACCTTGATTTGTCTAAGATCTACCTGTAACCTAAAGTCAACGTTCTTTTTTTTTTTTTTTTGGACTTAAGAAAGCCTGGAGGCTAAATGCCACCTGCTCTACACACAGAAAACAAAACTCCAAGCAAAACAAGACTGCAGCACAACCTGCACAAGTTCAACACGTGAAGTTTGGCACATGGCATTTTTTCTGGTGATTAATGCCAGGTTTGTTTAAAACAGAAAGAAATTGAGACTTAATTAAAGAATTGCTACTTATGAATTGAGACAGAAAATGACCAATAAAAACTTTACATCAGTCACATGAAGAGATTCAGCAAGCGCATGTACTCAGCTGGCAACATACATATGAAGTATAGATGTAGCAATATAAATAACATGTAAGTCCTCCTTTTGCTAACCAGAAGTTTGTAAACTAGACATGTCTTTTACTAGAATAGCCAGTAGCAATCTATTACAGAATCTCCAAGTTTCCTTTTCGCATCTTTCCTACAAAAAGAATTTATAAAATTAATAACAACTGTTGACTTTAAGGCTAAGTTTAGGAGCTGGGGTTGTGGAAGCAGTGCTCACTTCGCTGTGTTGCACATCCAGCCTGAGCTATTTCATCTTCTTCTTCTGGTTCATGATAATAGTCTTTATCAAGTAATTTATAACAGGGAAAACAACAGATGTTAATAGCTTCACACCCTGGACAGGGTCACATCATTTTTTCCTCTTTTAATGTACTGGCTGTTGAATATTTTGTCTGCCAAGAGTGTTTCTGGTTTATCCTGAGAACGAAACAAGTTATGGAGCTGCAATCCCATCAAGACTCATTACAGTAAAACTCCTATGGGTGTGTGGCTACCCTAAGCTTCAGATAGAATCACTGTCCCATCAATCAATGTTTCCTCCTTATACACAGAACACAGGGATTTCATGCCCTGAAGAAAATCTCATCCCAGCAAGCTCTCAAATAGAAGTCACCACACGGTGCTTCTCTGACGTTTCCCTTCCGCACTCTAGAAAGACTCCACGCGTTTCTTCCAGCCACTACAGGTGACAAGTGATTCCCATGTGAGGTGTCCATGTCTTCTCTCTTTCTTCTGCTTTTTGTCTTTTCTTTGACTGATGCCCCTGGGCAGCTTCACCCCATACTTCACCCCTGTTCTCCCAACTCACTCTCCACTCCATCCCTCCTTCTCAGGTGCAGTATCTGGAAGTATGGGGGAGCAAAGAACTAACCTGCTTAGCAATTAGCAGTTATTCTATATGGGAAGCACTATGAAGAGGTAAAAAAGATGCTTGTAAAGACAAGTGTCTTTGATGCAGCTAGGAGAGAAGGGAGATGATCTGCATGACATGGGCCCCAATTCTGCACAAGATTTTGGTCCCTTTCCCTAGGGAAGTTCCCATCTCTCCCTCCTGCAGAGCAGTATGAAGCTTAAAATTTTGTGGTTTGTAGCTCTGTTAGAAGTTGGACTTGGCTGTACATTGCTGCAGCAGCAGGGGAAGTGTCACATCTGCAAAAGAGGGGTCTCAGACCTGACATGACAGGTGGGAGAGGATTTGGGGAGCTCTCCTGACTAGACTAGATTGTCGTGCAATCAGTGTTAATAAATAAATAAGGAGAAAACCAGCAGTCTGGAGGGGAGAGGTACCTGAAGGATGGGACAGATAAACAACTTGTCACTGGGGAAAAAAGAAAGATTAGGATATTTTAAAAAGCAAAGAGGAAGTAAAATTCACAGAAAGTAAGAACAGCTTTAAAAGACCTTTAAAGGCACACAAATTGCAGTAATGCCGATGGGTTTTCTAGCTTGTTTTTGTTGCTTTTTTCCCCTTGAAGACCATTAACTTATTAGAAAATGTCTGTCTAGGCTTATGTAAAAAACCCCAGCCCTTTAACAATATAAATGGGTTCACATTTTACTAAACACATATAGCAAACATCAAAAAATGGCCTGAATATCTAACCAAATGCACAAAGCTGGATCCAATCACCTGTTGTAACAAGCACGTTTTTGGTTCATTCCTACATTGATTCATATCATTAGTCAAAGAACGCCAACCCTTGCAAGGTTACACTACATGGCAATACCTTACCAGTGTAGATGCTGGCATTGGAAGCTGGGATGCCAAACTGTGACTCGATGAACTTGGGAATGAAGGTAATAAAAGCTGTGACAATGGCACTCTCAGCTGTGTATGACAAACTCACAAAAAGGAATGTCATGTTGCTTAAGATCCTGACAGCTGCTCTTGGAAGCTCTATAAAATGACAAAAATGACAAACGAATGTTATAAATAATGAGCGAGAAACAAAAGCAAACTGAAACAAAACAAATTGATTTTCTTTGAGATGGACTGGCAATAATGGCTTGCTAGCATCTGGCTACATTTGCTAGGCAGAAGAGAGAGTGCGTATTTGGGATTGCAGTCTTCGCTGTCTGCTCTTACCCTATCTCACTGCATCGCCCCGGGGCTGCAGTCCCACTTTTCACAAACACAACTGAGGTCTGTTTTAACAAAACTGTCTGAAGAAACAGGGTCTACATAGTAACACTATAAAGGAAAGAAAAACAGCAATAAAATGTAGCAATTTTGGAATTATTCTGATATTTTGTTTTGAGATTTTCTATGAGATAACACATATCACACTGCTGAACTGACAGTACTTAGTTTTGCACTCCACAGGAGCAAAACAGATCACATACTCCCCCTGTAACTCTCTGCTTCAAGGACCATGCTTGGAAAGCTGGGATAATACTACTATAATTTGAAAAGGGAACCAAAAGATTTTTAATTAAACATTTTTCTACATGATTTAAAAGTACTTACAATAAATGCAGACAAAGTATACTGAAAAAATGTTGCCAATGATATCAATGAATCTCGACATACCTTACATACAACTCATTTAATATTCTCAGAAGGGATAACACAATCAATTAAAAATGAGAGCACATCATTAACTTAAATTGAAAAAGTATTCACAGATGTTGCAATTATCCTCAAATCAAATACCAAAACCCCAGGAAATTCAGCACTGTAGTTAAAAGAAACACTTAAATACTTTTAATTCAGTCCCGTAGTGATGTCAAATTATCCTCACAAGATGATGGTAACTCTATTCAAGACTTATTTTTTCAGAATAGATGGCATGATTTTAAACATTTTTTTTTTCTTTGGGGCTTCTATCAAGATCAGATTTTCTGTTCAAATATTATATCTAACCTACGATGGTTTGGGTTTTTTCATTTGCTTTTCACTTTGTACAGAAATTGAACACTGCTTGAATCAAAGCCCATTGAATTCCATGACAAGAGCACCCATTAGAAATACAACGTGTTGAGTAAGAACTCCTGAGTGAGAATTTTATTGATGGTAAAAGTTGTCAAGTCAAAAATCTGTCACATTTTCTCCACTGACTCCAGGAGGTTATCTGTATAAGAGCAAATAGAATTTAGACTCTTGTCATGTCAAAACCTGTCAGGCTGCAAATTAGCACCTAAGTTGTCTGACTGCATCCAGTCTTAGCTTATGCCAGTCGTCAAAATTTATACTGAATTCATTATAAGTACAGGATTTATAATTTTAATGTAGTCAAATGCTTTCTTGCTGCCTCTATGAAGAAACACATTAAATGTTAAATACAAAATTTGGTGGAAATAAGTAATGAATAAATCATATTAAGAAGCACTCATGTATTTGAATCTTAATGTTTTTTACCACCTACAGCTTTTTTTAAAAAAATGTGGCACTGTTTGCAATAAAAGAACACAAGAAAACAAGGTAACAGGAGTATGAGACAATATAGTATCAACATGAATATATGGAAACTGTAATGCAACTGTACACCTTCAGAACTACATTACAGTAGCAAGTACAAAGATAAAATAGTATCAGTATTTAATGGCAAATTTGCTGCATGTTTAAAATACAGCTGATCAAAATTTATCCCATTGTTCAAAAGGAAATGAAAGAGAGAAGAAAAAGAAAGATCTACAATACCATCAGATGTCAGCCTTCAAACCTCATCAGCTTTGGCTTTGTGTCTGGTTTTGGGTTGGCTTGGGTTGGGTTAGCTGATGGGAGCTTAGATGCAAAGAGAAACCAAAGGGCAAGAGCCAGGATGCTCTAACACAGCTTTTGCAAAGCCTCTCATGGGCCTAGATGATGCAGTTTAAGAAAACGGCTGCCACAGGGCTGCAGCAGGGCAGCTGTAGCAGGATTTCCCCGGGGACAAGGTGCAGGATTGAATGCTTCTCCCCCTGCAACAGGAGCAAGCGGTTATGACCATGCTGCTGCCGCTGTGAGAAAGGAGTCAGGAAACAGAAAGAGGGGGTGCCAGGATTGGTCCTGCTGGAAACTGAGCTATTTGGTGGCAGCTGCTCACCTGTGCTGAAAACATGTGGAAGAAAGTAATAAGATAGTAACTTTCAGAAGACTGGACATCACAGAGAGAAATATCATTTTATTAGGATGATGAACTAAGTGCTTTTTGTAGAAATGAACTAGAAGTCCTTGGCCAAGGGCTGAGTCCAAGATCTTTGCTAAATACATTATTTCAAAGGGCCTGGTCCAAGTAGCATAATACCTGGTAAAGTTTAGCTCTTCCTGGTAAAACTGAGCTTTAGGAAGATGTCTGGTTTAGAATTTTCAACCTAAAGATACTGAAGAACAAATTAGGTAAAGAACTGCAGAGCTAACGAACATTTTGCTCTGGTTTTTGGATATAGAGCTGTACTTTCTGTTGAATCCTACTTGCATCTGATCTGAGCACTCAGTCTAAAGGTCATTAATTTCAAAACTAATTAGTATTTTGAAATTGGATTTCTACTGATAAATAGATAAAATTCAGTGTCTTGGAATAAGCACAAGTTCTCTTACACCCCTGTGAAGGATTCTTCAGGGAACAGCTCTGCTGATTACTGTAATTTTTGTCATGAAATAAAACAGAGATTATTCCTGCATGCTGCACTAATACATACCACCTGGAGCAGTTGAGGGTTGAAGCTCTTTGTGATTTATAAGGAGCAACTGTCTGGCAGACAAGGAAAAGTTGCTATACAGTAAGAAATTTGCAAATAAAAATACATAGTCAGAATTAGGTTTTGCCTTATTTCCTCCTATGATTATACTCAAATCCTGTGTGACAGAATCTGTATTACACTTCTGTATTTAAAAACCTATAATAAAAAGGCACTATTTCTCATCTCTTGCAACCACACTAATTCTAGTGAAAAGCAAGAATGATAAAAACTTTAAGGATCCTTTGTACTACATAATCAATCATGCATTTAAAACATTTCAATGTCATATTATTTTTGTGTGTCTAGCCACAGGCCTAGGCTTTGATTTCAAGGCCATTATTAAACCTGTCAGGTTCCAATTTTTAGGAGGTCTTCAAAAAACATCTCTTGTGTTTCCAAGTGTGCATCAGAAACAAACCTATGAGAACTTGCAGTTTCCCTCATTCTGTCATTTGAACAAATAAATGTCTATCGATGACACTCCTAAAACTGAAATGATCTTTTAGTATGGCTGCAAACATGTTTACACTTCTGTGCAGTAATTCAAATCTTAAACATCCTTATCTTCTTTCTTTTTTTTTTTTTAAATAATCTAATATGTAACTAAAAGTAAATTGAAACCTGCCTTGCTGGACTGGTTTGCTAGTCTACTGGCAATTTTCTTCCCTTCATGGTCTTTGGCTATATTTTTTCTGTAGTCAGTATTCATTTTCTTTCACTCATGTGCTGGACCACTTTTTGATTCATGGCAAGAAAAAAGCATAAGAAAAATCTGCAAGCAATACAAATATTCGTAAATACTGCTAGAAGCAAAACTGTTAAAGCACTATTAACAGAATTTCAATAAAAATTCAAATAATTCTGACTTCACAACCTTTTTTACCATTTAATATATTTTCTTTTACCCCTGTTCCTGTACACCTAGCCCAAGGCAATTCAATGAATATAAATGGGAAATAAACCATCCCAGTCTACAGCACTGTCCTCTTCTGGTCCATCAGCGAAGCCCCTTGTAAGGGTGATGCAGATATTAGCTAAAGGACCTCCTTTCTGCTGGTGCTCCAAGCCTGGACAACACTATCCAAGCCTGCAGCTTTGAAGGAGGCTGCCTCCACACCAAGGTCTCAGGGGCAGCTTCTGCTCTTGCACAGTACAAAGCAGAGCCAAGATTTGAGAGAGAATTTCTGGATTGTTTATCAGAATGGAAATGAGCATTTTCAGTCACACACAACTACTTCAAATATATTCTGCATGGAGCTAATCATTAAATTCTAGAATAATATTTTGCCATGTATTTCATTTCATTATCTACTCACATACCATTTAAACAACCTCATTCAACTCAATTCCTCAAGCATTTTCAGGACATGCCTTAAGTACCTGGGTGGTGGCCAGATCATTGAACAGCCCCTAATATCCCATCAAGAGTAGGGAGGTTCAGAGCGAATTTGATCTGATTATTACTTTTATTAATTTGATTTAGAGCAGCTCCTCAAGGCTCCAGCTAACACTGCTCATCACTGCACGGGGCCATGCCAACCTTTTCTATTTCGAGCTCTTCAAGATGGCCTAAGAAAGGACAAGGGGGGAGCGACTCGCTCAAGGTCAGTGGCACAGCAGGATCTCCAGCCCACAGTCTGCTGAACTCTCTGACATTTATAGTGCTCACTAAGCACCCACACACACAGACCACAGTCTCCTCCTCCTCTTCTGATCCCTGCCAACTAATCTTCGGGTACTGCAGAAACTCCAGTCCGGATCCTTGGGGAAGCACTGCAGTGGGCTTACCCTACAGCCACAAGCCCCTCAGGAGTTTCTTTTACCTTTGCTGATGCCCTGACAAGCGTCATTATCCTGTCTCTGTCCCTGGCTACGACTGACTGGGAAGGGCATACAACAGCTCGTAGACTTGAAAAGGCAGACAGGAATATTCCACATTTAAGAAAGGGCTGTACATAGGGACAAAACTCAAAATGTTAAAAAGAACCCCAAAGACTACAAAATACGTGTAATTAATTAACACCCCTCAGAATAGATCAGTACATTTTAGGTAATACATACATTTGCTTTCTTTACACTGCTCCTTTATTCAATTGCACAGTAAGTTTCATTATAGTGATAAGTAAAAGGGACTGCAGATACAATTTCCATGGTACAAACCCCTAAGGGTATCCATGTAATAAATGAAAACAGTGTTTTTTCCTGCTCAGGCTCATGATTTATCTGCTTGCATGGGATTGAACTGTGGCTTCCTCATTATAAATCTCCTCTAGCTCATGTTGTCTACACTACCTCTATTTCTCCCAATAAACTACATCCAATTTTCTTCCTCCTGTGACCTATTTAATGTTTTATTTAATACTTTTGATACCTGCCTCAGAAGCATTCTCCTCATGTTTTTTACTGGCAACATAAATAAGAAAAGGCTGAATTCCAAGCCCTTGCATCTCAAAACATGAGAAAAACCAAAGATGTATCTGTATTTTTATCTGATCTCACCTCTACTGTGGGCCAAAATAAAGCTCAGGTCACTGAAGTTGGAGGTTACTTGCAGATGGAGCCAGTTTGGGTTTATTTCTTCAGCCTATACTAGCAGCCATTGCAGGAAAAAGGACCCCGGCCCCCTCCCATCATGCCTTTTTGATTCCTTTTCATTCATTTAGAGAACTAACTAATGTGAAATTAGGACAAGTTACAGCAGGACAAGAACCATTTTGCCAGCTTCCCAGGTAAGACAACATCATTATCAGAAGATCAAAACAAACAGTTTCTTTCCTGAGACTTTCCTTACCTAAGCTGCACGGATTTTACAGACTTTAATGGCACTGACCTCTGTCATGGCAGACTACAACATCACTGATATTTATTAGTACAGAACAGAAGACGTGACCTACTAAAATCATCAGTCTTCCAGCTACTGCCTAAGCAGAGTTTCTGCCCATCATGCTATAAAAAGATGAAGCCCTGAAATTCAATGAGAAGTATAAAATGTACATTGCATCTCAGAAGAAGCAATGCTAAATGACTTACACACATGCAATCCTTTTTTCCTTCTCATCATAAACAAAATTACCTCAACTGAGAAGCTTGAGGCATGATCTCATTCCATAAAGCCCACTTAAACTTGAAAAATAATTAAATGATGGCGCATTCCTGCTGCAGGCCCTCTTTGCTAGGGTAAATGACACCTAATGGGAAAGCTATTATCAGCTTATAGCAAAATACTTTTCTCTATGTTATCTTGACTCGCTTGGTATCTTTCTGACATGTGGAATACAATGCTGCTTCTCATTGTTCCACGTGGTGAAGTTTCTTCTCCAGAGAAAATGAAGCTTTGTATATGAAAAGCTCTACTTCTGTAGCTCCATTAATACATTAATATAGGATTTCGTAGAAGGTATGGTACACATTTAGGCAAATACATGTCAAAGAAACACATACTAAAATGAGATATACAGAAGTTTTCATTTCTGTGAAAAAAAGTACTAGGAAACATTCTCCTAGGAGAATACTTGTTTTCTGTGTATCTGTGCCTGTAGTGACATTACATGACCTGGAAGGTAAAATTATGTACAGAAACAGAGAACCAACATCAGCAAACTCATCCAGACACAGAGTTTGTCTGAATACCTGTATCTCTTCCAGGCACACCTACAGGATGAAGCAGTCCCTCTGCTGTGACATTGCCTGCAATGATTAGGAAGGAGCCCAGCAAAGACTGAACTCCCCTTTCCCACCTCCCTAAGTTAGTAAGAAAACCTTGACAGGAGTAGCCCTGAACTACTTTTGCTAATCAGAGGTGGGTAGGTACCTAATCAGTAGGTTTGAAGGCCAAAAAACCCCACAACTAGCTCTATGGATTTAGGAGAAAACATTATGTATGGGGACTCATAAATATGGGGAATAGAGAGTCTTCAAAGGAGGAAGTAGACAACATGCTTTTCTTGCTACTTCAACACTTTTTTAGCTACTTTGCAAACAAAGGGAGAACATGGTTCTGAAAGATCTGATATTGCAGGTTTACCTTGCTTGCTCTGTGCCTTGATTAAGATGCTGTTTTGTAAGCAAATAAAATCACCACAAGCAAATTCTGCTCTCCTGTTTTTTTCTTTACTTCCATAGAAATTAACAGTAACCTTAGATACCCTGAGAGTACAGATGCAAATGCAATGTAGAGCAAATCAATATGCATGTGGGCAAACATTACTTAGAATTACACTGGTTTTAGTCTAAAACCAGCACACTGGTTTTGCTAAGGCTTGCGTACTCAATATAAAGAGTGATCATAAATGTGTCATTAAAAAATCTGCCATTCATTATAACCTGGACTGATACTCGATGAAAAAGTAACACTAATGTTCATGTCAACAAACAAAGGAAGTTTTGAGTTCAAATTACATCTAACGGTACACATGACATTTCATGGTTTCTCCTAGCCCCACTGCATTCATCAGGTTACCACAAAATGGCACAACCAGAATTCCTATCATGGAATCCAAGGAGGACACGACAGCATTGACAACACAATGGCATTAAGGCACATTCATTCTTGTCCTATACCATTCAATATTATGACACTGTTAAACATACATTGTCAACTCCAAATGTATATGCTTCACATTAATTAATTTTTAACAACACTGCCCTTCTTCCCATGGCATTTTACCAATGATTACTACTTACTGTTAAGATTTCACATTAATGGTTTACTTCTTGAATAAAATAAAAATCTCTATTACTTGTCAATCTTTTGATCTCTTCTTGTTTCAAAATTTACACAGGTTTCATTTGTCCTAGCCTTCTGGAAATAAATAGCTTGCAGTACAAAATAGTCAGGAAAGGCATATGAAACAAATAATCTTTCTCAATTAACTTACCCAAATGCATGAATGTAATTGAACCCACATACTAGAATTCTTTTTACTTGTTTCACTTGTATTTTAGAAGAGCACTTTATTCTATGAAGGACAGCTTACAGCAAGTAGGACAGTTACAAACTGTAAGGTGACAAATACGTCTGGTAATAGAGGTCCTATAACTATAAGAAATTGGCTACCTGCTTGTTACAGGTGCACATTAAACACTTCAATAATTTGAGTAAATGGATGTCTTACACTCATCACTGCATTTTGTAATTTTACAGGATGACCATCTATTATAATCTCAATAGCAAAACGTAGTATTAAATACAGGATGTCAGAACTCTGCCTTCAATTACACTCATACAATCCTAGATGATCTTGTATACAAAATTTAAAGCATTTAAAAATTAAAAACAAACCTCACCTTTAACATTCTTTCCAAATCCCATAGAGGCAGGAACTGCACTGTCTGCTTGTATTTTACTATTTGTTTTCTCTTTCATCACCTCATCATCACTTGAAACATCATCAGAGTTCATCTTCTTTTTCTTTTTCTTTTTTTTATGTCGAGGAGGAAGCTTTTTCGGAAAGGTAAACATGGGAAATATCACAAGGAGCATTGCAATGGCACAAAGGAGAAATCCACTCCACCTAATGCCAGAAGACAGGAACAGAAATGAAAGCCAATGCATTACATGAAATAAGACCCCAAAAATTATTATTACAGGCTGTGCTGGCTGGAAAGACATATTTGCAAAATATGGAACATCGACATTAAGAGTAAAGGATTGAAGTGGGAGAGAGCCTTCACTGCACTAAAACCCTTAATTAGAAGATGTTTCTGTTGGCTTGTCTACTGATAAAGGTATTTATCCAGAACCGCCAAATATTATGAAATAGTGTCAGCTTTGAGTTCCCGTAAATTTTCACTTTTGGTAATTACTCAGTACTCAGTGCTGAGAAGTAGATACTTGCTTTTACTTTGCCTTTCTTGCATAATCCCAGTAAAGCAATACAGTATTCCTTTGGAGAACATGAAAAAAGTTATCCATGGCATGAGAAGATAAAATGTCCAGATGGATACATCAGGGCTAAATCTGTTCTGCTTTCCAGTGCCTACCTCTCACTGCCCTGACTGTCCAATTCTCTCTCTTCCCAATGAAGAGCTTCCAAAACCTGATTGTAAACAACTGATGTGTTGCAGTTCATGCTAGGGTTTATGCCTAAAACGTTGCAGCTCTGTTCTGTGACCACAACCTGCAATATCCCTTCACAAAGAATTTCCTCTGTCTTATAAGAACGGGATATAAACAACGCTGCAATGACCCCTTGGCTCACACAGAATGACTTGGGACATACCCACAGAAGAGGCAATGTATGGGATGCCAGGAAAGCACCCTTTAGACTGCAGGCATACAGTTATCCTCCCTCAGGCCAAGAAGCTTAATGAACTTTACCACAGCAACACAGAGGGGCAAAAGGGCCTTACTAGAAAATACTCTAGAGTTAACCTTCTGCAGTCAGAAGGCTGATAGTAGAGTATCAGATAACATAACTTCTCCTGTAAGTCCATCTTGCAATCAAAGACTACAGGTAAACATGGATAAACTCACATAGATGCTTCCATAAAGGACAACCTCAGAATTCACCCACAGAGTTCCTCCCATGTACTGAAAGTGCAATTCTCACTATGTACTAATCTAATTGTACTGGGTTTATGTGGCAAGGTTTTGGTAGCAGGGTGGGGGCTGCAGGGGTGCTTCTGTGAGAAGACACCACGAGCTGCCCCCACGTCGGACAGAGCCAGCTCCAGCCAGCTCCAGCCAGCTCCAAAACAGATCCACCACTGCCCAAAGCTGAGCCCATCAGCAATGCTGGTGACACCTCTGTGGTAACTGGAAAGGGTAGGAAAGGGTAAAAAACGTTGCAGAGCAGCTGTGTGAGGGGAGTGACAAAATGCAACAGAACCAGCCCTGCAGACACCAAGATGAGAGAAGGAGGGGGAGGAGGTGCTCCAGGTGCCAGAGCAGAAAGTCCCCGCAGGCCCAGGGGAAGACCACGGTGAGGCAGGCTGTCCCCCTGCAGCCCATGGAGATCCACGGTGGAGCAGATATCCACCTGCAGCCTGGGAAGCCCGCGCTGGAGCAGGCTCCTGGCAGGACCTGTGGACCCATGGAGAGAGGAGCCCACGCTGGAGCAGGTTTTCTGGCAGGACTTGTGACCCCGTGGGGGACCCACGCTGGAGCGTGAAGGACTGCACACCATGGAAGGGACCCATGCTGGAGCAGTTCGTGAAAGACTGTCTCGCATGGGAGGGATCCCACGCTGAAGCAGGGGAAGAGTGTGAGGAGGAAGGACCAGCAGAGATGAAGTGTTATGAACTGACCGCAATCCCCATTGCCTGTCCCCCTGCACCACTCAGGGCGGAGGAGTTAGAAGAGTCATGAGTGCAGCTGAGCCTCGGAAGAAGGGGAAGGTGGGCAGAAAGTGTTTGTAGTTTTGTTTTTAATTCTTACTATCTTACTCTGTTATTAATTGGCAATAAATTAAATTAATTTCCCTAAGTCAAGTCTGTTTTGCCCATGATGGTAATTGGTGAGTGTTCTCCCTGTCCTTATCTTGACCCACAAGCTTTTCATATTTTCTCCCCCTGTCCTGCTGAGGAGGCGGAGTGAGAGAGCAGCTGGGTGGGCACCTGGCAGCCAGCCAAGGTCAACCCACCACACTAATCTACACTAGTGTTTGGAAGTTTCAGTGAAGTTAATCATGTTACTGTGATACCAAACCATAATGATAAAAGACTGAAGTTCTTTGCTTTCAAATCACAGTTTACAGAACAATTTTTACATTTTTTGTACGTCCTTTACACTTAGAAAAGGAAGCTACAACAGGAAACTACTAATTATTTATTTGTTCAAACTTTAAACACTTAGAAGTATTGAGTAGACAGGATTATTTACACAAGAAACAAAACATTTGGCCTCATATTTGTAATGCAAACATATTGCAAATTTTTAAATGAAGACAAATTCATATGCATGTGCAATGGTTTGTGTGGTAAATGGTTATGCAAAGGCAAACACCAAACAAACAGCCATGTGTAACACCATTTTTGTTAGAAAGATTGTGCGGAAGCTTCCGTGAGGCAAATCTAAGTAACTGAAAGTTTTGACTAGTTTGGGTATTATGTAAACAGAAAATCCTCTATTCATTCATTTTAGCTGATAACATGCATGGATTAGAAACCAGACTTTTAGGATTAGTCAGCACTATCAGGCAGGGAATAAATCAGTAGACTGTATAAAAATGTAGTAACATCGCTTTCAGGATCTCAAAAGCAGAAGGTGAAAAGGCACTGATCAAAGAAACAATCTGTGGCAAAAATACACAGAAATCTGAAACAACCCACTCAGTGGGAAACAGCAAAGGAGACAGGGCCTGTGCTGTAGCACAAGATGAAATTCAAATTCAAAGGCACCATTATGGCAGCATACCAAATGCTGGAGATGTCACAAATGCAGCACTGGATGCAATTATCTGCACTGCCTACACTTCACATATTCCTGCAGAAATATTAAAGAACTGGAAAACAGAAAAAAGACGATATCAAAAATAATAAGGACACCTACAATGGGAAATGAAAGGTCAGAACAGGATCTGTATTAATTAAAAAGCCCTTATTT
Source organism: Harpia harpyja (assembly GCF_026419915.1). NCBI lineage: Eukaryota > Metazoa > Chordata > Aves > Accipitriformes > Accipitridae > Harpia > Harpia harpyja. The sequence continues at coordinate 42,610,825 of NC_068944.1, forward strand.
TCTGTCTTCTAAAGTCAAAGAAAATATGCAAAAGAATACCTCAAAGGCATCTGCACAAGCCCTAGGAACTCAAATAAAAGCAATTAAAGCTAAGGAAGGACCAGACAGTGCTGGAGGAATTCCTTTAAACTTCCTGTGTTGAATGCCAATGAAAGACTATATGGGAAGATCCAAGCATTAAACAGAATCAGAACTAGGCAAACACTCAGAAAAGTGTCAGCAAAAGAAAATTTGATTCAAAGCACCTGACAGACTGCCAGGGGCTATTCTACAACTAATGAGATCCCTACATAGCACATTAACAGTTCTCGAAGACAACAACATGATAGATGATTTCTAACATATCCCTACAGTTACAACATTTGAATAAAAAGCAGTTTTAAACATTTGATGGGCTGGCATAGACAGCTGGCCTGTAATTTAGCCCAGAGCACCTACAGAAAGCCCAGGTGTGCAAAATCCAGGAGTGCAAACCCAGTTCTGTGAAACTCAAGGAAGAATGAGATCAGAAATAACCCTGAGAAATAACCACTTACTTTGTTTATCAGGTTTCACAAGAGAGAAACCAAGTTACCTGTCCTGCATATATGCAATATACCTCTTAGAAAGGAACAGCTTAAGTAAAAAATAGGCTTTACTGCAATTTTTGTTGTCATATATCATAGCTGCTGTACTCACTCTTTTGTCTGTAATCATTACCTCCTTTAAGAATGGAATTTTTTCACAGGATCCCTGCATTAAGTTAGAAACCTTACAGCTATAATAAAGGAAAGATGGGAATCAAAGACACTAATTTACTTCAAAGGAGACAGACTGAGAAATCTCAAATATGACTGCCCATTAACTTATCTCAACGGCACCCTACTTTTAAAAAGCGTGTCAGCTGAAGTAAGTGCTAGACTACTCTCATATTTCAAATTGTTAGATTACATAAATAAAAATAAACTTGGCCATGCAGCACTTCCCTGCAAGGAGAAAATGTCACGGTCCCAGAAAATAGATTTCATTGGAATGAAAGTCTACACTTTCAGAGCTCTCTGCAACCGGGCAGTCAGTGAGTAGCAAGGGACAAAGGACCAATCCTCACACTGTGAGAGTCTTCATTTTAATGGGTAGATAAAGCTTCAGACAGAGAAAAGAGAATGAGATGCAGATGGTACGAACACCATCAAACTTTTATGAGAGGCCACCACAGATTGTGAAACAAATTACCAGAGAACAGATAGCAGGGCATTTTTCTCTTCAGAAATTAAAGAGAGAAAAAACTGAGAGCGCCAAAAATGAAATGAGTAATACAAGGACCTCGAACACCCTTCAGGGAAAGCCAATTTCTACAGATTTAATCAACATGACGGAAAAAGGAAACTTTGAATGACTTTTCCTTTTCTACGCTGGCTGGAATATGACTTTTCTGCTGCGATCCTACAACAGCTGATTTCCTGCCCTTGCTTCAGTCATATATGCATCACTTCTGCTGGCATCCCTGTGCAAAACTGAAATCACCAAGATACTTTGTTCAGGTGACATTAAACACTGGAGATATATAAAATGCATTTAGCAATTTGACATAAAATCTTCTGAATGCCCAACTAGGCTCTTTTCCCGATTTTGCTTGCAAGGCCTGGTACAATAGATGTTCTCAAAGCCCACCCACAGAAATGGCTGTAATAGGTGACTTCTCACCACTTTTGCCATGGAGCTCAGGGATTACAGCATTCCCATAGGACATCAGGGATCCATCCCTGGCACTGGGCATCCACCCCTGCCACTCACTCTTTTGAGGGAGGGTAGTTAAACTTGTAATTCACAAGCAAGGACAGGCATTTTTTTGCCTGATCTCTCTCATACATTTGGCTATGACAACATTGCACATATATCCAAGCTAGCTTTAAACATGCAGTAGCAGCCATCCATCTGCTGTGGCATAGACCCTGGTGCAAATGGCCCAAGAAGTGGCAAACTGATGTGTCTGTGCTGCTTTGGTTATTTTACCTTCACCCAAGCTGTTTTAAGTTAAAACTCACACAGGTATGCCCACATCATAAGGCAGTTGTATCAGTGGTTGCATTATAGATAAAGTCAAAAGCTTACCCCTCACTCATATAGCCCCACTGATTTCAATTAACAAATATATTTATGGGCCTGCTCATGATTTCTGTTGAAAAGTACTGATCAGATGCTGATTACCAGTTCTGACATGTCCTTAAAAATACAAGAAACGTAAGAGTTTTACAAAGAATGTATAATATTTGGCTTTCATTTCAAATCTTTTATTCAGGAATACTCAAAGCACATTTTTGACACTGCAGCACATTCACAGGACAAATCTTTTCTGTGAGATAAGTCAGTATATACATGAGAGCACAGAGTCGTTAACCCCAAGGTCACAGGTTAACGGAGCACTCAAGTTTGCCTTTCTCCCACTGAAAATTCGGCTAGACAGTCCTGTGCAGCAATGCTCTTGGACTAAGACAAATAAAGCAGTGATAAATCTCCAAAGGTTTAAGAACACTCCAAAGAGAGAATTTTTCACATCAAACTGTCAGGAGAGATCACTGCAGGATAAATAGAAATGGATACGATCTGACTGCAATGGCACAGTGACAAACACTAATCCAGTGCATGAGAACTGACACTGCACCCTACACTTACGAAGTAGAGGTCTGCTCCTGGGATAATGAACTTAAGTCTTTTCTGCACTTGCACAAAAATTTCAAGGCAGATTTATGAATTATCTGAGAAAAGCCAGTTAAAGACTCCTCAAGACCTGCTTCCTCAAAGAGGTATTTTCCAAGGAGGCCACATACCAAAGGCTGCCCAAAGAAATCAGCTAACGATTATGGCCATTACATCTCAGCGCTGCTGGAAGCCTACTATTTACTAGAGAGTACTGTGATGGTTTGCATCATCTGCTGCCTAAACATGAGCCATCACCCTGAGAAACAAGACTGGAAAGGCCATGTTCTGACCCCATTCAATCTCCTTCTCCTAGACCAGCGTAAATGAAGTCTACCATTTCTCATCTGGGCAGCAGAGCTCAGCGTTTCTTGCTGCCTGCTTTGGAAGACCAAAGAAAGGATTAATCCACCTTCCAGCAGGAAGGGCTTGGCCCTGGGCAACAGTGATCCTTGATGGTTTCCTGCAACATGGATATTCTGTCCTGCCATCCCTGTGCTGAGGACTGTCAGTCAGTGCCCACAGTGGTCAGAGCCAGTCCTGGAACAGCCAAAAGCAGAAGGTTTTCCATGCAATGTGCCCATGCACTTCAGCAGAAGTGTTCCCTCTCTGTCACAGGCTAGTGTGTAGTAATCGACAGAAACCTCCTCTTCCTTGGCCTCCTGCTACAACCTTCAACTAGCCCTCAAGGGATATGACTGCCCAACCTGTCTCAATTCCTCACCAGCAATTTAGAGAGTAGTTTCGAAAAATGGTTGACCCTTACCAGTTTCCAATGAATCGGGGATCACTCTGGTCAATATAAACAGTTGTCCTAGGATCAACATAGAAACCAATAAGAAGTCCTCCTAGTAAGTATCCAGCTGCAGGACCAAGTGCTCCCATTACGTACATGATGGCTGAGGAAATAAAAGGTCAGAGTTGTACATCAACAAAATAATGTTTCGTTAGTTATTTACACATAAAATCCAAAAGTAAAAGATGCCTCTTAAAGCAGGAAGTTTCATACCCCAGAACCTTTAGAGCCCTTTTTGCAATCTTCAAAGGCAGCAACTTCTGCATAAGTAACGTATTGGTAAGAAAACTGCTGTTTTCTGTATGTTTTCAGTCAAATCATGGATGGAAGTACATATTACTTTGGTATTTTGGATGGAAACCATACTTGACTTTGACAATATTTTTCATATTTGGTAACATTTCCTTTGAATCAAAACAAAATTTAATACATAAATAGAAAAAATATAATTAATGGTAAGCAAACACAAAAGCAAAGGATAAAAATTGTGTTAAGACACCAAAGAACAAAGTGCAACATTCCAGCTTAGTTACCATCAGACCAGATTTAAAAGAACCATCAAAGTTAAGAAATCAAATATTCCTATTCTAGAGATTGACAGAATTATGCTTTTTCTGTGTAGCCATGGACTTGCCCGTTTTACATACTGATACCAGCAGACCATATATACTGTATTTCCTGTGAGACTCCTGCCTTGTTCAGAACATTTGATCTTTAAATTTAAAATTTTAATGCTATTTTAAAAGAAATTTCTCAATTTAAAAAGTTATTAAAATGAAAATAAGTTTCTCGTGTGCAACCACACAGACACACATTTTACAACATCATCACTGAACGTTAGATGACAGCAAAATCCTCATCATTTGGAATAACAGAGTAGGAGATACCAATACAAGGCTCTTATCTGCTGTCTTCTACAAGATGCTCTTCAGAGTGCAGTCTCCAGCCCTGGTCCTTCAGCCATCCACACCAGGGTATGTGTGAGAAAACACCGCAGCTCCCCCTGGTCTCATTTCCAGGTTTTGAAAGCTGGATAATTTAAAGCTGTCATTTGTCTTGCCCTTAAATCTTGGCAATTCCACTCCTTTCCTTTTCTACTTCTGCAAATCCCAAATCAATTTTTGAACTAAGCCAAGGTCAGTTATCACAACCTTAAATTCAGACACCTTTTACAAGATCCGTATGAAGTTAACCCCACCATCAAGACCATAGCTATCTTCCAAAGATTTTTCTCTTATTCCCCTACTCCATCTCTTTCCTTCCTTAATGCATCCTGCAGTACTCATCGCTTCTAAGATGCTTCTGCCCTGCTTCCCGTACTGTCTGGCTGCGAGGAAAGGCAAAAGAGGTTGTAAGGTCTCTGCTATCCACTCACATGTCTGGTACCAGCGAAACCCAAGCTCCAGCAGCACAACACTTGCTCAGCTGCTGCAGACCCACTATCTAGCACATGAAAAAACAATTTATTATCTAATTCTCTGAAAACATCATCTTCACGGCAAAATCTCTATCTCCACATGGTTTCTGTGGACCAGTCTCTCTCCATCGTGGTACGCAGACTCCATCCTTTCTGGTCCCATCCTCAGTCAGGGGACCCTGCTGTGTCTTAGACTGCAGCAGCTGAGGAAGCATAACTGAGTTGTTAGAGCTTGGGTTTCTGTGTTACCAGTTATAGTAAACTATATCTCATGGACAACATAAGCAAAAAGAAATCACTAAATCTGCCTGATTAAACCAAAATAACTTGTACATTTCATCTTATGTTTTGAAAGAAGAGAAAGAAGAAAGAGAACATTCTCAGGACTAAAAAGGGACTGCTATCTGAGAGCTCTATTCCAGGGAAAAAAAAAATCACAGAACCTACCACAAAAGGTGAACTGCCTATAGTAAAAAATGCTTCCAGACTACAAATTGATTAAACAGATTTATCACTTTTCTCTTTTTTAAAACATTTTCAGTTTTTATGAATCTGTAATTTCAAATAATTAGATTTTGCTGAAGTCCTCTTTGCATAATGGTTTCCGGAACTGTGTTCACTATTTAAATTTATTCCAGCCATGTTCCCTTCTGGATTGATTGTAAACAATTCTCTGTATGCCTAAAATGCTCCATTAGACATTGTTACACCGCTCCTTAGCAGTTAAGTGGTTAGATAAACCCCACAGTAACTGTTATTTGCAAAATCCACATCATGAGGAGGGAAAAAAACCCAAACTCCATCCACTATAATAAATTTTGTCCCATAAATGTTTGCTTGGAAAATTGATTCACACAACTACAGCAAACTCAGGTCTCTAAAAAGTTTACATAGGAAACACAAAGGGAGTAAAAGAGTGACCTAATCCATTCATTTCAGTATTCAGAAAAAATACTTATGCTGTATTTATTCAGCTTCAATTCCACCACTGAAAGAGGCAAAATGCAGCCACTGCTTAGGCTTAGAAGCACTACCCAGATGGTGTATTTTGTACACCTGGTAACTTCAGAGGTTTTTCTTCATCAGCAGAAATACCGTACAGTAAAGATAAAAATAACAGTGTACGCCACTGCTCCTTTAGAGGAGGGAATGCTGTCAATCATTTCAGAAGTATTTTAAAATTACTGTATGCTGTTCAGGCTTTGAGATTTTTTTTTAATATAACTTACAGGCAACATGTAACTTTCTGGATCTTTCAGAAAACAGAGAGCCCCCACGTGCCTGGTCCAGGGCAGGAGGAAACCAGTCAGCACATGAGTTCCACGATTGCCATTTTAAGACACTTTGCAGAATCTTCCTCAGCACCTAGTAATGGCCACTATGAGAAACTGAACACCAAGTGCAATAAACTGATTTGGACTTCTAAATAGGACTAAAGATAGAACATGGCAAATAAAAGATTTTGATATTTCAAAATTAAGTACTTGAAAAAATCTGCCCCAAACCTCCAAACCTTGCTGTGGAAGTGAAGGGAGAGCCACCTCCAAGCATCACCCTGGCAGGCTGCTCCAGGGTCCTGGACCATTGAAATTCTGGTCACAGTCCTCACAGCTATGCACCCCAATGTCCAGGAATAGAGAGGTTCGTGATTCCCAAACAGGCCACCAAGATTACTGGATGATATGGAAAGGAAACTTAACTGGAAACAGATTCAGTCAGGACATCATCAAAACTGAACCTACTTCACAAATAAAAAATTCTGTGGAGAACTGTTCCACAATTTTTTCCACTCAGGTCACTAGAAGGTCTCCAGCTTCTGGATGAAAAAGGTTCTGAAACATGTAGATGATGTAGGAGCACCTTCCTTTCAGCCTCCTACCTGGCATTTCAGCTAGCTCTTTTTGGTCCTCCCTCTTAGAACCATGATCTGGGATCTTGATCTAGGGAGTTGCACTGATTCAACAACTGAGAAGTTTCAACAACAGAATTAATAAACATTTCTATCAGGAGACGTGCTGGAGTACTGTGATGCAGAGGCAGGCCACATGGTATCCAGATGATTTTTTAAACTGCACTTATGGAAATCCAGGATTTGTCTTTTAACCTCCTAGCCATTACCTTGACTGGTGCTTAGATTTGCAAGCTGCCTTCAAATTTCTTAAGTCATAAAAAACTATGCTATAAAATAGCAGTAATATCTCCTTTCCTGTGGTAAAATAGAGATGATGTACATTCTACAAGCTATAGCTCTACTCCAAACAATAAATCATCTTCAAAAGATAAAAAGAGGAAACTACTGTTAATATAGACATATGGGCTACAACATTCATCTGATTGTCTTCTGATTGGTTTTCATTGAAATGAAAACTTGTACCTCTCAGAGTTACTGCATTAGCCATGCATGTTCAATGCTGGCAAGTCACTGAGTACGCTCCTCTGGAAACGTGGGTCTCTCCAGGAAAAAGCATCTGCAGGTCACCCTCTCCTAGCTGAATTAGAGCCACCTGAGAACTACTCATGACATTCAACACAAGCAGCTCAGACTGGACCTTGCAAGCTTTTCCCCAGAAGCCTGTCATAGCTTGCTGCAGCTGTGATGTAGGATCTTAAGTCTTCAAACCAAAGCACAGGTTAGTCTACTAAAATGACATGGTATTTAAACAAGACAATTTCAAAGTCCAAAGACCTTGCAGATTTTTTAAAGTTTCCCTTTCCTCTGAAGAACTCAGTGCTGTGAGGAGGAGTTTGCATTAGCAAGCATACTCTTCCTCTGGGTACACCTTCTTTTCAGTGACAAGGGATAGCCCTTCCCAGCCCTCCCAAACCTGGTCTTTCAGATCATAGTTCTACCTCTGACATAGACTGTAAGTAAGTAAAAATATCCTGGTTCAGACACAGTTCATTAAGTGCCCATTTGCCCCCATGATATCCAGCTATGATTATTTTAATTCCTGTGAAGTTTTGTACCTGAGGAGCTTTCTGCCTCACAGAGTATGCCCTCAGCATGGCATATTACCTCAGGCACAACACCATACTAGCAAGGCTGTCTAGTTTCAAAACTGCAGCTGGCTATGGTTAGCCAGGCTTAGCCACAAAAGTCCACCACAGCAAAGATGTTGGATGGGAGAGAGAAAGGGAATCAAAGCAACAGTAATTGAATTACACATGGAATTTACCTACCAAAGCAAAATAAGATTAAGCAATGTCATTCTCCTCCACTGAAAAGTTTATCCTGGGACACGTTGCAATGAATGCTGCCATTCTGACAACATTTGATAATATTGTCTATTGGTTCTATTCATAAGAGATTCTTCTTCAACAGAAGAAAGCTTTACACAGAGCCTATTGCAGCAAAGTCTGTATGACTACAGTAAAACAGACTGAATCCTCTACGGGTCCAAAAATCCCTGTGTTCACATCACATGCATGAAATAACTGTTGCCAAAGATTTTATTTTTTGTAATCTACCCACACTATAAAAATATACTGAGACAGAGGTCATAAAAATACTCTGAATATCCTTTTCCTCCTCTAATCACACCAAATGACAACTTCCATACATTTTGCATATGGAAATATGTAACATATGACCCTATGGCATCCTCAAATGCATACAATGTTAACCCTCCAACTGTGCCTTTTTATATTAGTAGTGCTAGTACCAATTAAAGTCACAAGCATCATATTGTGCCTAGATGATCAGAAAGTACACAACATTAGTGGGCTACAACAGGCTGTCTAGCTTCCGGGTTCTAAAAAATCCACTTTGGTTTAAAAAGTGAAAACAAAGGCATATATTGCTCAGTCTCTCTCATCTCCTCTGTGTGCACACACGTGTCACCACACAGAGTTTATCACTGGATGAGGAGGAACACTTCTGAAAGAGCCCATTGTTCAAACCTTGGCAGCACGTCACCGTAGTACAACTGTTCATTTCATACATGTGTAAGGCAAGCAAAATTTGACCTTTATTCTATTTTCAATGAAAGTTTAGAATTTGCAAAATCCTGCAAAAGCATTCTGGAGGTGTACATATATATATATATATATATGCATGTTTTTTCCTGTCAGAATACTATGGCATTTTTGGTAGACTTTGCAGGTAGACTTTGCAGGATACTTTTTAGTGACATAGAAGTACAATCCTTTTATATCTGTAGATTTCAAATTTTTATTCCAAAAACTTAACTGTCATTAGCATGAGGGTATTGATAGGCAAACAGAGATACAAAAGATAAAATTAATCCCCTATAGTCATGGAGTAGGAAGTCCAGAGTATCATTTAATTAATCAAAGCAATAACTCAATGTCCTACCTGCTGAACAACACTCATCCTGAAAGAACAGCACAAGGGAGAATAAAAACAAAACAAAACAAAGCAAAACATTCATGTGAATTTGCAAGAAAAGTCCCATGTTTATAGGCTACCTGTCTATGACCTGAGGAGTGAGCTTTAACAGAAATAGGAAGATGAACTTCATATAATCCCAACTATGTCTCTGTGTGTCAGGAAATTTAGGGGGCTACATAAAAAAAAATACATAGTCACAGGGTTACCACCTGGGATTTTGCAAGCAAAAGAAGCATCACCATGCTCTAGTCCTACTGGCAGCACATTTCCCTGGAAGGCTGAGCTATGCTGTCACTGGAGAATAAGCAGCGGGATATTTCTCTATGGTACTGAGCAGGTTTTAATTTCTGCACAGAACAAAGCTGACAGGTGGAGGTTTCAATGGGGAACATGTCTCAGTTCTCCCCTATTCCTCTCATGCCCCAGCACCATGATGGGGTAGCAAGGGACAAGCAAGCATAAAGCAGCTGCCAAAGAAACACTGCATCCATTCATAAAGGTGTATTTACCTCACCCTCTCTAAATTCACCCACACAGAGGCTACCCAAAAAACCATAAGGTTAAACCACTCTATTGAGCCTGAGGACACAAAACTGAGAGGAGTTGTGAGAAGAAGCCAGGCAGACTTCTCAAAGCTTTTAAGTCAGGAAATCAGTTCACTTCCTTCTTTTCTTCATGAACACACAACCAAGCCTATCTATACATGCTTTAGGATTTTTGCTTTAATGTGGTTATTTGCTCAGGAAAAAACAATGCTTTGAGCATTATTGCAGTTCAGATAATAATGTACAGATCAAATCTTTAAATCATTTCCTTTCAAAATGTATTAGCGTTACCATGACTTTAAAAGTCTCTCAGATCCAGTGCTCCACTCAAAACAATAAACAGAGCAACAAAACTACTCCAGTAGCCTCCCTTGATCTTTGTATAGAATATATTTGTCACTATTTTCAAAGGAAGATTCTACAAATATAGGAGACAAATTTATAGAGAAGCATAGCCAAAACATAATTTTACATGCCTACCATGCAAACTAAAATGAATGGTCCAGCTTACTACTCCATTAAAAAATTGCTGAAAGTTACGTTAAATACAAATATGTTCAGTGAGTTGTCAATGCCAGATGAAAAGCATTACCTTTTTACTTTTCTCTTACAGATTTATTACTAAAATATCATTCATATCAAAACAGGTATCATTCCCTCTCTTAAACAGCTAAGCTGCTTTATGCTTTGTATTCTCCTTTTGTGGTCTTATTCTAAAAATATTACAATCATTTTCACAGGAACCAATTCTAACATCACAAAAAAACAGGAAAAAAAGCCCAAAAAAAACAAGCTAAAACAGGCTGCCTATCCCAAAGTGTACCTCTCACATACACTGTCACTGCAATGCTGCTCCAAGTCACTTGCTATGCTGTGGAGTCACAGTGCCTACAAAGCAATTCATCTTAAATCAAGATTTCACAGACTCAGCACTTGTCTTTAGGTTACACTATCAACAGGTGTGCGCATCCAAGCCAAAATCTGAAAACACTGAAAATATCAGAGAGGAAAGGCTTGCACTTGTACCATGTTATTTCAGCCTTAGAGATACTCGGCTTAAGAAAAGATTGCCCCAAGAAAAACTACTCCAGTGCTTAAAAGGGAGTCTTTATTTCTTTATTCCTAAACCTGAGAACTGTGGAATTAGAAACCCAAGGGGCAAGTGGACACTGTCCCACTCTTTAGAGACAGCTCTTTCATTTGGAAACACAAATATTACTTCTTTTTTTCCTTCAAAATCTGTCTTTTCTCTCTTTGTATTCACCTATAAATAAACATTTGCTGATGATATTACCAAGCATGACTTGTGATTAGTAAGTAAATATGAAAAAGAGACATCTGCTGTAAGAGTTTAGTGAAAACAGCTGCAATTTCTGAGTGCAGTTTCCATATCAGTGTGGTTAACTGAATTTAGACACCACGCATGAGGAAATTCTTAGATCGGATAATTAAGCAAATCAGGCTTTATCAGCTCTATCTGTTCTTAAACCAATTCAAAGGCAAGAACCTTCTGGTGACAGTATTCCAAAAACACATACAACTATCTCTGACTTGAAGCATGTGGAAAGTCCCCACTGATGTGAATCATCATGTGACCAGAGGTAAGCTTGTCTATACTTGCATGATCAGAATCTAAACTGAAAACAAAGATGCTCTAACATTCTTTCCATGGACTAAGAGGCATTGGTCCCCTAAAGAGATGGGTTTTTTTAAAACAGAAGTCTCAACAACTACTTAAATGCATAAATAAGAGAACAATCAAACTGTCCTTCCTAAACTTCCGAGGTGTTTTTCCACATGTAGGGAATTTTGATTTGGAAATGCCCCATTACTAAATTTAGCTCTCAGAGAGATGCACAAACTACTTGTGCTGAATGCAGTAAGACTGTCCAAAGATGCACCGAAAGGCGAAACTTTGCTCTTGGCTGTTATTTTCTGGAAATCAGTTCTCAAAAAAGCTCCACACCTCACCTTCAAGTTTTTCAAGTCTCTTTGCACCATATACATAAGACAACATATCCCAGGAAGGTCTGTGAGTTTCCAGACTCTAACTTTTCAAAAAAGCATGTTTCTTAAAGATGTTTTCTTCTGCAAATACCCTTAAATAATGGTACTAGGCAGAGACGTTGACCCTTCATGTAAATACCTACTGAGTGACTCCTCAGCCCCTTCTGAATTCTTTATCTGTCAGCATCCCAAAGTTACCTTCAATGAAACGTCATAAATGTAATGTTCATTTCCATACAGAAAATTATCTACTGTATATAATCACTAACCTAAATCCTAAGCAAACTACTATTCCAAATTATTTTAAAAGCCTTAACATCCAAAATCCAAGAAATAACTTGTTAGAGAATTTCATGATCTTATTTCTCATTCATTCAAACACTGAAAGCTAAATCCACATAGTGAATTCACCACTCACAGTAGTAGCATCCTTTAAGTCAGTGGGGCTACTCCCACGAGGCAAGCAGGACTTGGCACTTCTGTCCTATTACTCAGTGATGCTCCTAATCAGAGGACGCTGAAGCTGTTGGCTGTCTTTAAGAGATACTGGAGCAGCCTTTTGACTCACAGTCATTCTTTCCCTTAAGTCATGTCAACTGGGAATCTCTCATCTCTGCCTTTTAATTGCTTGGCTTTGTTTTTTTTAATGGTTTGGCAGTTGAGGCTACACACACACATTTAATTTTCATTAGGGACTATCCCCAGGCACGTGCTTACAGACTCTGTTGATCTCAACTTCTTAAAACTAATTTTCATTTCTTTAGTATTACTTCCAACTAAACTGGAGTAAGTCTGGGGCATTCATTTGCATCTCACTCCCTTTTCTTTAGGTTATCATAATTAAAAAATATCAAACAGTGAAACCTGAAATTTGGCCTGCAAGCAGACCTCAACAGGCAGATCACTAATAATCAAATGTAAGAAAGAGACTGAAATATTTTTAAATTCTGTGATTTTAAAAATGCAGTGAGAAAGTTCAGGTCCATAGCTACAAGACCAGCAGAACCTAGCCCAGAAGAGTATTTGAGAATACTGGTATATATCTTAGTGTTATATCATGTTCAGGCAGCCTAACAGCGTAAGCAGACAGGAATGTATCATTCAGGTCCTCTTGTTTCTTTCAGCTGGAAGAATGCACCCACTCCAGGAGGAAAAGCAGGGAAGAATCTGGTGAGATTTATCAGGCACAGGACCAGATTTTAGAGTATGCCATCATGCACCATCGGAAGAACCAGCAATAAGTACCAATTCCTTAGCAAAATCTATGTACATTAAATACCTGATGTCTATGAATCTGGGCTTTACTAGTTATTGTGCACAAACCAGGTAATGGCAGACATAAACACCTGATGTTCAGAGGCAGGTTTGACACACATTTTGCATATTTCATCATTACCCAAAACCAGACCCTTTGTGCCCAGGAAACAAACTGTGAGGAAGAAACAGAGATAGACCGAGTATCTACTGAAAGGGAAGGTTAGGTGCTGACAGTCAAAGAATTTCTACATATATTCACTTTTCCTTTGTCCCACCAGCAAGACAACAGAACAAAGAAGTAAGGGGGGAAATTATTTCAATCATGTTCTCTCAGAATTAATTTCCTTTCAAAAATTGGTTTCTGCCTAGGAGGCACAGGTTAATTATTGAAAATGTTGGTGATAGTTTTTCCCTTGACTACCTCTCGTTAATAGATTGTAAAGAAGGGCAAGCCAAATAGCATTTCTTCTTGTTTTCTTTGTAAATTGCACTTACATTTTCATCTTTCAACGGAAACAACAGGAATTACAGTTCATTACTCACATCTGACTGAAAATCTGCCTGTAAGCAAAAACACATTATTCCAGTAATTTGCAGATGACCCTGTTAGTCTTATTAACATTTATTGTGGTGCTAAAGAAGTTATTTTTCTACATTCAAAAGGCTGAAAGCTGCAATAGCCTCAATAGGAAAAAATATTAAATAACCATTGGTAAAGTGAAATGCAGAACCATATAGCCATATTTGAAACCATATTGAAAATATTATTACAGGTCAAAGAGTCTGAAAAACATTTCCACCCATGTGTAACAGTTATAAATAGTGGAGGCTATTTATTTTGGCTATGGGACAACACTACCATTTTATGAAAACCTCCGAAGTTTCAAAATTTGCTGTTTATTCTCATAGGAACAAACATTGTTTGGGCATTTTCACAAAATTGGAATTATGCTGAAATGTTTGTTTCTGGAAAAAAAACTTGAGCTTTGGGTTCTGTGTAGGGGTCTCTCCTTCCCTATGTCTCCATAGAGGGATCGTAAGATAGACATGAGAGTTCATTCAGCTTCATGTTCTGCTTGGAGACAGCAGAGTTTTTTGCTGCAGCACCAAAATGAGCTTCTTCAACATTCAAGCACAGTCTCCTTATCAACAACAGATGGACGATGAAAACGACAGCCTTGCCTTGTCTTCTCCACCACTGCCCACAACAAAGCAGCTTTTGGATTTGCTGCAACAGCAAGATGTTCTTAATGGCTCTAATCACAACTTCTAATAGAATTAGGGCAGGAGAAGTAAAACCACCTAGTGGGAAATGGTGCTTAGCCAGATCTTCGATAGCCAGGTCTAGATAGCCAGGTCTTAGATCGATATTATCTAAATAACAGGGGAACCCAGGCCATGACAAGCCTGACCACGGACCCCATGGCCTTAGTATCAGCAAAGCAGAAGAAACTTCTGTATATCCCTGTGCCAACACCAAATACCAGGACCACTGTGAGCTTCTGGGCCCTGACTTGGATTCACTGAACTAAAAGACTCCTGGGATTTAATACCTTGAATTAAAGAAGAAATAACCCTGAGTTAGGGAAAGTTACCTTCACCCTTGTGTAGACATCCCAGCCTATGGAGAAATGCCAGCGAGAAATGCCCCAGCACCTCCTTCCTTCCCCATAGTTAAGAAGCTAATGGGTGGACCTTGGAGAAACAAGTTGTTCCCAAACAACCCTGGCACGCTTGCCACAGTCCCATGAAATAGGACAGAGAAGCACAGAGCTGCTGCTGTTGATCCCTGAAAAGGCCCTGCTAAACCAAATAGATCAAGGGATGTGAACTGTCAAAGATATACAAGAAATTTAGAGAAAAAGAAATTAAGATCTCAGAGAGTCATGGAGAAAAGAGGGGAATACAGTTTTGTAAGAAACCAAAAGGAAATTCATTCATATTTTTGCTTTGGACAGAAAACCACCACAGACACCATTGTTAATAATAAACTGATTCTATAAATACATATGATTGCTTAGACCATTTTAGTTAGGGTCCTGAAAGAAATGAATGCACATCTTACAGGGAAAAGTAGATATTGACATGCAAAGTTAATAATCAAATAAAAATTATGAAAATATTGTGGTTTGACATTATTAAGTAATGTGTTTTACATGGTTTGGTTTGGTTTGGTTTTGTCTATCTGTCAAGTAAAAATTACTTTATTTTTTTAAATGCTAACCTGTATTCCTAAATAAAGGTCAAACTAATATAAAGTAAGGTAAATATTTCAACCTTATAAAAAAGAAATCCGTTTTTCTACATTTAAAAAAATATTAAATCAATATATTCCAAAAATCAAGATTTAATTGAATCATAATTTGCCAGAGTGAAACCATCTGAACATCTTTATCAGTGCTACTAAATGGCACAGTTTAAACACCAAGTGCAGCATTGAAAAAGTAATTACTCTTACAAAAGGTTCTCCTTAATGGTAATATTATAATTACATTTGTCTTCCTTTTTAAGATATAAATTGTCACTGTGATTTAGGGCTCCATTTGCAGCTCATTCCCAGTCACAGTAAGATATGTTAATATGTTAATAAAATATAGAAGTATTACTAACTTGCAGTGTTAGCATTTCCAAGAGAAATTTATTTATATTACAGGGATCCTTCCAAGGTATTTCAAAACACCATACATAGCTGATTCACAAAAACTGAAAAATTTAAAATCAGCTATAGTTACTTTCACTAATTAGGTAATTTAATCATTCTGCTGACATCTTTGGGGGAAAATTGGCCAATATCCTTTTATTTGGTCTGCAATTGTTTTAAAGACTGTTCATTCTGTTTCTTTCTCTCTTTTGTGAGTAGAATTAGACATGACAGCTTTGTTCCTCAACTACTTAGATTAGCAGATTATTACACATATTGTTATTCTCCAATAGTAAAGGATGCTTTCACATTTAGCAGACAGACGTGAAAATGTGGGGGCTAGTGGCTACGTACAAATAACTTTCAGCCAACTTTAGGCACACTTTCATAGCAGTAACTTTTTTAACAGGATAACTAACTATACTATATTCCTAGGGATGTGGCAGACTCTCTGTAAATGTGACTGGTTCATTTTAAGCTAAACAGTTTTATATAAATAGAAATTTGCACGGGGTAATGCTGTAATGAAATCTGATTCAACACAGATGTCAGAGTAAATGAACGTAACAGTCCTTTCTGGCCCAATAAAGCATTAAATTATCCCACAAATTCTCTTTTCGTCTCTAACACAGTAGATCTTGCAGAAACAGTCATCATCCTTTGCAAAGAAGGATGCCAGAAGACAAGAAACCTCTTCACCTTTCCTTCCCGGCCATGCTGCCTTGAGAAAGATCCAAAGTCCTTGCCCAGGTAAGGGAAGGACCAGAGCTGGCCCCATGCCCTTTACATATTTCACCAGTGGATCAGTTGCACATTTAGCAGAAGTAGCCCCAGAATGGGTGGCCTCGGTACTGGTTGCGGCAGCCAGGGAACCTCCAGGCTGTCCTGAGGCACCCTGGGGCATCCCTCTCTGCCAGGCCGACCCTGAGAGCACCAAAGAGCAAGAACGCGCCAGAAAAACAGGAGCTGCTACTGATGCCTCGACTCATAGAAACTGCTCAGCCAGGCCAGGCTTAGGAAATAAGTTATGAAGTACCAATGAAAATAAAATATATTTCATGACTTAGATTTTGCTTACTCAAGCAATTCAGTGACCTTTTTTTTCTAGTATCTTTGCCCATTTGCATCCCTTCTCATAGGGAACATGGTTTTGGTTATTTACATTAGGAAGATTCAGTTGGAAGATTACACTTATGTACAAAATCTGCAAACGATCACAGGTTTCTATCAGTTTACCACAAGCAAGTTACTTGTTGAAACTTTAGGCTTATGTTTGCAAAGAAAATTAAATTTGAGCCCTAAATCCCACTGAAATTCATTTAAAGTTGGATCCCTTGACTTCCTTAGGCTCCTTGAGAAATCTTATCCTCAGTTACTAAATTATTCTGACAGAGAGAGAGAAAGAGATTGACAGGGAGGTCCTCGAAGAATGATACTGTAGTTGCTTGGAATAACCATGATTGCAAGTATTACCAGTGGTCTCTGCTGCTGTCAGAGCTTTTCCAAGTCTAATGAAAATTGATCTGGCATCTTTCCACTCTATGGGAGTTTTTTACAACATGTGACAGAAGAGAGATGTCTTCACACACTGCTGGACCCTTAACTACATTTTCAGATTCATACTGATAAATTTGCCAACAAAGCAAGTGGAAGCAACGCAGCTCATAGGCAGAGAAAAAGAGTAAAAATGTTAATCACCAAAAAATGTAAACATCTAGTACTCCTTCAAAGAGCAAATATAAAGCATGCAACACATTTCTATATTGCATGTTATACTTAACTGCAATTGTAATCCATTATACTGATAATTTCAACAAACTATATTGTCATGAGATTAATTTATGACAGTACAGATTAAGTTTCAATACAGCCCTCACAGATATTTATTGAACACATATACTTGAAGATGCGGTGTAAGCCTTAATCTCTTATAAAACAACTAAAGTTATAATGTGAAAGTTGAAATAATCAAATGCGAGAACACCAGCAATAAAACTCTTGAATTTTCAATCACTGTTTAAATCATACTTGCTTCTAACAAACTCCATAAATAAAAATACAATCTACAATAAAACATTTGCCTTAAGAACAAAAATATCTCTGGTTATCGCATTCCCTTGAACTAAAAATGTTATGTAAATTATTTATAAATTAATATAACATGCTTAGTTCCATATTTTTGTATCATTACACCAATAATTAGATTTGACACATTCCTATCCCTAATCTAAATTGCACATCTATAACAAATTTTAAAAAACATCCAAAGATGACAAGTCTACTTCTGCCATCAGTGCTGACACTACACTCAGACCACAAATGGCCCAGACGAAACAGAGTAAGTTAAAAAAGGGTCTTTGCAGAACTTCTGAGAAATGCAGACCTTCATCTACCGTAACCTCTTATACAGGTAAAGTTCTTCGCCTGTTTTATAAAGTATACAATGGTAACACTCATACACAGAATACAGGAATCAAACATAGCACAGTAAATTCAACTTTGAGATACCTCTTGCCGTAACTTTCTCCGCTCCTCAATCAAGCTCACCCATTGCATCACTGAGGTCACTCTGTGTTATACTGGAGTGACACACCCTTGTCTAGAAGCCGATTCTAAGCCGCAAAACTGCGTAAACCCTTGTCAAACACATCATGGCTGCTCCATTTGTTTTCCCAAACAGCACAGCTACTACTACTTTGCTCACTGCTTTGTAAGTGCTTTGTGGAGATTTTCTGAGCCGGAGACGTACTTACAGAACCAAGACTCTTGCTGGATCAAGCGCAGTTGAATCGCCATCTGCTAACTCATATAATAAACCACTCAGGCAAATGTTTCTTTCAAAACAGACAAACGATAGTAACACAGCATTATGCATTTCAAACACTAAAACTGTTGGGAAAAACTTAGCAACTAAAAGATCAAAACACTGCAGTGACACCACCACCAGCAGAGATATGGCAGCAGAATCAGACATTTGTTCTTAGCAAATATAGCTGAATAACCAAACTAAAATGTTACTTCTCAGTTTCACACGTGTGAAACAATGTGTAGAAAACTCTAACAGCATGCATCTCCTTTTCCAGAGGAGGAACAATTCAGAGGTACCACACCAGGCTCTTATCTTTGGGATATTTAGCACACGGCTGATGGACACTGCCTTCCCTAGCTGTTTTTATGAATCCATCCTTTCATTTTAGTTGTACCTTTCTAAGTGTCCAGAAAGAAAGTCTTTTATTTATCAGAGTATTTTTTTGTTTGTTTGTTTTTAGTTTTCATATAATCACAGGAAATATGTAATGTTTCAATCATAGAAGAACTGGCTCAGGAGACGAAGTAAAAACAAACTATTTGCATAGGCCAAAAAAAGAAAACAAAAAAGAAAAGTTTAGATCACACTGTGTTCTCCTTCACATTGATGTGATACAGAAAAAAAAAATCCACAGAAGTCAATGAAATGTCTTCAGATTATCACAGGAAGAAACAAAATTAGCAAATAGCTTTCTCTCCTTATTGCCCAGCTTCGGGAATATCCTGAAGACTCACGGGTGTAAAATCGGAGCACTGATTTGGGAAACAACTATTTACCACCTAGTTATTCAGTAAGTTCACCTGAGTCATAAATTTTATGTGCTATCTTTACTGTTGATACTTTATTCCACTCAAAACAAAAGAAAAATAGAAGGCTTTTCTTTCTGTAGAGATTTTGTTTTAGGAAACAAACATTTGCAACAATTCTAAAATATCATAGCTATTACTATTGACTGGTCTGTTTAACTTCCTCTCCAAAGTCCTCCACTAGGATGGCATCACTGCACAGCCTTCCCGGAGGTCCTCCTGCTCGTCACCGATACAACAGTTCTCCTGTGCCTCAGGCTGAGGCTGTCATCACTCAATTAATGCAACTTCAGGTATCTATGGCTAGGAAAAATGTAAAGGAAGGCTAAACAATCAAGTTTTAATCTTAAAGAATGGAAGCTATTCCCCCTCTTGCAATTTAAATAAATAAATAAATACAATACAATAAAACCAAGCCAAAAGCACATGCATAAATTTTCACAGCTAGCCCTGTTACGCTGGAGATACTGATCTCTGCAGAGACCCATTAACTTTGTTTATAAGAGGAAAGAGAAAAGTCAGGCTTGAAAACAAGCCCTTCCCAACTGGGGGGGTTCGACAGAGGTTCTCTTTGGCACTGGTGTGTGGTGGTGTCCTGCCTTGTGCTTTCACACAACTTTACCAGCTTACATTTCTGCAGGATCACCTACTTCCACTTATTGCCACTTCTAAAAAATATAATATATTACTGTATCTTCTCTACCTTCCTATTTTATTAATTTTTAAATGAAAATTCTTTGACCTTCCATTGTAAGAATAATATATTCAGAATCAAAAGAAATACCTCATTAGGCTGTAACATCCATCTCCCTATGTGCTACCCAGTGAAAGGACAGCCCTTAATCTCAAAGGTTATTCTACGCTTTCTTTTTTTTTTTTAGATCAGGTTCATCATCGCAGTATCCGAAAGCAGATTACGGTATGGACACTTCAGCATGAATTTCATTTCTTCTGGTTTTCAGAAACGAAAATGAAATGTTTCAGGTAAGGGAGAACAAAGTAAGTTTGGCAGCATCCTGGGGAGATGTCTGCTTGTCTGTGCAAGATGCTGGAAGAAAAACTCCTCCTGCAAAGGAAGGAAAGAGAGTATGTCTATTATGGGGGGGGGGTGATAAATCTCTATCATCTTTTTTTTCATTTATCATTTTATCATTTATTTTCAACATCCAATATTGCATAAAACCAAATAGGTTTTTTATTTGGCTGCTATTCTACACAAGCACCACATTAATGAATAATGTATTGCTATTAATTACAATATTACCTTGAAAATTTGTATTTACAAGTGTGCAAGAAGCATATCAATGGATAATGTACTGTGACCTACAGTGTGGGAGCTTCAAACATTCGCAGCAATAGAGGGAAAACCCTGCAGAGAAAATATTCCACTGAAAGATGTGCAATAAGGAAGTCATCATTCCAACTATAATATTAAAGAAAAATCCTCTCTTCCAAAACACTGAAAATACACGAGCTATTCTCATTTCAAGAAAGTCTATGACTAAAGGAGTGAAACTTTTCAGGCAGTTGTTAAAAATTCAGATGCTTGTTGCCGCTGCCTCTTTTCAGGCTGCCAAAGAAACCACTGCAGGCAGCCAGCCTGCGTTTCAGCCGCCACGCGTGGTTTCACCCGTGTGCCTGTGAGCTGCTGCCCCGGGTGATCCTGAGAGTCACCCGCTCCCCAGTGTCCCGGCTGTCCCACTCCCACCCGCTCCCCGAGTGCCATGGCTATCCCCCTCCTTCCCATGAGGGCCGGCAGCCGTGGGCAAGCTACGGGAGGGAGCTGATGCGGGATGAACCTGGCCCTGCCAGTGGTGGTGAGGGAGTTTCTGTCAGAGCAGCCAGGAGGTCTGATCCACGCCGTAGTCACAAAATCCTCGAAACCAGGGCCAGGGAAGCAGCAGCAGCGCTCGCCCACAGCGAAGGGAAAGGAGCGGTGCGGTGGAAGACCTCCCTCCAGGCCGCACGCCACGCCAACGCAAAAACACATCTGCTGGCTGACAAAAACTAAGGGACAGCCATCAGTGAAAACGGCCTCCAGATCCAATTCAAGTTAACACTAACTCTTTTTTTTTGCATTATATTAACAGCATATCAATGCTATTAAGGGTATCCAGAAGCCTGCAATTCAGAATTCAACGCCGTATATTCATTTACCAGACCTGTAAGCTATGACCACGGTACTAACAAATTCAGCTGGAGAGTCCCAGAAGACTAAGGAAATGAAGTGCTATACACTTAAAAATCCATCAAAATAGGAAAATCCAAATGCTTTTGTTCAGCTTTTTTCTTGTGACATAAATAATCAATAAACATTGTGACTCTAATCCAGTACTTTTGATTTATTTGATTTATTCCTTGGAGAAAGTATGGACTAATTACCTTGATATGTAACTCTTGGACCATACAGTAATGTGCAGTAAGAATACTTCAATCACACAATACCTGCAAAATCTGATTACATGTAGTAACAGGCAATCAGCACAATACAAAGTATTAAATGCAATGTGATACAGAAGCTTGCTCCCAAAATGAAACAATAAAGCTGTTTGTACAGACAACCATCAGTAGAACAGGTGACATAGGGTTACCTAAACACAGGCAATCTCTAAACAAAAAAGACTGTGGTTGGCCCCTTACAGCTGTCCAAATTGTCTGTGATTACAAGTACACCTCAAACTGGATTATATTAGTGCTCCTGCACAAAGAGTAAATCATCATAGAGATCATCCTTTTATTAACGCACACTGCTGAAACCCATCAGGGAAACATTTTACAAAATGTCAACAAGTAAGCCTGAAGCCACAGAGCTGATATTCTCAGTGGGACCAAACGGAAAAATTCATACTCTCCAGCCTACTGGAGTCTAAATATGTCTTGAACAGTGTACTGGATGAAAACAGGAGCAAGAGGAGTTACACAGAGAGAGTGGTCTTCAAACGAAATGGGACATTACTTGTATTTTCCACCCAAGAATGAAGGGAAGTTAAAATAAATAATAAGAATTGAGAATTAAAGAGCAAAAATGCATCTCAAGATGTCAAGCTATGCAAATAACTATATACTGATGGCTAAACATTTTTCCATCAAAAGTACTTTTGCCATCAAACTCAGATTAATAAAAATGATACCTGTTCCCCAACTGGTTTCACAACGGAAAAGAAACCCTGGGTTTTTTTTCCTTAATTGGTTTGGTGACTTGAGAAATGTTTAATAGAAGACATGCATTTTCATTATTTCAGATTACTTGAATAAATTTGGTACAAAAATCTCAAGAGGACTTGTTATCTCTTTAAAAATGAAAAAGCTTTAGAGATCTCATCCTGCTCCCACTCAATATCAGGTGTACCTCTTTATCTTCAGGAGGAATAAGAGTGTGCCATAGTTAGTTGTGATTTATTAACTTTTCAGGAAAGCTTTTCTGAATCTAATGTTCATTAGATGCATGACTTGAGAACCACAAGACCAAGGCAGCAGTAACCCATCATGACTCTGGCCTCCATAAGCACAAAAGCATTAGTATTAATTAAACGCCTCCAGACCTTCCTTTCTGCTCTGACTGCGCTTGCTCTAGAGCTAATTGCTTCTCTCCTCCAGCACACGCTTATGGTGCCTGCCCTGCTGCACAGCAGCCAACTTCATGTTTTCTAAATGGGATGAACAGCCTGCAGACAGTAACTCTGATTGCTTCAGATCTTTTCAGGGTGCCTCGTAAGACAGTTGAAATGTTTTATGCAGACTACGTGATCTTAGTTTTTCTTCATCTGAATTTTTCATATTAGGAAATGAGCTGAATTATAAAACTCAAAATCTCCTTGGCCTTTCTAAAGCAACTGCAGCAATTAGAAAGATTAATAGAAAGGTCTTGATTGCAGCTGACATTACAATTGTGAAACATTAACATTTCCAGCTGGAGAGAAGGACTTAGTTAATATAAAGATTAAGAAGTACTAAAGAATCTAGGAGATACAAATGACAAATATGTTTGTCAAAAAACCAGCTCTGAACCGATGACACTGACTTGTGCTCTATTACTACTTGCTTCACAATCCCACGTAAGAGGATTACTGTCTATTTTGGCACTATGTATAACAACAGTATACAGCACATCACTAAGGGGTTGTACAGAGGCTGCCTCGTATCATCACACCCGCACATATATTCTTCAAGTCAAATCTCCCACATCAGAAGACCACCAGCTGTCAGTTCCCTGAGCTCCACACCATTTTGTTACTCAAGAAAATGAGGGTAAAAAAGCAGAAAATCAACAAGTCTTTCATTTTCAATTTAACAGGAGTGCAATACAGCCTAAATTAAGGGCAGAACTGTTGTATTATTTTTCAGTCTTCTGCATACAAAAATAACCATGCTGCTCCTTGCACTCCATATCCTGATTCAGTAGAAAAGCAGCAGACAGCAGTCCTAAGAGCATCCAGGGACTCTCTGAGACAGTCACAAGGGTTACGCTACCATCCCTTCTAATGCTATGCTACTATTTCTTCTAATATTTCTGGACAGGCCATGCAAACTGGGATTAATCCAGCACTAGAAGAGTTGCTTGGCCCAGCAGTTGTACTTTGGAGAAATCCTAATGCTCAGACCGCAAAATAACTGATCTGAGCATCTTACTAAACTAGACAAGGGAAATTCACTACATTCCTAATACACTACACCATTTTTTTCCTGTCAGGCACAATTCGAACAAAAAGCAGATGGCACATAGTGTAGGATGCCTATCTGCTAATATAAACCTCACGGCTATCAAACTCTTCTATCACGACCATTCAGTAGTCCTCTCACTGTCTGGGCCAGTTACATCTTCTCCTACAGGAAAGTTGTCAACCTTGATCCAACAGTTAGTAAAAGATTTCAGTATGCCAGCTTGGGCAAACAATGAGATGTCATTTCTCGCATACCCTGAAACTGTGACATATAATAAATCCCTTCTTTAGTCCTTGTAATACTCAAGATAGGTATAAATACACAGTACAGCTCTGAGAATTAAAACCTGGGGTTTTCTTGAAAGCATTGCATTGCTTCAGACCCATGGTAAGCTCTTCTTTTTGTAGGATTTAAATTTGGAGTGCGGGGATGCAGGGGACGATGAAGAGGGGAATAAGGATGAAGGGAAGTTAATTACAGATGTATCTGATCATAAACAGCTCACTTTTACCTTATCCAAATACTTAAAATATTACTACTTACCCAAAGGAGTAATAGCTGCTCTAACGACATCAGTGTAGGAACTCTTAAAATTGTATTAGTTCATATATTCCTCTATTTTTCTCTGGTAAATTGAATCTCTTACCCTTATTGTAGGCTGAGAAGGCACATATGTACCCAAGTCTTCTGATTCACCAGGTTTAAAAGCTTTTTTCAATTCCTTTCCCATTAGCTGGCCTGGCAAATACTAGTCAACCAGTTTTACCTCATTTCTCATAGAAGGCTGATCTTCTTTTAATTATTACAAAGGCATGGGTGCAGTAGCCTTACCCACTCTTTATTTTGCCTTTCAAGGCGAAATGCCTCCCTACTTGCTCTGTCCTACTTGCTTCTGAGTGTCCAAAGCTAATGCAATAACTGTAAACTCAATAACACAATAAATGTCCACATCTAAGCAAAAATCAATTGCTAATAAATATCAAGTAAGGCAAGGAGCAAAAGCTAATGAGGAACAATCTTTTTTTTATACTTCTGCATAGGCTCAGTCGCAGAGGTACTCCTAAATGCAGAGGGCACTCTTTTAGAAGTGCTCATCTTCCTTCTCCCAGAGCTTCTGGAGAAGCCATGGGAGTAAACATGGATACCATTGCCTACTTTGCTTCTGCAGCCAAAGCAATTCATACTGGCCAGCTATATCTTTGCCATTATAATCACTGTCCCATTAAAATATTCAGTCACTGAGGTCAATGAATATACAGAGCTTCCACATATCAGAAGAGTGCTATTGCTACTTAGGAACTATAATTTACAGTACAGCTCTTCCTTCAAGCATTAATTCAGTCCTCAGCTATGCTTTTGAAAAATTATTTACAGTATGGCATTACATTACAGTGATGTAGCGCTGAGTTCAGAGCCTTTTTACTCTCCTTGTGTAAGAGGACTAATATTCCTCCAATAACACAATGCAGGTGTGGTAACAAACTAACACCTACTTGTTTCAGACAACCCCAAAATCCCACTTCCTTCCCTCAGGCATGCTATTAGCAGAAGAAATATAGTTTTCTGAAATTCCTATTTTAGGGCAATTATATAACTTAGCAGATAAATGCCTGAATTTGTGTGCATCAGCACTACCATATTGCAGACTCAAAAGCTCATGTTTTATCTATATTCCCCCACGACTATAAAATTTCCCTAGGGATACCCTCACTATTTCTGTCACTAGACAGCTGTATTAAATCAAGTTGATACAAATCGCCCATCACGTTTACAGCAATTACAGACTCTAATATTACGTAGTGGTCTTCTGTGAATTTTTTACTTTTTGAAATGGGAGGGTTATTACTGAAGCTGTTTGTACTCCAGAGGGTTACACACTCTATCAAACCTCTTTTTCACTCACTGGGATGAAGTAAAAAATGGAAACATAAATTCAGATTAAAAATCATGAAGTGGCAAACTATTTTGTTATTATGTTTTTTAAACTCCGGTTACTGAAATGGCAGGGATCAATGAATGGCGTGGAGAGCCATGTTGGGCAAAAGTGGGAAATGCAGGGCAAGGGGGAAGAAAAGCATGGGCAGAAGCAAAGCTTCTCTGTTCTCTCCATCTCCAAAACGCCCTGGCCTTGCCAGGGGCTTTCCTGGGCTCCACAGACACTTACAGCAGCATCTTCAGCCCTTCCCATGGACTCCACCTCAAAGTGGCCCCAGCAGGTGCCCCCGGGCCCAGAGCCCCTTCTGGCTCTGCCCCCGCCACCTCAGACTGCACCGAAGAGGCACTGCCCGTCCCACACCGCTGGCACTAAACTTCCCCTTCTCCTTCACCTTTCCCCGTTTTTCTTCAGCTGAAAAATCCCACCTAACCAGCAACCTCAGGGTATTCTGCTCATGAATTTTACATGGTTTTGACCTCTGAGCCTATGAGCTGATTCCTTTGGGACCTTTGATGGAAAAGGCAGTGTTTTCAGTTGTCTTACACATCGCAAAACCTATTGAGTCAACAGCTCAGCTGAATACAGCAATTTCTCTTTAAGTACAGGGAAAGCTTAACACACAGCAACATCAGATAGTATCTTACAGAGTATTTCCTTTAGATATTTTTAGACGTAAATGAGGCTTGCTTGACACATTCTGTTTGAGTAATTACAGGTTAGCAGCCACCACAGCAAGCTCACAACTATTTCCCTATCTACTTTGGTTTATCTACAAAAACACATTACTTAAAATTACTTCTGGGGAGGTCAGGTATTCAGATTTTAATCTAACCAGGGACTGAAAAAAAAAAGAGAAGCGGGAACCAAAGTGTGATTGAGAGCACTTGACTTAAGGAGCACACCGGCACGCTTGAGTGCCTATATGACACCTGAAGTCAACTGCTGTGAACAAATCTGTGACAAACACTGGAGTAAACTCCAGCTTGAGTATGAAACAGCAAATCAGAAGATATCAGAAGATACACTCAGCCTATATATGGATTATCTGAAATATTCTGACTCTAGAGGATAGCTTAATTAATCCAAAAAGGAAAGGATACGACCACGGGAGAATCCATCCAGGATCTACTTTTTACCATTTAGAAGAGGCTGATAGAAAACAGACAGATAAATATGTAAAGTAGTTGCTCATTTACAAAAGCTTACTAAATTCAAACAACTGAAGAGCTGGTAGCTGGTTTCAGAGCAGCACTGGATTTTTAAGAAAATCAATGCTGAGACACTCTTGAGGCTTTCATTCTAATGCTGTAAGCACTAAAGATAAAAGGCGCAGAGGGTAACCATCAGATAGAGGTCCTACTGTGTATGGTGCAATGCAAAGAAAGTGTTAACACCAATACATGCAAGGAAATAAATGGGAGCAGCCAAAAAATATCCCAGCAAGCTAACGAAAAGAAAGCAAGCTGCTGAAAAGAAACCTGTATTGAAAATGGAGAAGAGAATCCAAAGAGGAACACCACAGGAGCATACAATCAGCAGGCATGCAGTACTGCTTTGCACATACTTCAACTGATACGGTTGAGGTTTATTTTCGTTGAATAATTTTCACATCCACTTGTTCAAATTGCAAGTAAAAACATACATGTTTTTTTCTGACTGCAGCTCCTCCAAACTCACCATAAAATGTAATTCATACCAGAGTACGATGTTTTTCACTGGTGTAATTTGCCTTTGCTGCCAAGTAAGCTGTTTACCTACATGAGAATTACTGCTTTCAGATTAGACTATCGGATCCAATGGCAGCATAAAATAGCACTCAAGTTTCTGTGTTCACGCTTCCCAATTTCTCAGGTAAGAACAAATTCTCTGTGGCAGAAGAGAAGGGAAGAGGGAAGACCCGGCTTTGTTACCTCTCCCATTAACGCCATTCAGTGTGTCTAAATTTCTGGCCTTGTGACAGCACAACAGATGCCCAAACTCCCAACTGTTCAGCAGCAAAGCAGGACACAGCCCATACTTCTTCGTGCTGACGGATGTTGACTTATTCTTTCCCATCACGGGAAACGTCCTATTTTTTCTGGGCACTTGGAAGGAGTTGGGGTACAGATCCAGCTGACTCAAGTGAAATCAGCATGCACACTGCAGAGTTGTCTGCTGTCATAACTTTGCTAGCTCCAGCCCATGTGACCAAATAGTCCAACTGAGCCCTGCTAAAAGCACCACGGTGCTCAAATAAGAGCATGGACACCAGGACTCAGAAGGCCAACAGAGTTGTTTGCTCCTTGTGCAGAGCCCTCACTTCTAGAGGTTCCCCGGGGGAAAACATTTCCCTCTTCTGACTGTGCCCTTCAGTGCCTTCAGATTACAGCCCTAACGACTCCCAGCATCCCACATAGCTGCTGAGGGGGGCTGCAGAGGCACCCTTGGACTTGGAGCTGAAATTTTCATGGCTCTGGCAACGATTCACAGGAAGGCAGGTGATCGGTTCGCCCTGCCCTCAGAGTCCATGTGGCACCACCCCATCCATCAGCAGCGCGAGACAGAGCTAACACTTACTTTGACCCCTATAGTCAACAGAGGCAACAACTGCCAGAGGGGATCAGTTGAAGTACCTGCCGTTTTTGCATGGTAACTTCTCAACTGTTTTCAAAAGAAATGGGAAAGGCATGTAAAAACAACAAAAAAAGGAAAACTGAGTTCATGCTTCCTGAGTAACAAGGGTTTTAAAAGTGCGCTCAGGGTGAAAAAGACTTAAAATAGGACTAAAAAGAGAGCATGAGACTAAAGAGTCTAATATGATTGAGTTACTTTTCTGCTCTTTTAAAATCCATGGATGAAATTCATTCACCTACTTTAAAAATCAGAATTCTTAGATGCTGGCCTTCAGGATGAAACAGCAGGTCGAGCCTCATTTATATAATTGCCCGTGTTCCCTGCACAGCCAAGACAGAAACCTCTGTGTCCTTGAATGATGGTAGAGAGAAATCCGGTCTCCTCTCCTTTGACTGCATAAGCACTTTCACAGCGATTAAGTCCTCCCAGGTGAGGCGGCCACTGAATGGAAGTTAAGGGAAAATGCATGAAACACAAAGCATCTCTAATCCACTTGCAACAGGAGTAGTTACGGTGACCCTTTACAAAACAGTCAGGGTATCCAGCAGACAGCTAAAGTTTCCAGCCCCGGGGTAATCAGACACTAGATCCCAAGCCTTCAGTTCCTGGGAGAAGGTACAAACAAGCTGTTACTTAAAGGCCACTTTCACATCTAAGGTTCCAAGCTTCTCCAGGGACCGCAGCAGGTTCAGACACTTGTCTGCCCAAACCAGCCCTGCCGCAGAGCTTACCAGAGAAGAAAGGAGCTGCTCTCCAAGAAAACACCATTCCCAAGCTTGAGCAGGTGAAAAGGGCACTGTCAGCCTCAGAAACAAAATGCCAAACATTTTGACAAATGCTAAGCAAGGAAAACAACTGGGCCTGGGACTTCAGTGAGTTCTAGACCCCTGGATCCAACCCAGTTTTAATCCTTTAATATAAAAGGAAAGAGAGAATCAGGGGAGTATGTGCATCTCTGCTTGCTCCAAAGAAGGGCAAAGCACATTTTGTCAGTTACTTCAAGCGATGCTTTGTCAATACAGCTGCTTGTGAACAACGACATAGCTCATGGCAAGGACACAAGGGGAGAGATGCAGAAAGCATCCCTAAGGGGCATGACACTGGCAAGGCAAGTGAAGGTATATCACTCGTGACATTAAATCCCACAGGCAGAAAACTTCAGAGGAAAGGCTGTCCCCACCTTTCACTGAACTCCTTGTACGCACACACTGCTTACATAGACGCAGAACTCCACCTTCTCTAAATGCCTAAGAAAATGATATCTAGGATTACCCTATGAAAAAAAAACCCATATCGGTCCACCTATGGAGCAGGAGACTAAAGTGGAGAAGAAAAAATTTACCTTTCTCTTTCCTCAGCTATAGGAAAGGGCAATAAAACTGCACAGTGCTACTTCAAATAATTACTAGGAACCGTGCCTGCTGCCTGGTCAGCGTTTTAACAAAAAAGATGTTACAGAAATGCCAGAGAAGCACAATACTGAACCCTCTGAGTGCTAAATCATCCGTGTGGGGAAAACAGTATAATCCATATGGACAAACAGACCTGCAGTCACTTCACCTGCACCCCAAGATGCTCTCTACACCCAGCAGAGAGCACAGTACGCTCAGCCTGCAGCTAGCTCTGCTCGGCTGAGTGTGCAAACAAAGCAAGCACGTGTTTGTACAAAAAGATTGCCAACGGGCCAAGTCTTAGTGTTAGCCTATGCATAAACCAAGATGTGGCTTTCACTCAGACAAACTAAAATCCTGTATTTGAGGAATAAGCTGAGCACACTGCTCTTTTACAAGGGAAATACAGCAAGCAATAAAAAATGCTGGTGAACAGGCCCTTTTGCTTCAATTTTTGATTCATGAAGTCCTGCTTCCTCACAGGCAAGGTACTATGTCTGCAGGGTTTACCAACTACAGGGATCAATGCTGAGAAAACCCTGTAGCAAACTAGCCTTTTCGGGTATCGGGTAGCAGGAAGTGCTTTCAATGTAAACCACAAGTGGTCATAGGCTGAATGATGACACTAAAATGAAATGCTGGTCAGCCGTTTCACGGCTTCCAGATGGTCCCTCCTGTTCAGCTAGAAAGTTGATCCTGCCTTGGAAAACCTCAGTGATCTTGCAGCATCCATATAGAGGACCTGATGCCCTCAGCAGGCTCCAGCTCCTGTCCCCAAGTGGCATGCATAACCCCAGAAGCGGCCAGACCAAAACGAATCAATCAAAGCAGCACAAAAATCCAGTGCTTCCTGTGCCAACATCCAGGGAACGGCATGTTATGGAGGCCCAGCTTGTTCAGCAGCTGGACTCTGCCCCGGGACCCAGCAGGCAGAGGTGGTGGGTTTCTGATGGAGTACATGAAGCTACTCCTCCTGCCCTCTCCTTCCAGGTGGGACGTGGATATAGGGGTAGATTTGACCAGAAATACAATAAATACAATTGATGTACATACATATATAGAAGCTTTGGGGAAGTCTGTAAAAGACATGAGGGGTACCCAGAGCATCCAGCTGTAAAACACTGGTAAGAAGGGGATTCCCAAGCAGAATATAGTCACAGTGAAATGGTTTACCTAATGCTAGAAACAGCAACCCACAAATGATCCTCATGAAAACAAAGCCAGAGTCCAAAATATTTTTGAAACTAGTCTAAATATTTATTCTTTTTCCAGGTTAGGAAAGGATTTTACTCCCCTGGCTGTCAAGCCATTATCTGTACCAACCCCATTTACACAGGTTTATCCAATTTTTACCTCTTATCTCATAAAAGCTTTATCCTTGCATTTTGTAATTATGGTTTGTTCCCAAAACTATGGAAAGTCTGCATGAAATTAAACTGACTTAGATCCTTTTCTCATATCATATCCTAACCAGCCTATAGCATTCTGGAAACTGAAATAAAACATCCTTAGCACAATGACTAATTCACCCACTAGTCATTTTTGGGGGTACTGGTGAAAGCCATTCCTGAATGCTAAAATATTTTCTTTAATGCAATATTTCTGTAAAACCTAATATTGCCTTTCTATGCATGAATTTTCAAAGTAAATTCCTTTTTTATTACAATACCCACTTGCAAAAGAAGCAAGATATTTTAAAATTATTCAGGCACTGTAATGCCACTAATAAAACTTCCCTTTCCAAGAGCCACAGTTAATTTCAAGGAACTGCTTTTAAAATTCATGATACAATCACAAGGTAAACTCACATTCAAAACAAACTATTGAATCCCTACAAAGAGCCCACACTGTTTAGAAAAAACACAGTGTTTTAAGCACTAGAACTTGACAAGTAGCAGAAACACCATCAAGAGTACAAAACAAGACTCATGAAGTCAGTTTGACTTCAAGTCAAATTGCAATTGATTTAATTAATTAATTAATTAATTAAAAGCAGCACCTGCACACATCAGGCAGCTGATGACAGCCATGCTACGGTACAGCTGAGCACAGAAGGGAGAGACTTTTGGAGAGGACAAAGACGACTTAGTGATTGCCCAGTTTTTACAGAAAGTGTGTAACTTCCATTTTGGATTATCTGTGATTAAGGGAGCCAGTTCTTATATTTCCTAGGGTCCTGTTACAATCACAACTTGTTTCCAAGCCTGATGTCATACATTTTCTCACAGTTAGCATCAGGGCATCAAAGTACCACCAGGTTCAAGGGGCAGGAGGACCTGGAGGTGGCACTGCCTTCACAAGGAAGAAACATCCCGCAGAAGAGTGAGCTCGCACATTGCTATGCAGGCAGCCCAAATACACATCCTTGCTTGGCACCTTTGTCCTACTAAAAATGACATACCACCTTGTAAACTGGCACCACGCCACCTTGACAGATGGACTTAAGTGTAGGCAGCCAAGAGACTATGTATAAGCATCAAATATGTTTTTTGAGAGCAGGACTTCCAGCCAGGAATGTTACAACAGCTGTCCACATTGAGCTTGCATGCCTACACTTAAGAGGATATGCTATTGCCACTCGAGCCCTGAGCTGGATTAACTTGGAAAATAAATAAAATAGCTTCCACAGCCACATAAGGTGAGTTTTTGCAGAATCAGGATTAGTGATACTCGGGGGGGGCTTTACTGACCTAATATTAGTGGGCACACTCACGGGGTTGAAGAGCTCCTCAGTTCTGCAGCTCGGTGGAACTTTATCATGTGCATCCTTGTAAACAAATGTTTCTCATCTGAACACTTTTATATTATGTTACCTTTCTTTGGAAGAAAAACATAGAATGCAATACCAGCACGATTACGAACAAACACATTAGTGGTGACCTTTCACTCTGTGTTAATACTTTTTTTTTAAATTAACTGTCCTCATGTATCTGTGTGACTGGGATCTGTTTCACCGGGCTTTCTCCTCTTTTCAAAACTTCAACTCCCATGGCCCACTCCAAGACTTTTTCTTAGCTCATGCCTACATGCATACATACATTTTACATTTTGATGTCATTTGCACAGCTTGCCCCAGTAATAAAGTCATACCGCCTTGAGAAACAGGCATTGCATAAGGCATGATGTGTGGTGGCTGGCCTGCAGAGCCATGCCCTGGCCACCTCTATTCCATCCCCGCGCCCAGCTGGGCTGCCCGCTGCCCACAAATCCCTCTCCTTCTCAAGGACATGAAACGTTCCAAACCACTGAGAAGCTCCAAAAGAACATGTTCGCTCACATCAACGTACCAAACAATGCTCTTTTTCTTTTCTTCCACGGAACTCAGCTTTTACTCCTGCCTGTCAAAAAGTCATTGGCCTAAGTCTAAAGCGAAGTAAATATTCAAACCTGAACAAGTTAAAAGTCTCCTCAGAATTTCACACTGTTTAAAAAAGATAATACCAAGATTTCCAATGGCAAGCAACATTCCTTTCAGTCCCAAGTAACTTAAAGACTGAAAGGTACATTTTACTCGATGTTTAAACATGCTTTGTGTTCATTTTAATTCTTCTCCCTGTGGATACAATAAGATCACAAGCATAAATTTTTCATGTACACTGTAGCTGCGTACCTCATCTTTACTCTTCCGAATCACTACGTATGAACTTCAACTCTACAAGGGTACCCCCAGTATAGATCAAAGCTGCCTTCAGCACCTGGCATGTACAGGGTCACACAGAGTCTTCCAACGGCTGCTGGTGTCTTTTACCTTTGTTAACTTTAAGGCTGATCTTTGCTGCAATTAAAAGTTACCTGAGTCACTTTATTACAATTTCCTGTGCTAGAAGCATTTCAGCGGTAGGCATCGTTTCTCCCGCACAGTGAGGATTTCCGACCACTGACCTTGCTTCCCCCTTTGGTGAAGACTTCTTCCTCCTCCCAAGTCGTTCATCTCTTTTACCCTTCATTCTTCACCTACATACTTTCCATTTCATTTTTTCCCATGTTTTTGAGGACTGTATGAAATCATCTACTTGCGAAAGTTTCAGCTCCCCTCTCTGCTGCTCCGAACTACAATTACTAACCTCAGCAACAAGATGCTTTGCTTTTTCATACTGCCAATAAAGTTGATTCTAGGTTAATCTAAATTTTCATACCACTTAACATTTCTCAGAGAAGAGGAAGAGAGGAAAAACACTTTGTCAAATACTTCACCCGGCAGATTAGCAATGCTGTGAAAACAATAGAAAAAACACAGATAATACCTGTCCCTCCTTCCGAAAACCAACAGTGCCTCAGGCTTTCTCAAGACACCACACATAGACTATACATGGCTTTAAAATGGTTCAGGGAACAGTCAAATTGCTGAAGAACAGGTCAAAAGGAATAAAAATACTGATCCGTATCACTACTTTTGCTTAATAAACTAATTACGCACACACACATACACACGCCCCCGAGTGTATCCCTTTCATGCATGGCTATTTTACATGGAATGATTATCTCCACGGCTATCGTAAAGCTGAAGTAAATTGAACTGCAAATGGTAATGCTGAGCATCCAAAACCTCTTGGCAGCTCTTTCAGCCCTGTAAGTGCCTCTCCTTATTTGAAAAGAATTTTAAGGAGTATGTAAGGTTCATTTCTTACAGAATCATGTAAGATACTAGTGCAAAGTCAGAGAACAGTCAATCCTCTTATGCATTACATAAACTATCAAAAATGTATGGTGTTCAGTACCATGTTCAAACTCCAAAAAAAGTTTAGTAACCAGTTACCTGAGAAACCCTTTTCTCCCATCATAAGAACGACTATCAGGAAGACCTGTCTGTACCTGCCGAAACTGCCAGATCGGACTCTCATTTTGTTGCATCCCTTGAGCTCCTGCAACCGAGCTCTTAACCCTGAAGGTTTTACTTGCTGTTTCATCAACCATTTTTTATCTGAGTTGCCAGATTCTTTAACAATGCCAGCCAAAATTCATTGCTAGTTAAATGAATGCTGGAAAAGTAAAACGAAGCATGCCAAAACCTCTCAAAGTGCTTATAAAACATTAATATTATAGATAGAGACTCTAGGCTAAAGGCATGCTGACCAAAATTTAGAAATACCTTGCTTCTGTATCAGTAAAAAGAAACTTGAAGGGGCACGGCAAACTTAAACGTTGCTTTCTGAAAAAGTCACCGGCTAAGGCCAAGTGCCGAAAAGCGTTAGAGAAGCCGACCTTCTGTGCCGTCCCGTTCCCCGTGCAGGAGGGTGTGAGTACAGCCACTTTTACGCACGCTACCTCAGCTTCACCAGTTACTGCTGTTCACCACTCCACAAAACATTTTAAAATCGGAAAGTGTGGCAATTTTACTTCAAAAGTTCACTTCAGAAGGAAAGCTTAGCACAAGTGTTTTTCGGAAGGAACAGGGCAGAAGTACCTGTAACTGGTCCCTCAGAGAGACCTGGGGTTCAGCCTTCAAAGCACCCTGGTACTTTGATGCCTTACCTAGGTAAAGCGAGGCGTTTTCTTTCTTGACATTGTCATCTAGGTAGGTTGGTCCCAAGGTATAGATGGGTGTCGAGCCCATGCCAATGAGGATTTGGGCACAAATGAATAAAGCTACGTACAGAGAGTGGTCGTTTCCGCCGGAGTCCTTGACACAAGCCGGCGAGTCCCACTGCTCTTTGGCAGTGCCATTGCCAGTCACGCACAAGCCCTCGTTACTGACGGAGGAGTTCAATTCCTGGATCTGGTACGGCGGCGAGATGAAATGAGGTAAGGAGAAGAGCGCAGCTCCTAGGGCGATGAAAAACCCCCCTACAGCCAGCCAGAGTGGCCTCCGTCCGCGCCCCCCGAAGTAGCTGATGAAGACCACCACCACCAGGCTCCCGATGTCGAAGCAGCTGACCAGCAGCCCCGACTCGGAGCTCTTGAGGCTGTATCTCCGCTCGATGGTGGTGATGACGCTGCTCAGGTACCCGGAGACCATGAGGGACTGGATGAAGGTCAGGAAGCACATGCACACCAAGAAGAAGCGCGAGTCCGCCAGCACGGCCCGCAGGCACGCTCTGCCCGGGGGGCCCGCCAGCAGCAGCAGCGGCGGCCGCGGCGGCGGCTGCGGCGGCGGGGGGCCCGGGGACACCCCTCGGCCGGGCGTCGCCGCCGCCTGGCCGCGCTCCGTCCTCCGGGGTAAGTTCCCGCTGCCGCCGGCGGCGACGGCAGGGGGCCGGCCAGCGCCGCCTGCGGCGGCGCCCCCGCCCCGGTCGTCCTCGGGAGCCGCTCCCGCGGCGGGGCTCGGCGGGGCGCCGCCGCCGCCGCCGCCGCCGCCGCCGCCGCCCCCCCCGGCCGCCAGGGGGGAGCCGAGCGCGGCCCCGCGGCCCCGCGGCGCCGCCCCGCCGAGCGCGGGCAGGCTGCGGCACCGCGGCGCCTCCGCCCGGCCCCCCGCCGCCGCCGCCGGCCGCTCCGCCCCGGGGCGCCGCGGCGCCGGGGTCCCCGCCGAGGCCATGCTGGGTCCGGCCGCGGCCTCAGAGGAGCCCGGCCGGCTCCATCGCCGCCGTGCGTCGAGCGCGCTGAGGGGCCCGGCGGGAGCGCAGCATAGCGGGGAGGGGAGGAGGGAGGGGAGGGGGGTGGCCCTAGCCGCGGCCGCCGGCCGCCCCGCCGCACGTGTCAGCCTGAGTCCTTTGTGGCTCCATCCTCCCTCCGTCTCGCTCGAGGGGCCGCCCGCCCGCCGGGGCGCCCCCGCTGCCGGCGGCTCCTGCTTCCCGCCGCAGCATGCCCGCGGCGCCGCGCTCAGCAGCCGCCCGCCGGGGCCCCGCGGCCAGCCCGCCCGCCGCGGGGGAGCGCCGCCCGCCGCCGCTCCGCCGCCCGCATCCTTCTCGCTCCGCGCCGCCGACGCCGGTGACAGAGCTCCGGAGGGGTGCTGCCGATCTGCGGGGCGGAGAGCAAGCACGGGAGGTCAGCGGCGCCGAGCCCCAGCGCCCCCCCCCCCCCCTCCCCGGCCTCTGCCCGCCCGACCCCGGGGTCTGCCTTGAGCTCGGGGAAGCGCCCGCCGCCCCCACGGGAGGCGGGGGGGTGCGGGGGGTCGCGGGAGCGCCCCGGGGGCCGCGACCTTGGGGACAGCACATGGATTTACGTAAGAGCAGGGGCGGACATACACGTCCGCGGGCCTCGGCCGGAGCGCGACCCTTTTATTTGGCGCCGGATGCGACAGCCAAAGGTCACCGTGCCAAGCCTTTTATTTTCCAGCCTAAAAATAAACACGCTGAAATAAATACTCCGCTACAACTCGGCGGCCCGGGGAGCGGCAGCGGGCGGTGGAGGGGAACAAAGCCGATGCCGGGGCAGCGGCGTCGGGCACCCCGGGAGCCGGCACCCCGGCGCCGACCTCGCCGCCCCAGCTCGCCCGGGCGCCCCCCGTGCCCGCGGAGACGCGGGACCGCCGAGCAACGAGCGGTGCCCAGCCCAGCCCTGCCTACCCCTGCAGCGAAACACGCGTTTTGCCTCCTTTGTCCGCTTTTGTCTCCCCGCCGCCGCCTGCTCGGTGCGGCGGCGCGGAGGGGCGGGGGGGAGTAGCGGCAGCCCGGGCAACGGCGGCCCAGCGGCGGCTCTCCCCCCGCGCCCGGAGGGTGGGCAGCGGGCAGGGCGGGGGAGCCGGCGGGGCGCACCGGGCGCCCTACTCCCGGCCGCCGCGGAGAAGAAAGACGGGGGGGGGGGGGGGTGTGCTACTCACCGTGCCTGCGGCGGGGGGGGGAGGGGCGGCCGGCGGCCGAGCCGGGGAGCCAGCCGGGCCCTGCGCCCCCGCCCCGCCTGTCACCCAACGCCCGGTCCCCCTCGGCCGCCTCCGCCTCCCCGGGCGGCGCGGCCGAGCGCAGGCGCGCCCGCCGCCGCCCGCCGCCGCCTGCGGGCCGGGCGATGCCGCCTGGCACTCGCGTCCCTTCCGACCTCCCTGAGCCGGGAGCGGGTCCCGGGGCCCCCGCGACCTGCAGCGGCAGGGCTGAGCGGCAGCCCGCGATAAACCGAGTTACATCCCCTGGCGAGAGTTTACGGAGCCCCCGCGGGAGAGTGAGCCCGGCGGCGGGGCAGGCTTTGCGAGGGGCTGGCCGGTGCCTTCGGTCTCCTCCGGAGCTGCCGAGTGCTGCAGCTTCCCGCCCGTCGCTGAGAAAGTCAGCGGAGCGACACGCGGGCACGCTTGTCAGCCCCAGGCGGCGTTTCGGATGCTCCGTGGTGTTGCATCTCCTTGTGTAAAAGGTCATGAAATACTCGGAAGACGAGACCTCAACTGCAGCGTCTGCTGAAAAGGGAGAAGAAAGAGCAAAGGGGTTTGTTGTTTTTTGGTTTGGGGTTTTTTGAGGGGAAAATAGAAAGCCAGGCCACCTGATGATTCATTTTGTCCAGGGTCTTGTCTACAAAGTAAACCATCTCCAAAAGAGGGAAATGCACACAAAACCTGGGAAAAGTAGTTTGGAGTTTACTCCTCACGCTTTTCCTTTTTCTCAGTTTGTGTAGTGTTGTGAATCGCACCGGTTTCTTCTCTCAAGTCGCCGTTTTTAAAGCCCTAGTACTAAGATAAGTCTAGATAGTCCTGCAAAGGATTACATTTGTTGTGGTTTGATAGGGAGTGAACTGATGAGGTATTCCTCTTTTTGCCCTAAGTTTTACCATAAAATGATGCCAAGGAATACACCAAAGAACTATAATATCCTACACATTTCTGAATAGCTAGTGCTTTTCTGGCAGGATAGAGGATTTACCTTTGATTTGTTTCCCTTCCTTTAAAAAAGAGAGTGTTTAAGACTGACTCACCGCATTTGTTTACTTACTTAGAATCTTGATCAATAAGACAGTTTCATAGGACAGCATTTTCAATTTTTATCACGCTTATGCTTGATACCTCTTTGTGCTTGCGTAGCACTCAAACAGCTTAAACTCAACACAGCCAGGACAATACATTTTTTCCCTAGGGTTTTTTTCCCTAGGTGTTCCTCTTCCACTGTCAGCCCCTCAGGGCCACAGCTTCCTTCGTGCCAGCTCTGGCACTCGGCTCAGCCCTCGGTAAGCTGATTCAGCTCGCTGAGGCGGCAGGAAACCAATCCAAGGGAAAGAAACATTTTTTGCTGGTTTGATGAGCTGGATCACTTCACAAAGCACGGGAGCACAAGAACTTGCTTGCAAAAAAGCAGGGGAGGTCCATGGGGAAAGAGGAAGAGAGGATAGCCCATTTCAACAAGGACGAGCTCTTAATTTAACTCAGTCGTCTCATTGAGCCATCCCTGAGAACACATGTATAATTCAGCCGGTAGGCATTAAACTTCGGTAGCTCCATTGCACTTGAACTAGTATATGATGATGAACCAATAACTGCAGTCTGTAAGCTTTACAGATCATGTATTTATACATCAGCTTTGGGATCTTGTTCTATGACCAGGATTCCTAGCCATTATTGTATAAAACCAACAATAATTTTCATGAGATCACAGAATAACAGTAGATATCACAAAAGTATTCTCCAATCCCATGGGAAAATACCAGGGTGCAGCATTCCCAGCCTTCACAGCAGTTGCAAACCATACAGCCTGCAAACAGGTACAATTTCAATTCTTTCTAGAGTGGCAAACCTATTGTCCTGGTTTCGACTGGGATACAGTTAATTTTCTTTCTAGTAGCTGGTACAGTGTTATATTTTGGATTTAGTATGAGAAGAATGTTGATAACACACTGATGTTTTCAGTTGTTGCTAAGCAGTGTTTATAGCAAGTCAAGGATTTTTCAGCTTCTCATGCCCAGCCAGCAAGAAGGCTGGAGGGGCACAAAAAGTTGGGAGGGGACACAGCCAGGACAGCTGATCCAAACTGGCCAAAGGAATATTCCATACCATATGATGTCATGCCCAGCATATAAACTGGGGGGAAAGCTGGCCAGGGGTGGGGAGGAATCGCTGCTCGGGAACTAACTGGGCATTGGTCAGCGAGTGATGAGCAATTGCATTGTGCATCACTTGTTTTGTATATTCCAATTCTTTTATTATTATTATTGTCATTTTATTATTGTTATCATTATTATTTTCTTCCTTTCAGTCCTATTAAACTGTTCTTATCTCAACCCATGAGTTTTACTTTTTTTTTCCTGATTTCTCCCCCATCCCACTGGGGGGGGGGGGGGGGTGAGTGAGCAGCTGCACGGTGCTTAGTTGCTGGCTGGGGTTAAACCATGACACCTATCCAGAGATAAAATTGTCCTTAGGACTAGGTGAAGATGTTTGTTTTAGGAAGTTACTACAGCTGACTACAGCTACCAAAATGCCTGACTTCCCTGCTTACTTTTGGCTCTGAATACTTAAATAACAGGTTAGCTGAGCAACAAGAATATTTGTAGCTTGCAGTGGGTATAAGCACCCAGTGCCAAGTGATGAACGGGAAATCAATATTACTCTCTTCACTTGATGGGTTAATTACAGAAGGTGCAATGACAGTATCCAAGTTCACAATAAAATATAAATGTGTAAGACTTATTATGCAAACTTTCTGCTTTTAAGGTTTCACTGTAGTGAACTTAAAATACACGGTGTCCCTCAAGCACAAAGCAATCAATTGGTGTTGCAGAACGGTCTGTTTATGGCCACAACTGCAAAAGAACACAGTTCCCATTTTGCTAGGTTAAGGACATGGGCTGACACCTTGCTTTTGATTTATCTGTGTTAGTGGAAGACATTGTCAGGACTAGTGGGAGACAGGCCCTTCGTCTTAACAGTGCCTACCCAAGTTCCCAGCTGACAACCTCCTTCCATCGTGGGCTGCCCCCGCCGTGGTGGTGAGCGCTCGCCCAGCGCACTCGGCTGCTGTTCTTTGAGGGACGCGACCTCTTGGCAGAGAGATGGTAACCATCAGCAGAGGGGAAGAGCTGTACCTTACCTCCGGCTGGCTTAGTCTCACAAGCT
This sequence comes from Harpia harpyja, assembly GCF_026419915.1. NCBI lineage: Eukaryota > Metazoa > Chordata > Aves > Accipitriformes > Accipitridae > Harpia > Harpia harpyja. The sequence continues at coordinate 42,651,632 of NC_068944.1, forward strand.
GTATCAGTTTCTGAGGAGAAGGTAACAGAGCTACAAAGGCGCCATCTTTTTAAGGTCACACTTTAGTTGTGATGGATTTGGGGCTTTACATGTACTTGCTAGTCCAGGGAGCTGCTGACGCCCAACAAGGTGCCTCAGCCTTGTCTATTCCAGGCCATGAAGACAGGGAAGAACTCAGCTGAAGGGTGGCATGAGTTGATGGCTCTGCTTTTCCTTAGTTTTTTCACATTTCCAGCCAGGTTATCCTCTCGACACTATGCCACAAATGCAATAAATCAACATGCTTGTCTTCCTTCCCCTGTTCCCTAACACTGCTGCCATTTTTGGGCAACATCTGCTTTTCATTCCCAGCCCAATATTAATAAAGCAATAAGCAAAACAGGATGTGCATTAGGAGGCTAATGGGCTTTAGGTCCTCCTGGAGCGTGAGCATGGGGAAGCATAAAGCGAAAGGACAAGTAACTTCGTTCCTCAGGGACCCTCACCAAGCTAGTGTCCTAATGAACTCCCGAGGGCAGCTCACTGCTGGGAGGGAGCAGCTCATTATTTTTATTTGAGATGTCAGAGAGCGCGCTTGTAACAGAAGATCCTAAACTAAAGACCTCATTTAGTACAAGAAATGAGCTTAACCACACTCAGACACAGTTCAGATAAATCCACCCTAACGTTTGTCGGTCTCCAGAGAAGAGCTAGCTACAGTTTCATGAATGAAATCAAGAAACCTTGAATGCGAGGGAAGTGCAAAGCAATAGGAGAATGGAAGAAAAGAGAAAGACAGTCTCAGAAATAATAGGTAAGCTTAGGAGTGACAGCTGTCAGCATTGAAACTGTATATATCAGAGAAGAAAGGGCTACATTTTCTCACTGAGGTCATTCTTCTACTTTATCATTTGCCCTGTGCCATGCTCTCCTGTCCAGGGAGCACCCCTACCACCCGCAGCAGGGCCAGGGTGATGGGAGGGATGGGTTCAGTTGGCCATCCAGTGTTCATTGGGCACGGAAAGGTGGTGAGTCGGGCTTGTATCAGTGCAGGGGGCCCAGTCAGAAGCAGCAGGTGATAAGGGTACCTGCAAAGGGTAGCGCAGGAAAGGCTCTGACATGCCTTGCTCATCTCAGGGCTAAATCTGGCACCATGACTATAAACATGGGCTCCCCTTTGAGTGCCTAGTAGCAGGATAAAGCCCATGCCATCTATATGAGTCATAGTAATGATTCTGTAGGGCTTACTGTTTTGTTTTAGAAGATGCCAAGTCTCAGGAGGTAAGTTGCAGTGAATCTACTTGGGATAATTTTAGCAGTTGTGTTCAAAATTAGACCTTCTTTCTCAAGCAAAAGCCCAATGTTTAAGTGCGTTTGTCCGAAAAAGCTAGTCGAGCATCTTAAAAGTGGGACTGACTCTTGATTATTTATGTCTCTCTCCTATGCAATTACACACAGAAAAACTCTTGTTATGAAAAACAGATTTGAGTGTAAAAAGTCTCAGTTGTTTTAGACGTAAGGAGACAAAGTAAAATTTAAAAAAAAAACTAGAAGAGAAAGCATAGAAGAAACAAGGAGAAACTAAAGCACATTTTCTTTTTCTACATACCATTAACCTCTGGAGATCATATTGATAAATGCTCAGTGACAAACTAGGAGGCAGGGGCTCTAATTCCCAACCCTGCAACGTGTCAGGCTGTGCTAGGAATTTGTCTAGTGGGGCAGAGGGAGGGAGGAGGATGCAGGAAGCTGTCCGAGTCAGCACAGGACCTCTGTACGGGCAGTCTCTCCCGTCTGAGGAGAACCGTGAGGCCTTCCTCCATCCCTGCACTGAGGAGAGGAGCAGGCCTTTTCCTCCACTCTGGAGCCAGGCTGGAGCCCCTCACTCAAGCGCCGCAGGGTGCTGGGGCTCTGGGCAGCTTTGAGCCACAGCACATGCTGCAGCGCAGTGCTGTAAGGGCTGCACTCTAGCCCTAAGCAAGCAATATCTAAAGGCAGATAATCTAGCAGGTAATCGTCAAAGATATCTTTTTTCCAAGTTATTTACAAGTAAGATATACCAGTTTATTAAACACCAGGATACTTTGTTAGGAATGTATACAGGGCTGTAGTAGCCTAGCGGCACTAAAATGAGATACGTTCTATGCCTTGAATGCAAAGGCACATTTAGTGCCTATAATTGTTTCCTAAGATCTATACCTCTGGTTTTAAGCCTTTTTTTTCCCACTGCCACAGCAGTATCAGGCATTAAGGAGACATGAGATACTCGTATAGTCTACATGGGAGAGGAAGAAGGGAGCTGTACTGTGCCTTGTTATGCCATTTCATTCTTTGTGTTCACATATTTTCCCTGCAAGTCCCAGTTCCTCTACTACATCCTGCTTTTAAAATGGTGTAAGCATTCATCTGAAACTATGGAAGCATCATTTGAACCCAGGACCAAAGCCACGAACAAAGACTAAACCAGATTTCCCTCTCACTCTCATTCACAGAGATCTCGTTTCTCAGCATGTGCTGCTTTATTTCAATGTCACCTTTCAGTGGCCTTTTGGCAAGAATTCTGTATTCATGTATAAGCTAATGCATTTATATTTGGTTAATATATGCATTATGACCTTAACCATCCTTAAACATTATTCTCCTCTCTACGCTTATATGCCTTTAAGTGTGCTAGTTTTAAATGTTAAGTGACAAAGTCAAAACACTTCGAAGTAACAGTTTGAATCTGTTTGAATTCTTTGCCCATATCCAAATTCAAAATTCTGTATTAAAATAGAACATTTGCTCATTGATTTTTCCCCCCACCTGATCATTAGTTTCTCTCAGAGGAAATGCACTGGCAAAATCACAAAATATCAGCACCACAATAGAAGAAACATGGAAGAATGCCACCGAGTGAAAATATCCTCCCTGAAAGTCAGTACGCAGGATCATAAAAATGTCTGGGAACTCCTGGGTCATCAACCCCTGATCCCAGTTGCCATGACACGATAGGCTTTTAGTCTACTGTGGGCCACAGTGTGGCCTGACCACAAACATCACTAACTGCAAAATGTAGGGGGTTTAGTACAAAACACCAAAAAACCCACAAAATCTATAACGCACCATTAAACAGAGAGCAAGAAAAAAATCAATTTCCTTGCCAGCTTCTAAGTAAATCTACTGTGTGTGTAGAGGTAGACACCTTAAATGCATCTTTCTGGACCATGCCAGTGTCTGAATTCGTGCTCCAACGTGTCACCCTAGCCAGTCACCTCAGATGGGAGCCAGCAATGTGCCACCTGGAATCAGCACTTGTGCCTTCACACAAAGGGAAAGAGCATTTGTCCAGGGAAAGTGCATGTCATTCAGAACCAATACCTTTAAATAATATCATGAGCAAATTTAATTACTGAGTAGCAATAAAGTAATTGAACATTGATGAATATAAAGGTAGCACAAAATAAGAGTAACACAAGAAGGAGTCATGAGAATAGACTCTAATGAAACACACTGCTATCTAAAATGTGATTTAATATAATCAGTTCAGTAAATCTGAGAATATTAAAAAAGTTCTTCAATTGCCAGTACAGAAGCTAGCTTCCTCCTGTTTCAGTAGACCTGAAAAGGGAGAAAACTGCTGAAATGAGGAGAATTATACTCTGAGATAAGTCCATAAGAGTTCTACTCCCTACCTCTGGAGTGGTAAAGCCATTTCAAAGCCCTGGGGCTACTGTACATCTCCAGCACTTAAACCAAATCTTCTACCTAGGATATGAAAACCAGAAAAGAATGTAGTGAGCTATTTACAATTACCTGGTCTGAAGCAATACAGTGTAAAAAGCAGAGATACAAAAAGGTAGCCAGGAAAGCAGCTTGTAAATATGCACCAATGTTCAAAACAGATTTAGGCCAGATATGAGAGCAGGGTTTTGTTGGTTTTTAGGAAGAATAATTTGCCCAGCAGGGCATATTTTACAGCCTTAGGGTCCCTATACAAATAAAACTTGCAGATCTCTTAGAGGAATGCATGCAAAATTATCCTGAAGTTATGTATTTATTATTATAAGGCTGAAAAAAGAACCAAAGGAAATGCTCTAAGAGGAACCATATGCTGAAACATTATTCATCTTTTATCCTTGAAAACATGTTTTTAATGTGGGCACTCTGAAGGCTTATGTCAGCAAGCAGTAGTCTCTGCAGCTGCTGACCCAAGAAAGCTTTCAGGCATGGCAGTCATGGGGGCTTATATATGAAATCCAATGGTAAATTTCAACTATTGCAGCCTCCCACTCCATGTTAAAGACCACCCTACTGTTGTCCTGAGCCCTCTGTGGCCCAAATTCTCATCTGAGTTATAGGACAAAGCAATTCCCCTGGGTTCAGGAAAATACCATTGGGTTTCTTCTACCCATAGGACTGAGCTCAGCTGTCCAGCTGCCACCGAAGATGAACACTCAATTTAATCCAATATTCATCAGTTGGGCAGGGACTGGGGAAACTTGCTGCAGTGGAGCTGAAGCGAGAGGCAGCAGAGCAGAGATGCTGTGAGCATTGAGCTGGTGGGTCCTGCACACAGTGGGGTTGGTGTTTCTAGTGTTTCCAGAGTGTCACCAGAGGCAGGTGGAAATACGTCAGGCTGGGAGGATGCCTTCTCAAAGGGGGAGAAGCAAGCCAGCACCATTTTTTCTCCAGTGATTTTCCTGCCCTCAATCTCCTACTGCAGGCTCTACTGCTGCCTCCAGATGTGATCTAGCTATCTCGCTGCTGTCAAGAAGAGGAAGGTGACTGTTGCAGTGCTTCTTTAAATGATAATATTCTGTATCAGCTAAGTCACCAGCCTGTGCAGCTCTTCAGCTTAGGGTCACAGATACTTGTGAGATACTTATGTCATGACATTTGGGGAAGGCCTATTCTCATTTTAGCTTTAGTTAGCAGTTTAAATCATAAGAGGAAGATGGGGGATTTTCATTAGAAATACTGGATAGAACAGAGCAAGGCATTGCCAGAAGTGGAATTGCAAGAGGAACTGAGCGGGGAGGGAGGAGGCTCTATCTGCTCCCTTCCTCCACTCACCTCACCTGGAAACTGGGTCCTGACTTGGATAATAAGTAAGAAAGCATTTCTTTACCAAGAGGGTGGTCAAACACTGGAACAGGCTCTCTAGAGATGTGGTTGATGCCCCAAGCCTGTCAGTGTTTAAGAGGCATTTGGACTATGCCCTTAATAATATGCTTTAACTTTTGGTCAGCCCTGAAGTGGTCAGGCAGTTGGTCTAGATGATCCTTGTAGGTCCCTTCCAACTAAACTGTTCTGTTCTTTTCTATTCTATTCTGTTCTAAATGTTATTTTGTCTGCTAGATCTGTTATCAATAATACAACTTGCAAAAAGGTTAGAGGTGAAGCAGTATGTGAAAGCTGTTGATCTAAGTGTGCTCCAGAGCATGAGCAAAGCCAGGCACTATAGCCCTCATTTCACCCAGATGGTGATCTTTTCTTATTTAAAAAAATGTTTTGTATTAATTGTTAACTTATTATTAGATGTCTGTGGGACCATTAAGACTTGGGTGTTGTGTAATGCTCAAGGGCACGCTGTGGAGTGTGATCTCAAGGCTCTCATGGCAGACTTGGAGTCATATACAGCATTGCTGAGACTGCTACTCTGATTGGCAGCAGGAGCAAACCTTGAATTTCTTATTTTCTTTACTATTCTTCAGAAACCCTTCTGGTCCACAGGGACAGAGCTTGTGTTTGTACAAGAAATGCTGTGATGCATTCACTTGCAACATGCAACATTACCTGTGGTGAATGGAATTAAATTATTTTACATATAAAATGGCTATGTAAAATTAATCCTAAGTAGCTTTGAAAGGAAATCCTGCCTAGAATGATGCTCATAAAGCAGATTTTCACTCAGATGGTTTTAGTCTGTCATTGTTGTCCCTGCAGCTATTATTTTGCTTTGCGTGCCATGATGCTGCTGGATCTGAAATGTCAAAAAATGGGCTTCCTATCCATCACCTAAAGGAAGAGTTGCTCCCAGCATGAGGACAAGACAAAGTAAGTAAAGCTTCAAGGGCAGTGTTAGCAGGCTTCTTTAAGTATTAAAAATCCTGTTTAGAAGCACAAATATTGCTCAGTGTTGTGGTTTAACCCAGCAGGCAGCTAAACACCACACAGCCGCTCGCTCACTCCCCACCGCAGTGGGATGGGGGAGAGAATCAGAAAACAAAGTAAAATTCATGGGTTGAGATAAAGACAGTTTAATAGGACAGAAAAGGAAGGGAAAATAATAATAATAATAATTAGAATTAGAATATACAAAACAAGTGATGCACAATGCAATTGCTCACCACCCGCCAACCAATGCCCAGCCAGTTCCCGAGCAGTGTCCCCCAGCCAGCTTTCCCCCTAGTTTATACACTGAGCATGACGTCATATGGTCTGGAATACCCCTTTGGCCAGTTTGGATCAGCTCTCCTGACTGTGTCTACTCCCAACTTCTTGTGCTCCCCCCACACCCCCAGCCTCCTTGCTGGCAGGGCAGTATCAGAAGCTGAAGAGTCCTTGACTTAGTGTAAACACTGCCTAGCAACAACTGAAAACATCAGTGTGTTATCAACATTATTCTCATCCTAAATCCAAAACACAGCACTATACCAGCTACTAGGAAGAAAATTAACTCCATCCCAGCCAAAGCCAGGACACTCAACAAAGTGAAAGAGAAGACCAGTAAAAACTACTATTAGTTACATGCACACAGGCACACGCACACACAGACTACACTCACACTAGTAATAAATAAAGGAAAACAGTTGAACTGAAGACTGAAAGAAAGGGTGTGAATTCAGTGGAGCCATATAAAACCACCAGAGAAGGCAATCCAAGCTGCAGTAGGCGTTTCAGCTCTCTCCTTATGTGGTGCCCAGTGCTACCTCTTCTGCTGCTCATCACATAAGCAGAAATTCCCACTGATGTGTTGGTTTGTGTTCTGTGAATTGGTAGATGGGAGCAGTGGTGAATTCAACAAGGGAGTTTTTTAAGTGTTAGCTACACCCAAGAGATGAAATGCTGTCCAAAGTCAAAGGGTAAAATCCTGGCACCACAAAAGTCAATGGTAAAATTTCCATTGCCAGGCAATTATTCTCCAGGTTATTGCCACCTTCAACCCATTTATTGTCTTCTGAGAAACAAAGAACATACATGCATCTGAAATCTCTTTAGGAATGTCTTTGATCTGCGGGATCCTGAATATCTGGGGAGAAAACATATGCTCCAGTCTTAAAGGAGAACAGGCTGGAGAACTGGGAGTGCCAGTGCTGTCCTCCCAAACATGACCTCCAGTTAGTGCCTCTAAAGAAGTTAATGCCAGCAAAGAACTTAACCCAACGGTCTCGAATCATCAAACCCACTCGAACACGGTGTTGCGTCACTCTTCCCCACTGGTGAGGGCCAGGGCACAGGGTGCTGATGCCAGAGCACATGTGATAACCACCACTCGAGGTGCCTGTCCCTGGCAGCAGGTCCTACAAGAGGGACAAGCAGTGGCAGACAGCTCCTCTCCGAAGATGTGTTTTCCAATACAATCCTGTTAAGAGGGGCCCTGTGCTGAGAAGTTTGACACCCCTGACCCCGCGCCGGCCTTGGGTCAGCAATTACGTTTCAGCAACAAGCATATCATTCAAACAGGAAGAGAAATATGGCTCCCAGAGGGATGGGTTGACAGCAAAAAGCCAAAATACTTCACAATTTTCAACTGTTTATAGAAGTTAGATTTTTATGCAGCGGTTGTAGACTAAGAAATCACATTCTCCAGCAATCCTTGAAAAGATGAAATCCTTAAATTCAGCAGTATTTTGTAGTGTTTAGTATTGTTCAGACATGTAAGATGATAGAAAAATTCTGTGTCTCTGCACATAGACAGCAAAAAGCCATTCACACTCAGCTACCTGACGGAAGAAGTTTTGCATGTTAGGTCTTTAGACAGAATTCAAACTACAGTCTTCAGGTGCAAATGAACTCCTCTGAGTACTGCTCCACTGCCATCATTTACAATTTGTCATGCCTTCCTGCATAGTTCCTACTTTCCTACCTTGCTCCCATAAAAAGGGAGGATGAGGGAAGTCCCCAGCTTTCAAATACTCCTTCCTAGAAGACCAAGAACAATTTTGGAACAGAGGACATGATAATATGCCCATTGCTCACCATCTAAATGACAATGTGCAGCATCAGCTTTTAAATGTCAAGGTCATTTGTGGTATTTCTATTTTGAGTAAAATGGCTCCTGCTGTTTCCATGGTTTCACCTGAAATATGTACTGAGCCTCATTGTTAAGAACCTTGAAACCCAACCATTCTAATAAAAAAATAGGCATCCTCTTCTGTAGGTAGTTAATTTGAATTTAAATACAAAGAAGTCTGTATTTACTCTGGATGGGTTCATGGATCTCTACATTGCATTTGTGAACAAAAACAGATGTTTGGATTATCCAATTTACCCTTCTTTTTGGCATATTGCACAATTATAGCTTTAATTATTTCTACAACATAGTTTGTGCAGTAGAAAGATCAGCTTTATTGTTTACTACACATAAGGAAATATCAGCTTTATTAAAATAAACTATTGAGAAAACATAGTAGCTCGCAGACATAATGAAAATGCAGAAGAAACACAATATTCTTTAGAGAGAGATTTTAAAAGGTTAGCATTGCGTCAGATTGTATTCTATATGTTCACATTCAACTGTGGAAATACTAACCATTATTAGATCTGCTGAGCTTTCCCGGACAAAATAGTCGTTTTCCCGTGATTTCTTAATACTTAATAACTATTAATCAGAAACAGAATGCTGGAAGGAGACTGAAGAATGACTCAGATGAATAAGGCAAGGAATAGTTTAATGAATTTTAAAACCTCAAAATGCAGAATTAAAACTGTGGATACCGAAAGACAGAAGATTTCCATATTAAGGCCTTCAGCACTGTTCATGTTGAGTTGCCAGTTTCAGTATACTCATCTTTGCAATATTACTGGCATAAACACCGTGTTTTGTCACCAAAATGAGGTTACAGAGATGTAGCTCCACTGTTTTAGATAAGATTGGAGCAGACACTGCACAGCAAGGAAGTACATTGTCTCATTAAATTGATACCTTTACAGCCCAATTTTAAGCAGAATATAGAATATAATCAAGTGTTGAGCCAGGTCATTATTTAAATTTGTCCTTCTTTCTTCCTTTCTCTCTTTCTTTTGAAACATATCTATTAGTAGACCGTCACCAGCTGAAGCTGTCATCATTCACATGACATCAGTCTGTGGTATTTTTCTCATTTGCTAGGTACTCTTTTTGCAGCTGTAGAAGACATAGAAAATATAAGCACATAAAGGAAAATGGTCGTTTTATCTCTGATAAATTATAGTTTCATGTTGTGGAAAGTCTGTTCATTTCCCCCTTATCAGACCAAGAGATTTTAAAAGCAGCGAATGGGATCCAACTCACCTAACTGTAGCTGTCTAATATGTGGCCGTCTATGCTGGGCTCATGGACTAGGCTCCGTATTCAACAAATATAGAGAGAAGTTAGTGGTTGTCCTCTAAGATTGTCCTCTAGGGTGTCCTCTTTAATTTATACACATACAGTGAATAGTTAGTTACTCCAATGTGAAAATGCTTAGAACATCTGTACAATGAAGTAGCTCTGAACAGTTTTGCTTAGTGTCAGCAGGATTTTATACAAAACTAAAATGGGTGAGGACTTAAGACTTTGCTTACCTATTTTGTATTATCTAGACATGTTACATCTGTCTCTGTACCCTTCAGTGTTAATGCTTGGTTGATACATTTCTCATATATGGGATTTTAAAGTCCTTATGTTTTTAGTTATTAGGGGAAAAAAAACAAAATTTGTACACCTTGTATATTTTCCTTCTCTTATTTAGTCAGAAATCCTAAAGAAAATTATAAAAAGTACGATGATTAGTGTCAGGCTTGCTTACATTCTCCATTCCTCCTATCCATCTCCATCCCTTTCCTCATCCAGCCTTCCAAAAAGGTCTGTCTCATTGCTCTGCCAGCTATGCTAGATGTCACCTAGTAGGTGTACAGAAGGACATCCAGCTCCTACAGTGCATGGTCTTGGCATCGCAAGGGAGAGGGTGCAGACCACAGAAGGCTGAATTGTTACTACCAGCCTCACTTTGGCATGATGGCACAGTTTTGTACTCTCCTCATCTTGTTCAGCCAAACAAGCTGGCCTGAATCTAGCTTTCGGAGCAAAACTACATTACACAGGCAGAGCTTGTGTCAGATCATCAAAGAGGCATCATGATGTAACGAAGTATTGCATCTGACACAGCAATTGCGTTAGTAAGCTCTTAATCTTTTTTTTTTTTAAATACAGACAGACGTTATAAACATACAAGTTCTGTTATATCCTTCCTTGGACCTCAGGACATGAGAGAAATGCACAAGTCAGAAAGTATTCCCAGTACTTAGATGCTTCAAATTCCTTAAGTTTAATAGCTTTAATAGCTGAGGTTAATGGCTGTAAAACACTATCTACAGTGGTCTAAAATAACAGAAATTACCAAAGGCCGCCATATCCTAGCACATCCAAATGAAAGCACAGAAAGTTACAACCAGTTAAGACTATGGGAATAGTACGAATGTTTCACAGACTGACCTACCTTAGACAAGCTTACATTTGGGGCAAGGTGCTTAGAAACCTTCTTTTTCACTTCTTCCCCCCCCAACTCTTCAGCTGCGAAAAACTCTTTCTGCTCTTTCTTAAAGCGCTGGATATGCATGGCACATCAATATTGAAACCTCGTACCTTTTGCTAGTTTTGCAAAAGGCCATACATAGGGTTCTTTTGATCAGAGTTGCTGGCCCTGGGAGAAAAGAGATTTTCTACAGTCACTTATCCTATCTTGCCTGCAAAATAAAATCTGTGCAGAGTTTCAGTCAAGAGTTTATAGGGAGAACTTCAAAGTGCTGTAGACAGAGAAGAATTTCAGATACCTCTTAGCTGTACAGAGCCCTTACTCTTCCCTAAAAGAAGACCATACAGTTGGTGCTCTGCTGCCAATTCACTGAGTGGTAAGGAAGCACAAATTTTTAATCACCTGCATAAAAACTCAGGCAAGACTCTGGTGTTGCTTTTAGCATTAAAGAATATAAATATTTTGGAATAGATTTTGTATGGATAACATGAGAATACTTTAAAAAAAAGTTGATACTTTCCATCCTGTAGGACATTTTAGTGTCTAAATGTAGGTGTCTATGTATAATATAAGTGTAGAAGTTCCTGCTCTAGTCACTGAAGATAAAATACTTGACTCATTTGCCAACTATAGATGTCAAGTGCCATCGGAGATGTCACAGGACACCTGGGAGCACTGCACAAGGGTGGCAGATGCAGCACAAGTTACAGAGGAGACTCATGCCTTTCCAAATTTCAGCAGGAGATCAGGCAGGACACCCAAAGGGCATTAGATTCCTCCCATAGGCAAACTCAGTAGAGTTTGGAGCTCCTCATGTAGACTGCTGTTTAAGGGTGACTTGAAGAGCTCACAGCAGAGAGCAGTCTGTCAGCTGCATCGGTTAGGTTTCCACTGAGTGTAACAAAGTTTGGACATCTAGTTCCTATGTCCTTACCTACATCCAGGTATCTAAACGTAAGTGTCTGTGGTCTGGTGCTGAATCTCACCATGGATGTGCAGATAAGAACACAAAGTTATTGGGAATTGCAGAAACAGAAGTAAAATGTGTTGTGCAGCAGGTAACACTGATGTTTCAGGAAACAGCAATTTCCAGAATTAGACACCACCTGGAATAGGTTGATGGGTAAGGCAAAGTATTTACCATTAAGCATGCAATGAGTTTTGTCTTTATTCAATGCAGCATTGTAGCATATTCTGGGAATTTAGGATGTGCTTAACACATCTGCTGATTCAGGACTCAAGCTCCATCTATATACACATGATGCCCTGCATTAAATCTCGTGCTCATGCACTAGGCTTTGCATCTCCTGCCTACCGTGCACAACCTCAGTGGAAATACAAAAAAAATTTAAATTCAGCTAAGTGGATTTCTGAGCACAATCATAAGATAAATACAAAATCACATCATCATCATCATGCTCAAGCGCTCACAGTAGCTGCCAGCTTGCTGACATATGTCAGCTGGTGAAATTGCCTTTGCCTAAGCAACACAGGGGTTTTGTCTTCAGGTATATGGCCTTAGCTCTGCAGTGCACATGCAATTCAGGCACATGCCTTTGAGTAAGGCGTATTTGAAGTTTAATTTAATTTTAACAATTGCAGACCATGACTGATTGGCAAGAGACAGGAAACATGTCTTCCCAAGATTTTTTTGTGTTTTTTGGAAGCTATGAAATAGGCTTTTACAAACAAATTTATGGGCATAAGGCTTCTATAGCCAATGGGGACTTTGTAATAAAGATGTTCATTTATTCTCAGTTCACCCAGAATTTCACTACTGTGGACTTAGATAAAACATAGATCTCTTCACTCCCAGGGCTGAACTGAAAGATTACAAAAATAAATGGTCATGTTCTCATGGAAGAACCAATTTCTGATATAAAATATATGGCAAAGAAGAAAATATTAGTATTTTAACCTCTTTTAAAAAAATAAATAAACTGGTCTTGTTATCTCACATAAGTATGGCTCCTTACCGGAGCTGGAAGGATCCTTTTCTTGAATAGGTTCTGTAGACCTGTCTGAGGTGTTAGGCCTGATTTGCTCTTTCAGGATCTGTTTAATTAGCCTAGAAACTTCAAGTAGAGATATTTTATTTCATGTAAAAAAAAAATCCATTCCTTAGTAAAACAACTTAACAAAAATGTCAACCTTCTCAAATCAAAGGTGTGGTTATTTCAGTTGCTTTTTAAACTAAAACCAAGCTTAGCTTAATTTGGTCTTGTTTCTCCAGGTACCATCATTTTTCTACATTCAGCTGAACAATGTGCCAAATGCATTTTCAATTAATAAATTATTTGTCCAGAAGTTTTGTTGATATTGCTACTGAAATGACAAGAGGATGCTGATCTGTTCACCTTGTCACTATGGTCCCCAGCCTGTTTTTTGCTCAAACCCTCCTGCTCAGACTTGGAAGGAGACTCACAGTTCTGTAATGTAAATGGGCTGTGTATCTCCACAAGAGACTCCACCACCCTGTTGCCTCCTTTCGCCCTGCAGAACCAATGCACTCTGGCCCCAGGAAGAGTGCTTCATCCTCATCAAGTGTGAAGAAAAAGAGCTGTAAGTCAGCACTTTCCAGTGCATCTGCATTTGCATTAAGTGTTGCACCTCTGACTATTTTACAGACTGAAGTAGGCAGCTCTGTTCCAGATCTTTGGACTTTCTCTTTCCTCCTGTATAATGGGTAGAGGATGCTGGCTGTCCTTTTTTGGATATCTTGACTGTTATACCTATGTATTCCTGTACTAAAAGCATACATCAATCTAAAGACCATTTTTGTCACACCACTCCTCTAACCTACACAGTTCCTCCCTCCTCTGTTGACCTCCTCGTTATGGGGTCAACTCTAAATATCTGCCCTCTCCTCCCTTGCCCCTCTCAATCCCTTCTCCTTTCCAATCTCCTTTCCCAGTACGGCTTTTGCTTTCCAGCTCACTGTCCCTGTGGTACAGGGGCCTGACGCCCAACTCACCTTCTCCCTGCAGCTCCTGATCCCTCCTGACCCCAGAGGTGCATCCTGGCCCCGGTCCCTACTGCCTTCCTCCCAGCTGGGACCACGACAACCACTGCCCCACCAGCAACGGGGTCTCGACCCAAAAGCCCAGCTCTCACCCTGCAGCAGCAGAGTGGTCCCCCCCGGTGCTCCCCAGTTGTTTTGTACCCATTTGGTAGAGGGCCAGAGTCTGAGGCAGGCAGGACCCAGGCAGCTGTGTGCACTCTGGATCCCACCCTGAAATCTGCCACTAAATGAAAGGAGTGAATTCTTTAAAAGTTTTCTTGTCATGCAGTCTTCCTTCCCAGGGCCATCCTGGTTGTCCAGGAGTTTTTTTCCCCATTAAGAAACCATTTCTTTAATTTACTTGTTTCAGTGAAACATCAGGTTGTTTCTCAGATCTTATTATTATCCAAAGCCATGAACTCCATAAGCATGAGAACAACTATCAATACAATTTGCGCTACATTACTATGTTAAATCAGTAAAGAACTGTTAATAAAACCCAGAAATACACTACTAATTTAAGTGCAAAAGTACAAAAGCGCCTGGTGAAAGATGGAGCTAACAGGACCCAAACATTGCTAGTATCCAGTAAGGTTCAAATACCTAATGGGAGCTTGTTGCTTGTGCTTCGCTGTCTACTGTATTTGATTAAATCCTGGTCCTGTAGCTGTGGCTTTGGCATTTTCAAGCCAAATTCTCCAGCAGTGTTAAAAATTTGGGCTCCCCATATAAGCTGGCTGACAGTCTGATCCAAACTGATCCTACAAAAACATTAACAAGGCCCCAAAGCAGTAGGAGATACTGTTCCTATTAGTAGCTGATCTATTTAAGGAAAGATAGACCAAGTATGGTGAAGAGGTTAAAAATAAGGTCAATGATCTGTGTGCTTGGCCACTCTGCTTTCTGTCTCTGTTATCTAATGTGCTCACCTCAGAAGCAACCTCTGATTTAATTAGAAGTACCAGTCTGGCATTTGTGCACTTACATAACAAAGCACCTTGGGAAAGAATTTTAAAAAGACCTTTTTACCAAGAATACTCTCCCCAAATATTAATTATTCATGTTTGTAATAATTACAGCATGGAACTGCACAGCTAGCCAGTTCATAGTTTTGCATATGCTGAACTACAATTATTGCAGGCAATTACGGCCAGAACCTGTGTAATGCTGATCATACTGCAGAAATATTATGGGTTTTCTCTAGCTTTCATTCTTCACTGCTCTAATGAAACTTTTTCTGTTTTCTAAAATATATTTTTATTATTTTTTATAGCCAGATGATCTGCCATCTAGCCAGAATGTTGAAACTGTTTTAGCTTCTATTTTTAAATCCCTGCGTTTGAACGAGGTTTTGATTTTTTTTTAGACTCACATCTGCCACTTAAAAAAAAAAGGCAAAGGCCATGATTCACTTCGTTTCAGTGGATTTATCTTAAATCCAGGCAGGTTGGCTTGACACTTTTTTGCAGAACACATAGGACATTTGGGATTAAAGTTACTCCTTGTAACTGTGTCATTAGCATCGTAGCAGCGTGCAGGCACTGATTAAGTTCTCTCTGCCTCGCTCCCACACCTCTAATCTCAGAGCTGACCTGATTTATATCACTAGTTTTACATGGGCCTGTGTATATTGAAATCCAGGAGAGGGGAAAGGGCTGAGATTACCTGAAAATAAACTCAGCTGGCAAAGAGATTAATCCATTTATAAATGCATTTTGCCTGTTGCTGAGTGTGCAGAGTTTATCCTTTTAAGGAACATAGCCCTAAATCCAGATACTGACATTGCTTGGGAAGGGAAAACAAAGCAGCAGATGAAGTAGTAGTCCAAACGGGTCAGTCGCCAGCACAGCAGTGTAAATGATTTGGGGGTCTTTTGGGAGGGAGAGAAGGAGGGAGAGAGAAGAGGGAATTAGGAGGTAACATCTCAGAGCGATCATTTGTGGTAGTTGATATAGGAAAATATTCTTTTCCTTTCCAAGTATCAGTCATTACAGGAAACTTTGGAAAACCTGATGTATCCTTAAAAGCATTTCCAAAGTAGGCGCAATCAGTCATCAATGGCAGAGGTTCATGCAATCTCACATTTACAGTGAGGAAAACAATGTATGGAGGAGCATAAACATGAGACACGATGGCCCTCAGGCCTTTGTCAAAGGATTCCCAGCAAACAACTCGGCTGACACAGAGATTAACCACTTTCTAAGTGTACTCCTATGTTTCTGAGCATGAAGAGTTTTACCCATCTGATGGTCCCAGGTCTAAATCTAGATTCTTCTAAGCTTGAAAACACAGAACACCGTTTATTCCCATCAAGACTGTTTTCTACACTTCTATAAAAGGCTTCTGCTGAAGCGTCAAATACACAGGACTAGGTTTAAAAACAGTGCTTTGGGAACTACATTCACACATAATACTGGAAACAGCAAGAGGTGTGTAGGGTATTCCCTGGGCTGCATATGCCAGGCGTGGGTGGAGGACATGTGTGGATGCCAGATGTGTGGATGAGACCTCTTTGCACATGGAGACCTCAATATGTGGGGAACCATGGCCGGGCAGGCAGAGCATCCGTGGAGCTCAGTTGGGCTGCAGAGGCCTCAGCTCACTCCTGAGCTCTGCTTCCCTCCTCTGAATGAAGGCAAGTCCAGAACACTTATAGCTCTAAACTGTATTTTAGGCACCGTGAGCCCCAGGAGCACACCTGGCTGTAGACCTTGAAGGGTCTGCTTGGTCAGCCAAGGTGCATCTTCCAAGCTTGTGGAGGAGAGGAGGGAAATGTCCTTTCCTGGGGCCCCAGGAGTCAGGCAGTAGCTGTGCCTGGAGCAAGCACACTGTGCTTATTTGATGATTTCTTACAGTGACAGGGCTGTACAGGTCATCGCACCAAAAATACTAGGGTTATTCTCATTTTTTACCTATAAATATCTAGCAGTAAAATCTTCTTAAATTCCCAGTAATCCAAAGAAGAATGACTTCTCCGAGACATGACTCAGATAGACCCCTAACATAGGTGCTTAGAATAATTTCCAGTACCTCTAAATCAGATCAAAAACATATTAAAATTAATATATGGCTGGGAAAAATTGAGCATGACCACAACTTTTATCAAAATCAACTAAACCATCCAGGCTGAGATTGCAGGAGGAATCATCCTGCCCTTGTCAGCTAGAAAAATGTAATGATTGTATTGTTATCAAATCTTTCTCTCAATAAAAAGTGTCAAGTTTATTTTTGTACCTGTTGTTTTTTGCATGTCTGGTGTGTCATATTAAATATATGCAAAATTCCTTCTTAAGAGAAACTTCAATTAAAAAAGCAAGAAAAAAGCAAGATGAGTTTAGATGTGATATAAAGAACAAGCAAAAAGAAGAAATGGAGGAGGAGACCACGTAACAATCCCATTCAGATACTTCATTATATGTCCATAGCCAAGGGGTTTTTCAGACACTTCCTTCATGTATAAATGTAAATATACAAATATTATATAGTCTCTGAAGGGTAGTAGAAGAGAAACACAAGACAGTATAATGATCACTTCAGAAATCTATTCTACATTTAAGTGGATTTAAGGTTGAAAGCACTTGTCAATAATTCAAGGGTAAAACACATTAAGGGACTACTGTAATTATCCAAAGCTCAGGCAATATAAACTGGGAAACTGAGAATCAAGGAACTGATTATAAAATATCCAGCCATACAATCATCAGGATTTTGTGGTTACTGTACAGTATTATGACAGGGCAGAGTAAAGGCTAGCTGACTGCCTCTGTTGTGCCTGCTTTGTCTACATGTATGTTGACTATTTTAAATGTAAAATAACTATGTATTTAAATGTAGTTATTTGCTGACCCTGGTGCCTCTCTACTAAGAGGCTCCAGAAAAGCAGCACAGTGACTGTCAGAACACAAACAAGGTTATTTCCCCATCCATGCAAACATAAACAACATACTTCAGTGAATTAGAGCAAGAAAGATTAAATTAAAAGACAACCCCAGCTGTGTTTCCCTTCCCACACACAGCCCAGAACAAGCCATCTTGGGCATTTGAAAACAGCCTAGAAGAAACTGATCTGTGTGTAAAATCGTGGAAAACAGGCTGAAAGGGATCTCAGGAGTCCTGCCTAACATCTTGCTATACCCTGACTCCATGCAATGACTCATTAGTAGGTCGCTGACAAAGATAGCAGCAAAAGGGATTCAGTATTTAAAAGAAATTACTGTCTCCATTTGCCCTTCTTGTTAATGCTTTGCCTCCTTAGCTATGACTAGACCTGTGAAGTAATAAATGTTCATTTAGGCAAAAATACCCTTTAAATATAAAGAAGTGAAGAAGTCCTCTAGTGAAAGTGCTGAAACTACAGATGACATAATCGAATGAAATAAAACCTGTGCTGTGGGCATTAGTCACCCATTCTGCATGTGCCCAGGCTGTTCAAAATGACAGAGGATGCCTCTGGTACACTTCGGCATTAGAAAAAAATTGTGATTCCACTTTTGACTCACTTTCTTAGCAGTGCTGCTGATGGTGAGAGTGAGTCAGATGGTCTCCATACCCTCAAACAAATCTGAACAGCTGAAAAACATGGGAGAAATAATAGACAGCTTTTTGCTCTGTCCACCACCACCACTCACTGCGCATCCCACATCAATGCTGATTAATTCTTACAATTCGTGTTTTCTTCCTAGAGAATGTACTGCCAGACCAGATCAAAAGAAAGAAACAAAAAATCTGCACCTGAAATACAGCCTTATTCAACCAACACCGACAAAGATTGTCCCTGCAAAGTACCATGGCAGCTGTGTGCCTCATGCAGAGCATACAGCTGATGGCAAAACAGAAACAGGAGGGGCAAAAATTGAAAACCATTCACTCTGTTTAGCCTGCAGCTGTACAGTTATCAGGATTAAAAAAAATATTCTGGATGCTTCCCTCCCTGCTATCTTCACCCGGAACCTTTTAACGATTGCTCTGAAGCAGGTTGTCACAATAATGGATGCTTTCAGTGCTATCTGCCTTCCAACTGCTTGCTGCTCACTGAAGAGCCGGTGCCTGATGCCTGCCAAGGAAAGCTGCCCTCTCGACAGTGGGTACCTGACCTCACCAGTCCCCAAGCCACCCTTGCAGCCTGATAAAGAGTGTTTTCACTATGTCCCTCTCTCTGCCCCAGGCTAGATGGTAAGAAGTTTAGGATAGGCCAGCTTGGCTGTAGATTTGCTGCTCCTATCAGATTTGCTACATTACTTTGAGAACATCTTTATTGCTAGTTGTTCTTCTAGGAACCAACTAAATCAAACTTATTCTATTAAAGCAGTGGGGTAAGGGCTGGGCTGTGAAACTGGATGTCGAGTTACAAACAAGTCAAGCAATCAAATGCATTATGAATTTCTAGCTAATACATTGGCTTCACCTCAGGTCCGTGGCAAGCCACAGTCATGGTAGTGGACAGATCCCTAGTCAGCAAGTTCCTTGATTTTGGTCCTTTATTTTGTATTCCTCCTAACTTAGGAACAAAATAAGTAAAAAAAAGCATGAAAATAAATCTCAAAATCCTCCTGGTCCTTTGGGGATAAGACTGCCGTCTAGCTTCATTTGTGTCTTCTTCCTTCCCTGCTCTTCTGCTCAGGCAGTTTGGTGTGTGTGTTAATAGGAGTGCAAATGAAGCAAAGTTTTCCTCCTAGATCAGGCAGTCTGAGTAATGCTTAGCCTCTAATATAAGTGCTAGGAAAGGATTCTTGATACTTCATTGTTCTTCTTAAACTAGTTCATTAACCAGAGGTCTTTATTTTATTATAGAACATCAGAAAACATATAGGGTTTGCCTGAGCTTCACCCACTGGGCTTTCTCATCTGCTTTGAGTCTCAGAGAAATGATAATCAGGGTAGTGGAAACTATGTTCATTGTAAGACTTCTTGAACAGAAAGGAAAATGGTAGATCTGGAGCCAGATATGGAACAATATATGTGAACCATTGCCTCAAAAATAATATTAAGTTCTGCTTACTAGGCAATTATATCACATGGGTGGACTTTTGGTTCCACTGAAATTAAAATCATTTGTATGAAGAATTAGGCTGGAGAGACGGTGTAGTTACAGCCCCTCCTATTACTATTAAGTAGCACGGTCTATGCAAAGTTCTGGGCGGACTACCACAGCTGAGCATCTCCACGGTCGCTGCTGGGGCTGAATCCTGTTCTATCAGTATGTACATTACACACGTGTATTGACAGCATTAGCAACAAACCCTTCCAGCTAAGGCTGACCAACACTTTGTTACAAGCCCCGTGTGCAAGCCCTTATAAATTTACATAAAGGGCATATATAAACACATCTCTATGGGATTTCATTCAGAACAAAAATTAAACTAATCAAAAAAGTCAGTGTCATTGGCAGTAAAACATCCTGATGCAGGAAATCGTTGAAATAGTGACAGAGAGTATGGAACAAAGACTGGAAGTAAGTTACCTAAAGGATGAACTTGAACGGTTGGCTTCAAAGGTTGGTTCATTTGATTCAAAGAATGGTACTGCTGCTTTGGAATGTATCCAGCAAAACATGCCCACCGATTTAACCTCCCAAAGGAGACAGCAGTGTAGTAAGACTTTGCTCCTGAGCAGCTATCACAGCTACAGTCACAGTGCAGGGTAGCCTGAGGCTGCTCCTCCCCTGCAAAACTGGAGTCCAGGGACTGGGCAGGAATAGCAGAAATTGGGCTGAGTGTGACTGTGCTGCCCAGGGTAAGGGGACCAGGGAAGACAACATGATTGAGAGACACAGCAGAATTTACTCTGTGCTCACAGCAGTGACAATCTCCCCATTAAGTCTAATGATTAAAAATAGCATTTGTATTGATTGCGGGTTATGATCAAAATTACACTTCAAAAATATTCCTTGGCGCTTGACTGTCAGGTGGTACAAACTTGGCTGAGTTTATAGGAGCTGTGTCAATCAATTAAGCTATAAATCTGGCTGTTTAACTATCAGTAGCCGAAATATTGAGTAAACACAGAAACAATATTAATACACAGCGATAACATTCAGAAATGCAGAGAAAGACCTGGATGAGTCCAACTGCAGCCAGTTTTCTCCTCTCTGTAACCTCTCTAACATGCTCTGCTTTGCAGTTCTGCTACACGCCATTTTGAAAGTTGACCCATGCCCTTGGCTCTTGCTACGTTGTTAAATCACACAGCCTTGTCTCCAAGAACGAAAAAAATTAGTTAAAAAGGGGCGCCCTCTAATGTAGCCATTAAGGGTATTAGTCACACATTGTTTAATGGGCAGTGCATTTCCCCAGTGCCGGAGAGATGCTGCTAGAAAAGCAACAGGCTGATGCTATAAGCTGCTCTCATTTCCAAGAACAGCATTTGAGATAAGCTCTTCCTTCAGTGGCCAGAAAATGCTTAGTAGCTGTGAATCCTCTTTGCGCTTGGCTGCAGGTACGTTACAAGAGCTTGCAAGGCTGATTCAGTAAGTAGTATCCTCAGGGATGATGCCTTCCAGAAGGCATTCACTTGAGCTGTGATAATAAAGAAGGACACACATAAGCCAGTGACTACATTACACTGAACCTGCTCTAAAGACACAGAGCAACCAAGTAGAAAAGAATTCACAGCTGAAAACAACACAAACAGATAAAACTGGCAAGTTTCAAATCGGGAATTTTCTGTGTTAACTGCATGCCCTGATAGTAGATCCAAAGTCCATGGGCCAGAAGCTACGCGGGTAGAGTTGAACTACCTGCAGCTCTAAGACAGGTTTGCCTGAACAGGTTTGATTGATTAACTGTGCCCTCTCTTCTGTATGTGATTAAGCTCTAAGAAATGGGATTTATGTGGTGAGGCCATGACACCTCATGACCTGCAAGGCCTGTGTCTGCCTTCCTTGCTTACTGTTTCCCATCCCCGCTCTGCCAGTTGCTCATTTAGCTTTTCCCCACACAGACTCCAGTTTCACACCTGCAGACACTCAGCCAGAGTGCCTCTCTCCAACAAACCCTGGGCCCAGGAGCTCACAGATGCATTTGGGGGGGACATGGGGACTTCTGCAATTTGCCCAACGTTATGCCCTTTTCTCTGTGGTCAGATAACACGAGCCTCCACTATGAGAAAGCAACTGTTCTGCATTTTTAACTCATTGCTAATACAGAAATCTACCACTTTTATACCAGTGAAAGTTGGTCCTCAGACCTCTGAGCAGAGTTAGTCCCAATGTTTATTCCAGGTTATGTAGCAGCCCTTTGTGGTGCTCTGTCATGTTTCATCAACCACATAACACAGGGTTGTCTAACTGTAATGGATAAAGCAGGCTGAAATGTGGCATGTTAGTAAATCTCCTACAACCCCAGAACTGATAGGTCTGCCCGGCATGATGTGATGCTGCCTAGGGATGCTCAAACCAGATCCAGCATCAAATGTCATCTAGATCTATAGCAGGACTTTCTACCTATGCTTATCTGTCCTAGTCCTCAGAGGAAAAGTAACACCCAAATTCCCTCCCAAGTACTAATGAGGAGGAAAGAGATTCAGGAGGTATTTGTTCAGGTTTGGGGAGGCGAGCATGGTATAGCAGTAACACAGTTAATGCTTCTAGCACAGACTCCTTAAGGATCACCTGTAGGAATAAGATGATGGCCTTTGGGCCACATCCAGCATCACCAGTGCCAACAGAAAGCTCCTGCTCACCTCAATGGACTCTAAATTAAGCCCTCAGGCCATGAGAGGCAGCTGCTCAGAGAATTATGCTAGGTCATGACTAGAGACCGGGCACTGCAGTCCCAGGGGTTACTGAATATTTTATGATTCAGTTATTAAAAAACATGTGTATCAGACATCTATCAGTTTTGGTATCCATAACCCTGGCTGCTCCTGGGGAATTGAGGGAGGATATTGGCAAAAGAGATATTTGAGGACTGCAGGAGTCTGCCTCCAATAAGCCAATACTTTAATGCAGCAAGGGACTTTGCTGGATACTCTTGTTGGTGTCAGTTAGGTACGGGGCTGCCTCACTCTCTGCTGCAGTAAATAGCCAGAACAGATTATTCGGGGGTGAGCTGCCCTGTGGATGTCCCTGGCCTCCTGGGGACAGATCAGGGCAGGGCCTGGGCAAACACCTGAGAACAACCACCTCCTCCCAGGCTTGTATGCACACAGGGCTGGGGACTTCTGAGTGTGAAGCAGAAGGAAAAAGCTTCTGGGAAGAGACTGACTGCAGGGAGCTGGGCACAGTGAGGGCTGGTTTTAACAGGCAGCTCAGGGTACAGCTGTGATTTCAGCAGTCAGTTCATCCAAACTGAATCAAGCTGTTCCCAACACAACCTTAGAGGTATTACCATTAAAGAGCAGCTGGATAACAATATACTTTAAAATTAGCATCAATAACAGCACAGTTTCATAGCATTTCTACAAACCAATAGGCAAACAAGCCAAATCACTGATAATTATTTTTTAATGATTGTTAAAGCCTGCTATGATATGAAATGCCAATCAGTTCATTGTTTCTTAAACTCTTGATGAGAATAGCAATGCCTACTTGATTAATTCTAGTCCTAACCTAGCTGATCCAAGATGAATAGCAAAGAAGATGTGGGAACTGAAGTCTGTATTTACAAAAAAAAAAGTTGTACAAATTTTAATTACAACAGCTGGTGAATTTTTACTGGTTTAGCCTTTGTATGTCATATCAATGTTTTGTAAAACAATGAAAGATTTCACATGTAGATGGATGTAGTCAAAGACCTTATCTATTGTGGTTGGATGACCCTGGCTGGACACCAGGTGCCCACCAAAGCCACTCTATCACTCCCCTCCTCAGCTGGACAGGGGAGAGAAAATATAATGAAAGGCTCCTGGGTCGAGATAAGGACAGGGAGAGATCACTCACCAATTACTGTCACGGGCAAAACAGACCCGACTTGGGGAAAATTAATTTAATTTATTACCAATCAAATCAGAGTAGGGTAATGAGGAATAAAACCAAATCTCAAAACACCTTCCCCCCACCCCTCCCTTCTTCCTGGGCTCAACTCCACTCCTGGTTTTCTCTACCTCCTCCCCACCAGCAGCTCAGGGGGATGGGGAGTGGGGGTTGGGGTCAGTTCATCACACTCTCTGCCGCTTCATCCTCCTCAGGGGCAGGACTCCTCACACTCTACCCCTGCTCCAGTGTGGGGTCCCTCCCATGGGAGACAGTTCTCCATGAACTTCTCCAACGTGGGTCCTTCCTATGGGCTACAGTTCTTCACAAACTGCTCCAGCGTGGGTCCCTTCCATGGGCTGCAGTACTTCAGGAGCACACTGCTCCAGCGTGGGTCCCCCACAGGGTCACAAGTCCTGCCAGAAAACCTGCTCCAGCGTGGGCTCCTCTCTCCACGGGGCCACAGGTCCTGCCAGGAGCCTGCTCCTGCATGGGCTTCCCATGGGGTCACAGCCTCCTTCGGGCTCCCACCTGCTCCGCTGTGGGGTCCTCCACGGGCTGCAGGTGGATTCTACTCCACTGTGGACCTCCCTGGGCTGCAGGGGGACAGCCTGCCTCACCATGGTCTTCCCCACGGGCTGCAGGGGAATCTCTGCTCCGACGCCTTGAGCATCTCCTCCCCCTCGTTCTTCACTGACCTTCGTGTCTGCAGGGTTGTTTTTCTCACTCCTCTCTCCAGCTGCTGTTGCATAGGGTTTTTCCCCACCTTAAATACGTTATCACAGAGATGCTACCACTGCTGCTGATGGGCTCAGCCTTGGCCAGCAGCGGGTCTGTCTCAGAGCCGGCTGGCATTGGGTCTATGGGACACAGGGGAAGCTTCTAGCAGCTTCTCACAGAAGCCACCCCTGTAGCCCCCCTGCTACCAAAACCTTGCCACACAAACCCAATACATCTATACAAGAGCTGAAAGTACACAAGAGTGGTAGAGTGCCTATGATTTCTTTCCCAAGCTGACTCACTGAAAATAGAAATTTTGGGGATAAATATCACAAGAACAACTATGAACTCCACCTTGAGATGGTCTGTAGGAAAACCCCACGTTCCAGAGGAAGGGAGTTTAGACTGTAATACAATAGTCTGCAATGTCCAGTAAACCAAAAGTGACAGTGACAGTGTTAAAAAGACTTTATTATCTGGTAACATTCATCTGTCCTCTGATTTCTACTTCTGCTCAGGGACAGTTACAGCAAACACTGATGCTTTGGAAATTGTGGCTAGTAGGAGTGAATCAGATTGAGGAGCACCATACCAACAGAAGCAGACATAGTTTTCTTCAAGTAGTGCTACAAAAAAAAGGAATCTGACACAGTAACTTTATTATAAACTAAGTAGTAGTAATGCTATGTACACTGTTTGATTCAAATGTATCACTACAGCATTGCAGTCATCCTTATAACTGCATTGTACTATCTGCCTGAAAGGCAAAAGGCAGAGAAAGCAAATGGGGTCAGATCCTGCTCCCAAGTGCTCTACTTTAGAACCAGTTTTGGTTCATTACATTTATTGAACTCCGGTCCTGTGAGGACTGAGTGCTTTTAACTACAAAAGAAAGTGCTCGGACAAGCCATGCGGTGCCATCGCAGCTGGCTGTCCTGTCCACCTCCCGTGTCACAAGACAAAATAACCTGAACAGAAACAATGGCGGTCTTAGCTCTCTCTGTACGCTGGTGTGTGGGTGGAAGGGAAAACGAGACATGCTTCCGTGCACGGATTGAACAAGCCAGTCTCACGCTGCCACCAGACTCCATGCCACCTTCAGACAAGGGGCAGCCCTGCGTGTGCTGCCCAGCATGGCTGGGGCCACCCGGGACAGCAGCTGGCCCTCCCCTGCCACCCCAGCACAGAGGGAGCCGAGAGCCTCCCCACACCACCCGACACGTGGGAAAGGGCCCTGTCCCACTTCAGCAAGGGCAGGCAAATCTAAGTCAGGACCCTGTTTGCTCCAGATGTGGGAGAGCTGCGGAGGCCCAAGGGCTGGTTTCCCACCTGCCAGCCCAGGGTGAGAAGTGGTACAGCCGTGTGTGGTGTTGTGTCTCAGTAACTAAACCTGTGGGTACAAATATACCCAGTGTCCATCTTAATTAAACTGTATTTTAAAGGTCAGACGCTACAGTTCCTGTGTGCAAGTCCTAGATGTCACAGCTCATCGTCTAGAAAGCAATCCCTTAATGACCTCCCTGGGTACCGGTTAGTGCCCTTACACAAGTTCCCTGGCTGTTCTGGCTGGCTGACACGAGGCAGATAGCTCATCCATCTGGACACCATCTGCCTCACAGGAGTACTGAGTCATGCTAGTGAGGGCTGAAGAGACCCCGTACAAGCTGTGATGTGAAGAACCCGCACAGGCAAAGAAAATCCCTCTGTAATCCCTGCAAGGACACCACAGACCTTGTCCTAAATCTGTACTGCAACTGGTGGAGTTACACTGACTCAGAGCACCCGCGGGGTCTTGCCCTATGTTTGCAATGATACAAGGAACTCTGTATTTTTTGTATGGTTCACCGTGTGCATCTCTGCCGGATGGCAGGCTGGTCACTTTGAAGCAGGTCCTGGTCTGCCTCGCAGCTGATAGGCAGAAAGGAGATTTTTTTCATTTGTCATATGGAAAAAGCAACAGTGAGCCTCTCTTGCAGTCCCTAAGGAGGTAAGGAGGGAGTGCGTGCTCTTAATTATAGCCTCCGGACTGGATCATTACCTGGAAAGCAGAGAGCAGGAGCATACATATACATCTACTTGTAAGTCACTCTTAAAGTGATTCTGTGTGGACCTTTATGGAGACAAAAAAACAAGTAAAAAGAATAAACTGGGAAACATGAGGACAATGTACTGACACTGTACTCACTGTAGCCTGCATTTCATTGTGCATCAGATGTGCAAGAGCCACGTGGAAAGGGTTTCCAGCAAAACATCTCTCTCTTAACTGGCTTTTGACATCTCATTGCTGCCATACCTCTCATCATGTCATGCAGGACAAAGACAGCCCTGGCTTCCCTGCACAACACAAGTACTGGCCTAAAGTTTCAACCCGACCCAGTGAGGGAAGGAGAGGGAAATCAGAAATGAACGCATTTGGAAAGTCTGGGTATTTTCAGCTGACTGCATTAAGGAAAATGAAATGTTCTCAAAGGATATTTTTAAAGCTTGTTTTCATTAAAAATAAAAACCTCTGTGATCTTTTAAAGGGCAGTGGTAGTGTGGTAGGCATAACTGGTCAATAACTGTGATGACAAAACAGAGTCTTTGTAAATACTATGAATAATTTAAATCAACATTAAAAAATAGCATTATAGCAACACTTCCTACTTCTGGAAATATTAATGAGGAAGGAACTTAAAGCGCAGTTAACTGTCTGCTGGATTGTAATCAGGGACCCGGTTCTACTGGCACGGGAATTGATCAAACTTTTGCCAGTACTTTCTGCAGGCTTTGCAATCCCTGCAAAAAGGGTTTGCGCACCGCAGTGACTCCTTGGCCTTGTCGTACAACCTGGAGAGGATCCAACTCACCTAATTCAATCCCTCTATAAGTTAGGGCTGCAGCCTGAGCTGGTTACGTGAACTTCTTTGTCAGTCAGTGGCAAGAAATATGCACTTCAGGAAGGCAGTTCGTCTTACTTCAGGCACTCAGTTTAAGATAGGATGACATATCCTGTGGAGACACTTACCTGCTTCTGACTGTAGGATCTAGATGTTCCACCTGACTTTTAAGGGGAGAGATGAACTAGGTCAGATGAGACCCTTCCCTTGATAACCTTGCAAAGTGGAGGGAATCACGGGCACAAATTGACAGCAACAGTGCCCAGCTGGACAAGTCATACTTCAGTACTTTCTGTCTTGCTCTGGTCACTCCTGTCAGCCCCGGGGTAAGCCCCAAAACTGAGCCACCAGAGGTGGTACTCCATGATGCCTGCAGAGCCTTCTCTGCTGTGGTTTCTGTCTTCTTGGCTGGCCTTCAATCTTTGTATCAGGGCAATTGCTCTGAAAGTCCCTCAGTGAAGTATGGTACCTTGCAGAAGGAAAAGTGAGCAGCTAGCTGATTTACTGGCTCCCTTGCCTAAGCCAAAACCTAAATGATTGTTTTGATGTTAAAAAAGTGCCGGTTTCTTCTTCTTAACAAACTGGTTTCTCTTTGAATTTGGATCTTACATGTGAGTAACTTTAATGTCAAAAATATGAGTGCTGACTGAAGAGCCTTCTCATCTTTGGCCACCCAGAAGTTCTTTCCACATTTAAGTTCCCCATGAGAGTACTCAGTGTAGATTTCTCATGTTCAGGCTTCCAGGGCAACACCTGTCTTCATGACCTCTGAGGTCACTACCGGGCTATTAAAACTGGCCAAAATCAGGACGGGATTCAAATCTACTCGGGAGAACATGAAGGAAACATGGATACACACCCACGTATGTAAATGTGACTGTTTAAGCCTTCGTTGATCTATTGTAAAACAAGGTAAAATTTAATTTCAGGAGCTCTAAATGAAATTCTGTCTCAACAGAAAAAATCCGAAATGCTGCTCTGTAAACATGCAAATGAAAAAAGTTTACTGATTTTTTTTAATGAGACTATCACCTGATGGTCTCAAAAATGGAAATAATCTGACATGATTTCATGAGTTCAAATATGCATTTTTTCAGAAGGAAAGAAAGGGGAAAGGTCTGAGAAGCCTTCTTCCAGTTCTAGCTTCTATCCTATACTTTTGTTTGAGTTTCTTTTTCAGATTGAATGCTGTGTTCCTGTACAAGCCACCCAACCCACTCCAAGCAAAAAGGTCACATCCCACAGAACGATCTCTACAATTACTCTACAACTGGTCTCGGTCAAATGCCAACACGGTGCAGCAGGGACACAGGAGCGTGTTTCATCTAGGACTTGATGTCCAAATTTACAGCCGAGCAGACTTAGATTCATGAGCAAAAACAGCAAGTCAGAAAAAAGATCCTGAACATGCCCCAGGGAGTCATGTCTCTTTACAGTGTATTGGTTGCATATATACTCTCTCTGATCTCAGAACTAAATGTATATATCTGCCTCACAACTGTCATCCTCAGCCTACTTATACATATGTCCAGAGCCCATCTCAATGTTTTCATTATGCATACTTTACATGTGAATGGGAAAATCATTCAATACCATTATTATTTATAACTAATGTTTATAGCAAGATTGGGAAAATGTGTTTTCCTTATAAAACTTTCCCCTTTCTGTGCTTAGATGGTGGATGACTTTCATTATTCTGATCTATAACCAAGTCTTAATTATTTTGGCAGCTCTTTCCTATCAAGATATTACATTATTGTGCTATTATTTCGTTTGCTCTAAATCTATACCTCACCAGGTTCCAGAAACATGAGCACTTCTGCATGTATGTGTGCACTGTGGAGCGGGGCAGGGTAGAAGGAAGAGAACAACCCCAATTTTCTGCTCTATTTCAGAAAGTGCTGGTGTCCTCTCTTCCCCTCTTCCTGCTGACTGGTAAGAAACAATGATAACCCTCTTTAAATAGATTGGAAAGTTGATTGCACTGCATTAAACATACCCTTCCTACCCTAGCTGCAGTTGTACCTGCAGCTAAATACTTGAACCATCTGTCCTACATTGACTAAGAAAATGAAGACACGAAAAGACATGTTGAAAGAATCAGCAGCTGCTCTTAGTGGGGCCATTTGTTTTCAATCACTGACTCTTCTTGAAAGGTGTACAAATCCTGGCATTTTTCACTAGTACAAACACCATTTAGGAATATGTACCAGACACATTTCTAGCTATTATTATATTTTGCCATTTATCACATCTGGAGTGTTGGGCATCTGGGCCAGAAGCCTGGTCTCAGAAGTCTGAAATATGTGAGTGAGAGCTGCTAAATGGTACCTTCACAGCCTGTGATACAGTGGTAACACTGCTCTCAGCAAACCATTTGGACAGCAGATTGCCATTCTGTTACCTGGAATAGATATATTTGTTACATACAACTCACCTGCAAGTAATGTCCTCAAAAGATGGTATTTGCAAGAAGGATGTCATAACAGCAAAGAGAAACAATTACTGGAGAAATTGCTTTCAAGTTCTTATCTCTGAGTTAAAAAAACTGTTTAGGAGAGATGCTGGAAATATTAATCAAGGGAAATTTTGAAGCAACAACTCAAAATCATAATAGGTACATGTTGTTCTGGTGTTTGAAGAATATGAACATTTTTCTGTAGATCTGCTATCTTACCTAGATCTGCTATCCAACCTAGGTCTGCTATCCACACCAGTGAGTCAACCCATGTTTCTATTGAAGTCATGCACCAAAATTGTCCTTGAAGCCACACCACACTGATCAGCTGGAGCGAAAAAAATCTTCAACTGTTTCTGGGGACAGAGAGGATTAGATTCCTAATCTTCACCAAAAAACAAGAATATATACAGATGTGCGGTGACCCTATTTCACCTGCATAGAGAGGAGACCATCTGCGATCAATGAATGCTGAAGTCAGAATAGTTACTTTGAAACTATCAGGTTTTGAGCTTTAATGAAACAGATACTGCAAATGAAACATTTTAAATTACACCAAACAGGCCAGCTAAGGCTGAATTATTTTTTAAAGGTGAACACTGCAACCGTGTCATATGTTAAGTTCCTGCCTTAGAGACCATAGACCCTTAACAACAAATTCTCACATAACCAGTTCAAACAGTGCTGCCAGGCTCACAGCCATCTTCAAAATAGTGTGGTTACTACAAGGTGTATCATGGTTTCAGGATAAACTGAAACTTCTGAAGAATCAGGGTATTACATATCCTAGGTCTTATGAGTCTGATCAGAGAATGTTCACACAATCACAGAACGGCTGAGGTTGGAAGGCACCTCTGGAGGTCATCTGATGCAACCCCCCTGCTCAAGCAGGGCCACCCAGAGCTGGTTGCCCAGCACTGTGTCCAGATGACTTTGAGTATCTCCAAGGATGGAGACTCCACAGCCTCTCTAGGCAACCTGTGCCAGTGCTCGGTCACCCTCACAGGGAAAAAGTGTTTCCTGATGTTCAGAGGGAAACTCCTGTGTTTCAGTTTGTGTCCATGACTTCTGGTCCTGTCATTGGGCACCACTGGAAAGAGCCTGGCTCTGTCCTCTTTGCACCCTCGCTTCAGGTATTTTTATATATTGATGAGATCCCCCTGAGCCTTCTCCAGACTGAACAGTCTCAGCTCTCTCAGCCTTTCCTCACAGGAGAGATGCTCCAGTCCCTTCATCACCTTCGTTGCCCTTCACTGGACTGTCTCCAGAATGTTCATGGCTCTCTTGTGCTGGGGACCCAGTACTCCCGATGTGGCCTCACCAGTGCTGAGTAGAGGGGCAGGATCATCTCCCTCCACAACTGGCAACACTCCTCCTAATGCAGGCCAGGATACCATTAACCTTCTTTTGCTGCTATGGCATGTTGCTGGCTCATGTTCAAGTTAGTGACCACCAGGACCCCCCAGGACTTTTTCTGTAAAGCTGCTTTCCACCTTGGTAGCTCCCAGCCTTTACTGGTGCATGGGGTTGTGCACAACTTTGCACTTCTCCTTGTTGAACTTCATGAGGTTCCTGTCAGCCCATTTCTCCAGCCTGTCAAGGTCCCTCTGGATGGCAGCATGGCCCTCTGGCATTACTGGTTTTCATTCCCTCATAAAGATGGAGAACTCCATCTTTGTCACCATGTCACTGCACGTAGCAGACGTCTCTTTAACCTCCACATCCAAGTGTGTGGTGGGATGCCCGTGTTCACATGGAGCCTCACAACTGCTGCCAGGCTCAGTACAAAGGTCTTTCTAGGCAGAGGTTTTTAAGATATGATTCTGCAGGATGTCAGCAGCCCAAAAAGCCTGTGAACATCAGTGGGGATTCTGCATGCTGTGAGCTTGAAGGTCAGGATTCATATAAATAAATATGAGCAAAACCAATGACCTACATACAGGCTAAGTGTTTGTCTTCAGTACTTTGGTTGGAGGGAGCTGGCTGGATGAGTCCTGGCTCTATGCAGTGTTTTTATCCCATGGAAATGAGAATTTGAAAGGAAAGATGGCCAAGTTTTGTCCCAGTTCCATAACAGGGGTGGACATCTGGGCTCAAAGTAGATGTTCTCTCAGGTCTTGCTGTTTAGATGTACCTGTAGTGACCTCCATACAAACACTGTGATTTAAACCACCAAATAACTTACTAATTCAGCATTTGGATTATATACTTCATTTTAATGATGAGAATTTGTATCTTCTGTCAGCTAATAAATAAAGCTCTGCTACATTTAACACATTGAGTGGCTCTGAATAAGTAGTTCAGGGTCCCAAAGGATTTGAAAGCTGACTGAAGAATGTCTTGCCTTGTATGACACAGCCCAGCTTCTGAATGGATGCAATGCATGTTTGGCTCCTGCTCCCAACTGCATGTTAAATGTCTACAAAAACTGGAGCTGTTTGGGGGAAAAATTATGAAGAAAATTACAAAGGATGAAATAAGAATACCTCCAAATGTGCTCTTTTTCTCCTGTATTTTTCTGACTGCAGAGACAGTTCTCCCAATCTATTTCTGTGTTGACATGGAGACCCTACACATGCCTGAGTCACAGCAGCTTCCTCTGGATAAAGGTCTTTTCAGGACAGAGCCCAGAGGCCTCACAGCTCTGTCCGCAGGCAGCCCCCAACGCTCCTCTCCACTGGGTGAGTTTTCAGAGAGGTGCAGGAGTGCAGCCTCTCCAGCAGTGGCCACCACTGGTGGGAGATCGGCCGTACTGGTACCCCACGGGGAGTGACCCAGAGGCTTCCTTCTGCTGGCTGTGGAAATCTCTGTCTGTAAGGCTTCTGCTATTTCTGAGACAACTGCAAGTTTCCTTTTAAAATTATTATCAGCTCTATGTTTTTCCTGATGTTCATTTTCCTTTCTGAAGCAGCATGTTGGACTGTTGACTTCCTTTGCTTCTGAAAAATCAAATGTAATATGTCATTGACAAACTGCTTGAAGAAATTGTTTCAGATTAATTTTTTGTTTAACAGGGCTTCTCAGACATTCAAAACTCATTAATAAGGCTACTCCAACCTATTGTGTTTTCCCAGACTTGAGCTCTTTTCATTAGCTGCAAATAGTGTCAGTACATGAGACTTTTTGGCTTCATCCAGGATTTTGGGAGATGGTGAAATGGCAAGCCAGTACTACCCAGTAGCACACAACAGCCACAGGTCAAGAAATCTGAGCGTATGCAGCTATATTATTTGCCTGAACAGTCAACCCAGCACTTCCAAGAAAAGCAACTTTCAGAGTGTAGAAGGACCTAAGCAGAAGGCAAAGGGATGAGCTATTTGGCGGACACAGCAGTGGCAGGAGACCAGGTGAATCACCAAAGCACTGGCTTCACCGCACATGTCTGTAGGCCTCCTGCTTGCTTGGTGCACTGAGCGCTGCACAACACCATTTGTTGAACATATTTTTGTCTAGCTGGAAAAAAAAGGACAGCTCTACTCTTCAGGAGCTAAAACCTGGATGAACAATGTAAGAAAGCCTTTCTGAAACCAGAGCCAGAGGAACCCTGGTAGCAGGAGAGTTGTAATAGCCATGAACTTTTAAGACTTGTGATATATGTATTAATATGAATTTCCACAAAGTGATCCCCCTTCCAGATGCCACTGATCCAGTGTTTCTGATTAGCTGAGCAGGTACAGCCGTAGCCCAGTCACTGAGGAAATGCAAAAAAGGCTGGATTTAAATCCTGTGTGACTTTAGCTGCAAGTCAGTGGAAGTTATTCATGCAGGACCTGCAGCCCACCTCAGCCGGGTGGTAAAAGTCTTGGCCGCTCCATCCCCCCAGCCAAGGATCTCGTGAAAGGCCTTGGGTAACAGCAGGACAGCAGCCCTCTGTGAGAGGCAGAAGCCTCACAGTCTCCTGGCAGCATCTTGATGGCACTGGCTGTCTGACTGCAATAGTGGAAGGAATCCTAGATTTTTGTCCCTCACTAGGAGAGGACTTCCTTCTTCAGCTACTTGCAAAATGGCTCCAGTCCAAAGCAAACATCTCTGTTGCACCTGAGTTTTGTTTCCAAGCTTTCCTCTGCTGCTGAAGTGATAAAAACTGGCTTCTTTGTTACCAAACATTTAAATTATGCTATATACTCCAAAAGTGAGACACGAATCAGGAATTCATATTCATTCATCTGGACTGGCTTGTTCTACAGTATGCAATGGCAAGTATTTTCCATAGAATGTTTTCCCATAAAATTAAAAAAAAAAAAAAGAAAAAAAACAGAGAGGGGGAATCTGGTTATGAGCTGTAATGGGCTCCACTGCATTTCAGGAATAGCATCCATATGGATTGTGCATATTAAATGTAATTATAGTCTTGAAAAGGGAGAGTACATTTAGTATTCTGCAGTCCAGGGCTAGAGGACAGACAAGGGAATGGCCAGGGACAAACTGACCTCAAATGTAAATGAATAGCTTAGGCTTTTTAATAAAGTAGTTGATGCTGTCAATTTCCCCAATTTTAATGCAAGTCTCAAGATTTGATTTTATTCATAAAGACCCATCTCTTGAAAGCAAGCAAATACACAGCATTCTGACCTTTTTTCATCTTATGGAAGTACAAGATCTTTTCCCATGAGAAGTTTAGGAAATTTTTTTATAGAAGAGTACCTGAGATAATTCACTTAAAAAGCAGAAGAGAGAGGAAGAAAAAAAAACAGCCCTCAGTTTATAACTGTCACTGGCCTGATTTTGTGGAGCTTAACTTAGATTTTCAGCACTTAAGTCTAGCAACCTTAATTTGTGGTTATTTGCAATATGCGCTTGCATTTATGCACAGGGAAAGCATTGTGCATTACCTAAGCCCTGGATTTGCGAGGTTGAGGAAAATCAGTGCCTGGGCTGAGGAGGCACCAGTGCTTGATGCTTTCAGCCACAGCGAGATGTGGTGACCCACAGTGGCACATCCACGCAGCGCTGCGACACGCCGGGTTACAGAGCTGTGCTGCTGCTTTCTGCACTCTGCAATTATCACAGAGACCTCTTAAGCCTAGCTTAACCTGACTTGCGTTTTGTAGTTGCTGTCAGCCAAGCCATGCGGTTTTTCTCGCGGGAGCAAGGGTTGACTGTACTCTTTAACCTCAACCGAAAAAGTCATTTCCGTATTTGGCCAGAAGAGGGCAATATTACGTCACCTAAACGACCTAAAGGTCACGCTAACCCCTTACAGGACAGACATTCATCCTATGAAATAAAGGAGAAAAAACCAACGGTTTATCCCAACATAACATGGCATTTCTGCTCCTTTTTAGAACTGTATTGTATTTCTCTGCTTTTTATAGTTCGCGAGCAAGTCCTGTTAGAGCCTTGCTCACACGATGATGTCTCAGCCTCCCACCTGCAAGCCTGCTGAAGCTTCCGCCTGAAGGTCTGAAGCGCAGTGATTTATCCTCAGACAGCAAGGGTTAATTTAAAGCATATGTGCAAATACACTTGCAGAAAGGCAGAAACAAGCAAGTAAATTTATTTTAGGGGTTTGAAAGTTCAGAGAAGGGAAAAGAGCAGTCTGCGTAGCTGAGTTCAGCTCTCACGCTGCTGCACTGGCATTGCAGACCTGCGTGTGTGTGAGAGGTGGTGGCCATGTGCATGCAGCCAGCACAGCGTCCCTTCCATCCTCCCCGCCTCTGCTTTCTGCCTCTTCGTCTTTCTGCCCTCCATTTCCAACCAGTGCGTCCTGCTGGTCTTCCTGTCACAGACTTGTGCACGCTCTGGGTACGGCTGCCTCTATGTTCCCCTCTGCATCCAGTTTAAGCACTTTCAGTGGTGCCACTCTCTGCTTCACCACTTTCCCTGTGAACTTTAAGCCTATGGACACAGTGGGAGTTTATTGCTCTGTGCTTCTCCCTGCCCCTTCTTCTGCCTCCCTGCTACAAAGTTTTGGGGGAAATATCTCCCTCACCGCCCCTGAGGAACAGGCTCTGAGCCATAAAGCCACACTGGGGGCAGGGGGGGGTTCCTCTTAAAGGTTTTTCTCAAATCCTCTGGGTGGTATCAATGCATCATTTTATGAGAACTTTTGGCAGCTCGGAAACTACCTCCATTCACTGAACTAGGAAAGTGAGTAAAGTAATTTTTATTCCTGTTCTCAGTGTTTTTCCCATGCAATGAGGGACAAGGGGAGGTTCCCATACTGGAACTGGGGGGTCAGGAAGGCAGTTGAATGGCACAGACAAGCACGGACTCCCCACACTCAAGTGTTTCTTTGGAACCACCTCATATTCAGAGAACTTTTGCCAAATCTGGGGCAAATTTCCTGGCAGCCTGTGCCAGGGTTTCAGTCTAACATTCACCCACCACAGATGATCTTTAAAAGAAGATCACTCCAGGGCAGTGCAGACAGCATCCTCCACACAATTTACTGGTTTCAGTCTATTTTTTTCATATCAGAAAGTTAAATCTTGCACAATTTGACATTTCCTACGGAAGTGTTGCTTGCTAACTATAAGCAAAATACCATGGCTAGATTCGTCTAAAAAATGTTCCAAATGACCTTTAGTTGTCCTGAATAGCAAGAGACCAAGTAGTCTACTCCTGCAGAAACACTGTACACCATAACAGCTATGGCTTGAGTAATTAGCAGCTTGTGTGCTTTGAAGAGCTGAAAAGAGCTTTACAAACACTAAATAATGAAGCACATCTAGTCTACTGGCTAATATAGCCAAGGAAAAGGAAGGCTCAGCTGACATACCACAGAAATTCACTTCTGGAGAGCACAACATGCACCAACTGCACATTGGTTCAAGACAAAGACAAAAAAAATACTATCAGCTCTGAAAAATTAAGAGGGACTTCAGTTAGTCCAAACACATGTAGTTTGACCTAGATGCTCTTGTGAATGGCTTCTTGGGTTTTTCTAACTACTGTAAAACCAAGAACCTACCCCCTTGCATCCCATCAGACTGAAAAAAAACGAGTCACTGTGGGATAGTGGCTTACACGGAGGAGAGCTGCCTATTGTGTCACCAGCTGCCACAGCATTTCAGCAAACATGCAGGGTCTAACTAGGACCTTCTCTGCTAACCCATGAGCTCTCACGAGGTCACAGCACCGGCAATAAGGCTGCTGCCCAGAACTTGGGAAAGCAGTGTCAGCCAACAATTCCTTGACCATAGTACTTGCCATGGAATAATGCTACAGAACTTAAACTGTCAGTGAAGTCAGGTCACACCGTCATCAGTTGTCCTGTTGTCCCTCCAGTACTCACGAGAATGCCTTTATAGGCAACAATGATGTTGCTGTATTTATGCATTTGCACTTGCATAAAAAAGGACTCAGGCACTGTGGGCTAGTTACAAACCACACTAATAGAAATCATGGCATATCCCTGGCAAGGTTTGCACTACCAGAAAACTCAAAGTAATCTCAACAAAGCCTGGTGTTAGCACCCACATGTAAGGAGGGTATAAAAGCTCTCAAGAGGAAATTGACAGCATTCTCATGAAAACACATCTGGAGTAGAGAGCCTGAGAGGAGACCTCACCTGGAAATGATGCTGTCAGCAGCAACACAGTGGTGTTAAGTGCTGGTCATGGCTATTGAAGGGACAGCAGTCTGCTGGTCATTCTGGTAGACAAGCCCACACAACTCATACACTCTTCATCCTTTCCCCTCTTCCAAGTTTCTGTTTCCTGGATTCGTGCTGTTATTACACAGCCATATAAAAATGTTCAGTCTGTTGCTGAGGAAAAAAACACGATCACTAGGCAGAGCTAGTTAGTTGTCCTCTCATTTATTTTTTACTTCCTTTTTCTTAGGAGCAGGAGGAATTACACAACTGCAGTGTCTGTTCATCTGTCAGTCCTTTCACTTCTAGTGATGTCTGAACTTCTTGGTCAATTGTACTCATAACTGAGAGAGGTAAAGGCCCCAAATATTTTACATTGCTGCAGTTTGCACAAGAACTGCAGTGTGGCTAGAGGGGAAAGACCCCAGCCAATGCTCCCGCAGAGGAAAGGCAGCACCCAGCAGCTCCCCACCAGGCAGAGGCACTGCTCTGGCCCAGCTGGCAGACAGGCAGTGCAGCAACAATGCGGAGAGGGACAGTAGTGGACATGGAAGATTGGAAGACCCAGGTCACACCTCCATTGGAAAGCAAGCGTAGTGTTATTTATAAAACTTCATTATCCTTAGAGACACTGTCCTTTTTACCTTTGACTAATACAATTGACACATTTTTATTGGTTTCTTGCGTTTTGCTTTCCTTATCCTGACTTCCAGCACCTGAAATCTACTTCACTGGGGTTTATGTCCTAATGCAATAAACCTCTCTTAAGTTTACCAGAATCATGAAAGCTAAGTTTGCCCAAAATATCTCAACTCCATTTCTCTTACTATTTTGAGGTTGGTTTGTGCCTTTATATATATAATGAGCTAGCCAGCCACGTGTGACTCAGTGGTACACTGAGTATTTTCAGGGCTTTGAAAGACAAAGATAACACTTTGTATACAGCGCAAATGACTCCTTACCACTGCTAATCGCTGTTCTTCTGGTTGGAAACACCTACGTTTTCCTATCTATACATTTAGATCTGGAAAATTATTAGTTTTCCTCAAATGGTTCAATGATTTTGAGTCAGCCAAAGCAAACATCATAAAAACCCATGTCGTGGTTTAACCCCAGCCAGCAACTAAGCACCATGCAGCCGCTCACTCACTTCCCCCCCACCCAGTGGGATGGGGGAGGGAATCAGAAAAAAAAAAGTAAAACTCGTGGGTTGAGATAAGAACAATTTAATAGACCAACAAAGAAGAAACTCGTAATGATAATAGTAACACTAATAAAATGACAATAATAATAATAAAAGAATTGGAATATGCAAGTGATGCACAATGCAACTGCTCACCACTTGCTGACCGATGCCCAGTTAGTTCCTGAGCAGCAATCCCTCCCAGGCCAACTCCCCCCAGTTTATATACTAGATGTGACATCACATGGTATGGAATACCCCTTTGGCCACTTTGGGTCAGCTGCCCTGGCTGTGTCCCCTCCCAACTTCTTGTGCCCCTCCAGCCTTCTTGCTGGCTGGGCATGAGAAGCTGAAAAATCCTTGATTTGAGACTAAACATTATTTAGCAACAACTGAAAACATCAGTGTGTTATCAACATTCTTCTCCTACCAAGCCCAAAAACATAGCACTGTACCAGCTACTTGGAAGACAATTAACTCTATCCCAGCTGAAACCAGGACAACCCAGCATCCTGACCACAGCTCACTGGACTGCGTAGGGTCTTGGCTGCAGTTTATTGCCATGAAATGTGTGGCAATAGGGAGCTCCTGTGACTCCCTCTTCTGTGCATCATGATTGCTCCTTTAAGGCTCTGCAGTGTCCACTTGAGGGACCTGCCAAAGATTAAATGAGAATTTCTTTGAACCTGAGACAGGGAAGCTATGGTCAGAATCTCCATACATGGGTGTAGCTGAAAGGGAATTGGTTAACTGGTAACAGATGGACTATTACACTGTAAAATACTCAGGACAAAAAAACATATGCAAGGAAAAAAATCATTAAAAGTCAAGAAGTTTTCTGCAAAGCTGAGATAATATTGCAACTTTAGCAATTATAGGATTAAATATTCAATGCAAATTGGCCAAAATCAATGAAAGTCAAGTCCTTGTTTTTCCTTTTTCTTAACGCTTTCTGCATATGTATCAATAAAGATGTAAAATTGCTGGTTTACCATAGCATAATAGCCATGACAGCT
The DNA here is from genome assembly GCF_026419915.1 of Harpia harpyja. Taxonomy (NCBI): domain Eukaryota; kingdom Metazoa; phylum Chordata; class Aves; order Accipitriformes; family Accipitridae; genus Harpia; species Harpia harpyja. The sequence goes on from NC_068944.1 coordinate 42,691,015, forward strand.
AATAAATTATTTCACAGATTGAAAAAAAATACATTTATCAGAGGTCCTGGTGTAGTGGTTTGTGGAAGGCAAGAAAGCAGTAATTCCAATCACACAGAGCCATTGACCAATGTCTGCGGTCAGATCACTTGATCTTCTTGTTCTTCAGTCACCCTAGCTGGAAAGTGTATTAAATGCATCGCCCCTGGAAAATGACAGTGTGCCTTCATGCATTGATGTGTGTTTTACCGCATATAGGATATTGTACTTCTCCTCCTCCTTCAGTTTGTAGTTTCTGATTTCCTAAAGTGTTATGCAGAATCCTGTGCAAGTGATGTTTTACATTTCCTAAACCTTTTATATCCTTGAAGTTTGAGAAATTAGATAGTATTAGCTTTCCTCTCGTGGATTTCTAAAGACATTTCAGGCTTGTCTTTTATCTGAATCATTTTATGGCCCATTAATTGAATAGATAATGTTTCTCTGCAAAGTCTGAAGGGTCATTTAGCATTTTCAGCATGACTAAAACATGAACACACTGTATTTTCACCCAGAAGGCTGAAATTTTTTTTACAGTTTTAACAACCAACAAGTGAGCCAGACTCTGATAACCATTGTTCTTGATAAATGTAAATCCTTCCACTGATATTTAATGAGAAGAAATAGGGTTTTGGTTAAAATGCCATGGCCTCTAATACCATGGTTGAAAATTCTGAAAAAGCAAGGGAGGCATGAACTATTTGTTTTAATAAGACAGAATAAAATCCCCCAAAGGCCTAGCCACTAGCTCACATGAAACTCAGAGAAAGTTTTCATATGCTAAGTAGTAAAATATGTGTTTTTAAAGAAAAATCTAGTTATAATATACAATTCAACTCAAAATCAGTTTTGTAAGCCAGTTTAATCTCTGCTAAAGGGCTTTGTTAATCATCCAGTTGAAAGTGCTGCTCAAGGAATCACTGCCATTAGTGGTCTGGTGGCACAAGCAGCCTCGTTGCCTTATGTTCTGTAAGGTCACATCAAACTTCTTATTGTTATTGGTAGTATTCTAAACATTGGGCAGTATTCAAACAGGTCAACCTAAGCTACATTGAGTCTACTGGACCATTATGTTGCACCACATGCCAAGGAAAAGGGAACACGTAGCCTCCTTGGGGTTCTTATGCCATTGCAAACTGGGACTCAGTCCTGTAAGGTCTCGGAAACAGGTTGAACTAGACACATTCCTTCCAGACAGATGTGGACAGGAAGTCAAAATCCTCTTGATTTACTAGTTGGATGTTTGTGTTTGGAGTCTGTAAGACTCCTTGGCTTTGGGGAAAATAATAGAAGGAAAACTAAGCTTAGGGGTTCAAAAAGGCCTGCAGGTCTAGCATTAGACCCTTGGCTAATACTCAGCCTTTCTAAAGTTAATGAGACTATTTACATTCTATAGTATTGCTTCTGTGGGCAATCTTTGCACCTGAGTTCGCATAATTTGTGGTGGGTCTTTAACTTCTTAATTTTTTAGTAGCTACTTGTGTGGAGGATATTTTTTAATGAGGTTGCACTGGGGAGGGAGAAAGGGAGTTGGTTATTCATATATAAATACCTGTAACTAATAATTAAGAGGTACTTTAAAATCTTCAGTGGCCACATTCAATGACTACAGCCTAAGATTATGACAGATAGTCTTAAAATTATAATTTTAAGTTGTGAAAACTTCGGGGTGTGTTTTGAAAGACTGTATGCTCTCTTGGTGAATAGCAAGTAGCTACACTTAATTTCTAGAATTAGTCCCTATTGTTGCAACTCAAGTAGAAGAGATCATAATTGTGTACTCACATGTTACTCCTCCTTATGGTACAGTTGCTCCAGTGACTACTTCTGAATTCACACTAAGAGTTTATTAAATGGATCGTTTAGAGCTCTATTTCAGTACCTGCCTTATCACGAAGAAACAACAGGGCAAAATGGGGAAGAAGCATCATAACACCTGTAATGTTATTTTCTCATTCATGAGCTGCAGGTGCTACCATAGGGTTTAGACTGTCTGTGAAATGAGAACAGTAAATCACTGAATTATGCCAAGAGGTGTCTGAGCTGCCAGAAGAAATTTCCATAGACTAATGATCTTGTAGAGAGAATGAGGGCACTCAAAAGAACTAAACAGCTTTTAAAGTCATCTCTGATCATCTTCAAACTACTGCAGACCCAGAAATGAATTAAAAAAGGGTACCTCCTGCACATTTGTCTTTGAGGAGCACCAACACAAAAGGAGAACCTCAAAGGAGCATTTGCCTCACACGCTCAGAAATCTTTAGTATAGTAAAAAGGCTTTGAACTGGTACAAAATACCCAGAAGACTACATGTGAATCAGGGCCTTTTGTAGTACTTTCTACTCTGAAAATATTACTTAGCTCCCAAGGGACAGGAAAGTCTCCTATTTTTGAAATATTAGTTATATGACTGCATGCTCAAATTGGAAGCTGTGCAGTCCATCCTCGAACCATGAGCCCACCAAAAGAACTGTCTTCCCCTCCATTCTCACTCCAACCATATGAGACCTTAAGTAACAAGTTATAGAAGGGCATTTCAGGTTATTGTAGCCAACAACTGCCTGAGCATGACATGGGACAGATTCTTTATGAATGAATGCTCAGTAGCCACCTGATTTCATGTAGGATTTAATGCCCAGGTGATGATGGAACTCAGCATCCAAGACAAAGTTAGTGCCTATGATAGTCCTTTTAGAAATGTGATTTCAACAATGGAATCATTGAGAGCATTGGAAAACTGAACAAGTCTTAGCTTTGTAAAACTATCAAATGCTGCAATTTTCTTTCTAAGAATCCCCTGAGCATCTAAACAACCACTGGGCAATAAAAAACAAAAACTTCACGTGTAATATGACTTAATATAACAGAAGTAACAAAGGTATCACAGAGACTACACAAGGCACTGCTTGCATGAGAAGGCATGGCTTTCTGAACATGGGCTGCAGCCAAATGCCAAGCAGATAGATAGATACTTCCTGGGGGGGGGGAACATAAAAAGTCAAAGAAAGGACTATTATGGTGGTAGAAGGAGGGTAAAAAAAGAGCATTCATGGACTCCTACACCCATTGTACAAGCAGTAGAAAATATGATGCATCTTCCCTTCCTCATATTGCATGATTCAGGGTAAAACTAAGATTCAGGCAGTAGAAGGAATCACAAAAGAAGCCAAAGCAGGAGTCACTGAACATCCAGAGACATCTTTACAACTGTGTTCATATTTTCACCTCTTTCTGCTCATTGGCTGTTTATTCTAATCCTCTTTCTTTCACTCCCTCATTTTCTTTCACTCTGCTTTGCTCCCGCAAGCCACTGTAACTAACAATGTTTGCTGCCATCTGGCAGCTCACTGCACTGTCTCATGATTTCCTTTTCTTCCTTGTGCACTTATCTCATTCATTTGCATTGAAAGGTCTCTGGGACAAGGGACACTCAAATATTGTGTTTTCCTAGCACCTTTAGGCCAACTCTTGTTCCTGAACTGATTTGTAAGGTGCTAATTTACTCACTATAAGAAGCTACAGAGTATCTTAACCGATGGCACTTTTAAAATAGATTATAGCCACTCACTGCTGAGTCTGAGACCAAAGTAACACAATATATCTATTTCTTGTGACATTCGTGAGAATACTTGCAATGTACCTTTGAAATGCCAAAATAAAACAGGCTCTTTCTCATCATTTCTTATGTGCATATCTCGAAGGAATCCACTTTTTTTTTTTTTTTTTTTTTGCAATGGGCATAGAGGACTGAAGCCCTTGCAGGGAAATATTATTTCTGTTGTGAAATGAAACTCCTCTCTGTTTTTCATCAAGCACGTTACTAATGTGCCCATGTGTGCTTTCTCAAAAATTAAATAGATAGATAGATGATTTGTTGGTAATGGGGTAAAGGCTTGCAACTTAACATTAAAGGTTTTGGTGGGAGAAAAGCTGTGAGACAAGTGAGAATCAACCTACTGAGAACTTGGAGGGAACTAGTGGCCTCCTGGTGAACACCCAGTGAGCTCCTGGTCTGGGTGGAAGCAGGAAGATCATACTGTAAGTAGGGAGAATTAAATTAGAGATGAGCAGCAGATAAAATAGATGAGAGAGACACAGTCCAAGACAAGTGATTAAAGAAGCAAACCCATTGCGTTAAGAATGTGAAATAAAAAAATACAGGCTCAAATACACCTTCCTTTCTAAGGATAAGTCTATGCTGCAATCAGAACAGACCTTTGCCTTTAAACTAGCCGGTACAGACGTCGATATCCATGGAGTCCAGCAGGAGCCACCAAATACCCAGAACAACACTGAGTTCGCCATTCATTCATTGCACCAGTGGTCTGAGCTAACACATCACTGAGTTCTCCATTCATTTGCTACACCAGCTGTCTAAAGTAATGCAGTTATCTGTAGCTAAGAGATTTGACAAACCGTGGTGACATCCTAGAGACTCTTCAGGTTCTTCCATACTGGAACTTCTGCCCCCGAAGGCAGAAGATGACAGCAGAGAAGGAATGGATGGGGAGAGTGGTTGCGGAATTTGTATGAAACTGTGAATGCAGTTATACTGCCATTTTCTCCGGAGCAAAACCAAAAAGGTCTTGAGAAGTTCCTGGTTCTCATTTTCTCACTCCTCTTGCCTTCACACAATTCATTTCCTGTGCTGCAGGTTAGAGCCCACTCTGCTGTGCTCATGCAACTCTGTGGGGCAATGCTGCGAACAAAATCACCATGAGGAGGAATTCCAAAATCACACAAGGAGGGAACTTCCAAACTAGCTTTGCCAGCAGAGAAAGCAGAGTACCTATACAGAGAAAGCAGAGTACCTATACTATATGTCTAATCTCTCCTACCAGAATTGTTGCATTCATATGAATGGTACTTAAAATAGATCATATTTTCTGTTACTGTGGGAGCCAGGGTAGGAAATCTTGATCCCTAAATTAGACTACTGCTGTAGATGAACTTACCTTCCATAGTCTTATTTGTGCTTAACCAATCTAGCAAGCTCAGGCTTGCCTGTCTTTATTTTCCCCAATCTGTGAATGGTAACGCAAACATTTACCAGGGAACAGCGTATTAGGAGAAATCAATGAAGACCTTGTGAAGTGCAGTATATTAGTACAGATGTAAAATTCTGTACCAGGATTTGGCATCTTTTGGTTCATCAGAAAAATGTTAGATAAACAAGATCTCTGTATACACTCACCCCTTGTATATTAAAAATACATTCTTGTTACTTATAATTGTATTTCTGTATTATTGTTCAACCACATCTTCTAACTCCTAGAAGCTAAAATTGCATAAGCCTGTATGACCAAAAATTTGTCTCACTGATATTTATATAGCTTTGATAACAAAGATTTTTTTAAGGCATGTAAATAAGTATATCATGTAAAGCTGGACGGTACACAAGCTTTATGATTAAATCACTTGTGTTGTGTCCTTATTTGAATTTCCATATTTACTTAACAAAAGGTTTCACTGGGGCTTTTCAGTCCATATTTACATAGATCCATCAAAGATGGCATAGTTAGACGCAGGATGTAGTTGAAACTAGACAATAGCACAGCAGGGTTAAGGTATTGGGCTGCAGCTAAAGTGTTTTGTTAGGAAGATCTGATAAGTGCTTAGACTTTTTGCTAAAATAAAGACCCTAACAACAGTGGGAATTCAACAGGGTAATCACACTTAATGCAGACTGTTTAGAGCAATTAGAGGTGATTGGCAGTGTCTTAAAGCCCTTAAGCAGAAACAACATATAAAAAGAACTGACCTCAATTGGATTTCAGCTTCATTGCCAGTTTCAGTCCAATGCATTACATCAACTGGTTTAATGCACATAAGAATAAAGTATTTTTTATTGGTCCTGTGGCTGTAAAGTATCGATACTGAGACTTCCTCTGTCATGGAGGTATTAAAATGCTTCATGTGGTATGCAGCCCTCTCAGTGTAAATAAAGAGTTTGTACTTACCAAGGGATAAATCTCTCTTCCCTGATGTCCATGAGGTATTTATCAATGAATGGATCAGGAATGCTGCGGGGAAGGCAGGGAGACAGTGACAGATGATCCAATAGCAGAATGGACTGCAGAGTGTGTTTTTAATGCAAACCCAAAGTTTGCGAAGGCTCATTTTCAAACAATGGTGTATTTGTACCTATAAATAACACAGAGACAGATATTTAAACTACAGTGGATGCAATACTCTGATTTAAATCTGTGCAGACATACCGAAGTCACTGAAATAAGGCTGACTTTTCATTTCCCAAGGATTTAACTCACAGCTTCAAGTGGAACTAGCTAATGTAATGAGTCACCAGGGCATTTACACACATCTTAGGAGCCTTGGCAGGGTATATTTCTGTAATAGTGTCTTTGGGCCCAAATTTGTTAGGGCGTGACACCCACTGAAATTACCAAACCTTGAGTAGTAGTCTGTCCTTGGTAGAAGAGCTGTTGGAAATGATAAAGTCGTGCTTATCCAGGTAGAGACAGGGTATGGCCAGAAATACAAACCATCTACCTGGAACAGTTTAAATTATGGAAGTCCAGGTCAAAATTGCCATACTCTCACCTGAAATGCAGGGCTAGAGTAGTTGTGTGTTCCTAAGCGGTCACAGTGCAGAACTTGGGTGGTTTAAAAGTTAAAACCTTCATTTAGGAGGCAATAACTTATTAAACCATGCTGTCCTGGTCACTTTTGAATCACTAGTGCTACCCAAATTTTGTATGTATATGTTATATTTATATAATGCTTTTGTGTTGGTATAAAGACATCTTGTGATGGTCTGGCTTAATCTGTTCTGAAAAACAATGATCTGTATTAGTATACTGTTACCATTGTAGCAATATATCCGTAACTACAGATATTTTGGAGTGGTTGTGAAGAGATGTAGAGAAGGAACCCAGCCACAACCAGTCTGCCATGACAGTCACCCCAGCCAGTACTTTTTGGGCTCCAGAGGGAGGGGGCAATGCTGAAATCCACAGCTGGATACACTGCTTTGGCAGCAGAATTTATGCAATATAATTCACGTATTTCCACAAGTTCAAAATAATGACCAAAGGGAATAATAGTCCTCCACCAGTTTGAATGCACAGTGGGGTGGATATACACCAAGAGCCTTCCTCTAGATAAAATCTATGTAAACTGAAGCTTTGCCCACAGACTTTGCATTATGACAGATAGATAGCAAAGAAAGCTGCTGGTTTAGCTTTCTTAATCAGAGCCTTAGGTTTTATCAGTAGTCATAATAATCCCATCTACACAACGGTGGGAATTGCCTCGGTTCAGCCACCCAAGAGATAAGCTTCTGGTCTGATGCACTCACCTGGACTCCCTTCACGGCCAGTGGAGACAGAATAGGCACCTTCACAGAGATATTCCTCCCACCCCAAGAAGGTATGTAAACCAGGTGACAAGAGGATGTCTACAGTGACTATCTAAGAGAAGGACATGCACGATTAACTCATCCAGGCACTTAGCTTTCAGTGATTAAAGTTTAGATGAATGCTTGCACCAGGTGTCTAGCACAGTCCAGAAGTCAGCAGAACTGTGCCTGTCTTCAGTGGAAGGATCGGCCATTCAGGGCTAGGGAACATCCCACCCACGCAGATCCCTCATCCTTCCACTTCAGCTACAGATGTTGGAAAGCCTTTCCTCTGCTTTCAGATCCAGTAGGACCAGAGTTTTCTTTTGCAGTTATACACAAACCTCTCTGCACACATGGGTAACTCCTGAGCCATTTGCCTGTTCCTCTTTGCTCCTTAGTGGTCATAAGCCAGATGTCTCAAATCTCTGCTTATGCATACATTTGACCAATAACAGAACAGGTAAATGACATTTTGTATGGTTTCTATGTTAGGATAAATAATGTTCTGTTATGTTACGATGTAAGATACCGGAAAAACTGAAATAAAAATAATCTCCCAAAGGCAAGCTCTCAAAAATGAAAAAACATCATCATTTTGGTTGCTTGGCTAGTAGCATAATTTTGAGGCTTTTTGCTACACAAGCAGCTTCGCTCTAAGTTTTGTTTTCATTTTTTAAACATTAGCTGGAGGCAGAGGCTTATGGCTACTTAGAATGTTAGTTAATTAAAAAAACGTTAAATTAACATCCTTTCCCTTGCCATGGGGAGCAAACAGCCAGACGATAATGAGTTTTATTAACTCTCATAATGTCAGTGTTGATTGCATCCAAATATTGGATCCATTATTTGTCAGTCCCCAAAGAACCACCTACAGAAGCAAATGGGTCAAGGATTAATTGATCGGTGCAAGGCTCTCTCCTTCCAGTCACGGTTTTGCTACTGAGCAATTTATATGTGCAGGATAGGAGAGTCAAGGTGTTTTGAGACTGGGTTATTTCTGCACAGCACCTACCAGCATATCACCCTTCTTTTGCCTGGCTTCTTGAGTTGCTGCTATATAGTCAGTGACATTACTGCAGCCTTTCAGCAGTGGCCAAATACTGTTACAAAAAGCACTGGTCTTAAGTGGGAACTATTAAGGAATTTTCTAACAAAAGTTTTGGATTTTTTATTTTGCTTTGTTTTTTAAACCTCATGCTAATTTGTGGAGATGGAGACATTACCTGAGAATGTACCCCCCTCCAGGAAATTCTCACCAGGAAAGGACTCTCCAGCACAGGAATTTGGAGAGACATCTCCACCCCAGTCTAAGGAATAGATCAGTGATTAGGACACTTGGCTGGGGTGATGAAGACCTATTCTTCCTCTGCCCCAGCTTTGCGCTAGCCCTGGGCTGCTGCAGGAGAAAGAAAATTTTCCTCAATCTCCTCCAAGGGCTTTCAACTTTGGATATATAAACCATTGCTTGCTAGATGACAAAAACTGTGCTATTTCATGATACAGATAAATTTATCAAACATCTAGTTGCTATTCCTATAGCTCCTAGGCAGACTTTTCCACAAATTCCCTCTTGCCTGCACCATCAGTGACATTTGTCTGGCTCCAGGTTCATGGGTGAGACAGGCAAAATACTAAGTCTACAAAAAGGGGGGAAAAAAAACGTTTCTGCTCCCTAAGTTGCCTCTTTGTGGTGGATCCAAGAAGCATTGGTAGCAGTGCAAAGGAAGCAGAGCACAACCAGGAATGAAGGAACAAAACTGCTGTGCTTGGTAGCAGGTAGTTCATGTGCATTAAGTGATCAAGTCACATCTTCACACCTCTGCCGCCCTTGTTTGCCTCTTTTTTTGAAAGGAACGGAATTGGATTATCATTTCTTTTATTCTTTTAAAAATACTTGGTTCCACCTCACTGAGTAAAAGAAGGCTGGGAAGAAACATTGATTAGCAGTTTTCTGGACAAGAGATTTTGGGGGATTTTATCCAGCCTTTATTACAGACAGCCCTGAGCTGGAAAGCAAAGTGGCAAATCCCCATGAAGATCCCATTGGTTTGGTGTCAGAGATATTTTCTAACTTGTAAAGAGCAGGTAACCCTGCAAAGTCTAAAACTGCCACAAATTTAGAGGTAAAAGCAATTGCTTCCACTGTGCATTTCTCTCAGATGTGGGTGAATTTTCGGGCATTTGCCTCATTCCCCATATCAGGCTCAGGACCAGGCTATTCCCATGTGCCGCAAGTCGAACCGCTGAGGAAAACGACCGGCCTGGCTGAATGGGGAGCTTTTGCTAGGACTTAAGAAAAAAAGGAGAGTTTATAATCTCTGGAGGAAAGGGCGGGCAACTTGGGAGGAGTACAGGGATCTTGTTAGATCATACAGAGAGAAAATTAGAAAGGCGAAAGCTCAGCTAGAACTAAATCTGGCCACTATCGTAAGGGACAACAAAAAATGTTTTTACAAATATGTTACCAGTAAAAAGAATCCCAAGGAGAATATCTATCCTTTAATGGATACAGAAGGGAACGTAGCAACCAGTGATGAGGAAAAGGCCGAGGTACTTAATGCCTTCTTTGCCTCAGTCTTTAATAGTGAGTCCAGTCATCCTCAGGGTACTCCACCTCATGAGCTGGAAGGTAAGGATGAAGAGCATAACATACCCCCCTTAATCCAGGAGGAATTAGTTAGGGACCTGCTACGCCATCTGGACACTCACAAATCTATGGGACCTGATGGGATCCATCCAAGAGTACTGAGGGAACTGGCAGAGGTCCTTGCCAAGCCACTCTCTATCATCTATCAGCGTTCCTGGTCAACAGGGGAGGTCCCAGAGGACTGGAGGCTTGCCAGTGTGACTCCCATTTATAAGAAGGGTCGGAGGGAGGATCCGGGGAACTACAGGCCTGTCAGCCTGACCTCGGTACCGGGAAAGATTATGGAACGGTTTGTTTTAAAAGCACTCACACGGCAACTCCAGGATAAGAGGGGGATCAGGCCCAGTCAGCATGGGTTTACGAAAGGCAGGTCCTGCTTGACCAACCTGATCTCCTTCTATGACCAGGTGACCCGCCTAGTGGATGAGGGAAAGGCTGTCGATGTTATTTTCCTAGACTTCAGCAAGGCCTTTGACACTGTCTCTCATGGCATACTCCTTGAGAAGCTGGCGTCTCGTGGCCTGGATAAGTGCACTATTCACTGGGTGAAAAACTGGCTGGATGGCCGAGCCCAGAGGGTCGTGGTGAATGGGGTGAAATCCAGTTGGCGGCGGGTCACAAGTGGTGTTCCCCAGGGCTCGGTGTTGGGCCCTGTTCTGTTTAATATCTTTATTGATGATTTGGATGAGGGGATTGAGTGCACCCTCAGCAAGTTTGCAGACGACACCAAGTTGGGAGGCAGGGTCGATCTGCTTGAGGGTAGGGAGGCTCTACAAAGAGATCTGGACAGGCTGGATCGATGGGCTGAGGCCAATCGTATGAAGTTCAACAAGGCCAAGTGCCGGGTCCTGCACTTCGGTCACGGCAACCTCATGCAGCGCTACAGGCTTGGGGAAGAGTGGCTGGAAAGCTGCCCAGCAGAGAAAGACCTGGGGGTGCTGGGTGACAGCCGGCTGAATATGAGCCAGCAGTGTGCCCAGGTGGCCAAGAAGGCCAATCGCATCCTGGCCTGTATCAGGAACAGTGTGGCCAGCAGGAACAGGGAGGTGGTTGCTCCCCTGTACTCGGCACTGGTGAGGCCGCACCTCGAGTACTGTGTTCAGTTTTGGGCCCCTCACTACAGGAAAGACATTGAGCTGCTTGAGCGTGTCCAGAGAAGGGCAACCAAGTTGGTGAGGGGCCTTGAGCACAAGTCTTATGAGGAGCGGCTGAGGGATCTGGGGTTGTTCAGTCTAGAAAAGAGGAGGCTGAGGGGAGACCTTATCGCTCTCTACAACTACCTGAAAGGGGGTTGTAGTGAGGTGGGTGCTGGTCTCTTCTGTCAGGTGTCTGGAGATAGGACAAGAGGAAATGGCCTCAAGTTGAGGCAAGGGAGATTTAGGTTAGATATTAGGAAACATTTTTTTACTGAGAGGGTTGTCGAACATTGGAATGGGCTGCCCAGGGAAGTGGTTGAGTCACCATCCCTGGAGGTATTCAAAAAGCAAGTGGACAGGGTACTCCAGGGCATGGTTTAGGGGGCATGGTTAATGGTTGGACTCGATGATCTCGAAGGTCTTTTCCAACCGAAATGATTCTATGATTCTATGATGATCAGGCCCAACCATCTCTGTTGTTTACGTGTTGACTCAGCCTTTGACTCTACTCTGGTGAGCCAGGGCATGTAGGTTCGAGGGGGGTCTGTCTCACCTTTCTGAAATTAAACAGAAATGCAGTATTTCCTACCCCTTAAACTGTCCATAAAGTGGATTTTGTTTTTATTTTAGCTCATGTTCAAAGGAAATTTGAGAAGCAGAACTGGTTGAAAGAAAAAAAAAAAGATGTTTAGATGGTATTTTTCAATTACAAACTCACTTATCAGTCAGCAGTTCCTCGCTCTTTAACAGAACACTGGTAAATATGATGTTGAAGGAGTTCAACAGCTTAGATACGAAGAACTGAAATGCTCATTTTCAAAATACACCATGATACTAAAAATAAGCAGTGAAATGTATGAGTATAAAAATGTATTTTTTAAAATTATGCATAAAATCCTTCAGAATACGTTAAGTACAAGAAGCACTGGAAATTATAGCACTTTGCACTGTGTTCCAACAAAATTAAAGTCACAGCTTCTGCAAAACTCTGGCAACAGAGATAAACACAGGTTTTCAAGAAATATGTCTGTTAGTTGTACATCTTCCCGTGCTACTAAGAAATTAACAACACAATTATAAAGTTCCTGAAGTATCTTAAATGCAAACCTTTTAGGAGCTCATTTCCGAATGTCATTTTGCCATTTCCACAAACAACTATGGTTTAACGTTGGCAACGTGAATGGAACATACTCTGTGCCAGCTTTGAAATCCAGCTTGTTGGATTCATACAGCTGGTAAAGTAAATCCCCAATAGCAATGGTCATTTGTGACCCAGCAATGATCGGCACAAGCGTTCATGGCTCCACATCACTGAAAGGTAGGTGATGTGCCAGTGTAAGATATCCCCCTATTCTCCATTAATTCCTATTCCTACTCAATGGTACACTGCTCCCTTAGCTGATCTAATGCAGCTGCTCATGGGCACATCCTCTGCACCATGCTGGAAAACTGGCCAGATTTTTTTTAAATTAAACAAATGAAAAATGCTTTAAAAAATAATCAAAGCACCCATAAACCAGCACTATGACTTACATCAGCAACAGGAACACTGTAGAAGGCAAGACAAAGGGTTTTAAGGCAGTCAGTGCAACAAACTTTGTGCTTGCTTATTCTCAAGAGGCTCAGCGAAGCTTCCGCTTAATACCGCAAGCCAACTGCTCCTTAAAATAGGTGATGGTGCTGGATATTAACACTCAAAGCCATCTGCAACATGGAAAGCTGCGTGTATTTTAGACCAGGCAAATCCTCCAGGGTAGCCTTGTTTTGTTAAAATGGATAGAGAAGCAGGTTAAAGGGTCTGAAGATAAATAATAAATGAGTGACAGCTCAAGACCACAATTAGGCCAATGTTAATAAGCATCAATTCCAAAGGATAAGGGATTTATCTTTAGAAGTAACCACCACATAATAAATGTCCTACTACAGGCTTAATGGATAAACTCACTTGGTATTACAGTTGATTACAAAACAGGAAAAAGGTTATACATAGGAAAAGCCTAAGTAAAAGTCAGATGACTAGCTTAACCTTTCATAAAGTCAGGCAGCAGGGTTTGTTTACCTTCGTCACTGTATGCTCCTCCAGTGCACCCAGAGAATGCTACAAGCAATTACAAGACACATCTGCAAACATTTTTCTCCCTTGTTTTTTCCCTTGCACTGCCTCAGCAACAGCCTTACAGTCATATCCACGGGAAAAAGTATCAGAGCATTTGTCTGCCCTCCTGTCACACAATCCTAATCTTCAAGAAGGGATCTTCCAGGCATAACTAGCTTTGCTCTGTGTACTATTGGGACCCCATTCTCAACCCAGAGGGGAACCCCTTCCTGTGGCAATTTAAAATTTGCTAATAGGAACTACACTAAATTCTGTTCCAGCTAGACTGGTAGGTCTTCTCAAGGCAGCTGAAGCAACCTGTAAGAAATAACATTTCCAAAACAAAAATGGTGGGTTAAATTAGATCTTTTGTTTGTTTGTTTGTTTGTTTCCCTTTCTTTCTTCTATTCTTACTGTTTATTTGATCGAACTGTACTGAATGGCAAAACATCCCTCTGATAGGTCTGGCTCCTGCTGAGCATATTAGCTTATCTGGCTCTTAATCCCATCTTTTACAAAATTGAATGCTGTGACAAATCACAGCATTTCATACTGTTTTAAGTTCCTCAGTTCTAAATGACTTACTGTTACTTTACCTTTGTTAAAGGACACAAGTCTTAGAGACGAGATAAGGACAATGTCCAAATCTAGGAGAAATAATGACTGGTAAGAAACAGAACTTTAGTATGTGATTATAAGACAATGACAACACAATGTCAGGAGACACTTCCAGAAATGAAGGTGTAAATCACATAATTAGCCAGGACTGACTTTATGCCGTGTCGAGCCTACAGCAGTGGAAGTGTAACTTCTAATGCTTTAGAGCACTTCAGCCAAGTGCATATATGGAAAATAGCACTGCTTAAGTAACATAGATGTTCTTTTACCTATCAGATAGCCATGAAGGTGTTTTTGCCTAAAACTTTTAGAATAAAGAGAATAAATAAGAGACTATGTCATTGTTCTCTTAAGGAAAAGCAGTGCTAAGAGTAACACACACATGTGATCAGGCACTTTAACAGAAGGATATCCTCCAGCTATCATGAATTTAAGAGATTAACATTTTTCTTATTAAAAAAACATTACATCATGAAACTGCAAGCTCCATATCAGCCCCAGAGTATAATACCAACACTAACGCTAATACTAATAACAACAACAACAACAATAACTACTTTCCTGAAGGTCATTCAAGCAAGCACTGTTACTGCGGTCATTGTTTCTGTTGCTGAAGCAATGAAAGAGAGAGTGGAGGAGCTAATACACCTCTTTGAACCTCTTTGAGTGAAAACAGTCTTGTCAAGGACCCCCGCACAAGGCTGTTATGCTACTGGCTCCTCCAGAGAAATACCAGGTAGTATCACCTCAGGTAACCAACATGTTTCAGCTGAGTGATTAAATGGATTATGGCCTCATACCACAAATAAGAGGGACATTTACCCAACACTCCGTGACTGAAAGATTTAAGTTTCCACTCTGCTAGAAGCCCAGTGATTCTAAAATTAGTACTGGAGATGATAGATCTATCTTCTTACATATTTAAATGTAAAAATCTTTCCAAGGCAATAAGTAATTACAGCATTTGCAACTGCCCTTTTAAAACTGGGTATGATATTTCACATATCACTTAAATGATAGCTCTCTCTGTGCAGGAAACTGGGAAGAAGCAGCAGATACCATCAGTAAACTAGGCATGAACAGACAAAAAAACATTAACCCCATGCTATGAGCACTGGATATTTCCAAAGCAACAGAGATAGTAGTAACTGGATGTAATTTTGAAAGGCTAACTCTCAAACTACTTTGGCAGTGAACGATTGACATGCTCTATTAAAAGCCTGCTTGATGTCAGACAGCTCTGCTTCTCACTGTTTTTCCAAGTTTCCTGTTTTCCTAGCTCACACCACTGTGCCCTGCCTGCCTGAGACAGAAGACTGCAGTAATTATTGGTGATTACTGTGATAAACTCGGCATTAATGATGTATGATGGTGTCAGCACTTACGTTCATGTATCACCTACCTATAGACCCTGCAACAATAGTGATTATGTTCATGATTGATACATTCGCTTTGTATCCTTTCAGATCAATTCAAAAGGCAAACCCCTATTGGTCATCTTTATTATAAACCTGGCTCGTGAAAGCCTTGCTGGTGTTCTCAAATCTTAGTATCTCCTTATGCTGTTTTTATTTTCTCCAGGTCTTTGAGCAACGGTTTTGCATTAGGCCATATATCCTACATACCAGGAAGAACGAACGTATGGGCATTACCGCCTCTATATATTAACAGCAAGCTGAAATTCAAAACTCCTTTACTCAGCCCCCATTCAATTTTTATACTATTGAAATTCTCATTAAATCAGTTGGAGTTTTACCTCAACGAGGACATGAGAGTGCACACAGGGATGATCTGGCCCCACTTGGGAGGTCGTCTGGGTGAAGATTGTGTACATTAGGGTTACTGACCAATGAGTGAAATAACTGGATAATTCAGGGACTGCTAATGTTTTGTTAAGGTTTCAGTTCGGGAGTACTGCTGTCTAGAATATGACTCACGGTGGTACCAGGCGACCGCTGTTCAGTGACCCATAAAAGATGAGCTGGTAGTAGATGTCAAGTCCTTGGGGCCTGGATGTCCAAGCAGGAAAGGTGAGTGGTGATGTTAGCAAACCCGTCGGAGTCCTGCTGAGCGAACGCTGAGCATGAACTCCCAAAGTGATCGCTTCACAAGGTTAGGAGGGCCCTGGCACTCCCCAAAGGAATTGCCCTGCTTGCAGTTACAACCTTTTATTTTCCAGTGCTGGTGGAAACCTGTGCTGTTAATTGACCTCTCATTTATAGCTGATGGAACTGCTCCTTTGTTGCTGTGGGGACATAGGTACGGGCACACTCTGTCCCTTCCTGGTGTGAAACCTGGTGAGGTAAAGCCAGCCACATAAACCTTGGGATTACCTCCCTGCAGCATGTGTGACCTGAAGTAGATTCTTCTGTTTCTTTTAAAATGAAATTGTTAGGAAGCAGGTTTAAAAAGCAGTAGAAAGAAGAAGCCTTCCCCCAGGGTATAATTGCACTCATTGCCATGGGTTTTTTGGGGGGTGAGAGCAGTAAAAGTTGCTCCAAAAACAACTTGATAAAATCACAGTAAAAATGTTCCTCCAAGGACTGTGTCAGCAAAAAGAGCTGAATGCAAACTCAGCTTGTGAAATCCCTGAAATGCAGGTGGCAGGAAAATTGAAGAGCATATCAGGAGCAGTAGTTTTCTATACTTGTCTTCTTTTCATATTTTTACTAAACGTGGAGAAATGACCACTCAGAGATAAAATTCTTTAACCTTAGAGCTGAACCAGTAGTTATATTCTTGTATTACCTCCCAAGAAAGACAAAAGTGGTCTTATGTCCTCTTTCTGCTGATGTGTAAAGGAGACCTGAATTATTTCTGGACACTGCATTTGTTTGAACTCTGAGATCTTATAAAAATATAGACTTTTTCTTTCTTTTATTTTTCCCTACCTCTGGAGGTTATCAAGGATGCTTCAAGAAAGATGTAGCATTTTGCATGAAAGTTATATTGATATATTTCCAGTATTTCCTCCAAAATATTAGCCAGTAGATTTGATGTATTTATCATGGACTTTTTCCAAAATATTGACCAGCAGAGCTGCTGTATTTTCTACAGACTTTCTCCAAAGCATTAGCCAGCAGACATATGTAGGAGTTAGCAAACATAAGCAAATGTATGTAAAGATGTCTTCATATTTAGTCTTATGTTTCATTATCTAGCTCTTTGGAGCCACTGTTACTTTCTGGTTCATACTGTGGTTTTCCTAGGCAAATAGGATTTGAAATGTATATGAGTGTACACGTGTAGGACAGAACGGGAGACTTTAAAGATAGTATCTTCTTTACAGACAGACAGTAAAGATCACTTGATTTTCCTTTTTTATTTCAGTAACATTTTATTCTTAATTTCAGGGATTGTGCATTAACAGGCTCATTTTCATCTTACAAGCAACAAGTATTAGAAAGGCATGTTTCAATATCATCCTGATAAAGCCCCTCCAAAGAAATACAGTTTAGTCTAGGTTACAAGTCCAGATGTGAAACACTGTGCATTTTTAGTCAGGTTTCTTCTGGTATCTTGAGGTCGTTCATGAGTGAATGATGGGACAAGGCACAACCAAACTTGCGTATGGGACATATGACAGGTTTTGGCATGAGCGGAGTGATTGCTTTCTTTTTAATGAACAAGCTTGTGCTCATGACTGTCAACTGCTCATCAAAACAGAGTTTAAATTCAAAGCTTGACACAGGCACACCGCAGCACTAGCATATTCCTGTTTCATTTCCATCTGAAAACCCAGGCAAGCTTACCTGAATATTTTTCCTTAATACACAGAATACTCACTGCAGGCTAAATTTATAAATCAGTATTGTTCAAACATAAGGATTTAATCCCCTACTACAGAACTAGGTACAGTCTGATTTTGCCTTTCTCCAAAGATGGAAAAAATAGACAAAAAAATTAACATCTGAATCCCTTATGTCAGGTCCTGGGTATAATTACAATTTATATACATATATAAACAGAATTTAATTTCTCAAACTGTACTCTCCCAAAATGTATATTTAAAGATCATTGCTGCATTATTGAAGCACATTTAATCTATACTTATTTTCTAGCTAACTGATCTTCCTTATTTTTCTTTGTTATAAATGTTTTACTACATTGTTTGGGTTTTTTTTTTTGCTAGGCACTTGCAAAATCAAAATCCCCTCAGGTAAGGACATAGGATGAGAATGTCAGCTCATGAAAATTCAAATGCTTCACCTACTCCTTTACTACACTCATTTCTTCAGTGCCAGTTTCTTTAAATACTTATCTGAATTTTCCTCCAAAAGATTATTTTATTTCTTTTTATAATAAAAAGCTTCAAATGCAAGGATTTTAGTTTTGAAAACAGAATGAGACTAAACATAAATTACTGAAAGAAATTTTTTTTTTTTCTGAAATTTCCAGTAAAATAACACATAGATTGACACTGGATGTTAGTAAGCTGCTACTTCAGCTTACTGTGGCTAGTTGGCATAAAACATTAGATCCATCAGCAACTATAAATGTGGAAGACACATATTAAATGCTATTTTTAGGCCATTAGTGGTTATTTCTTGTATGGTCTTTGCCAAAAAAACTTGCCTGCATTATTGTTAATCTGACAGCAATGAGCTGCAAAATACAATCAGAAAGGCTATAAAACCTGCTTCCTGATGAAACCACTAAGGTTTTTTGAGGTATTTAGATTACTTTCAGCAAAGCAATTGAGTAAAGAAAGTTTGAGATTCAGCGTTCTATAGTAAGCACTCAATAGGCCACAAAATAATGCTTTCACATTAATCAATTTGGCCTTAACAAACATTGGGTTTTTTTAAATTAGGTTTGTAAGCCGTGTTGCTTCTTTTCATACCCAGCAACCTTGGGATAACGGTCCCAGGCAGTAAGAGATTTTGCTGTAGGCCTTGATATTGCAAAAAGACCTCAGCCTCTATGAGCAAACATAGATTTCTTGGCAATTAGACTAGCTGGACTAAATTCTTCTCTGACGTGATTTATAAATTCACCCAACTTAATTTGCTGATAGGAAGCTGAGCACTGTACCTAGGTCATTTGGTCTGATTTATATCAGAAAAGTGTACAAAAGAAAATGGAGCTTCTCTATCTTACTCTTGTCCTTTCCTAGATTCCTGTTACTATATAACAGGCATCCTTTTCCTTTAATTACCTTCTTCACGGCTTGAGAGCTTTGATGACTTGATTAAGCCTTGCAGTGCAGTTCCAGTCCCTACCCATCTGATTAATTATCCCAAACCTTATTAACTTCCTAATTCCAATCAATAATGTACTGATGCTGAACCATGCAAGGGCAAACTAAGGATAGCAATTTTATCTGAAGACACAGAGCCACATATGGTTTGCTCTTTTACCTATACTTCTTCATAGCTGCAAAATTAAAACTACCTGTCAAAAATATATTTGTACAGGGATGCATTTTGTCACCACCTGTCGCACCTTAACCGCACCTGCAATAAAACTTATAGCGACAGAGGCATATTGGTGGCACCTCTGTGCTGAGGTGCCTTTTTCCAAATATTTAGCAGTTGCTGGTGGAGAATGGTACCCAGCACATAGGGGTTGTAGTCTCCTGCACAAAATGCTAATGGCACTGGGAAGGCATGGCAGAGCCCTGCCCTCTCCACACCCTCCCTCAGCCTGGCTGGAGGCAGGGAGAGCCAGCTGGTGTATTTTACTTTATTGTAATGATGCCAGTGGAGATATTTAAATGCTGAAGGGTTATTTCAGCAACTGCCAGCACAGCCAAAACAGCACCCAGCTAAGTCAATGCAAGTTTAACTACGGGTGGGTAAAACGGAGCTGGGATGTGGTGGCACTTCTGCAGCCCTCAGCTCCTGTGCTCCTAACTCTGTCACTGCACTGGTGCTGGAGGCCTAAACGCTACCCAAGTCTAGGCAAAAGGCAATCAGGGTTTTTTTCTTCACTGGCATCATCTGAATGTACTAGCAGAGAATTCAGCACAGCCAGAGCAGCTGCAGAAAACATAAGGTAACTGTTTCTCAGGCTGCAACTTTCCCACTCAGGGATTGACCATTGCCACCATTTCGCATATTTTCATTATGAGTGTACATTAGACCTAACTTTCACAGCCAGTAGTTGGTTTTTTGTTAAATTTTCTCACAGCAGCATTGTCAGTGAAAATGGCATTTGAAGATGTCCAAAAGTCTGACCGAGCAGAGATTGCACATTAAAGTATCTGTACCTGTTGTTAAGACAAGCATTTCTCTTGTCTTTGTTCAGTTCCTTTGAGTTGGTTTAGCTTTCTTCAACTACTAAGAGGGGGAAAAAAAGACCAGTCTTCCATCTGTAGTAGATAGTCCTGGCAATAGCAAAGATGGTAAAAGGTACAGCTTACAGCACACTTCTCAGCAATGCAAACTACTTCAGGTTTGCATTGTTGGAATTTAGGATAAGAGTTGGTACCTAATATTGACGCTTGCTGCTAACTATCCACCATTTATTCTCCAAGTAGAAACACACAACTTCCAGACCAAAAGCATCTGAATAACAGACCTTAAAAGCACTGTATTGTGCTAAGAATGTCTGCAAGAGGGGAGCTGCACAGGTAGGATAGCCAGTGGGAGGACACAAGAGCTTCTAATTAAATGTCATTGTTATTCTTATTTTACTGGGTTTTCATTTTCTGATCACATGAGCAGCTTTTTTCTTCTCAATAATGTCTGCCTTTCTAAACAATCTGTAGTACCAAGTACCTCCATTATGCTTTTCACAGGCCACTAACAACAAACCACAATTCTCTGTACAGTGCATTGTCTCGGAGGTAGTGGGTATCAAGGACTCTTAATAGTGCTGTGGTGAGGATCAATTGTTCAGTTCTACAGTGCAGGAGTGTCTCCTGGGCCTTTCAGTGCCTGCCTTGCCTGTCTTTGTGTATAGTATCGCTGATGGGGAGTGACATTTCTTTCTTAGGGAACCTTCCATTAGAGAGGCTGCTTCCAGGCAAATCCGGTGGTGGAGTGTTTGGAAAACAAAGCATGGGCAGAAGTGGGCTTTTATCACGTTTGGTCATGTGATTGATAAGGAATCAGACACTTTTCCTGGTACTCAATAGGAAACTCTACAAAAGCATTTTCATTCCTGAAGTATTACTATTTCTCTGAAGTTTTAAATATAAATACCTGGCATCTCACTATCAGGGTAAATTTCCTAATACAGAATTTAACAAAAATTCCTTCATGTCTCTGCATTTGCTAGAAGGTTTACATTAGCAACTAGTATTTGGGGATCAATGACTTCAAGCTACCTCTTACAGTTTCATAAAGGTATGAAATCATGGGTTTCATGTGTCTGTGCTGAGATTTATACAATAGGCAGAGTTAGGCCAGGGTAGTAATTGTGTGTTATCTTGAAACAAAGCTGTACATGAAGTTTCAACCCCATGAAAAGCATATCTAGCTGCAAGCAGATCTGATTTTGAACTCCCCCTTTTTGTACCTATATAAAATCCTTCTGCATGTGTGCTTGTGAGTTTTGAGTCAGCATCATGCTAGGGGTGTGAAGGAACCCATGAGGAGCTTAACATCACAGCCTTGGTGGCTACGCACCAGGAGTTAGGAGGAAGCATCTGCATGAGAGGCCATATAGCCTCACTGTGCCTCAGCTTCCCATCTGCAAGCTGGAAAGGAGAGGTATGCTGATAAACCTGAACAGAGGACTATGAACTCCAAGGAGGTGAGCAACATAACCTGGTTTCACCAGCAGGCAGTTCTGCACAGCTAGGGAAGGTGTGAGGAAATTATATTGTTGCAGAGTTAAGGTGCAAGTCGAATTCCACGTTAGCCCAAATCGTGAACACTTTCTCCGTCCTGCTAAGGTTCACAAACACGTGGCCCCAAGCAGGAAGATTTTAAGCCAGTTTTGCTACTGACATCCAAGCTTTGTAGGGGAGTCTCATGCCCTGCATGGTGTGCCAGGCTGGATGCACTACCCAAGCTGGCTGCTCTCACAGGGCCGGCACAGGGCAGGGGCAGGGGCAGGCATTCTTCCCTGGTTGAGATAAGCATTTTCAGCAGCTTGCAATAATCCTTTCATTCATTAAACCGCACTAAGCAGATCTGCGTGGTCTTTAAAATGAAGTCAAACATGAGGAGAAAGGAAAGTGCACCTAGACTGATCGCACAAAGGCAGCACGGGCCCTCGGCCTTCCTGTGGACCCAGGGCCGCCTGCCCCGGGACACGCACCGAGGCACGAGGCTGGCTGCAGCAGTCAGCATGTCTGTTCTTGAATGCGTCACCTGGGCTTAATGAATGTCCTTTCTCCCCCGTCAGCAAGGGGTGTTGAGAGGCAACGTGACTGCAGGGGTCTTGGCACCCACAACTTATAGAGAAGTGCACAGCTCTCCAGACACTTCTGGCTTGTTGCGTTTCTACCGTGCTCAGGGTAGGTCAAGAACTGCAGACAGCCAAGGCCCAACACCTATCAAGCCTCTGATCCACCTCACCCGATTATTCCCACCGCCCCGTCTCCCTTCTCTTCTGTGAAACACACTCTTTGCCTTGTCTCTTCCCTCCTCCTCTCCTCCTCTCCTCGTATTATCTTCTGTTTTCTCCCCACCCTCTATTACTCCCTTGACCTTTACCTTGCTCTGATAAGACACCTAAAAAACCCAGCCTCATTTTCACAGATATTCAGGTAGCAACTGATACCTTCTCCCTGTCCTTTTCATTACCTGTTCTTCTCCCTTTCCCATTACCCCTCACCCCACTCAGAAACATGCAAGCCAGATAACCCAGGACACACAGACAGCAATCCCGCTGGCAGATAGCACTGAAAGAATAATCAGCTCCTGCTGCCAAGCCCTTACATATGCTGCAAAGTGCTGCGGAGCTGAGCACAACTGGCTAGAGCAAGAGGAGAGGTCAACATGGGTTTGGCCAGGCGTACAGAGACTGCCATTCCTTCCCCAGAGTCAGTGAGAGGCTGCTTCATCCTCTCCTTCCCTTCTGCGCAGGCACCAATTTGCAGGGATGCTCTCTTTGTCCCGATACTGTCACGAGCATGGTGGCCACCACTTCTGACATCGGGCCCTATTGCTTCTTAGGGGAGCCATGCCCTCGGGGACTATACAGTGAGGCTCTTCCTAATCATTGTGTGGGGATATGCTCCTGACACTGTGAACGGCATTATCTGATCTGGTATGCATTTCCCTGCAATGCAGCCAGACTTGCCAGCCTCAAGTGATCACAGAAAGGGCCTTACGTTAGGTCATGTGGAAGATTTCTATCTAGTGCAATTGGGAAAGGAACAGCTCAGGAGAAGGCTTCAAGGACAGCCCGTTGCTCCCTGGGCCAGAGGAGTCAGGATGGCAGGAACCACAACATGGGGCTGATTCTGCCAGCCCAGACCTTCCTCTAGGGACCCCAGGACTGTATGACAATCTAAGTAATTACCAACAGTATTTACTTAGTAGTTACTCAGTAAAATGTGATATTACTATATTACATTTGTTTTCTCAATACTCTTATCACAAACTATATATCCCTTTCCAATCCATGTCATCCAGTTTCAATAGTAGTTGCTGAAATTCTTTCCTCATGTTCCTTGAAACTGCAACAACAGGCTAGTTAAAACCTGCCTGGACCCCTAATACTAAAGCTCCTCCTCAAATTATACATTCTTATATCAGGTGGTTATTTACCTGCCAAAGCATTCATAGCTTAAATGGAGTGAACCTGTTTATCAATTACGGTAGCTCCATCATGTGTTAAAATCTTTTTCAATCTTCAGGTGTGTCTAGGGGGGGGAAAAATCCAATAGAACAAAATCCAGAAAAGTAGGAAACCAGCTGGTTATAGATAAAAGAAAGGCAAAAAAAAGTCTTGTATTTATTTTCCCTATGTTCTTTCCTTCAAGTATGTGGAAATGTTATTCTAAAATACATACAAGCAATGAGATATAAAAAAAAAAAAATTGCAACAAGAAGGAAAGGTCTGGTGAGCGTGGTATCACCCTAAAAACAAATGAAATATTTCAGGTTAGGATTCATCTCACTTAGCATATATTTTAACAAATGGATTGCAGCGTATAGAGGACAATGAAATTCCCCTGTTTCCTATATCCCAGGGGCGTGAGCTATAGCTTTCATTCTAGGACGTTAATGGAAGATTCCTAACCAGGCTGGGTTTACTAAAACAAAAACAACTCAAGGTCACACTTCTTAGGATGAGATATGTTCAATAGAATCACTGAAAAGGGCACATGTGTTCCATGCAGATGTACTTGCAGATGTACTTACAGATGTCAATCATATATGTTCTTACTTTTTGAAACCTGAAATGTAATGATGGTATATTTATGTTAAAAGGCATTAAAAAAATCAAGAAATCAATTTCTGGCAAGAAGACTTCATATGAGGATGAGCAAATGTTCTTTTCAGCTCTTTGGGTCCCTTCTTTTTTTTTTTTTTTTTTTTTTTGGCTTACAGACACTATGGTAAAGTACAGCAGGGGCTTTGTAACAGTTTATTGATGAGGAGTAGCCAAGGACATCTGTGGTCTTGAAAACCCACTACCAAGGCAAAAAAAAAACCAACCCCAACCTCAAAACCATGAAGCGAATTTTAAAAAGACCATAAAAAGCTCCAGTTCACTCCTCCTGGGGTCTCCCATGGGAATTCTTCAAAAAGTTGCCCTCTTTTTTTTCTGTTGGGATTTCCTGTATCAGTAAGAAACCAGTTGACCCTCTGGACCCCAGAAGAATTCAGCCTGTTCCTTAGGTAAAACATGTCATGACTGGAGGAAGCAAAATACCCAAGTGCTGTACCTGGAGCACTATACTTTTTCATAAGAAGAAGAGTAAAATTTTTCTTATATGGAGATGCTGGTCTCTCAGTTCTGTGCTGATCCACGACATTCCCAAGGCAAACTTCACAGACATTGGGAAGTCCAGTCATGGAGGACCAATTCTAGTATTTACCCTTCAAAGCCGTGTTTTCCTCCAAAAGAAACCTGCACTGTCCTGACCAATGTTGGACAGAGAGAGGCAGTATTCTTGAATCGCTGATAGAAAAAATTCAGAAGCAGAAATGCTCAGTTAAAATGATGAAGATTAACAGAGGTCAGAATGGCAGTCTGAACTCTGGCTAAAACAGAAGAGACTTTGCTCTCCAGTGCTAGCAAAACAGTGATATTTCAAAAAAAATAATAAAAATTGTATGTGCATACACACATACACACGCACACACCCCTCCAGTCTTGTAACTACAGACTCATTATAACAGTGTCACAACAGCTTAAAAAGGCACTAGTATCATGGTTTTATTAGACTGTCTTTATTTTAACATAAAATTAATATAAAATTTCTGAAAATTAATGTGCTTACATTATCCTTAGTACTGTGAATTCACATATATCAAAATATTTGTTAAAAGCTATCAACGTGCCTATTTAACAAAGTAAGTCCTGTATGGCAAAATATGAAGGGAAGCGTGATGTTCGTTTCACTTCAGGTTTCATGTGCTTTATTATTCTGTTATTGCAAGTTTAGGCTTTTAAATCAGGTAACACAAGAAGTTGTGTATTTTGTGCAGCTCTGGTGAACTGCAAACCTGAAAATATATGACATTCTCATTGTAGCTTATACATTTTTACTGTCCTTACCTCAACATGCCTTTCTAAACACACACACGTATGTTTACACACAAGAGGATTAAGAATCAAGATGGTCAGGAGCAAAGAAGAAAACAGTAACTTAAGAGCTTAGGTTCTAGCGTGACAAGTATTTAATACAGAAATAAAGCAATGACATAATGAAGCTTTCCTCTTTTAAGAAATGCTATCTATGTACCTTATGCCATT
The DNA here is from genome assembly GCF_026419915.1 of Harpia harpyja. Taxonomy (NCBI): domain Eukaryota; kingdom Metazoa; phylum Chordata; class Aves; order Accipitriformes; family Accipitridae; genus Harpia; species Harpia harpyja. The sequence continues at coordinate 42,716,715 of NC_068944.1, forward strand.
GTTCTCAGGTGGGAAAGGAGTACTGACAAGGTTGTTGTCTCCCATTGCCCCATACCTAGTTATCTTTTAATCCAATCTCATATATAAAATGAGGCTAAAACGTTGATGATTCATTGGAATGAGAATTACTTGTTTAACTCTTCTGTATAATCTCTTTGGATTCTTACAGTACATCCACTGTGATACAATCTGATCATCCTGTAATACAATTTTTTCTTCTGTAGGAATCTCCCCCCACACCTGTGGAAAGTATTCATCAAGCCCATGTGTTCAGCAGTAAATATTGTAGTGAGAAGGTTGAAATGCAGGCCAAATATTAATTGGAATACCTTCATTCATCTTTGGTTTTCAGGCTTGTGTTGAATTTGTCATTCATCCAAAAGCTCCACCCTACCTCAAATGACTCATGTTCTACTTGTCACATTTTTATATCAGAAATATATAAACCAATATATCTAAAGTAATAGCAGCTAAAGATTATGCTTCATGCTGGAGTTAATACTGTAATATTAGCACTCAGAGTCTGAGCCCCTCTACCCCAGGCTATTTTCTTTTCAGTGGCTGAGGTGCAGAAAACTCAAGCAAGTGGTTTTGCAATGTCCCTTAAGTGTGAGTGGCATATGAAGGGAGTAGCTACTGACTATTATGGAGGAAAAGAGGTGTAACAGGCCATAAGTATTTCAACAAAAATATTAGGGGTCTGGGGTTGTTTTTTTTTTTAAGAACTGGCTAATAAAGGAGCAAATTCTAAGCAGCATAATTGAGTGACAGTAGGGTTTTATTCAAGCAATTCAGACATCTGTCCTTCTAAAGACCACGTATGTCTTAGATCTTTTCCCATATATGTGCTAATTATAATCTTGAAAGTTTAACACAAAGTTGTGTCAATTTGTTCACTATTTAAAATAACAAAAGGGCTTCATCTCCAAGGAGAAAGTCTGCACAAAAGAAAATTCAGCAATGCAGGAGAAGGACATTCCAAGTATAACTAGAAGCCTATAACAAATAACTTCATTAAAGAGGGGGAGAAATGCAACTGGAAGCAACCTGCCTGGGATATTCTGAACAGCTACTAGAGCCCCAGCTTCAATGGGGATAGATGCCCTCCACTGACCAATTCCAATGGAGGGAGAGTTATTAGCTTAGCAGACTATTAGCTGGGTTCCTGAGCATGGTTACAGAGGCACATATACAGTGATCTAGCAAAGGGCATCGCATGTAAATGCAAGCTCTGCCCTTGGAAAGCCAAAACGAACTGAACAAATGGGATTAGGAAGACATAGGCAGCAGGACAAAGACAAGGACCTGGCAGAGACTAGCACACCAAAATGTTCCTTGCTTTGGACTCAGCCAATGAAGAAATAGTAAACAGTGGTTACAAATGTGTTGATTTGCTGCTTATGACACTGAGATTTAGAATAGCTCACTAGCACTGTGATGGTCCTTTAGTGCTCTTTTTTCCCCCCTTACACTGGGAGAAGCCATGTGTTGTGGAGCACATAAAGCAAAGGCTGGTCCCAAGCAGCCTGTAGGGCTGACATGTGCTGCAGCTCCCCTCCAGGCCATGCACTGAGGTTCCTTACCTTGGAGAATATGCCATAATGGGAGAAGGAGGCAAAGCTGGCTGTGGGAAGTATGTTTGTGTCTCACTTTTGTATAGTAAATTTTCAGAGGTCCATTGACATGGATTTGGCCTCTACTTTTGGCACCAGTCTCTGCAGTGCAAGGAAAAGAATCTAGCTGATCTGTGGCTCTATTTTTCATTTGGAAAAATAAGAATTGCTATCCTCATCTGTGTTTACAAAAGCCTCTGAAGATCTAAGGACAAAAAGTGTGCATTGATATCATATTGGGACATGAAAATATACCTATTCTAGCTTTCCCAAGTTTCTGACAGTGTCCATCAGCCCTGGTCCCACTTTTACTGCCTTGAGAAGAACCCTCTTTCAGAAGAGAAATCACCGAGTAACAGAAAGTCAAATGGCTCCAGATAGATAGCTCCACCACCTCCCACTGTTGCAGGCTTCCACCTTGTCCTGGGTGCTGTAACAGGGCCTTGGAGAAGGTGGCAGTCAGAAGTCAGGAAGAAAGAAGCCTGGAAGAGACCAACCTACACCAGAGCCTGCCCTACACAGCTGGGAGCCAGAGGTGCTGCCAAGACCAGCCCAGCCCGGCCAGAAACTCCAGGATTGGGGTCATTGTGCTGCAAAGGAGCCATTGTAGTGAAATCAATAGGGACGTTTTAAAATACCTTTACATGTCAATTCTAGTGTCAGAACAGAGCAGGTCAAAGAGGGTTGACCCTCATAGCAGGTTAAACTCCTGAGGGTGGAGATAATCTCACAGCAGGAAGGGAGGAAAGTGCTGTGCCCGCCTGGGCCAAGATGCTTTCACGTTCCCCATCGCCAGCTTTAGGCTACAGAGCCGACCATTATCAGAGTCATTGTCATTATTATCTTTAAATCTGCTGCCTCGCATTCAGGCACCTATCAGGAAAAGACCCAAGACCCTATTAGTGCAGGCAATAAGTCCCCAGAAGGAGGGGAGGAAACTCGTTCATAGATAAATTAACGTTCCTGCTGGCTACATTCCTATCAGCTTTGTTAATTCTGAAGTGACATTTATTGGTAAATTAAATTTTACCACCCTTTCCCATCAATCAGCTGGTCAAGTCTCCTACCAGAGTTTTTTTTTTATTGCCACACACAATAGTTTGCCAGGCACAAACACGATCTGCTGGCCCGGGGGAAGCTGAGCATCAACCCTCTGTTCCTGTATGAAAACCGTGTGCCCAAAAGGCACCACTGCCAATGTGTCCTGGCTGGGTCTGTGATATCTGCCTTCCTGCTCTCAAGCTGCAGTTAAGGAAGTCAGCACTTTCCTATCAAACATATTAATAATCATTTGTGAAAGAATGTCACTCCCTCCCCAAATGATGCTTCCAAAGAACAGGATGCCTAAATAATAGAAAAATCCTTTACTTGGAGGAGAAGCTTACATTGCAAATGCACATTAGAGATTTGAAAACAGTGGTCAAAAAAGCCTGTGTATTTTACTGATATAAAAAACGTGTTAGAAGAGCCATGAGTGTTCATCCCTCACCTCAGCAAGTCAAGTCCCGCTGAGAATTGAATTCCTCAAGCTGATTCAGAAATATTTTACCCTGGTCTAGACGGCTCGTCACAAAAGACAATATCTGGAGGTTCTCATTTGTAATTTTAAGCTAATTGAATATTTTACCAGCAACTGCATAAAATACAAAAAGAAGTAATAAATACACTTTCCACCTCTCAGATGTTCTTTTTGGGAAAGGAAATACTTGATCGTGATAGAATCTTTAAAGATCTGGGTATAAAAAAAATTAACTTCTTGATATATTGCTATCCAAATGAATGGCAAAGGGTGGAAGCTCACAATAGTCTTATAGCTGTTCGGGGCGGGGGGGCGGGGGCGGAATGAATCTCTAAATTAGATGCAGGTTTAAGTAAAATAATCCAAACTCATGAAATTGAGTGTGAAGAGCACAGTCTTTAAGGTGATGAATAGTACTAAAAGACCTCTTCACCCCTCTGAAGGCAGTTAACTGAGCTGACTGCCTCAAGCTTTGACACCTTTAAATGTCATGTTTAGCAAGGGATAGATTGAATTTGTAAAATCTTTGCCCTTTTTCTCCAGCCATACATTAATCCACTAAACCGTGTAATTCTTTAATTTTCTTTTATTCCATACCCTGCAAGTGATGACAAAAAGAGAGTGGTGAAGAGAATGACATTGAACTAAAGTAAGTTTAACTCTGTCCCTTGGCAGGTGGGAGGTGGGCAGGGGGCTGCTGGGTGACAGCCTCGCATCAGAATAGTTACAATAGCGGGTTAAAAGCTCTTTCTTACAGCCCCCCGGGGACTGGTATGTATACAGCAACATATAATGCTGCTGAAGCCCACTGAAGCCCTGGCTGAGGAAGGGACCTGCCCAAAAGCAAGGAGAGGTGGATAACTGCACCGTGTTGGACTGTACAAGCAGAATGGTTTGAGGAGAGGCAGAGCTGTTGGCCTGGTCTCATCAATGGCCGTGCTGACCCCATCATGGTGCCCAGGCTCTCACGGGGCAATCCAGCTTCGGCAGGACTCGACCATGCTGCAGCTAAGGCACCTTGGATTAAACTCCGGCAGGTTAAACTTCTGATGAGCGTCTAATGACTGTAAAAACTCCCCTTTGGCCTTGGGTGTTATAACTATTTATGAGGTTGACCTTTAATTACTCTCTCATGTAGAAATCTTTGATAATATGTCTTTGAAAGCTTGACAAATATGGACCTACACAGCACAGATCAATACCAATATAGTAACACTACAAAGTAGAGCAGCTTCCACAAAAGCAGATGCTAAAATGTATTACCAGCAAATCTGCTTCAAAGGACTTACCCCTTCAGCTGGGCACTGTCAGCTCTTTCACATTACAGAAGGGTCTAGAGAATGTAAAAAAAAAATGCAAGGGATGCTGAATATCAACGCAACATAAAGACTGGAACGAGTATGAACCACTATCCCTCTGGGGCCCAAGGGAACCACGGCTGTCATCAGCAGTAGGACAAGAAGAGTGGCTGCCATCTGCCATTGCTGTGACGTCTTCTGCTCATCCTCCATTCAGATGGGGCTGGGAAATAAATTGATGGTGTTGAGTAACTAGTTTGAAAGTCACGGCATTTCTCACAAAGAAGCTCTAGCAAATTCATTATTTTTTGCAACATGAATGCCATCCAAAGAAGTAACGATACTCGGAGTGGATAGTTATTAGTTCTATATTCAGTTTACTTGAATATTCAGTATTGCTTGATTTTTCAAAAGGACATTTTTAATAGACATTATACATATGTATGGGCATACCTGCATGTAAACAAATGCACATATATGTGCATATACATACACACAAATACAAAACAAAGAGTCAGTAATATTCTGTTGAGAATGGTGAATATGCTTGGAAAATACCTAGACAGTGTAGAGGAGGCGGTTATCAGTACAGCCATGGAGTTATATAAAGCAGAAGCAAATACGAATCTCATAATCCAGAATACTTCATTTTGATTTTAACCCACCTAGTATAACTCCATTATTATCATGCAGGTTTAATACCCTGTGTCATAAATATTATGGAAATAAGTTAGTTTTTTCCTATGACAACGATTAAAAGCACAAATCTGTATAAACACAATATGCATCATCTTTGGCCATTGCTATACGTTATACAGAACTGCCATTTGTTCTAACCTAATGAAATTCTGCTGTGAGGAGGTTGAGTCCCAAACACATAGATTGAAGAAAAAGTAAGGATAAAATTTAAAAGATTTTATAACAATTTTTATTTTCTTATTGCTGCTAGAAAAAGAAGTGATCCATCTACCAGACAGATATAATTAAAGTGTCACAGACCAAAAAGCTTCATGGATTTTTGGGGGAAGTTTTAAATGCTACCAGTCACTTAAGATTTTTTGTGAATTTCCCCCAAATTAAATTGTTTTCTCTTATTCAGAAGAACAACTGTTCTCCCTTAGGCCTCCCATAGAACCTTTTTGTAATAACAACATCCCAGCCAAAACAGCTCCCATGAGACAAAATCAGTCAAAGCCATAAAAGAAGAATGTTTTTGTCATGCCAGGCCCTACTGCTCATGTCTTACAGTTACAAAACCAACAGCAACTAAACTGAGTTAGACAGACCATCTGAATAGATCTGGCCAGTTACTCTAACCAAAATCAACACACCTTTTTAATTTGAATATTGCACAGTTACAAGCTATGTTAACATCGTGATAATGGTGTCATAACAGGGTAGAAACACAAAACAAGCTTAAAAGCCCTAAATCTAGGTGCCTTCCCCACACAGAGTTAAGCTCAGAGTGGTTTTCTCTGAGGCTGCCACCCTGCTTACAGATCTGGCACCTGAACTCTCTCCTTGATGGAAAGAAACTCAAAAATAAACTACCTGAAAGGCTCACTCTCCATCCCTCCTTTCTCAAACATCAAAAATATTAGGCTGAGCACACCCTTGGGAAGGGGTCTGGGGGGACAGGTAAAGAACCCAGATGCTTAGGCAAATAACAAAATGCCAGGAAGTTTCCCTTTTGCTGACATGTTTTTTCATGCTGCATTTTGTTTTGTGTGTACTAGAGTGACTGGGTGTGGCAACCCTTTAGTTCCAAAACTAAGGGGAAAAGGCTTAGAAGAAGAGGCATGAGTTAAATAGAAGCCTACTGTGGTAAAGTAGGGTGATAAATACAGTAATATCCATACAAGGTTTCATACCACCCTTGACTGTAGGTCCATCAAAGTCAAGAGAAAAACTCATTTTGACTAGCAAAGGTCTGGATCGGCCTCGTTACACTGTGTGGAGCAAAGACACCCAGCAGAGGCCTGTCTCAGCTCCTCTGGCTTCAGAGCCATGCTGTGAAGCCTTCTTTTACTGCCAGCATGGGGAAGGAAGCCTTAGACAAGGTGGCTTTAGACACACTAAGAAAGCAAGATCCAAGCATTGCTGCCCTCCAGGGCAGGGCTGTCTCTTTTTCAGCAGTGCACATGGCTTATGGAGGGGAAAGCCCCCAGCCCCACCAGAGTCCTTCAGTGCTGCCATCTCCAGCACTCGCTGTTCCTGTCTTGCCTGTCCCCAGCAGCAGCAAGAGCAGGATGCTGCCAGCCTGCGTTCCCGCTTGCTGCTCGCTGATGGGTACATCGGTGGGAAACAGCCATACATCAGGCTGTGAGGGGAGGTTCAAGAAAGTGAACAGATTCCCCTTTGGTTGTTTCCTTGGGGTTTTCACATCCCTGAAAAAAAATTTTTTTGAAAAAAAAATCCACTTTTCATTAAGAGTCGTTTGAGTCTGTTGGTGAAACTGATACTGCAGAAATACACGTTACTCTGTGCTGCCTTCCTGCTCCGTAATGGCTCTTGCATTAGGGACTGGGGGGTAGGGGCTTCTGTTGTCCATTTACTTTAGTAAAGATTGCTATTGAATGAAACCTTTAATGGGGCATTTATGCTCCCACTCAGCTAAGAGCTCCGAGCTTGTGGCAGAGTAGTCTTTCCCTCCACCTTGACAGCTATTAGAGAATCAATACAGGTAATCCCTCAGCTGGCCGTCAGCACCCGCCAGCTGGGGGGCTGCCCTGGCCACTGCCATGGGATCACTTGTGGGAAAGCGAGACTTCTCTGGGGAACGGCCTGCCACCACATCCCCACCGCTGCCGCGCCGGGCCAGCGTCCTCCAAACCACGCGGAGTCCTCCTACAGCCCCGGAGGGAACGCCACCAACTTGGCTTGGATTAAGCCAAAGGATGGACTCGACCCTTTCTGCCTCGGAAGGAGGGGCTCCACAGCTTGATTTCACTTCAGGGGTTATCTATGAATGGCATTTTTTGGCCAGTGTAACCCAATTCATCCCTTTCCCCTTCCTTGATAGGCAGAGGATGTTTTCTCTGCTCTGCATTTCTGCTAATGGACCAAGGTGTCTCCTACTGGCTCTGCTCAAGTCCTTGCTGTCAAAGGGAGAGAAACTGCATTTTCTCACCGCTACTTTGCAGACTGATAATACCATAGTTTGCAGGACTGTGTGGCATTCTCACACTAACTAAGGCATGCAACAGTGCTCTCTGCACTACTAAGTTGCTGGGCTAGCCAGAGGTTAGTCGTGTGAATTTAAGCCTGGTTTGCCACTGCTGCAATGCAGCTAAACTGGAGTTTCCAGGACAGTTCCTACAGCAATAGCTGCTGCAGAGTGACCGGCTGGGGATGGAGATGGAGTAGAGCCGCTCGGGTCACGCTGTAGGACAGGCAGAGGTGCTGTGATAGTCTCCTCCGGTGCTCCTGCACACCCCTGGCTGCCAACACCCAACCCCAGGCACCTTCGAGGGACAGGCTTTGCAGAAAAGGCATTCACTGGTGGAGATTAAGCCTTTTTAAAGCTTGAGTCAAACACCATAAAAACATAGGCAGTTGCTGGTCCCACTGAAAATCTGGACCTTTGCATGAGGTGAAAAAAAAAGAAAGCAGAGAGCAAAGCCTGAGTCTCCCGACACCCCTGGTGTGCCCGAGGCCCTGCACTACATGCATTAAGGAGAGCCAGAAGGGAGAAGGTGCAAGGGGACGTGCATGTGTGAGGAGAGAAAGGGAACCGAAGGTGATGGTGACTGTGTCCGAAGGGGTGAAACAAACCCAAGCACTTGCTGCGGAGGCACGTAGGAGGCTGGGGACCCTGAGAAACAGCTTTCTGAAGGAGGGCACAGGCAGTCAGGACTCCCCTGGTGAACAATCTCTCTTGTTTAATGGACAGTTTGGCACTAATCAATATTTGTTTGTGGTATTATCTTCAATTCACTAGGCTCTTTGCTGCTTTTTGCCTTCCCTCGGTGGTTAACCACCTCCCTCTCCCCTGAGTCCCCTGGGGAGCGCAGCAGGACAGGGGCAGCAGGGGGATGGGGACCAGGCGTTTGAATAGCAGGGAGATGTAGGAGATGCGGGGAGATGCCGGAGGCAGCAGATGTTGGTGGCCAGGCCACCTTTTTGTTTTTGTCTTGCCATTGTCATTCACCAAGGAGGGGCTTTTCAGGAGTTAGCCTCACACACCCTCAGCTCTCTCCCCACTGCCCCCACCGCCCCAACAAAACAGCGAGATTGCCCTCATCCTCTGGTTTCTATTTAGATCACTTTCCATTTAACATTTAAAAAACCCTGACAGTTAATGCAAAGCACTTAAAATCAGCTAGTGTCTTACAGGGCTGATTCCTCCCAACAACTTGACTTGCTGCTCCCCTTGGCAGGCGCATTTTTAATCCTGGTTAGGAGAAAGAAGATGCAGGGTGCACACATCAGGTACGGTTTCTATAATCCTTTGCCCTGGGGAATGCAGTGAGAACGAGCCCCCAGCCAGGGAAGCCATGCTACAGCCACTGCTTAAGCCAAACTGAGTGAAAAACGTGGGTACCTATTACTATAGTCGCTGTCATGGAAAATGTCACTTATATCCCATTTTGGTGATGCCAAGAAATGGGAGAGGTGGATCTAGTACAACATGCAAAGCCACAGCCCGGTCCTCCAGAGAGCTGCAGGGTTGTCCTGCTTTCTGCAGCCTCAGTTCAGAAATGGCCAGCAGGATCATCGAGTACCATGGTGCCTGCTCAGGGGGGACCTAGCAGCTGGGGCTTCCCAGTGGAAGGATCGAGCCTTTACAGTTGGCTTGGTCACGAATATTCTCCCTTCAATGGAACTTGCAGTGCAGCCTCCTTCACACACGTGGCTTTCTGCACCGTGAAGTCATCCTGGGAACCTGCCAGATGAAAAAGCGCAGTGTGCACACACACTCCCTCCCTCTCTCCACTCCTGATCTGTGTGTATAAATACCGAAACCCCACTCCCGGTTGAGCTGGCCAGAGCTGCTCATTCACCAGGCCGCTGCCAGCATGGCCACAGAAGGTTCAAGTAAATGTGCAAATCCCGGGGGAGGAAAACCTCAGCTCGTTGGATGCACACAGGGTACACGTACACTACAGGGGCATTCCCTAATCTAAACCTAATCTCTCCTAAACCCCGTCTGGCAAGGACAGCAATATGTTTGCACTAACAATCACTGCATTTTCCTGGCAGACTAAAATCTGCCGCAGGCTGGCAGGGCAGCTCAGCCTGCCCTCCCTCCTGCTCCTTGCTGCTTTATTTCTCCCCAGCCTGCTGTGAAGTGTGCTGCTGGCCAAGTGCCACCCCCACTGCCCCCCCCAGCCCCAGCACAGCTGGGACTCGCTATTCAATAGAGAAAGGACGATGCTATAGGGTAGTTAAATGCCTTTTTTAGTGCTCAATCCGGATCCATCATCTTGCTTGCAAGTGGGAGTGAACTCAATCCAGAACTGAATGGCCTCAGCTTCCATGAACTATTGGGACACTTATGGCCCAATCCATCAAGTCACTGGGTGCCTTTGACTTCTAATGCAGACAGCTGCTACCCAGCAGGACAAGGACTAGAATTCCCGGTAAGAGACAGTTTGACTCTGTAATGACTTACAAATGATGCAGAAAACACCCTTCATCCATTTACTAGTAACTCAAATATACAACTCCAATGCATCTGGCAGAAAACAACCTATAGCCCTTTAGTGTACACTATAGCCTCCAATAATTTATTTTCATCCTTTGTATGAATGTCATTGTAATAATCTCAATTAGCATCAAAATTTACATATACAGGTTTAATGTGCAAGACAACCAGTACCTTCAATCACAAGTACAAGCGAAACCCTTCACATACTGTTTTACAGACAACTCAAATACTGTAGAACAGTGCCAATACTTTAGTACAAGATATTTAGGGGTTCTTTAAGCAGAAGAAAATGTACACAACTAAAAACACTACAGAAGATGCACCACTTAAATAAATAACCCTCATTCACAAAAAACAAGGGCATCACCTCCGTGGGAAGCTAATAATGCATTTTGTCGCACTTCGAAGCCATTCCTAGTCATAACATTTATTTCATTACTAGGTAGTTGATTTCACCAAATCCTGAGATATTTATGGGACCGAACCAGCAAAGCCTTCACACACAGAATTCACATTTCTGTTGGCCAGGGTTCTGTACGCTTGGGGGAAAACACCTCCATACAGGCAGGCAGCTGGAAGCAAGATTCAGTTCCCCCACCTGTACTTCAGCATGGTTTGTAGACATGAACACTGTGATAATTTTCTGCTCAGGAATGAATTTTACTTATTTAGAGCTCACCAGTTCAGCCCTCAATATGTACAAAATTCAGCCTGCTGTATTACACTAATATTTGATATCAAAATAAGCAAAAAAAAAAAAACCAGAAGAAAATGTGATCTTCACTCTACCCTAAACTCTACATGTATGTACAGTACTAATGGCTTGCTTATTTCAGATACTGCCTGGTGCTGGGCCTCAATAGTTTACATACAAGTAAGTGGTTCTATAAATATTTAAATATTTTTACCATGAAAACAATGAGGACAGAGCAACCTCAGGTGCAAAAAACCATATAAAAATTAGTGCAAATCAATATATTTATAGATACAGTATCTGCATGATAGAAATGTGCAGGTAACGATTTTTTTTCTAGTTCTACGCTGTATTCAAGGAGATTTTTAAGGTTGGCACAAAATAAAAACTTTTCTCTTATACTTCCATGTAAAGTTCTTGTTAATCCTAGCCGATCTAGGATATTAAAAGAGAATCTCGTCATCCCTGTAACCTCAAACTACCTGTGTTAATCAACCAGGTCCAGTAAGGGCTTCCATTATCCCTCCTGAGTGTAACACGCAGTTCCACTAACACAGGGAGCCCCTTCTCAGATGCACAGCCCCCTGCCAATCATGCTGGCCACTCAGTCATAAAAAAGCCTTCTGCACTAATTACAGCACTCCCTATACCCAGTGGTCCTTCAGCACAGGCTTTTTGCTAAGCCTCCATCAAGTTGAGATTTCACATTGCCAGGGAATGCCATTTTGTTAAGGATTCTTAAAAATTTTGAAAATACTTTGCAAAAATCAGGGTCTAATCACCTAAGGTTTTACACTGAAATTCCTTTACCCATTGTAATATGCACTTGAGACAGCTTTGATCTGGGTCAAAGTTTGTTGGTATGAAAGGCCAGGACATTTATAGTGTTATTCTGAGTCCTTCTCCTAGTCAGAGTACAAAAGAAACAAAACCAGAGCTTTCAAGAAAAGGATCCCAGAGTACATCTTCTCACCCATAGCCAAATGAGCAGTTCTTTCTACAGCAAAAAAACCCAGCATTTATGATCGAAGACTTCCCTTTTGCTAAAAAGAAAACCTGCACAAATAACTCCTGTACTTGCTTGGTCAGTGAGAAATGGAGGGCGACACCTTCTAGTCCTCCCATGGAGGCGAAGGCACTCCTGCAGGCTGGGGAGGGAATTTCATGTGCAGAGAGTTCTGGGCTCTGAGAAGTCCTGGTACCACCTATCCTACACTTTAAATCTTAAATTTAGGACAGGGGAAGGGAGTGCCACTACAGCAGCCATCCTACCTGGAGCCAGGAGGAAATGGAGGGGCCCAACCTTCATGTCAGGACTCATCACAAAGGCCCACCTGGCCAGGACAAGAGACAAGTTCAGTGAAATTCAGACAGAAGAGCCCACTGGTGGGATCGTGCCCGCTCCTGGCCTGTGCCGAGCCCACAAGACAATGCCTCTACGAGGCCACTTGACTGCTCAAGGCCATTTGACTGCTCGTGACCCACCTGAGAGCTCAGTGGTGCTTGGGAATATCTTCACATTTGGTCCTCTAAACTGTGAGATGGCAGAGCCAACCTCCACTATCTCTGCTACCTGGCAGGACCAGACCTGCAGCTATCTCACCACACCCTGCTCCTCTCCCCCTGGGCTAACCAGCATCCAGCATCCTCTGGAAGAGTTGGTCTCACTGCCCTGGAGCTCCCTGTGTCCCAGCAGCTGAACAAAGGGATTTAAATACCCCTATGTTGGTCCAGCAGTCAGTATATCTGAGGCTGTTCACATTTAAATAGAGCATCATTGAAAGACTTGCACATTAAGGGGAAGTAGACCCCACACTTAGTCATGCGTCCAAACAAAACAAACAGGTTAAATCAGCTTTGGGAAATGCACTTGATAAAAACAACCCTCACACAAGCTTTGGTACCAACCGCATGAAGCAGTCCATAGATGTGGTGCATTACAGATGCAGAAACACTCCTCATGGTGATATTTGTGTACAAACGGTTCAGGGGGGGTGAAATTCCCTCCTGCCTGTGTTTTTCCCTTTTGTGAAAATTAGGGTATGGGAGGAGAGGAAGGGAAAGGTGGGGTAGCACATGTTCAACTTCAACCCAGGGTGGTATCAGGGTACCCAGGCAAGAAACTCCTGTCCCCTGCACTCAGAAATATGCCCAGGGTCCAGAGACTGGACATACCCAAAGAGTCACTGTGAGGGTAAAAAATCACCTCTTGCAGCATGCGCACAACCATGCAAAAACACATGCACATAGACTGATACACACATGAGCTAGTCCAGGACACATCCGCGGGGCTCTTGACTAATGAGCGGCATGAATCTTCATGTGGAAGTGGTAATCCTCCTGCTCCGGGAAGTGCTGGCCACACACCGAGCAAGTGCAGCCCTTCTCCTTGCTGTGCGTGCGCCGCACGTGGCTGTCGTGGGCTGCGTGCGAGGCGAAGGCTTTGCCGCAGTGCTTGCACTTGAAGGGCTTCTCCCCTGAGTGCTGGCGGATGTGAGTGCGCAGGATGCTGGATGCCGTGAATGCCTGAAAGGGCAGGGATAGGAAAGGGGGGAGGAGTTGAAAGTAATCTGTTTTCACATATATAATCCCCAGGTCCACCTAACCTGTCAGAAGCACCATACCCTGAAAACAAGTCCTCAAATAGCTCACATCCTCAGGTAATTGGAGAAAAAACAAAAACTCCCAGTAATGAGGAACCAGAAACCAACAGCTATCGTCCATGGAGTTAGATGAAGCTCATAGAAAGATTTCTGACCCGAGACACCAGTAAATACCTTCTACGTGTCAAAGGATAAGAAGTCAATACCGTCCTAATTAGCTTTGCAGCTCCCTTGTGTTTGGGAAACATAATGCAGGTTTTCCTTTCAGTTTTCATTTTCAAAGATAAACCCTTTCATGTTCACATACACTGGCTTGGGATTCAGCTGCCAGACTTCATCCATGCAGTCCAGCATCCGTCTTTTGGAATTTCATCTTCCCCGCTCCATCATACTCTGCTTTTCCCTCAGTCAGACCTTCCAGTCTGTTTCCCCACACACACACACTCAAGTAGCAAAGTATGCACAGTGACACTCTGTCCCCCTCGTAAAGACTCCTCCTCCATTTGGGGAGAAAACCCTCTCACCAAGACTTGAGCACGAATGTTGCAAAGTTGCCCACATTTTCCCCATTTTTTCTTTTCCCATGAGAGACACTTTCAAGCCCTTCACTATTTGCAGACCCCACAAAATAAATCCTCTTTAGTACCGTTACGTTGCTGAACCATCACAAGTAGGTTTTCACAGCAAAGAGCAATACATCTCAGATACCCTTTCACTAGGAACCTTAGAGCACAACAGGATCTGAGACTCCTATAGGAAAGTCCCTGGAGGTGTATATCAAGAGGGCCAAAGTGTGTTTGAAGGCCTGAGTGGTGATCTTGGCCCAACACTTCCTTTAATCTCAGGATGTCACCCAGATAGTGAGCAAAGGGCCAGGGAAAGCAAAGGTGCCCTGGAGCACAGCCACAGTTAGAGGTAGAAGAGGCAAAGAGGAATCATGACTGCATAGGAAGAGCAGGTGAGGATGCTTTAAAATAGCCCCTGGTTTCCCAGCCACAGAAACGATGTCTGTGTCCCAGGATAGCTGCATCCTGCAGCCTGAGGACTAATGTTTTAATCTGATCCAGTCTGCAACAGTCCTACCAGAACGGCTGGGTGCTGGCCAAGGGTCCCACATATCCTAGAGATCTGTTCACAGAGCAACCTGTGAAGCTCTGACATCTCTTCCTGTGATCAGAAGATTTAAAGGATGACATTTCATCCTAAACTCTGCCTACAAGTGTTCAGGATGCCTGAGAGAGAAAAAATATAACAGCCAAAAGGAGCTTCTTCTAAGGTTCTTTACTACAGGACACTTCAGCTCTGTATTAGTCCAGCCAGTCATAAAAAAACTTCTCTCTCCAAAAACAGGAGCACCTTACTACATGCTGACAGTGCTTCTGCATTGCACAGACACCCCATAGCACCTGGAACCCTACCGATATTCATCCAGCGGCAGCCTGTACATGTACCCTCTCTCTGCTGTCACTGCTTTCGCAGGGAGAGCTCACCTGCATCATCCCTGCTGTGAAGGGTAGCAACAGCTGAGCACATTTTTGATCAGTGCTGTACGGCTGTATTCGAGTTCTTTTTCAAATGAAGCCTCCATGCCCAGTCGTACATCAATGGCCCCGTTACTTCGAGGTAAGCAGTCACAAAGTCATATTGTGCAGGTTCAGCTTATGGGCCAAATCTGTTCACTGTGCTCCAGAAGCAGTGTCGGTAATATCAAAAACTACCTATCTGATGCAAAAGGGGAATATTTGATCTAGCTATGTGCCTTGGATGGTATTTGAAATGCTCTCAAGCTTTCCTAGACCTTACCCTTGCAGCAGCTCCCTGGGCTGGGCCAAAACACAAATTCCACATCCAATGGAGACCAGACCCTGTTTCTTCAGTCTCAGCCAGCCCTGTCACTTCAACTCACAACTGTGCCCAGAATATATACTTGCTCATCTGTTATCAACTTAAATAGAAGGCATTTTATTGAAAGAAAGCAGAAAAGAAACAGAAAAATTGAAAACAGAGCATGGAAAGAGCCACCCCTCCCAGGTGCAGTGTGATGCTGAGCACAGCAGAGGACAGACAGCGGGACGGGGCTTTGCCTTACCTTGTTGCAGTAGACACATTTGTAGGGGCGCTCCCCGGAGTGAACCCTCATGTGTTTGTTCAGGCTAGAGGACTGAGAAAAGCTCTTCCCACACACAGAGCACTGGGGGAAAAAAAAGGGATAAAGTTAAAAGGAAGCACACAACAGCATAGCTAGAAAGAAAAATAAGGTATGTGGATGATGTGTGCCTGTATTTTCCTACATATATTTATGTAAGTACATATTTTATATACATATATTTACATATTTACGTATATACAAACACAGTAGTAATTTAAGCAGTAACAATTTGAAATACAGTCAGAATTTTAATCTGGTTTTAAGGACAAATTTTTTTTTAAAAAGGACAATCATGCAAAATTTCAAAGCTTTTTTTGTGTGTCGTTAGAATTGTTTCATTAAAAAGCGTTCCTCTTCAGAACATGAACATAAAACATTGACTTTCAGTAATCAAAATCTGAAAATTTCTGTAAGATCATCACTTTTCTTCAAAATGTAAATCAAGCTCCAGTGGCTATTTTTAATTTTGCACAAAAGATACATTTCCCCCTACAATAATTTGAAATAAATTATCTTTCATAAGTTCAAAATAAACTAAGCTATGACTGATCTTTTTTACTGACACACTTTCCATCTTTGCTTTTTGAGTTGATCTGTTCTCATATAAATGCAATATATACAGCACAAGTTTTATCTTCCTGCTGTTCTAAAGTATTTTTCATGTGCATTCCAAAATAAATGCTCTAGGAAAGGAAAGGAAAGGAACGAAAGAGGGGAAGAATTACATGGTATTTAATACCTCATATTTAATAGAATGTTTTTCATCTGTTACTAAATCGATGCGAAATTCTGACATTTTAATATTGCCGATTTAGTTATAAAAGCTTTTCCTGAAAAATTCACATTATTGCAGGATGATTTATTTATAAAATAGTGATTTGGAGGATTTTCAGGACTGATTTAACTGTGCCATTTCAAGCACTGGAACTTGCCCTTCCCCAGCCTTCAGGAAGTCTGATTTTCCACTCTCAGCACTCCTAGAGAAAACTGATGCTACAGAGAGGTGTTTGGTGGAGATGAGGAAAGTATCTCAGCAAAGATTTGCTTCCATCAATTGAAAATCTGCTCCACCTTGAATGTAGAACTGTAAACTCCTGTTTTGTCCAACAGACACGGATGTCTGTCGGTTCTCAGCCTGAAGGGGGGGAGTGAGGGACGTGAGACATCGTCTCTCCTGATCCTGGACAAGTAGAGCATCTTCAAACACAAGTTAGCCCCACGCTGTGTAAGAAAAGTAGCAAAACCCACATGCAAACCATCCAAAAAGCCCAGGAGAAATACTGTTTCTTTTCAAACTCTCAACGAGACTGTGGGGTTTATTTTCCCAGTATAAATCCATTAGATTTCCAACCTCTCCCTGTGCGGGCAGAGCCGTCCCACCAGGCAACTGCCAGGGAACTGGAGGAGGGGGAACATCATCTTACCTCGGCCAAAAAAGACTCCTTAATTAGTGCCGCCCCCCCCCCCCGCGCCCCGAAAAGCTGGTAACTGCAGAGAGACCCGGGAGCAGGCTCACCTTGTGAGGTCTATGCTTTTCGTGAACGTGGAGAATATGGATCCTCAGCCTGTCTCTTTTTTCAAAGGATCGGTTACAAAGGTGACAAGGAAATTTGCGGTTCCCCTGGTCCACGCAGCGAGTGTACTTGAGGTGCTTGTCCCGGTAGTACTTGTAGGCAAAAACCTTGCCGCAGTGCTCACACTTAAAGCTCTCCCCGGCTTCTGTACAGCAGAAGGGAAAGTGCCACCTCCCCGTTACACCACGGCAAAAGGGGTTCATCTCAAATCTGCTGCCTTGTCAGAGCTGGTACCCAGTTGGGAATTTTAAGTCTCCGGGAGGGTCAGAATCGTAGGTAAATGGATTCTGGCGATATCATTAACCAAATACACGCCGGATCTCTTAAGCGTTTGCACTGCTCCACTTGCCTTTCTAACGGAGGGGAACAAACTAGAATCCACAGCCTGATCAAATAATTGGTTTTAGCTACTGACTTCAGCAAAGACAGGATTTCATCCTTGTATCTCCATAAACAGCGAGCGAATATGTGAAAAACCAGCGCAGAGTCCCACATTAAAGCGTCTCCCCGCACGGAAACATTGCCAGGTATTTCTTATCAATATTGCCTGTAAATTTTACCTCCCATCCCAAAAAGAAACATAAATTTGCACGTCTTTTCTACCGTTTCCAAAATACTATCGAACAGAAACACGTTTATTTGGTTTTCTTTTGTATTTCAAACTGTTCTTAACCGCTGAATTTAGGAACAACACAGGAAATTTTTCAACGCTTACACATCCTTTTCTGCCTTTAATAAAAGTAACTTTGGCTCAAGCCTTAAAATGAAATGAACGATTTACCAACTGTCTGAACGAGGCACCTTAAGACAACAGCTACAAAAATGTCCACGCCAAATTTCCATGCCAATTTGCTTCTCTCCCTTACTGCTGCACCCAGCCGTTCCCATCCCACACCCGCTCCAGCTTTCCCTGCATTGGCACAAAACCGTTTTCTCCATACAGAAGTTTTGCTTATAAGGACGGCATACTTTCTGCGCATTATAAGCAGAACAGGGTAATTGCATTTGGCATTTCCTCTGCAAGCAGTATCAGCATTATCGGATCGGAACGACTTCAGCCTGCCCCATTTACCGAGAGTGTTAACTGCATGAAAAATGTCATGAAGTCAGGTACGTGCAATCGTAAGAGAAAACGGAACCAAAACAGAAACGCCCCCCCAAGCCCCTCTCCTCCCAAAACGGGACACCACTCCCCCCTCGAACCACGGCTCTGCGGAGCCGAGGCAAGCTCAGCGCAGCACCGCCAGATGTTTTACCCCGGCACCGGCTCACCGCAGGGACTGGGAAGCGTTCAAAGTAAAACACGGCCGGAAAAGGTGACGCCCGAGCTCCTCTCCCTCCCTCAACGCGAATCTAGTCCTGGCCAGACAGGGGTCCGCGGGAATAAGGGGCAGTGCCCTTCGAGGGGTCGCCGGCAGGCTCACCTTCGGGGTGCTGCGGGGGTCTCTTGCCCTCCGGCATGCCCTTCAGGCTGACGGGGATGCCCAGGAACTGCACGTAGCAATCGCCGTACCACACCAGCAGCTCCTGCTTCGGCAAGATTTCCTTGCAGCTCTCGTAGAAGATTTGTCCCTGGCACTGGATAGCCGTCAGGTTTTGCTCCTCGGGGAAGCGGGCGCAGTTCACCAGGGACATCCAGTTGCCAGAGGCTCCCTTCCCGTCTATGAAGTGGCTCAGGCGGCCGTATTCAAAGATCTGGAGAGCAGGGAGAACCGATCGCGTTGGCCCGACCCTTCCCGCACACGTCCCGCTCGTACCAGTCCCGCCACCCACCCTGGGCCAAGCCCCCCTTGCAGGCCAGGGGACAGGGGCGGCCGAAATGAAACCCTCGCCCCTGCCCCGTTCAGGGGGTGCAGGGGGAGCCCGGCGGCGCCTCCGCTACCTCCCACATCAGCGAGTTGTCGTCGTAAGTCTTGATCTCGCTGGTGTTGACCACTTTGCCTTGGAAAGGGCCGAAGCGGACTCCTTTGGGGATGGGGTCCGTGCAGAAGACTCCGAGCTGGGACACGTCCCCGTACGCCACCCGCAGCACCGAGAGCCCTGCGGGGGACAGGGCGGGCTGAGCGCGGCTCGGCGGCGGCGGCCGGGCGCGGCGCGGCGCGGGGGGCGGGCAGCGCCGGGCCCCTACCTTCGGGCAGCTGCAGCGAGTCCCTGTCGAGCGGCGGAGCGGAGGAGGAGCCCGCAGCACCTGCACAAGAGGGACCCCTTCTTCAGCCCGGCGCCGGCCGGAGGGAGCGGGTCCTGCCGCCCCCGGCCGCAGCCCGAATTCCGCCCCCCCACCCCCGGCTCTTGCCCGGTGCGGGCTCGTAGCGCAAGCAAACCGCGGGGAGAGGAAGCCCGACGTGCCCCCGGCCGTGGCCCGTGAGCCTGGCTGCCGCGGGACCGCCTGCACCCCTCCGGGGACCGTCCCCAAACGCCACCGCACACCCGGCCGCAAGAAGCGACCTTTCCCCCGCTGCCCTTCCTGCCGCCGCCGGCCGCCCCTTGCGCACACGCCGGAGACCCCCTTACCCGGGCTGGCGGGGGACACCCGGAGCCCCGAGATGGCGTGGAGGCTCCCGGCCAGCTGGCTGCTCCGGAGCGCCCCGTACAGCACCGCGTTGAGCTCCTCCTCGGTGAAGTGGTACCTGTAGCTCTGCCCCGCCGGCCCGCCGGCCCCCGGGCTGCGGGCAGCCCATCGCGGGGGGCTCGGGAAGGACCGCGGGGGCGAGCCCGGGGCCCCCGCCCCGCCGGACGAGCCCTCCCGCGGGGGCAAGGGGGCCGGCGGCTTGAAGCAGAGGGGCAGGGGGAGGCCGGGGAAGGGCTCGGCGGGCGGGGGGGGCGGCTGGCTCAGGAAAGCGGGGACCCTGCTGAAGCTGCAGGGGGGCAGAGACGGGGAGGCGGGGACCAGCCCGCCCAGGGACTTCACGGGCTGGAAGAGGTCGGGGGCCGCCTCGAAGTACGGGGCGGGGGGGAGGAATGCGGGGTAGTAGGGAGCGAGGCTGGCGGGGCTCATCCCGAGCGCGTCTCCGCCGTCTCCGGGGACAGGCTCGCCGGCCAGGGACAGAGCCATGCCGGGCCGAGAAGGGACGGAGGGAGGGAGGGAGGTGCCGGGAAGCGGAGGGGCAGACACCCGGGTGCTGCCGGCGCGGGGTCCCGCTGCGGGGCGGGGGCGGGATGGAGGCGCGGGAGCCGCCGCTCGCTGCCCGCCGGCGCCGTCGGGGCGAGCGGGCCGGTCGCCGCCGGCCCCCCGCGGCTATATGGGCCCGGGGACGGGAGGGAGGGCAGGCGGGGGCGGCCCGCCCCGGGGGTCGCGCAGCCCCGGGGGCGGGCGGGGGGGCTGCCCCCCGGTCGGAGCAGCCCCTACCCCGGGGCGGAGCCGCGGCTACTCCCGGAGCGGCCGGGCCACCCCTCTCCCCGTCCAGGCCGGCGGTGTCGGAGGGGGCGGCAGGGGACACCCCCCCCCCCCCCCCTCCTCCCGGACCCACCTCCCCTGCCGCCGGCTCTGCCCTCGGCCTCTCCAAGCCCCGACCGATGGGCCCGGCCGCAGCCCGGTGGGCTCCGCTTCTCCCCCGAGCAGGAGGCTGGGGTGAGGGAGAGATGCTCCCCACGGGTGAGCACCTACTGCAGTAGGTGAGCGCCCTGCCTGCGGGCCTCCATGCTCTCCAGCAGGACCCACGGCCCCCGCGCAGTGTCTCGGGGGTTGCAGGTGTGGGTTTGGGATACAGAAAGTCAAAAAACACCTCCCAGATCCCGGTGACCTGAACACGCAGCAGCACGCTCTCAGCCACTGTAGGTTTCACGGGCATCGCTGAGGTGGTTTTGCTTTAGCTTGGGGCTGCCTGGTGGGTGCCTGGCAGGACACTGGGCTCCTGCTGGGATTTCCCAGGCTCCCTGACCAGGACCTGCCCAGAATGGGACCGGGGGAAGACATCTATCCCTCGCCCCTTGCAGAGGTGCTGGGCCATCCCCTTCTGCAGGGTTTCATCCTGTTTTTTGTGGGGTTTCTCCTTCTTCTAATCTCCCCTTCCTCCCAGGTGGCTACGTGCTGCAATTGCTATAAAAAGGGGACCTGGAAGGGGCTGCAGGATCCCAGGGGCCTAGGTGCACGCCTTGCCATTGGAGGATGTCATCCCTGCGGGTGCAGGGAGATGGAGAGATCTTTAGTCCAGGGCAAAACCCCACGCAGGATAGTTTACTGCAGACCCCCCCCCTTCTTAGGTACCTCATTCCCTGCCAGCGTCCAGCCTGGGTGACACGGCACATGCAGGCGTGGAGGGAAGGGACAGGGTAGGCTGTGCTGCATTGCAGAGAGCTTGAGGACTTGCACCCATGGGTCCTTCTCAGAGCAAGGCAGCATAGGGCTTCCTGGGGCACAGCACGGCACAGCACCAGCCAAACTGCACACAGGCACAGCTCAAGTGGGGAACAAACACAGCCAGGTCTGAATCCCGGAGGTTTAGATGCCATTTGAGTGGTTATGGTGTGCTATAAAAATTAATTAACATAGCTCCATGTGATCTTCTGTAAAACACTGCCTTCATCCCAAAGAAGGGATGTATCAGGAATCACTTGAAGCAGCCTCAGACAGAGAGACGGTGGCTCCAGACACAGTCACTGACTGCACTTGACCAGAGGTGAAGCCGTTCTTCGAGTCCTTATTTCTTATCTAGCCTGAGTGAAGTGCTCTGAAATAGAGAGTTTGGGAAGGAATCACTGGCTGCCTGGGGGAATGAGGGTGTTCAGAGCATAGGACCTCAGGCACTGCAATTCCTCCCTACAAAAACCTTCGATTTGGAACTTCCCCTTATTTTTTTCACTCAGGACATATACAATAAGACAGCAAACACAAACACACAGCACTACGGAGGGAGACCCAGAACTGATCCAGGCTCTCCCAGCTCCCAAGACCCCTGCTGTAGTCAGCCCAGGGCAGCTTTGTCCCCAAACTTGAGTTTGAACATTTATGTACTTTGCACTAAATGTATTGGGCTAATTATCCTACCTACAACCTCATTCTCCATCCTAACCTCCTTTTGCAAGACAAAAGTACTGAATCCACCAGGGATGACCAATATGCACAAGAGGCTTAGGGAGAAGGTAGGAATGCAGCCTTGTGAAACTTGCTTGAGATACTCCCTTAGCTTAAACAGCCTGATTTTTTTTTGTTATCAGTCTTCTTTTTACTTTCTCTGTGTTGTTCCAAACCTCTGTTATTTGAAGACAGAATTGATGGTGTATTGCTTCAGGAAACAGTTTCAGGCAAGCAGTTTAACATGGCTTTATTGATGCAGCATCAATAGCATAAAAGTAGTAGCAGAGTTAATCAGATTTACAGGAATAAGCCTTTGAGCCATAATTTGCACGGAAAAGTTTGAGTTGCCCTTAGAAATTAAGAGTTGCCAGACAATCTGGAATCCTTTGGCTACCCAATGTCCAGGTATCACAGCACAGGAAGAGAAAAAGGGCTTGTGGAGGAGAGATGCTCGCATTGGAGATTCAGGAGAAATGAAACAAACAAACAGAACGTGAAATTTTTACATTCTGATCATTAGTTAAATTGTAGACATGCCCAGAAATAAAGATTTTCCTTTTTCTAGAAGCCTGATGACACAGAGCCCAGGAGAAGAAAAGGGCGTGAGGCACCGTTGTCACTGTTGCAGATGATAACCTCCAGAGGCTTTCATCCCCTAAGAGGTTAAGGGCATTTATTGCATTAAAAAAGTCTCGTCCTCGGGGAGAGATGGCCTGGGGGAGCAGAAGTGCAGCCGTGCAGAGCCACCTCCAGCAGGCAGGCCAGCCCCGTGGCCAGCCCCGTCCCTGCGGCCCCTGGCTCTCCGGGGCTGCCCCTGCAGCCATCCCCGGGGGCTGCCGGGCAGGAGGGCGGCCGGCGACCCGCCGGTGGACGGGATGCTCCGGCCCTTCCTTGGGAACGACTGGGAATTCGACCGCCAAAACAAGCCGGGGGTTGGTTTTGCTCGCCGTGGCAGGGGAGCAGCTCTGTAAAAATAAAACCAGTTTTGAGGTGCTAGTCCCGACGTGCGTTTTCAGCCTGGCCAGGGAAACAGCTCGCCTCTTCTGCCTGTGAAAAAGAGGGGCAAACAGAAACACCAATTCACTTTGAAGGGAAATCTCCAGCCCACACACACTCGGCTCAGCCAGGCGCCCCTTGGTGCGGAGCAGCCCTGCTGCCAGCAGTGGAGGGGGGCATCGCAAGGAGGGAAAATTCACGCTGAAATTATGGCTACAAAAAGAGAAGCCTTAAAATGAGCCCTGGGGACGCCCTCACAGCCCCGGGCTGCCGGACCAGGAGTGGCTCCCAGGGCTGCTGGTATTTAGCACCTCACTCAGTGGCACCTTACAGATGTCCCCCGGGCCAGAGCCCCCCACCCAGAGCACCGGGCTCTCGGCAGCCTCCCGTCTTCATCCCCCCCCCGAGCAGGGAGCCCTGACCAGCAATGTACCTGTGCCTGCAGCATTTGGCTTTTTGGCTACTGAAGTGCTGCTCGGGTTTTCCTTTGGGACTTTGTTATGATTTTATGGCTTGTTACAAAGTAATCACAGCAGTCTATCAGCCTCCCTCCCCCGCTGAAGGATTTTAGAAGGTATTCCTCCTCCACAGTGATGTGGGAATGCATATTAAAGACAAGCACCGAGGGACATCCCTGCAGGCTGCTTGCATAGCATTCAGTCGCCTAAGTGGCCTAAGGCAGACGTCATCTCCTTGGATTGATCCAGATTTCTTGATTCAAAAAAATTGCATCCCAAGGCCTCCCATCCTCCTCTCAGTTTGGACACAAGCTCTTCATCATCACTCTCACTCCCACTCTACACCTTCCTTACTCCAGACTTAAAGCGCTCCGCCTCCTACACATTCCCAAACACCCAGGTTACACCTACAAGCAGCCCTCTGATCCTCCAAAGACCACAGTGCTGCTGCAGACCCTGATGTCCAGCTTCCCACCTGTGGGCTCCCTGTGCCCTAGCACTTACACTGACAGCCAGCTGCAGCATGGAGATGGGAATCCCAGTCACGGCACCAGATGCTATCATGGAAATAACCTGAATTGCAATTTAGATCAGGTCAGAGCAGAAGCAGTTTATTGCTATGGCTATAGGAGAGAACAGGGAGCAGCAGACTGACAGCCTCTGCTGATGTGGACTATTAAAAAAGGGAAATCACATATTGAAGTGCTTCAACTTTACTGGTACTAGTTGTATCTTTAAATACAGCAGCATTTTAATGATTTCGTCACTAGCTGAGTGACTTCACTAAGGCAATCCATTGCTCTCATCCCATTCCAAATACATTGGGAATAGACGAGTAACTGAAAAATACATGCACAAGAAAAATTTGGAGCAAACCAATCCTGTTGTATAGATGCAATCCTCCCCCCTCGGCTGGGGTGGGCCACTGAGTGGGCACACAAGCAAAGGCAGGAGTATCTGTTCTTGTTGTCTCTCAAAGCCACTTTGCCTGCGTTTTTCAGGGACCTGAGTAAATTACTCCAGCCAGGTTCACCATGGGTCCTTGCAGCCTCCTGAGTAGTTGTAGTGTGAAGCGATGAAGTGAACTATAGCCTGAAACTGGGGTGGGAGAGACATTTTTTGAGCAACAGGATAGTCTCCCCACATCTCCCACACTACCTTCTCAGGAACTTCTCCTAGGGAGAAATCCCTGGGCACATTGCAGGAGCCGGAGCAACTCTGCCTCCCCAGCAGCTGTTATGGGGCTGGGGGGAGTCTCAGTGTCAGTTGATTGACCCCCACCTTCTTCATCCTTAAATATCTCAGTCAGTGGTGGTTGAGTAGTTCACTTAGAGTGTATTCACTATGAACTGAAACATTTAAAGCAAATTAATTAAACATTCCTGCTGCCCCGGTGAATGAGCCTGACCTCTGGCTCTCCGGTGGAAGGAGGGTCTGAATGTTATTTCGGCCCCTTCCCCTGTGTGGAGCCCCCTTCGCCGCTGAGTGCTGCTGCTTTTAGTGCCCAACTTCAGGGGAGGTGGGGGGAACATGGTGTTGGATGGCATTGAAGCTGTCACCTGGCCTGTCCCCTGTGCCCAAACTGTTGTTCTTAAAGCCAGAGTCTTTTAATGATCTCCAGAAGGGTTCCAGCTCCTCAGGCGAGGAGAAAGTAAAAAAAACATATATCCCATTGGATGAGGGATTTATCTGAGCATCCCTGGACCTCTTGTGCCACTGACAATCATACTGGCTGACCCTGGGTTGTCCTGCCCAGTCACCCCTTGTGCACAAGCAGAATGGTATGCATTTGTCTAATGACAGCAGCCATGAGATTTACATATCCACTGTGTACATTATTTGCAGAGTTAGACGATTGTTCCCTCATAATTCACCAATTTCCTCTGTACCACTGGGTTCTACTACTCACCTTTATCAGGTTTAAATCTCTGTAAGTTGAGACTATTCCTCTGCAACTGTGCATTTCCCTTTCTACCCAATTCTTCACAACTTTGAAAGTTCAAACTGTAGAGTTCAGCCATAGCCTGATTCTCTCAGTTTCCCTCCTGCTTTATAGCCAGCACTGTTTATTCATTTCATAGTTGGAAGTGACCTGTTACTTACAGGAGGAGGTTTTGTACATACTCTGGTAAACCTCTCTTTCCATCCAAACGCTACAAATTTGGATCACTAGGCCTTTAGCTTCAGCCATTTACAACTCTTACTGCTCTTCTAATGTTCTACAAACACCTCTTTTCCAATCCATTTGTTCCAATTAACCCGAGGATTTACTAGCATTGGTCCTGTTTGGGTGCCCCCATAATGCTCTAGAAGTTTGCTTACAAACTTAACACTATGGGCACATTAGCAAAGGATCGGTCTCCCATCACAGAAGGATTATATACATTTAATCTTGGGAATACTCACAACTTAACCAGGCCCTGCTAGCTACAGAACTGTTAAGGGATGTTAGAAGTGGCTGCCTCCTCCAGCAGCCCCCGTCCAGGACCCTCCTGCCTGGCTGCTGGAGCCCAGCCCAGCACCCGGGGACCCAGGGTCCCTGCCCAGGCTGGAGGCTGTGGCTGCTGCTTTCCTCTTTGCAGGTTTGCCCAGTAGTGAAGCTGAGCACAAATCCCAGAGACACACAGACACAGGACAAATGCAAAGAGGACACTGACACGTCCGATCACACAGACTGCCATGGACAAGGTGCTGCCCTCAACAGCACCCACACGTGGTACCCGTGAGGGACATAAACACAGCCAGCCAAGTCTCCTCCTCCTCTCTGGCTGGTAGAGGTGTACATTCACTGGTGAAAGCACACACACCCCTCTCTAGGTTCACAAGCACACACACATTCATGGATGCCCTGAGTATGGGCACAGCCCCTCTACCCGCCTGGTACCCCTGCCCACATCCCAGCCCTTGTACCCGCTTCACGGGTCCCTTACTTGCTGGCTGGTGCAGCTGGATGCACCAAACACAAGCACTCATACACTCGTCCCTCCCTCGGGCACTCCACATTCCAGTCATAATCCAGCGTATGCTTGCCAGATTTTACCCTTTCAGGCAGAAGGTAAGCCATGCTCTGTTTCAGCCACAGTGAAGTGTTTTTCTAATTGTCCTTTAAGATCTTCTACTTGATCTTTCTTTTCGTTTTTTTTTCCTGAGAGTCTCTCAAAATTCTGGTGTGGGATTCTGCTCCTCTTCTGGTGGACTCCTCATGCCAATCAAAAAATACATCCCACTGAAATTGGGGTACCTTAGGTCCTCTGGACTCCAAGACACTCCTTAAAACTTAATCCCTTCAATGCAATCAACTGTGTTTTTTCACCCCCAAGGTAAGTATCCTGAACCAGAGGCTGAAGGGAAGGAGACAAGACAAACGAAGGGTCCTCCCTGGTCACAACATCTGGCGTGAGCCCACCATGCTGGCTGAGGTTGGGGTCGTCAGCAGCAGTACCAAAGGAGGCTCAGACTAGAACCAAAGACAGAGAAGGGTTAATGGGGTCTGTCACACCACCTGAGTCTTTAACTCCTGGGGTAATTTCTTTTGCACCTGAGAGGTGTCCCAAGAGTCTGTCCCTAAGTGGTGCAGACCTCAATGCCCCACTCTGAAGCACCACTGTTCATACAGGTTCGTTCACACGGTAACTCCAATATGGACCTTTCCTGACCCACCTCTCCTAAGCACTTCATCAATTTGCAATCATTCTTCCCTCTTTTAGCCAGGTAAAGAGTGGGAACTCTTAGTGGAACTCTGGACTGACCTGTATTAAAAGCTGGGATTCAGCAGCCCCCGCACGCCAGCGGAGCCTACAGATGACCCTTGGCTGAAGCCCCAGCAGGGATTTCAAAAGGTCCTGTACCTTTCCAAGCAGCGCTGGGGGTTCAGCAGGGAGCAGCCCGTGCTCCCCCCCAGTGAAGCAGGACGTGTGAATCCCAGTCATGTCACCATATGCTGTCACAGAAATAACCTGAATTGCAATTTAGATGAGGTCAGAGCAGAAGCAGTTTATTGCTATGGCTATAGGAGAGGACAGGGAGCAGCGGAGTGACAGCCTCTGCTGATGTGAACTCTGTCCTTGTAGAGCAGGAACACGGTGTACACGCACCTGGAGACGCTGTGCCACAGGCAGGTAAGAGGACCCAAGTCGTATGTACCTGTTACAAGCACAAGGCCACAAAACTGCTCAAGGCTGCTCTGGGTTCAGTGCAAGAACTAATTTTGCTTTCTTCAGTGCGAGAACTAATTCCTCATGAAGGTTTCACCACGATTATTGTTTCAGGAGACAGGGCGAGAGTTCAGCCAAGAGGCCCGCTCAGGCTGTACTTAGTGTCTCTACTTCCACACCACGGAGCCCAAGAGGGCGAGGCAGAGGACAGATACCCCCGGCTGCTCTCTTCCCTTGCCACAGCCTGAGCCCAAGCACAGGATGACACGTGGCCCTCCTCCCATAGCAGGTACAACACATGGAGAACCAGGATCAGCAACAAGCAAAAAGCTGGGGAATAATTCAAAGCCTCCAGGCATCCCTGTTCCATCCCTGTGAAAAGTCTGGTCTGCAAGACTCAGCATATGGTTTACCATGAGAAGGACCTTCAAAAGGCAGTGTCACTTTTTGTCTCTTTTGTCATGACGTCAGAAGAACTTCTCTGTCACGTGCACTGGTCTCTGTCAACGAAGCCTGACCCAGAAAGTAAAAGGCAGCACTTCTCTTTTGTAAAGTCAGTCACATCAGAGGTCATCGTTAGCTCACCATATTTAGACTGATGCCAGGAGTTTTAGCCAAAACTGTTGTCAAGAATTTCCATTTATTTTTTATATTAATAAATTATAAGGGGATAATCATGCCTAAAGGCAAAGTTTGAACAGGAAACATTTTTCTTCTTACTATGCAGATGTTTTCTCTACTTGTTTCTGACCTCACATTGGGAAGAAACATTCTCCTTTCTTGCTTTCCTAAACGTGGCAGTATTTTCCTCATATCCAAGGATCACCAGCATTTTGCTGAAGCCAAGTCAGGACAACTGCAGGAGAAGCCTTGTTGTTTTAGTAGGAACGGTGAAAGGATAACAGTAACTGGAGGTCTTTAGAATAATTTTAGCTTCTAAAATTTTTAATATAAAAAAATATAAAGCTTTTTTCCTTCATTAAGCTCCCAGACAGAGCAGCAGATCATTCTGATAAAGAAGCATTCTTGTAGCTGCCTTTATTTATTTATTTATTTTTAATTGACCAGTCAAACATTGCCAACTATCTTAAATTAACTATTTGGCATAGCAAGGAGAACCAGCCCTTAACTCTACTCAAGTCTCACTTCAGGCTATTCAAGGTCTGCCTCTGCTGAAACCATCATGAAAATGCCCATTTCGTGCTGTGATATAAAAAAGTATGATTCTCATAATGAACGGTTTCCACATTAAGCTATGTGATAAACATTTTCAATTAATATAGCACTATAAAGGTAAAAGGATTTGAGAGTAACTAGTTGGAATATATAAAAGCCTTCAACATGGAAAGCCTGCTGTCTTTTTAAACCTGCCAATTCATCTACCCTCTAGTGCTTTAGTACTACAACTTACACCCTTCTATGAATAAATGAAGACACAACAGAAACACATTGAAATCTCTAAAGCCATGTAAAACCCGAAGGCATTAAAATTTATTAAATGATGCAATAACAACAGAATTCTTTATTTACAATAGCATTATTTAACATCAAATAAGCAAATAGCATCAGCAAAGCAATATTAACTTGCATAAATGTATTTAAAATTTCTCTGAATATATCTACCTTTGCATAAACTGCTCACACTAGAAATACAAACATCAATGCAGGTGAACAAAGTGATGTTCAGAGTCAACTCCGTTTTGAAAATAAATCACAACCTGAAACACTGTAAGCTTTCTCCTGAAGAACCATAGTTTATATATTGCTTAATTTTACCCTTGTATAATCTTTTCATATACACACATCTCAGATGCAACTTCATGATGAACTGTACAAATAAAACCCACAAATGACATAAAGGGAAAAAATTAAATGACAGTAAATGTTTGAAGAAATGTGTCCATCATCTCTATTGAACAACATAAAGATTAAGTGATGATGCACTTATTCCAAAATTGTACACAATTCACTATACAAATATAATACATCAGACAGCTATGTAGGAATATACAAGACTTAAAAACAGATCTAAGGCATTATGCTAGATTTTAGCATTTTGAGGTTCTTGCACATAGCTTTTACCTGTAGTAAGAAACTTAAAAGATTTTGTTTTAGTCTACAAAGAAACACCAGGGAGAAAATTCTAATTAAAATCAAAGCCACTACAGTAAATTTTCTTTTGTGCAGAGAATGCTTTTGCTCTTAGGCAGCATACTACCATACAAATACTAGAAAACTTTTAAATTCACACCAACAATTAATGGCTTAAGTTGCATTTCAAAACTGATTGTGTATCTTTGGGTTCTGCAAGTGGAGCTGTGCCACCCATTTCATCTGTTAAGCCCATATGAATTCCACTTTTAAACAAAGATTAAAAAATGTATTGTATAAACTGCAAAAACATTGCTTTTAATTAATACAGGCCCAAAGGGATACCGGTGTGGGACAATAGTTTAAAGATCGAGTACAAATTAATTCATTGTAGCAAAACAGCTCACTTCACTTTTTAAACTTACCACATTACATGAACACTTAAACAGGTCGTACGACCGTGTATATATGCTTATTTTTCACACTATGCGCCTTTCACATTTAGTAATGTAAGTAGAACACTGATTAATTGTTCTTTTAACAAAATCCAAGTACTTTCTCCGACAAATTTACTGTATACAGGATGAAAAATACTGATAATGAAGGGAATTGATTTGGCTTTTTTGTTTCTATAGTGATCAATATGATCAGAAGATTCCTTCACTCACTTTTCTCTTTCATTAGTTAAAAGACGACTAAAGTCACGATGAACCCAAACGGAGCCAAAGTGATAGGTACAATCTCCTTTCTTTCAAAATGGCAATGGATGATGAAGTATCATGATCACTACAGATGATAAGGGTTTGCAGGTCTGTCATGAAATGGGACAAATTTAAACTATTTTGTCCACTGTGAAAAAGAATAATCTATCTGCAGAGGTTACTGTTAAGAACCGAAATTTTAAAACTCATTTACACTTTGTGGTGCATGAAGTTAATTCCTTCAAATTAATAAATTTCTTACATAAATATTTTTTGTCAGATATATAATGCAAGTTTAACACAACTGTTGTAGTAACGAGGCTGTGGAGCTCAGGGCTGACAGTTATTTTGGTTTCCCATCAGCAAGTGAGGATGGCTCAGCTGACTAAATACTCTGAGTTCATTAACAGAATGGTGACAGCTGAAAAATGTTGCTTCTCCAGAACAGTGGCACTGCTCTCCTTAGGGACAAACACAACTGTACATTTCCTGGGCTTTCACCAAAAGCCTTCTACAGAAACAGCCTATTTCGAACCACCTTTATCATATTTTCCTCAGCCTTAATATAGAATAGCGGCTATTTTATTTGAACTCCCACCTGAAAACCAAAACAAATTAAATGGCAGCAGAATAAACCTTCCACTCCCAAAAGGCATGGCTGATATTATAAAATGCATTGCATTTTACATGACATCAAAAAATTTGCATTCAGGTTAGAAAGTTTGTGGATTAGGGGTCAGTGGAAAGAAAACAGAGGTCAAAACCATCAATTTCTTAATATTTCAAGTCCTCAGAAATTGATGTCAGTTTAGTAAAAGATTATTCCAACCACAGTGGGCAAGAAAAAAAACCACCCCCTAACAGTGGCCTGCTTAGTAACAGTTAGTTTTTCTAAGATTTGTTACGAAACGATATAAACATACAAAAATCAAGAATTGGTTCCTACAGTGGCTGCATATAATATAGTTTAGTTAAATGACATTATGAGCAGAATCACAAGGTTTAGAAAATGAGAAGTCTCAAGCCTACAAATTAGGTCTAATCAAGGCATTGTGATCCTTTACAAAACACTTTTCCAGGAGACACACACGGCTAAGAAGTTATCTAATTTAATACTGAAGTACCTCATTTGGAATCAACTTCACAACATGTATATCTCACAAAAATTATACAAGTAAAACACTTAAGTTTTCAACTTAAATTATTGCTTGTTTACATATAAACTGGATTTTAGGTACCTTACAAAACGTCTTTGTAGTCCACACTGCTTTAAAATAATCAGAAACACACGATAGTGGTGAAGTCTGTAGTGATATCTGCTATAGGTATTACAGGAATTGTTATTTTCCCAGCTAAGGGGATGGGAACCAGAAATTATCATGCTTTAAAGCAAGTATCTGGAGCTCTTTGATATTATGCACCAATTCTGTCACTACCATAACCAGTACATGCATTACCATGGAACTTTGCTGTTCAGCATCCAGTAACTGGCCGTCCAGATTGCTGGAAACACACCTAGGGAAATAAAGGGGTAACCTGTTTTTTTATTCTATTAGAAAGAAGAGGAAGATGACAGAGGTCAGGAGAGCCAGGTGAAAAAATCAGGATTTGCTGATTGTTAGGAATTTAATTAAATAAGAATGTAACCAACTTGTATTTTTGGATTCATGACTTGCATTATAAACATTACCACAAACCCCAAACGAAACGCCCTTTATAAACAGCCCTCTCACAGGGTAATTGTCATCTGTTTTACAACTTTAACCCCATTCAAAATTGGTCTGTATAGTTTTCTGCATCGGTTCATCTTCTCTGACTTGTTGTCAGTGGAAAGCGCTCGTTGGAGGTCTCTATGTGTACCAGACGTTGCTTCTACACCCTCCTCCACGCCTCCTCTCCGCCCCAAAATGCAGGCCTTAGTCTAAAACACCAGTTTTCAGATGGAACTGAATCCTTTGCACCAGACTGAGTAAGCCAGGGAAAACAAAGCAAAAAAAACCCCAAGGTCTAGAACTAAACAGAAACAGAACAAGAGCATGGTTGTTTTTCCTTAAATACATACATTTAAATACATTCAATCTGACATGGTTTATGAAAACTGCCTGTCAACATTTACTTCGCAGGAGAGATCTAAGTTGCACTAAGGTGAATGCAGTGAACAGACTGAGCAACTGTCTGTACGCTAGCTTCAGACTGTCAAAGAAGAGGCTGCTCGTCGGCAACGACTGCCCGGCTCCCCTCGGGAAGGCAGGGCTGAGTCCTGTCGGCAGCAGGCAGCCGGCGCTGGCAGCTCAGCTGGGTCACAACAAACAGACGCAGCTCTTCAAACCAGTAAGGATGTGGGGCCGCAAGCCCAGTCAGCTGAAGAAAGGAGCAACCGAACCACTCTCAGGGTCAGCAATATTTCTGCAAAAAACAGAGAAATTGGAGAAAAAGAAATGAATTCCTCCTTCTGTGATAGTGAAGATGGGTAGGCCACTGAGAGCTGGATGATGGACTGCAGCATCCATTGCCAACCATACATTGATGTGTTACTTTAAACCTGAAATTTAATTGGAATTTATAAAGCTAGACTATTCTTTGTGTACACTGATACAATTTACCTGAGATTTAATTCCAGTGATATCAGTGTGGGTTTAATTTCACTGCATTCTTAGGTCCTTAATTCATTCCAATTATCAGGGATATTATAACAACTTGGGATCATCTACCTCTTGTACACTCCAGCTAAAGGCACAGCAATATGGTTTAAGAGAAGGCCCATTCCTGGAGTACGTGCAAAATCTCTCTGTGTTACTGCTGCATCACCCTCAAAGGAAGCAACTGCCTTGGTTCACTTTCCCCTCCAAGAATTGTAATAAAAAAAGGGAATAGAGAAGTAAAAAAAGCTTCAGCTACTGATCCCTAGAGATGTTCTTTACTTCCTACTTACTACCCTTGCAGTGTCTTTACACAAACAGCGTACAAGCTGGTTTCGGCCGAGTTCATTATTTTGTACTTTCTTATTTAAAAAAACCCTCAGGATGTGGTTTTCACAGTTGTTTTAAGACTGTCCCTTCCAGTGACTGCAATCTGTGCCTCTCTGCCTTCCTCCCCCTGCAAACTCCTTCTCCCATGGGGCGCTGTGGTCAGTTAGGTCAGAGAGCCGATCCAGGCAAAACCCATTTTTCTCCTCCCCTGGGGCTGCTTCCCACTCGTATCCCGTGGCTCCAGCAGTGGAGCGGCTCTTTTCTCACAGCCTCCTGTCGTGCACAAGGCAGGCCCCGTTTACTCAGGGACGGCGCTGGCTGTAGGCAGCTTTCTTGCCGGTCCATGTGCATGCCGCTGGGCTGCCTTCTGGAAGCTGTCTACACCATGCTTTGCACTTTACCACGCCTTCCTCTGCAATCACACAAGGCCTAGAAATGTACCTCTATTGTCAAATAAAGTCAGCATCAGGAACCATCCCACGATTCAGGGAAGCAAGGTCCTGTTTTGTACACCTGCTATTTATTCCCAGCCCAGCTGGTGCAGCTGGAGCTCCTCGGGGGTGACCAGGCACGAGCACGGTCCAGAGGCCAACACAGCAAGTCCTGCTCCTGCTCCTCCTCGCTTCGTCACAGCACAGAGACACCACACTCACATCCCTCAAATCCTGACTAATATGGACAAGCTAAACTTTGGCTCTTCTCCCTGACATGAGAAGGCAGGGCAGTTCAGCGACCCTGTTAGCGCTTTTTGATCGTAAAGTGGGAACAGAAGTGAAAATCCAAAGATGTCCTTATTTTTAGAGTGGACATTTAGCAAACAGTATCTCTACAGAGACGCTAAATAAATGCTTCCACTATACCAGTGACTTGAAAAAAATTCATGCACTGCAAAAGTTTTTTTTAAGAATTTAACAAAGATTTGAGTCACAGGGTGATAAAATACATAAAGGAGGGAGTAAGACAAAGAAGGCACAAGTGTACCTCTAGAAAAACATTCCTCCACTCCTTTTTATTTAGATTTAAACAAAGTAAACAGGACTTTAAAGAAATATGTCAAATTATTATTTCCAGGCTGATAGTGAATGGGGGAAAAATTGCTCAGAATAACTTCCATGGCTGATATGCACAACTTCAGAGTAGAGAAGTGATCTGAACACCCCAAAGATCATTGACTATAAGAGTCCAGCTATAGTGTACTAAGTTAAACTGGACACCTCTCAGCTACAAACAGTATTCTTCAGACATTTACTTTTAAATAGGAGCAGGTCCAAAATTTTCTTCTACCATGTGAAATTAGTTAATACAAATTTGTTCCAATAATGGCAAAAAAATGTATTAAACTGTTGCGGTTGAAACTGTCTTCAGCTCTACAAGTGAAGGGTACTTTGTGCCTTGAAATCGAGACAGAAAATTCTCTGTCCTCTAGTTACTTTAAAAATAGCTTCTCTGTTAGACATTAGTATCATCCTTGCAAGTCCTAAGCTGTAGAACTTTTATCCTTAACATGTTAAAGTGAAACAGTATTAAGCAAACAAATTAAAACAGTAAACGTAGTAGAGATCTGACATCCACAGCTGTACAGATTTCAGCAATAGCATGTTACTTCCTGGTTACTCGACTCTGAACAGAACCAATCCCTTTAAATGATACAGCTGTTGAGATCGATTTTATGAAACATTGAAGAAACCCTCAAGTTTGTCAGATGAGTTTCTCAGTTTCTCATTTGTGAGATGAGTTTCTCAGCTTTCACACGTTAAAGCCACAACTGCCAAGGGATGAAGCACGTTTATCTTCTCCTCAGCTTTCTAGTTACACAGCTTGTGCTTTAAAAAAGGAAGTTACATAGGAGTAGTTTATAGCACAGACACATGAAAATAGTAGCTACTTAACCTCTATTACAGTTCAAAGTTCAGTAAAAGGTATTTATAGTGCATATAAACCATCTACATTTTCCTTACAGTCAGAGCTACATTAGTAGAACAAAAGTAAAATCACAAAGTGCAGGCTGTTGTACCCTTACAAAATAATCCAGGAGGTTTAAGAAGTTGCTTTTCTGCAGGTGAGACAGAACTGCTCTCCATGCACAGCCACTGTCTGTCTCACTGTTGTGGCACTGACCCCATTATTTTAATTTTAAACCCCTCAGACTCCCTGTCCAAAGTCCTGCCGCTCGTTTCCTTCCACCCGCACCTTCTTCCCTGACTTGTCTCCACCCTCTCTCGTACGTCTCTGGACCTCTTCCGTCACATCCACTCTCTCTTCCTTCTCTAAAGCAGAACATATTGCATCTTTTTATTAATCGTCAAAGCAACCATGAGATGGCTGCAGAAAAGCCTCCCTCAGCACACAGACCCTGCGCTCCCGGAGGCAGACGCTTGTCTTTTCATACGAACCACAAAGGTGTGAAAAGAACTGTCCTGCACGAAGTTTTAAACACATATGTGTGCAAAAAAAAACCCCAGAGGGATACAATGAAATGCAGGTAGGGTTACGTCTTCCTCCTTACTTCCACACTCTTCGTTTTCGTTAATCTTGACACGTTTGCAGTCAAATTTTCTTAGTTTCCCCTATTATCCAAATTTCTTTTCTCTAGCAGCGGAAAACTTTAAGTTTTGCTATTGGATGCGGCACAGGAGGAAAATCTGTGTATTTAATTCCTCCTTTCCGACTTCAGCACCGCGCGCAAGGAGAAGGAGAAGCCGGGCAGCAACAACGGCGGCGCAGGGGCCGGCCCTCTCGCCGGCTCTCCCACGACTCCCGTCCGAGCACCGGGGCAGACCCGCCTAGCCCGACTGCAGCCAGGAGCTCGGGAAAGAGGGTCTTCCAAGCCTGCCCACCCCGCACCGCCCTCTCGAGCGGGCCCGCCGGCGGAGGCGCGGCGCGGCGCGGCGCGGGCAGAGGCCAGAGCGGCGGGCGGGGCCAGCGGCGGCCGCTAGGTGGCGCTTCCCCCGCGCCGCTCGGCCCGCCGGCGGCGGCGGGAGGTGCGGGCGGCAGGGTGCGCGCGCGCGTGCCCGCGGCCGCGAGCGAACAGCCGCGGCCTCGTGCCGGGGCGCAGCAGGTCCCGACGCCCCGCGCCCGTCGCCAACGTTTCGATAAAACAAGCCCGCCTTCCGCTGAGGGGGGGCGCCCCAAAAAGCACCTCGCTGACTTGGCCGCGCGCCCGCCAACTCCACGATGCCTCTCCTTCGGTACCCTTGCTGTCTGGAATACAAATCGGGTTTGACCCGAGCAAACGCTAATTACCCTGTCAGCTGGAAACCTGTCTGAAAATTAGTTCGGTCCTACCGCTCTCCTCAGAAGCGGCGCTGTACAGAAAGTAATAAATTAAATTATTCATGAGATTTTTGCCCCAAGTATAATGCAATTGAGAGGCGGAAAAACACTTAGGCAGGACGAAACGTGAAATGGGTTAAGCGTGCAGCAGTGCAAATATAAATCAACGGTAAGTCTTTCCCATCATCAGCAAATAGTCGTGTAATTGCTCTGTAAAAAGCAAATACAACTGTACATAAGTCTGCTGAACGTGACTTTGTTAATTCAATAACGTAATGTATTCTGTTAATGTAAACGTATTCAGTATTACTCACTTCAGTAATGCCAGTGGGATCTAAACAAGGAACTTAATATAGGTGTCACCAAAAGTGGAATTAAAAAAATTAATTGCAAAAAACTTAATTACTCTTACCCTGGGTACTTTTAACTTTGTAAGTAAAAAGATACCGTATCCATTCTAGACCACAGTACATTCACAGTTCCCTTGCCTTTGTATGCCTGTGTATGCCATTTCTTACCCGTGTTGCATCTCCGTCCTGCTTTATCATATCCATTCCAGGCAGCTGGTTTGGAAAAAGATTGCCTCCCCTCATAGCAGGATCATTAACCTATTGGTAACAAGGTATTAAGGAGAATGAATTAAAAAATACATTAGGAAGAGGGCTCGGAATTAACAAGAAGCGTTATAAACCACTATGCTACTTGCATATACCAACATCCACTTTTGAGATGATGTTGCAGTCAGGGAAGTGACCACGTAGCTGAGCACCCTTCTTGAGCAGCATGTGTTTGACTCGTACTATTCTGCTTCCTGGTCAACAACAAAGACTTCATTCCTGATGCTGTGACCCTCGTGCATATTTTACAAAGCAGGCTCCATAAATTAGGTCAGTATTATTTGAAGAGGACAGGCTTGCTATGTAAGTCCTGAAAACAAAAACGCGTAACTACTTTCCTAACCTCAGTAACACACAGCTTTTCTGCTTGCAAACCACCACACAATTTTTTCAAAGCCTGATGAGATACCAGGTAGGCTGAATTATACTGACTACTGACTTAGTTTTAATGACACTTATTTTTCTGCTTGTAAGCAATGGGAGAAAGATAGCATTAAATGGGAAAACGTGCAGCAGCATGCCTTCCTAAAGCGATGCTCTCAACAATTTTCTGAACACAGCCACGGCAAAGTATCGAAGCTGTGTATTTCTGCACAACCAAAGGGTCTGTCATGCTTAGTTATGTGGAAAGAGTGGCTTGCCAAATTTACAGCATTGCTTTCTTAATCAAAGGATTAATCTCACCATGTAGGAACTGGTATAAAATACAAAACACAGCCCTTCAGCAAGGTTCGGAAACATTAGAAAATCCAGCTTTCCTTAGAAGTTTTACAGGGAGAGAAACCTCTTCCTCTGGAGTCTTTTGTTGACTCGGTTCTCTCTGTTACTTCCCTCAGACTAGATGGATGTGATAATAGTGAAGATATGCCCCTCCAGATTTTGCTGGAAGGCAAAAGATGTTTTTCTGTGTCACCTGCCCTTTAGGAGACTCGTGTTGCCAAGGAGAGGAGATTCTGCCACGGCACTACCTCACTTCAGCTACGGCAACCTGCTACAGCAAGGGGGGAAGACTGTCTTGAATTTATCACACCGAAATCTTCTCATTTCAGGTCTTCCTGACTGTTGTTTCGGTTGCTATTCACCGATTTTACAAAATGTCACAAAGCTAAATGCAATCACGTGCAATCACCTAAAGAGGTGGTTTCAAATGCTGCCAGAGAGACAAGACTGCGGTTCAATAGGAAAGGTTAAAAAAATATTTTTGCCATAGGAATTTCGAATCTGAAGAAACTGATTAAGTGGTGGAAGCCTCCTAGTGATGCTTTTTGCTTCTTAATACAAACGGGCAGATTTTTAAACCTGAATGTGAAAATTTAAATCAGAAGGGAAGAGACACACACTGTTTTGTTTGGAAAGAAAGAAAGTAGACAGCTTTGCAGCTTTATCTACGTGCATTTGACTGAGCAACAGAATCCATGTTTGAAAAGTGTTTTCTGCTATTGATCAACATTCATCAGAATGCACAGCACAAACGCCTTTTCTGTTTGTTCAGTAGACAAAGGAAGGAAAGAAAAAAGCAGAAATAAAAAAATTGCATACTGAATCAACAGCAGCTTTGGAACAAAAAGATGACTGCGTGATTTGCATCATGGCAGTTAGGACAGGTATGGAAAAGGAAGATGGTTCCAGGCTGCATGCCACAAAAGCAGCAAAGGCATCAGTGAATTTCCTATCACAGAATCTCTTTGCCAGTGATGATGCAAGAATCCTGACTGGCATGGTATCAGATACAAAAAAATTCTACCATTTTGTTATTTGAATACATTTGCTTCAGAAGTCCTTGAAATGAAACACCCCACAATTCACACATCAACTTTTCTGACTGCAATAACAATTCAATCAGAAAAAGTATGGAGAAGGACAAAGAAATGGAAGGGTTTTTATAATTTTCTGTAGACAGGTCAAGTGGTGTTATCAAATATGATATCTGACTAAAACAAGACAGAAGATGTTTTACAATTCCTTTGCAATTAAGCACATTAATACAGCCTCCTGCTAATAAGGCAGAATTATATACAAGGTGTCTTTCCTACCACTCCAGAGCTCCTTTCATCTAGCACACTGAACAAAATCAAAATACCCTTTCAAGATAACTCTTTGTAGATGCCATGATAACTTTGGCCTGGGGAGTACTGCCCTGTGCAGATTAATAAACATCCACTCTGAGTGGACATCTAGATAGGGGTTTATTTCATATACTGAAAAGCCTCTACTCTTGCATAGGTTTCAGATTGCTTCTCCAATAGCTCAGTAAACAACATGGATCCACGATGCAAAATAAGCAACAGCCAAAACATGGCAACAGTCCACTGTGCAAACAGGAAAATGAGGACAAGGACACAGTAAGTTGTGTGAATGGTGACTTTCTTGATGCCTGGGGAAGCTGTTTTGGACAGAAGGAACCTGCAGACCTGGCGGCTAGCGTTTCAGCATTCATGGTAGCAGCCTCCTAGAAGACACACTAGTAAGAGCAGCCTGAAAAGCTTTAATGTAATTATAAGGGAGTAGACGGTAATGAAACAAGGTCTGATCCCTCAAGTACATAAAAGAGTCTCTAAACATCATAAATAGCAAGGCCTTTTGGGCATAATCTTAATTTTTT
Organism: Harpia harpyja; assembly: GCF_026419915.1. Taxonomy (NCBI): domain Eukaryota; kingdom Metazoa; phylum Chordata; class Aves; order Accipitriformes; family Accipitridae; genus Harpia; species Harpia harpyja. The sequence continues at coordinate 42,756,690 of NC_068944.1, forward strand.
ACTTGGTGATGCTGGGAGCCTAGGTAGTAAACAAGAGAAGCTGGAGATACACCAGTATGAGCAGATAAACACCATACTTCGTATTTCTGAGCTCTGGATATGTCTGTATGATACAGTATAGTGCCACAAAGTGACAGGAGACAGAGCCAAACAAGCCTGTTTGGTACTAAAGGTAAAATACCTACTTCTCAGCAGTTAAATAAGCCCAGGCACAGCTTTTTACTAACAGGTAATACATATTACTTCCAAACCCACCCAATAACATGTGAAGTGTTAAGTTTTTTTCAAAAGCTGGAACACATTTGTAGCATAACCACTGTTATTCACTGTGGTTAGAAAGAGATGAGCATGTGAAGTTAAAATTATGTATTATGGAACAAAAAATGGCATTGAATAAGAAAGTAGAAGTGTAGGTGATAGTATTAAAAAAAACCAAAACAAAAGAATGAATGAAATGGCAACAGTCAGCAGAATTAAAGACAACATAGTCATTTTGAAAACGACCAGTTACAAGAAAAAAGTTCAGTACAGCCTAGGTCAATTGCTAAATAAAGATGCCAAATTGTACAACGCTATGCCCTGAAAACAGAAAAAAATGTATCAATTTTAGTATTCAAATATACATTTTTATTTATTCGTGTGTCTCAGAAAAGAAAATGTGAAGCAGCACAGCAAACATTCCTGAGGACTAAAAAGTACCGTCTTGTGGCCCAGAAATGGCCCTCAGCTGTCAATTGGCCACCTCTGACCTAGATGAAACATAAAACATTTGCTTGCAGAGTTTGCAGATGACACAGTGCTGGGGTGGTAAATCAGGAGGAAAACAGGTTACTGTTACAGAACGAGCCACAGCACTTTGGTTAAACAGACTCAATCCAAGAAACGCCAATTGATGTAGACAAAAGGAAGGCAATACATTTGGGAACAAAGAATGCAGGTTTCATCTATGTAGAATGTGCTGAGGAGGATTTGGGGATCATGGTAAGGGTTTCAGTATGTGCTCTCCAGTGCAACATTGTCACCAACAGAGCCAAGGCAATCCCTGGATTGAAAGAGAAATTACAAGCAGAACTTGACTCTACACAGGTTTGGTGCAGTCGCTGTTAAATCACCATCTCCGGTTACTCTGTTCCTACTTCTAGAAGGAGGTTACAACAATGGAGTTTAAAGTAGATCCACAAAAGGGGCTGATGGGCTGAAAAACAAATGTTGAGATGGGTAAAGAATCTTAGCCTGTTCAGCTTATTGGAAGTTAGATAAATGCTATCTTGAAACAATATCTTGTAGTCTAACAGGAAGGAAAAGCAGTGTGACAACTGTGCCAGTGGAAACAGTAGTCTGCATGGAAATCTTTGAAATAAACCCAGATCTCTTTCTATAATGCATGTTTCTCAATTCAGGTTCCTGGGAAAATTATGTAGCATGGGCATGCTGAGAAATCAGACTGGGCTGTCACCTTCAAATCCCCACCCTTTTCTTTTTTGGTTTTACTATTGTTTTACTACATTAAATGTGTGCAACAGTATGCACTTGGGAACTAATAATGATAAAAAAGTTGCTATAATTGGGTTTAGCAACTGGGAATATCAGAGAAGGTGACAGATCTGGGAGTATCAAAATTACTTCAGGTCACCAGTATGTGGCAGCTGTAAAAGACAAATGTGATCTGGGGCTGTATCTGTCAGAGTATTCCAAGAGAAATGGGGAAGAACTAGTGTTATGCACATGGCTCTGGTACTTAGGAAATACTGATTCAAACTGGAACAGGTGCAGAAAAGGAAAGGGAATTTAAAGCCTACAAGAAGAGACTGAAACACTGTTCCTTGTTTAACTTAGAAGAAAACCCCAAACCCCAAGAAACCCAAAACAAAACAATCCAACAATCCCAAAACAACAAAAAACCATGTTGAATGAATGGCTCTTTCTAAAATACAAGAAGAAAAAAGAGCTATTTAAGCTAAAGGACAATATTGGAAAAGTAAATACTCTGTTATCAAATTTAGGCCAGAAAAAGGACATACATTAACAAGCCAATAACATAACCAGCTTTAAACAGGAATGTTATGGTCTCAGAAAAAAGGTTTATGATATTGTCCACCATAGTAGGAGATGCTGCCTGAAGACACAAGAGGTACCTTCCTGCCAGTATTTCTAAGAAAAGTCCATAATTTCAAGTCTGTGTTTGAACAAAATGGGAGTTCAGCTCTGAAATAAACATATGAACCTGTTAATTAAGAGGACTCGTTTGTCAAATACTTATTAATGTACTTGCAAGTTTAATTGCAGGTTGACAAACAGAAATGTTATTTTCCTTATTTCAGATACCCTAACTAGCAGTCTCAAATAAAATCGGGTGTGTAAACTTCCTCTCAGCAGAAAAGAACAGGTTACTTACCTATTGATTCAGCAACCTATTTTATATGCACCACATTACAAGAAGTGTGCATTTTGTGCTCGTGAAGGTACCAGCTTGATAGTTCTTGAAGCTGACTGCCTATTGTCTGCTACTACAAACACAGTGGCAGTAGAAGCATCTTCCACACACTGCCCACGCCAGCATCTTTCACTTATCTCTAGGAAACAGCCTCCTGCCATTCAGTCCTAGCCTCCCACTGCTGAGAAAATTAGCAAGGACACTGGTGACCTGCAACTGTGCTACGGAAACTTACCTACTGAAAACAGGAGCTAGATCAGCACGCACTTTCCACGGAAGTCCAGGAACAATTACATGTGCTAGCTACAGTGCTGCTAGGCCAAAATGGGAAAACTAGATGCAAAAAGTGCTCTCTACCTCATCGGTCACCTTGGTTATCTGAGTGCAGAGCTAAAAACAAAGCCTTTTTAACATCATCATTTCTCAAGAAAACTAGTAAAAGAAACGTAATGGCTTACAGCAGTTACAGCCCAGTGAAGCGGACCTGAAAAACTACTGAAAGTCAAAGCAAATCCTCTAGCTGTCATCTCACATCCTTAAATTCTCACCTGCTCAGGACCCATGGAGGACAACCCTGATGTAGGCACAGAGGTCGCTGAGGTCATGCTGATCTGCCCTGTCATCTGGTTCATGTTGTTCATACCACTTGTGTTGGTTGCCATGGATACACTGATGTTCATGTTATTATTGTACATGCTGGTGCTTGCTTGCTGCCCAAAATGTGGTGGGGACTGTTGTGAAAACATGCTACAGCAAGGAATGGAAAAAGCAATGTGTCAGACTTAGAATGCTGAAGCCACTAAGAAACTACTCTCTTTTTAATATATCTTAAGCTAGAATTTGTATATACTGTCATTTATTCCAACTTTAAAGGAAAAACTAGTTTTCAGCTACATTAGTGTCAAAGGAATAGATTTTCAAAATTTAAGTTCCCATGTCTGTGCACAAAAATGCATGCCTTTGCGTGTGAAACTATGGCAGAGTACAAATCTGTTATGTGTGTGCAGTAACAGCCAATTAGCTGTCTAAATGGGCTTTTCACTTATTTTAAATATGTTTGGGAAAGTAATTTTTGGAGGGAAAGGAAAACATCTTTTTCTCCCTCCAGTGTTAGCACAGCACAGGACTGTTGAGCTGAAATTGGATCTTGTCTAATAATCTTTCTTTTCGCAAAAGACGCTATTTGCACATATGAATACCAGATTTGCACATAAAATTATGGCAAGTGGGCTCACAAATATAGACATGCAATTGTGCAGAAATTTATTTACCAAATCTTAGCATCAGGTTTTGAAAATGTGGCACTATAAGAAACAACATAAAGTCTAAGACAATTACCCTCTATGTTCCTTTAAGGCCATTTCAGAATAACTTAAGGAGGAATAACTGTGGAAGATCTCATCCCAGATTTTATTCAAAGTCAAGTGCTTTCTGGATAGTATCTTGCTTCCCATTATGTCAGAAGTCATATGAGAGACTTTTTTACATTTCCTAAAATGCACTTCGCTGTTTACATATCAGTCTTTTCTACTCTTTGAGCATAATCAGTCAGTGAAGGAATTATTACTGACAATGTGTCTGTTTAGAGGATCTGCATTAGACTGAAATACTGTGGAAGGGCTGCTGTGTGTCAGATGGCACGCAGTAACCACCTCAGTATCAATGGCTGACTTTTACTTCCCTGTGAAGCACTGCTCCCACAGCTGAGGAAATCTTTCAGGGTTAACACTCAACCTTGCACTTGGGTACTCCCTCAGGCTATTGCTGCACACTGTGAGACTTGGTGGAGTGCAATGGTATTCTGGGCACAGGACCAAACTCGGAAAATCCCACCATTCTTTTCCTTCCAATTCCATGTCTTTTCAGGCCACCTAACCACATTTTTAAGTTGTTATCTGGATGGCTGAAACAGTACACTACAGATCATTGTGAATACTCAGTGGGTTGTGTAAATGCATTTGACATGTCTCTGCTGTAGAGCTGCAGTTTAGCAAGCCAACCATTAGTCTTATCGAGCTGCCCCTGCTGCCGTTTCAGCAGAAGCCACAACTGCGGTAGCTATGCCTCCTGCAGATGCTTCAGGAAGACAGTGAGGAAGAGGCATGGACAAGGATGAGGATAAGGGATAAATCAGTTGCTTTAAGGGGAACTTTACTTGGATCAGCCTCATCACTGAATACTGGTGTGTTGGGTTTATTGAATCGTTGTCAACCAGCGGGAAAAAGATTTGTTGCTGGGCTGGGATAGTAGGAGCAGCCTGAGAACTTCAGGATAACAAGAGCGCTGTGCTAGACACAACTGTGTGCACCCCAGTGTCAAGTGATACAGGCAGTACACCAACCTGATAGCTCCTCCTGTCTTCCACTGAAAAGCACAGATCATTGCCACCTGGAAGCTCGTTGCTGCCTACTGACAGCGCTCAACGTCCAACCCATTCAATGTGGACAGACTTGATTATTAGAGCTATACTGACTGGGGCATGGGCCTCAACTGAAAAGGTGACTGCATGCATGAGCATGCTACAATGCTCTCAGAGAATGACAGTTATAAGCTGACTGCCAGTATGTGCAAGCACTAATGGATTGAACCTGGTTGTACTCCAGCATTTAAAGTGGGACGTGATATCCAGTAACTGCAGTTCCAGAGCAGTAGGGAATGCATAGGCTCCGGCTCAGCTGATCCAGCCATGTGGAAAGCAGTGTGGGAGCACAACATGAAAATCATACGCAGAAGAAATGCATCCACACAAACATTAGGGGCTGGAGTTCACTGTGCAGCAGAGGTGCTTCTTAAGGACAGTGTTTTGTCAGTTACCACAGACAAAGCAATGCATTGTATGGATGCAGGTCTTTAGCTATGAACTCACTTTGCCTTGTAGGAAGACAGAATTTAAACCAACTTGTCAAGCCAAATTGAAAAGAAATCTCTTTTAGGATAGATAGTTAACAACAAACAAACAAGCAAACAACTACATAAAACAACCCCGCAAATAAGTGTAGACCATAAATGACCCCGTTACTCTGTGTGTTCATTTTCATTTTGTTCTGGATTTACCTGTTTCCACCCATATTCCCTTGTGCCCACCCATTCATCTCCGTAGAGGACTGATAGGCAGGATTAGCCTGAGACTGCTGAATCATGGGGCTTTGAGTATGAGCCAGTCTTGGGGACATCAGTGGACTCTGAGGAGTGGTGGCCCCTGTGAAGCCTGGATCAGGCTGCTGACTAATACCTGAAGAAGAAAATGAGAAATTTAGCCACTGTAGATTCAAAGCTAAAACAAGCCAAGAGTTCATACCTGCAGACATGTCTTTGCACAGTCCTACTTATGTCATCTGGAACAGACATGTCTTTGCACAGTCCTACTTATGTCATCTGGAACCTATAACCTTGTGTCTTAATGTGGGATCTAGATTAAAAGCAAGACATCATCAACTAATACTATATGTATAACTTTAAAAAAATCATTTTGCCTAAGTATGTTGGCTACCTGGGTATCCTAATCACACAAGTGGTCTCTCCCCTCTACAGACCAAGAGAAAAACACTGGTAAGTGACTTTCCCCCCCGCCCACAGAAACTGCATTCAAAACAACAAATAAAATGTATTGCTTCTGTCTATAAATCCATTTTGGTGAAAGTGATGCACGACCTGTTTACTGCATGGCACCACCTTTTAACATTTAGGCTATAATTTTCAATTGTTTCTAAAGTTCCTAGAACCTTAGTATGTCTATTTCTGTGTCCCTGCAAAAACAGGTAATGCCATTTTGTGCAAGCATTTAATGATTTTGTAAAATAAAAAAAAATTACCTAGATGCAAAGAAAACCTAATTTAAGCTGTAAAATGCCAACTGTATGCAAAAATTTTGCTTTAAACACAGTCACTTTGGCCTTGTTTAAGTTCATCACGAACAGCATACTCAACAGAAACAAGCCACTCTTAATGCTGGGCTAAGAGTCAGGTGGTGTGAAATCTATTATATCCACCGTCTGTGTGACTTAACTTCTCTGTATCTTTGTCTGTATCATAAAATGGGAATAACATAACGTCTCTTCATTTTCATAAAGCAATTACAAATACGTGGAGGGAAAGCACTATTATGTTTTAGAAACTGGTGTGAAGGGTAACATCAGTAAGAGTAGGTAGCAAATTTAGAATTGGATGGACATTGTTATATCAGCAGAACTTGCACATAACATTATTTAATATAATGGTAATATAACTTATATAATACTTATAAATAAAGTAAAGAAGCTGTAAAACAATAACCGTATGGAGGTAACTGCCCCATGCACGCCCAGAACAAAGTGGTATGCAGCTTTGTAAAACATACAAACAAAATGGTATTAATTACTGTATTACACACAGGATTAAGGAGAGGGAAGGGAATGCCTTATCTGAAGCTAATTTATATTATTTAAATTCAACAGTTAGTTGTTAATTTTACATTATAACGCACACATGAAGAATTCTCTTTCTTGGGGAAGAATCTGTCTGATATTTAAGCAATATCTCATTATCAAAATTTTAAAAATTACATAGAGCTTTGCTTCTGGTCACTTTATGCTGTTCGCCAACATCAATTCAAATCATCTTCTTCATTTGCACTTTTATCGTATATATTGGTTTGGTTAGTTCAGTCAAAATTCAGAGTCCATCAAGCCAATACATACACATGTATGCGTTTGTGTGTGCATATACACTTTTGTCTGCATATATCTAAACAAACACACACATTGCACTTCTGCTATTGCTCAAAAAAAGAGCGGTGCTTGGAGAATACGTGGTACTAGAGCTAGGAAAGTAGAAGGCACTACGTTGCATTTAAGGACTCCCAAAGGGCCCAAACCTCCATGTATCCCATCGTTCCCAGGGAGCCAGGCAAGGGGCTGTGGGAGGGGGGCTTGGACCCAGCACTTGGGGAAAACACGGGGGAGTAAGGACTGCCGAAATGCACTGGGGGGTGGAACCAGTACCGTAGTTTGGAGGAAACGGAAACTGCTGTGCATTTGCCTGCGGGATCCGCGGATTGCTCATGGTTGCTGGTATGCCACCGGCGGCCACCATACTGGGGGTCATGCTCAATCCCTGCCCTCGCATCATCAGCGTCCGCTGCTGCACCTGCTGCTGCTGCTGCTGCTGCATCTGCCGCTGCCGCAGGTGCTGGCTCAGGATCTCCCGCTGCCTCTGTGCCAGCATCTGCGCATTGATAGGGCCCTGCAGGGAAAACCACCGCCACCTATCAATAACCCCTTCTAAGGCAACCTGACCAGTGGAGGCATCTCCACTGGAGTAACCTGGAAGATTCCAGCTTTTTTTTTCCCCACCACACAACTAACAATAATATTAAACAGGAGAAAATAATCCTATTAATACTTCCGCTGGAAAAGACTTCCAGCAGTGCAAGAGTCAGTAATTGAAATAATACCAGTGCTTAATGTTGCAGCGATTTGTAATTACAAATAGAGTAGCTCATTAAGAAAATGCATCTTTAGGAAATGAGAAGCTTGGTTAAAAATGCAGTTATATCGTATCTCTAGTAAACAACCATCCACCCCATGTAAATATGAGAAAGACTCTCAGAAACAAAACAGCAAAATATTTTGTATCATACAGACTGCATTAGTTGTATTCAAGCTTTAGAATTTATTGTGTGTATTTACCACATAGCGTTAATACTGTATTTAATTGGGGGGAGAAAGAAGAAAAGAAAATGATTTTTTTTTTTAAAGTGCTATTTCTCTCACCTGTGTTGGCACTCCAGGTCTCAAAGACAGATTCATATTGGAGACACTGCTGATCTGATTTATCAGTGGCTGCCGATTCTAAAGAAAAAAACCCAAACCCCAAAAGTTTTTAGAAGGAAAACAAGAAAAGGGAAATTTTATGTACAGAGGTATATACATCTACTTCCTGATCAGTTAGTTTGAGGACCTAGTTTTACATATTCAAGCAGGGACTAGTTTTCCTGCTCAAGTCCTCTTATCTTTCACTGAATCCTGTTTACTAAGGAGCTAACACACCATACAGGTAAAAAACAGGCACTAAGCTATTTACCAAACATGCTGCCTTTACAGTTCCTGTCCTTTTTGAATTTGGGACTGGACTGTTGATGTTTACTCTGAATTAGACCCTAACCTGATGTTCGAAGGCAGAAATGATCTTTCCCCTAGAAAAGCATTAATATCTTATTTATTGTACTATGAACCTATATATTTAAAAATGAAACCAGAAACAACAACTTAAAATGATCCTCAAAAGTAGACCAAGGCCAAGGAAAAAAAAGGATGTAGGTAACAGGCAGCAATAAAAGCATTTAGATTGCTGGAAGAGTCAAGATACAACAAACAGAAAAAGACTTATAGAACAAAAAGCACCAGTGTAGCCTCACTCAAAGAATTAGCAAGACCTAGGCTTAAATACTAGGCGCATTCTTGCACAGTATTATAGAATGAATAACGGGAAGGTGCAAAAAAAGAACAAAAAAGAGAACGCGCAAGGTACCGTCTCGGCAAAACTCGTTATGGCCGGTGTTTTCAGTTTGAAAGTGGAATTAGGCTATAATAAAACAGGGCCCGCACTTAAGACCTGGCCTGTTTGGAGCAAGCTGACAGTACGTGCCGCCTAGGAGAGGCACCTGCGCTGCGGTGCACGGAACCGGGCACGGAAGGGGATGTACCTGCTGCGCCTGGAGCCTGTGCTGCAGCTGGAGCCGCAGCTGGTTCGGCTGGTTCTGCACGATGCCAGCAGGCCGGAGGCCGGGCCGGGGCTGCATGCGCAGGGCGGCGTACCCCGGGCGCTGCCCCATGGGGTGGAAGCTTGGGTCCTGCATGGGCGCGTAGCTGCCCTGCGCCATCTGAGCCTGCGCTGCGTACTGCTGGGAGAACACCGGCGCCTTCTGCTCCATCAGGATGCTTGACTCCTGGCTGGGGAAGGTCTCTGGGTCGACGGCTTGGCTCTGCAGACATACGTGAACAATAGAAACAGTTGGCGGGACGTGGCTTTTACCAGGATTATACCAGACTAATACGGTCACCTTGCAAAACCAACCTTCTAGGATGTGAATGTCTGTAAACAGAAAATTACATAGATTTTCTTTACCTAAATATAAAACTTAAAAATAAACAGAATTGTGGTTTTGAGTGTCAAAACGTATTCATGGAGACAAATTCGTCCTCTCTTTTCTTTTTTTTTTTTTTCCCCCTTTTTTTTTTTTTTAAACAAAGACCCACAATGTTTGTCATGTTCTTAATACAGCCATTGTATCATTCTGCTAAGGAATAAAAACCTGACATGCCAAATGCTATATGAAAATCTGTAAATGAAGCGATGCCAGCATATTTTTGCCATTGAATCTGAGATAAATCCAAAGATGTTACGAATGAATAAGGATAAGAAAGTAGATTTTTATCAGTATCTTTAAACAAAATAATGGCTTCCAATAAAGATGCCTGAAACTATTACAAGAGTTAATGTGAACAGAGTGCCTAATTCTTTCAGGGCACTTTTGCACAAACTGATTATCCGTTAGCATAAAAAAGCTAACATAATTCTAAACTGCATTCTAGATACTCCCCTAATATTTGCTCTAGCCAGAATAATTTTATAGCTTATTCCACATTGACATTGGAAATCAAGTTAATATAAATTTCAGTGCCCTCATCAAAGAAAGACTTTAAGCTCCTATAAAATGTTTGATAGATATTTAAAAAACACGTTCTAAAATGCAACAGTTCTCTTATCTGCGAAATTCTTTAACTGTTTCCACTGAAATATTAATTAAATAGAAAGATATTTACCACTTAGTTTGAAACAAAACATTATTCGTATTTTTTTGGTGGTGGTATTCCAAAAGCTATGCCATATTGCATGACAGTTTCACACTGCAAAACTGAAGTTCACCAATAAATTGTATCTCCAGCTTAACACCTCACTGAGTTCTGTGTTGTACCAAATAGGCTTGGAGATAGTTTTTGCATGTCCAAAGCAGGATTTCATTGGTCCTATTTCATAGCTAAAATGCAGAGCTAGTTCAGAAGTTATGCTCAGGATGCTGATGAGTGCTGGGAAATGAAATAGGTATTCTAGGTTTGTCTGAGAATATTAAATCATTATAGAGACGTACAGCTATTTTTGGAAATACAATTTTGATGCCAGAAACATCAAATGCTAACTTCCCCCCCCCCCTTATTTTTTTTAACCACACTTTTTTGCATCATCTAAGACTAAAATGGACAAGAAGCAACTGGAAGCTAATAAAAAAAAAACTGGGGGGAAAAAATGGATGAAAAAGAATAGAACAAATTCATGCTGCAAAGTTTAGAAAGCACGTTGGTAATTTAAAAAAAACCCTACAGTTTTAAGTGCTTGGAATGCAATCAGCTGCTTCAGGTGAAACTCATCCCTTAACACATATTAATCAGCTAAGGGAAAAACTACAGGTGAAATTACACATTACAGGTTTGCTCATGCAAAAGTTTGTTGCCCCCATCACACAAAGGTCTTGATCTTGCTCTTCTGCTCCTAGGTCTTCATATTCTTTTTTCTTCTTTCCTGTACCCTGTTGCTGGCCGTGATCTTACCTTTCTCCCACAGAGTTGTTCCTCTGACCACCAGATAAGCAGAAGCCTGTTAATTTTTTGGTTTTGGTCAGGTTAGTTGCATAAAGAGAAGTGGCTCAGCACAGGTCACAAGCAGGACAGCTAGACGAGCGTGGCAGGGAAGAGGAAGGAAGACTAAACCTGGGGCTGAAGGAAGCTTTTCAGGTGACCCTGAGCTGTTAGATGGACTTCCACCAAAATATGTAACTCCATCCTAGCTTGCAAGAAGTGTTTTATAATCCCCTTTTTCAACAAACGTTTTACAATCCCCTTTTTCAACAAACATTTTACCTTCACCTTGACAACATATCCTTTAAATGCAATACCTAATACATGCAATGCGATGTCCAGTATACCTGGCTAACTAGTTCTGGTATTCCTAGAGCCCTGTCGATTTCTTCTAAACCATCAAAATTCCTTAATGCCATGTAAAGCTGATCCAGGAGAGCCCCCTCATCACTTGGTGACTCTGATGAAGGATGATTACACAAGAGATCATCTGGTGAGCTGCCAAACGGTTGCCTGTCAAAACATGAACACAGCGTTGGTAAACAGCTGCTGAAAAACAAGGAATAATACCAGAGGATTAGTACTCAAATTGAACTAACAAGTGGAGACAGAAATTATTTTAATCACTGCCAATTTTGTTTAGAAAACTATTCTGGATGAAAGTTATGTTACACAAAGAAATAACTAAATAGCGTGATTAATGCCTGTCAAGACCCTACAAGCATGGTGTATCCGACAAGTAAGCAAGCACACCAAAGGTATGCCTGAGTGCTGATTTCATATTACAGGGTCAACAGAGGAGTACAGAAGTCAGCATAGAATATAGTCACTGAACACAGAAGACTAAATAACTTTTTTTAACTAACTGTAAATTTGAAATTTAGATGTTAGATTAAATATACTGTCACAAGTAGAAAAAGACCTGATTTCCACAGACACTCTTCTTAATTGGTTTTCTATCAGACTAAGCAAGCTGAAGAGGTCATGGAAGGGTCCGAGGACTGTCTGAGCTCGCACAAACCGAACATCTGAAAGAGCTGGCCAGAAGCATGAGGGAGCAGGGGGAAAAGGACATTCTCCTTTTTGTTTGCAGCAAAACACTGCATCAGCTCAACCCATCTTATGGAACTGCACACTTGGGTACCCGTTTATGCACTTGGTTATATGCCTCAGAAGGGTGTCAGCAAGAATTTGGATACTGTCAGGCAGAGTGTGCTGGCTCTATAAATCCTGCTTACCTCACCCTGAATTTGTATGCAAAGCACACTGACAGTTACAAAGGCAGAATAAAGGTTTGTTCCAAACCCAAAGGACAAAACTTACTAAGAAACAAACTAAATCTGAAGTAACACCTTATCTGCAGCCAAATGACATATTTTTGTTTTGCATTTCACACACAAGCTCCACTTCACACACAATACTACAAGACTACAATAGAAAACATAAAGAGCAAAGCATTCTGCAAGCAAGGGCAGCTACTATATGCACATCATGGCAGAGTCTCATCCCAGATAATTGCTCAGAGACAACAAAAGCTGTCACACATGGAGGGAGGAAACAGCACTATATGTGAACCCTTTTTACATGTCTGTTTGGAAAAACAAAGAAACATGTTTGTGTATTTAGTTTCCATAATGAGATATATGGTTGCCATGGAAGTCTAATCTCTATGTCAAAGCTAAGCAGAAGGAAAGAGCTGCATCGTCAGGCCATACGCCTAAAAAACCAAAGGATGGCATGCAGGAAAACTAACAAAAACATACTCTTTTTAATTAGATCCTGGACTGTAAAGAATAAAAATAAGGATATATATATGATGTACATTTAAAACACCACAAAGTATTAATCAATCTCATATATAGAGGAGCTTCTATAACTCTCACAGATGGAATTATAAATCAGTAAAAGGGAAGAGCAAAAAAAGAAAAAAATCCTTTGAATCAAATTGCTTGCAAACTTTAAAGATGACTTACAAGAAGGGATCTATGATCTGGAAAAATAATCAATGAGGATAGCCAAAAAAACTCCCTCAAATTGTAAATGGACATGAATACATATGATAAGAAAAAGTTTAAAACATTTGTCAAATTCTGTATGTTAAACAATGACAATTACTTTGGTTTTTTCCCCCTTTTTTTATATACTACAATGATAATGTTTAATTTTTCTCTAAAAGAATTATTTTTACTCATGATTTAACTTTTATCAAATTTAATAGTCATGACGATAATCAGATTATAAAAATACAAATCCCAGGAATTAGTAAAATAAGAAATGGCAGCACAGAGCAATTCGTCATCTCTTTTTGGGTGTAAATGATCAAAATATGGTAACTTTCAGATGCAACACAATGGGAATTTTTTTCACCATCTTCAGCTACAAGGAAATTATGAGAAATGCAAAGGTAACAAAATGGAATAATTATCTGCCTGGCTTGCTGAACAAACATGGCCCTGTATTTTATTTTATGGTGTCATTTTTTAAGTGAATAATTAAGTTATGCAAAAAGTGCTTTTGGCATATGGACACTCTAACTTGGGGAGAATTAGCACCAGGAAACATCTTGAAAAGCATGAAAAGTAACAGAGAAAATGCCACACTTAATTTTACAGAAAATATCTTCAGACATCCTTTCATAATGAAAATTAAGAGAATGTAGTCAGAAGATTAACCATTTTTCAAACACACTTTTTTCCAACCGTTTCCTCTTCATTTTCTTTTCAGTGCTCCCATTTACTGCTGAAAAATATTGCAATTTATGCAATTCAAAATACTTCAACATTTTTCATTTACTTATTTATTCTGTATCACTTATACAGTCCATATATATATACAGTTTCTCTAATGTAAGCTGCAAACTTTTTGGAGAAGACATGGCTCTTTTTTAAGAAGTGTAAACTGCTTTTCATAGTTTTGGCATTATTTAAAAGTCTTAATAATGAACAAAGTTAATACATTACAGATGAGTAAATGAGTTGTGATCCAACTGTAGTTCTGGTTACCTGAGAAGGAGCTAACTTCAGGGAAGAGGCAGTCTCCCTTTCACTTCATCTTTCCTTCCTCGCCTTTCACAGAACTTAGATCAATTAAAAAACCCCAAACAAAACATAAGTTAACCATGTCCTGCACTACTTAAAATGCTACCCCGCTGCAGGAAAAAACAGCTATGTCATAACTGTAAAGGCTCTGGCATTTTCCCATGTTTAGTGTTAAGTAGAATTGTTAACAATAAGAACAGCAAAATCAGACAGAATCATGCACACATTAATGCTCGAGAGGCGAAAGTGGTGCCGCTACCTGAAGCACTGGCAGCATTCACTGTGATACAGAACTTCCAATTCTTCCAACACATTAAATGGCAAAAAGAGCATTTATAAGTATTACTGGAACATGTATACATGTCACGAGCATAAAATACAGCAAGCATTAAATTGATGTACGTTTGGTGAATATTTTATACAGAACTTTGCTTCCACGAGGTGTATAAAACACAGGCCTGTAAAATCTCTCCATGTTTTGATGCGACACTAAGACTCACCTGTTCTGATTACCAAAAGATGCCTGATCTATAGGCAAGATGCTGTCTGGCCATGGTGCAGTCTGATTTGGAGGTGCCTGTTGTTGGCTATACTGAGGTCCTCCTATGTTCATTTCCAACTCAGATGGCCCTAATCAAGGAAAAAATAACCACATAACTCTTGTGAAAAGAATCTACTTTCATGTTAATTCTTTCCATTGGATTATCTATGTTACAGTAAAAGCAAACAAAAACATTAAGACTTCAGTAACATTACACTTAAAAGCATCATGATTCTTTTGTTAAAAATTGATTTTAAAATTTGAGTAAATAACATGAGAACCTGAAAGTGGTTCGAAACCATAAAATAGCAGATATGACACCATAGATGCAAAAATTAGTAAGATAAGCATAAAAAACCCATAGTATATAGAGTCAGTATCATAATGTACTTGCTTTAAAAGTGACCAAGAGCAATTACAATGTTCACAGCGTTTCCTCTTAAAACCCCCTCCAGTCTTTAATAAGCAAGGGCAACTTCACGTCCCCTTTCTTTGGCCACATCACTGTGGAGCTGAAGAGTAGCAGGAATTGTTCATATCCATCCATGTGTTAAAAGTTAGTGAAAGTTAACAGTAAAGTAAGTAAAAGTTAAACACCTTCCTTCCCACTTCCACAGGAAACTTTCACTGTGGAACACAGTTCTCATCAAATCTATAACTGAGTCTTTTTTTTTCTTTTTTTGTTTTTTTTCTGCTTCATCTTTGACAATCCAGTGTACGCCAAAAGGCACGACTCTACACGTGCCCTGACTTACCCATATTCATGACCTGAGATGGAAGCATCTGCCTCGGGCCAGGCTGGTTGCTGGGTCTCAAGGGGATGCTGGCCGTGGGGTTGCGAATCATGCCTGCTTGCACTGGCCTGTTCATGGCACTAGCTGTGGGAGCACAGGTCACCCTCACAGCAGGAGCCTGGCTTCCCCAATCTCCAGATGTCATGGCAGGCCGAGGGGCATTGCCACCGATCATTCCTGCACAAAAGCCAAACAGACTCAGGTGCCAGCATGTGATTCAGAACAGCTTTAGCATTACAACCGCCCAATAAGCTGCATTTTTAGCGACAAAAATGCAGTAGTTTCACTCAAAGCACATTGTGCCACAACTGCCCGTCCAGATGCGCAAAGCTACAGAACAATGCCTTACACTGCTTAGTCAAGGGACTGGAGATTATTATACATTTTACAAGAGGAAGATCCTTTTATCATTTCCGAAACGCTGTTCAGAGTGAGTGTTCCCACATGTAGTCTGCAACAGGTGCCGAGGGTGTGTGGATAGCCCTAACTTCCTTCCTCAGGAAATGAATCACGTTTGCTGATGTGTATGTCAGTGCTTTACTTTCCAAGTGCTAAGTGAGAATGAAGACTTGAGTAACAACATGTTACCGCTACACACGCTTACAAATTAGAAGGATTGAATTTAAATTCGCATTCTGCAACCATCTTTGGTGAGTCCTTTCATTCGGAACCTAGAGCCTTCTTAGCTTCAAGGCTCACCCAGATAATCTTGAACCAATATATGGTGCAGGGAAATTACTCACAGGAACTTTCCGATAGATGCTGAAGTTCATTACCGTTATTTTAGGGGAAGTCCTCCTACATCTACTGTAAACAACTGATACAGTTTATTTACACTTGGAATATATAGAGTACTACACTCTGACAGTAGCCAAAAAACCCCAACCAAACCCCAACACAAAAACCCCCCAAGCCCAAAGATGTGCATTCATAGTATTTATACATTTCAATTTTATACAGTCAAGACAGCAGATAAAACACTGATTTCAGACTGGACTACTGGTCTTTCCAGTTGCATTTTTGCATCATCCTTAAATGAACACTAAAAGCCACATAAATAATTATTACTCCTCAGTTCAATTATTTGGTGATACATAAGCAAGGAGAAAAACCCTCTGAAGAGGGTCATTATTTCAGCTGCTGTACAAAATTCAGTGTTACATCCTCAGGTTTGTTCTATTTGTGTACGTATTCCATCAGCTGAAATATGTGGTGTGCTAGAGCAAATGGCAGGAACACAGATAATACTCTCTAACTTGTATACATAAGATAAATATCACCCTCTAATATGTATACAGAACATGGAAGTAATAGGACACTTGAAAGACTACAAGTTGACCTCTAAACTGCTTAAACAGGATATTCCAGGGTCTGGCAGCATGTCTTTTTTAATACTGATGCAAACTAAATATAAAATTTTGAGTGAATAGCCAGCTGAAAGGACTTACAATACCCATTTATTTACTCAGAGTTCTTAGCGGTTGTTGCATACATGTACAGTCTCAGGCTACGTACTAGTTGAAATAGGTCAATCAGCCAGACTTTTCTTGTGAAACCCCCTATGGTACCTTTGTACGATATTAGGGCAAGAGGAAGAAATCAATGCACCACAGATCAGGCATAATCCATGACAAGAGGTAATACCACTGCAACATCTGATGGTTCCCAAAAAGTTTATGTTTCAGAAAATAATGAAAACATTAGCATTTCTTTAATTTAAAATGAGACCAAGGCTAACAAATAAAGGATAACCAAGGGCAAAACCAAGGTCTGTAGAGATACACATCCTAAGGGCAACAGTACTGCCCACAATTTTGTTCTGAAAGAACCACCTCTAGAGACAAGCGGTTCATTTATTTGCCTCTGCGAGGCAGAAAGATTGGATTTTTACCTATCTAAGCCTCAGCTGAATCTGGAACATTGATGTGAACAGCCTCTAATTGCCAATACACCGGGTTCATCTAGAAGTTTTCAGATAGGTGAAAAGCAGTGCATAAAGAACAGGACTTAAAATATGCAGAAACAGAAATTCAAAATAAATATGCCAGTACATAACAGCCCACGAAACACAATTTTTTCCAGACTTTTTGGGAAGTACTTATAATAACCTGCACTTGCAATAACCCAACATCAAGTTACACATGCTATAGTCTGTTACTCAAGTATATTTAAAAAAATGGAAAGTCATCTTACCTGTGCTACTGTTGCCTAAAGTTCCTTGACTTCCTATCATCCCTTCATTCCTGCCCATCAGTCCCGGCTGAGGTATCACTGAATAGGGGCTACTCGTTCTTATGGGTGGGAAAGTTCCTGCACCTGTTGGGTTCTGCAGTGTGATGTCAAGTGGTAAATTCTGGTTTGGTAATAACCTGCCCAGTTGCCCTGCTCGTGGGTTATTAAAAGCTAGACAGGAGGAGCAAAGAAAAAAGCAAAGTTACAAGAATGGAAACTTTACTTGTTAAAAAAACAAAAACGAACCCAAACACACTTTAAGCTCTTGGGCTGAGCTATTTAATGCTGCATAATTTACCCACTCCATATCTGTCTGAGAAACATCCCTTCTTGACATTTTTATGTAAATTTCAAAATGGAACATTCTGACACTAAAGCAGATATGACCTGTAGTTTTAGAACTTTAAATGGTGCAATTTAACTGACAGAACAGCCACTATAACAAAATATACCACTCTGTGATGTGCATACTACTGCCAATTAATCTTATACCTAGTAGGACTGTAATTGCATGCAGATGTCATCCGGAGGCAGACTGTTAGGAATTATCTCAGTTTTGGAAGTTTTCCAGCATAAGCTGTGCCCCTGAAGAAGTTACCAAAATTAAGGACAGATTGAGTCTATATCAGATCCTGTAGCCCCATTTCTACATCTCCCTCTTAAATTTTTTTTTTTTTTTTTACATCTTTTGTCATTAATAAAAATAAACACTTCCATGATTCTGCAACAACAAATAAGCAGTCCAGAATTAGAGCTGTGCCGCCATAATATTCTGGTAAACAGAACCATACTTGATGGTTACTGTCACCTTTATATAACTATTTTCTTCTGTTGAGGTGTTTTGTGCTCTTAAAATCAGCCTCTGCAAAGAAAACTGCAGACTGTCTCAGGAAAGTGAGCGTCAGATCATGACTGGCAAGCATCTGGCTCAGCTGGTCTTTAGGCAATGTTCCAGTGCATGAAAGCATCCCCTATGTGCACAACTAGTTCTCGAACATGAATCAAACACTGACCTTGTGCCCGTGATTCCGTTTCCAATCATACCAACAAAATACATACAAATAAATAAAGCATTTTTGTGAAATTATTATTTGCAATACTTCCTGATAGTTCCCTCTAGGAGAGTCTTGATATAATGGCATCCTTACAGCAACTTCTGCATTTTTATATTCACCACATTACAATGAAGTTAAAGAACTTCTTTCTTATTTTAGCTCAAAGTCATGATACTTTCGAATTTGAGAACTTAGATGAGGTTTATTAAGCTTGTTAAAAAGTACAGAAACATCTTATGACAAAGGTCTCTGACTTTTCTTCTTATTTTATAAAACCAGACTACAGGAACCCATTGTATATTTATTTTTTTAATGTAAGTTCTCTGCCAGGTGAATTTGCTTCTATGCATGCAGAGGAAATATATCCCATCACATACACCAAATTCCTAACCGTGAGATCAAAATTTTGTCTTGACTGTCTGTTCAAACAAGCAAACAAAACTTACTTATGAGACAAAAATGACCTTCCCAAGCTTAGGGGCATCATAAAGTCTAAGGATTGAAGCAAAACTGAACTTCAGTGACAGTTTCAGAACAGGTTGCCCCAGAAGTTTGAAAAATCACATAGATGAGTAGCTTTGCCAGCACTCACTGATCCTACAAAAAGGAAAGCTGGAAATGCAGCACAAAATAACAACACAGTTGATGAGATGTGATGGTGCTCAGATCACATATTCTATCTACTCTTGGTCAGGATGGGACTGAAGGAGATTCCCTGTAACCCCCACACAACAAACTCGAGCAATCTGGCAAATCTAGCAGCTTTCAAGTCTTTTTTTTTCAGATAAAAATATTTTAAGTATTTTCATTAAAAACCTGTAAAATGAGAGCTGGTTATTTCTTCAGAAAAAAATTCTAAAAACCCCAAACTTCTTTTGGAGTTGTATATTATCTGACATTCATTCTACATTGCTTTTCTGTGAGCATATAAGCAGCCACTCACTATTTCTGTGCACCTGTTTTCTGTATGCTCTTCTACTGAAAACAAGGCAGAAGTTCCCTAGGGGAATCAGGCACAGACACAAGACTGAGCTGGGAGAAAAAGTTTTAGGGTTTTAATTTACATGGGAAACAGGATGCTGCTTTTACAGAACTGCTGCTAACCACCAAGACACTCTCATGTACAATCATACTGTTACTGTACTGCCAGTAGCTTTGAAAGCAGCTTTAAAGCCAGGTTAACTCTGGAAAGCCAAAAGGCTACTGTGGCAGGAACCAGCAGACCTTGCTTCAGAAAGAATACGCTGAAGATTTCAGATGCGCAGAGATTTCCTTCTGACTTACGTGCTGCAGCTGTCAGTACCCCCCCACTTACAAAAATGAGTACATTAAATCCAAGCATCTTTCTCTGAGCAACGCTGACAGCAAATGATAATTTAAGGATCTGTCGTGGTTTTAATATGAATTTAAACATTAATATTCATTACTAATATTAATACTAATATTTCTTTAGACATACCTAACCGATAATTTGAGTTCATTTGCAAGTGGCATGGTGTTATTTTAGTATCATGACAATGGCTAACACCACTGTCTAGGCCCTATGTCTTATAAAAAACCCACCAGTGTACATTTAAGGAAGTAAGCAGATGCTGCCATCCTAGCCAACAGGATCAAAAAATGAAGCAGCGGCTTTTTATGCTATTTTCTTCACCATTCGTAGCGGGTAAGACTCCCGTCTCGCTCGCCTGCCTGCCATCATTACTCTACGGTGGCAGACCAACATTTCAACGCCGACTCGTAAGTTAACGAGCACAGCTAAGGAGCACCGCCAGCTGGAAGCGACTCAATTAAAAGCCACGGCTTCAAATGAAGCTTGGGCATTCCTCTTAATCGCAGGTCTTTCCATTAATCTCGCGGTTTTAGAAGCAGCCCCTCTCGGCCCTTTTAGTGAACGAGCTGCCGGAGAGGAGCGACCCGCGGGGCAGCGACCCGCGGTCGCAGGAGAGCAGGGGCCCCGCTTCGTTCACGCCGAGGGCTCCCCCTTCCTCCAAACCCCGCGGCGGGCGCGGGCTGCCAGGGCGCGCGGCGTGGGCCAGGCGTGACCCCCGGCCTCTGCGCTGCGCAGCGGGACGACCGCAGGTGGCGCCACGTCACCGCGCGAGACCGGCACCCGCGGCCAGGAGGTGCCCGGCTCCCGCCGGCCGCCGCGCCCGCGGGGGGGGGCGCAGGCTTGGCCGACGCCCGCCAGCAAGCTTGGCCTACGCCCGCGCGGGGGGCCGACTCACTGCTCTGTGAGATCCTCATTGCTGGTTTCTGGGTGGCCACGGCCGCGCCGGGGCTGCTGTCACTGGTGAGCTGCATGAGGTCATTGATGATGGCTTGCTTGTCGACCGAGCCCGCTGGCGCGCCTGGGCGGCTGTCTGGGAAAAGCTGCGGTAACTGGCTGTTCTGCAGGTCATCCAGAATCTCCTCCAAGTTATCCAATTCACTGCCTGGCTGCAATAAGAAAAAACACAACGCAAACCCACAGTACACGTTGCTGCTCGCCTGCCGTTGGCGTCCTGCTCGCACCGAGCCGAGCCAGGCCGCCCGCCACCGCTACGCCCGTGCCAGCTTCGGACGCTGCCTGCGAGAAGCCCGATGCGGAGGAAGCTCACGGTTGTCCCAGAGGGACTGCGCAGCCTTCCCGGGGCTTGCTTGCCTTGCGTTCGGGGACCCCAGGGTGGCACCGGCACCGGCACCCCTTCAAAACCCCAGCGTCGGCACATACGAATCCACACCGTGATCCGTACCTAGGGCAAAGGGGAGATCCTCCCCGCGCGCTCTGTGATCGGTGCAGACAGCAGGGATCATTTGGCGGGGGAAGAGGTCCCGCAGTGATGAAGATGGCGGTTTATGTAGGTATAACCAATATTCCTTTCAGCACAGTCATATTTCTAGTCTCTTTATGACTTGATTAAAAGCATACGATGGAAAAGTTGCTTCATGGCTAAAACAATTCCCCATACGCGTTTTCTTTGTTACATTCAAAACCTTAACGCTGAATAACTCTATACGAGTTAACTGGCAAGAAACATACATTTCAATGAAGTTCTGTAAATTAAAACCTGTCAACTAGTTACTAGATTTAGGAATTTATTTTGCTCAGAACGTCCCAAAACAGTGAAAATAACTTCTCTACCTTAAGGGAAAAAAAGAGAAACCCAGTTACATTCAATTCAGTAGAAACTTACCATGAAATAAAGACGGGGAAAAAAAATAAAGTTCATCCTATACTAACATAAATACTGACCTGAATGTTTTCCTTAAAAATGTTGATTTTCACCAGTTTTTTGTTGGGTTTTTTTTTTTGGTCAGCTTCTCTGTCTTATAAAGCCTCAGAATGAAAAACTTTTTCTGGATGTGATTTGGAAATCGTTACAAGTATATTCTCCAATCCTAAACCTTTAAATAGGGTAAAACTCTTTGGGCTAATAATTACCAACAGGCAGTCCGGTCTCAGTTACCACCACGTTGCACAGGAAACATTTCATGACAGTATTTATAACAAAAACCTACTCAAAATCAGCGCCTTCATTAGGAAATGTGCAATGACGGAAGAAAGGCAGAGTGAGCAGCCAGCCGTGAAGGATGGGGAACTGAGAAATAACACCACAAACGTGCACACAACTGAAATACAATTCTTCCTGTTCTTTTTTGTCCTACCGCCACATCGTGAACTTGTTACTTATTGAGAGCAAGCTTACGCTGCAGATCACAGGATAACGTAGAAATAGCTGAGATGGCTTTAAACTACCTACCGAGGCGCTCTCAGCCTAGCTAGGAAGCAGTGCACGTTAGTTCTATACTAAACTCCTGCTGCCACAGCTAACCTGCTCCTGGGAAGCCCTGCTATTTTACTCAAAGGTAGCTACGATGCCTCGAGGTCACATCTCTACATACCTTTTTTGGATGACTGGCTACAGATAAACATGGTATTACTCTTTACTCCTTCCACATCACCTCCTAGTCTTACAGATCGGAATACATGGTGCAAAAGAGGAAGGAATTTACTCCGTCAAAAGGCAGCATGTGAGTGATCTGGAGGCTGGTGTTATTGGCAAAATGGTAGGAAATCACAGAATCAGAGGACTGGAAGAAATTTAAAGCCTCAAGGCAAAATCAGTGTATGCCATTCCCTACAGAAGTACATATAGCCTCTTGTTAAAGACATCCAGTGACAGAAAATCCACAGCTTCCCTGGGGAATTGGTTTCAGCCCTTTGCCATCCTTACTATTTGGGTTTTTTCCTCAGTGTCAATGCAAAACCTCCCTTGCTGAAATTTAGGCCCTTTCTTCCTGTCATATTCTGAATCTGGAGAACAAATTGTGTTCCCCTTTCTTTTTCTAACCTTTTCTGTATTTGAAACCATGTGCCTTTTGGAGTTTTAAGCTGAAGTTAATAAGCAATCTCAACTTGTTGAATTTTCTTCAGCATATAACCCTGTTTTTTAGACCTCTCATTACTCTTGTTGCTCCTGTGGACTGTCTTCAGTTGATCCACACTTTTGCTGAAGTGCCATGTCCAGAACAGGACTTAAGACAGAAGCCTTGCAACTGCTGAGTAAAGCAGAAAATTTACTCTACACATAGTACACTCTGATGGCACATTCCAAAAAAGCCTGTGATTTTTTAAATTACATGACATTACTGACTCTCACTCATCTTCTGCTCACTGTGATCCCTAGACACTGCTCTGAAAAAGTCCTATCTAGCCAGTTGTCCCCCCTTTTTTTTTTAAATTTGTGACATTATTCTTGGCTAATTATAATAAATAGCATTTGTTTATCCTGAATGTTCTC
Organism: Harpia harpyja; assembly: GCF_026419915.1. NCBI lineage: Eukaryota > Metazoa > Chordata > Aves > Accipitriformes > Accipitridae > Harpia > Harpia harpyja. The sequence continues at coordinate 42,780,180 of NC_068944.1, forward strand.
CTAAGATTTTTCCTCCATATCTCCTGTTTGCAGCTGAATTTGAATTCTGTTCTCCAGTGTATGTGCAGATTTTCAAGTGTCACACACATCTTCACCAAGCATACACTCCGTTCTCCCATCAGGTCATTTAGGTTAACTAAAACACTGAGCAACTCCAGATGCTGCACGACCTCCTGCAGCACCTCCATTCTGACAGTGAATCCTTAAATAACTACTTTGTGTGTAAGGATTTCCAAACAGCTTCCTACCCACTCACAGAAGTTTGGTCTTGACCATGCATCTCTAATCTGCTTACGAGAATGCCATGTGTAAGAGCATCAAAGAGCACCAAATAGCCTTACTCAAACCAAGACACATGGCATATGCTGCTTCTCTTACGTTACCCTCTTGCAGAAGGGAAACAGGTTGGTCTGACATCACCTGCTCTTGACAAATCCCCCTGCTGACTCGCTGCCTTCCAGGCACTTACAAGCAGTTGGGTGGACACAGCACACCGACAGAAAAGGTAGAGCCAGGAGGAATCAAATGTGATTATAAGAAGCCTACATCATGGTGCAGACAGGTGATAAGCAGATTCAAAAAGGTGCTCCGAGAGACAGTCGCGAGCGATGTTTATAGGAGCCGCATTTTGAGCACTGGGAGATCTGGTACAAGAAGACTGCATAAGCCAGTAGAGGAGACTGATGTAGAGTATCACAAATTATAGACAGATGAGTCAGTACTCTTCGCGGGAATTAAGACATATGGCCTTAATTAAACATATTTGAGACAACAGTGAAGGGAAGTTCTATATGTTGCAGGGGTTTTTTGGTTTGGTTTTGTGCGGGACTTTGTGCCTTTTTTTCTTTTAACATTCTGGCTACTGCAATTCTTTGCTTAAACATTAGACTTAAAAAAAAAAAACAAAACCAAAAACCAAACCAAACCAAAACCCCCAAACCCAAAACAAAGTCAGAGAAGAACATATTGATCCAAATGTGTCAGAAAACTGCACTCCCAAAGATGCTTTTAATTCCTCTCAGGAAGTGCCAAAGAAAGGCCAAATACAACAGGTGTATTATAACAATACAAATACATAACCTTCCCTTTTTTTGCTTAACATAATATCAAATATTTCATCTTTATGTTTTGATGAGGGTTCCAAATTGCTGCAAAAGCTCCAAGATAGGTTTAGAATTAACACCAAGCTATGATGTTAGCCTAAGTCTTTCCAGACTCACCCTCAAATGGCACCATATGGGCAGAAACTAGCATTAAAATATTTACTTGGTTAGTTTAATTGGATTTTTCTTTTAATTATAGTCTATATTTATTTTTTTAATGATCTAAATTGAACTTCATGTAAATAGAAGGCATACCCTAACCTCCCTGTAAAACAATTATTTGTCATGAATTAAAAAAAAAAAGCCTGATAAAGTGCTAAGCATCACAAGAAAGTTCTCGTGCTCATATTTTCACTATCTCTAAGCAATGCAATTACAACAATCTCTGTAGAACTTTGACACTAAGTGCCAGAAAACATAAGACAAATTATGCTTAGAAATATTTTTGCATTTGAGAAAGTACCTACTTTCAAAATACTTATCACTGTCATGTAGAGAAAGGCAGGTTAAAGTGTTAATTGCTTACAGAATTTTTTCAGCTCTACTTAAAGGCAGTTACACCTCAACATGAAGTTTGGTTTACAAAGGTTGCTACATCAAAGTCTAGCTTCCATGGATTGTAAAGGACTGGATAAGATCCTGAACTCTTTGGAGATCTCTTTTCCACCACGGGCAATGCCCATGGCCTGCACTGAGACCCTGTATTCCAAATTTCATACAGGTATACATTTCCTTTACGACCATGTATGACAGAGGCATCTGGGACTTTTTCCTTACAACAGGATGTCTTTTGGTGGGGACACAACTTGAAACTCTACCTGCCTTCTATAAACCCCAAGTTAGCTCATTAGCTACCTCTGTAGCATGGGCAAAGCATTTGACCATTAAAGGTAAAAAAAACCAAACCCCTGCTCCAAACTGGCGATAAAGGATTATGAAAAGAAGGAAAAAGCAAATAAGAAGTGGAATCAATATAGTCTTTTTCTCCCCGGTAACTGCAATAAATATACAATTGGCTAGAAATCCCATTACATTATCAGGCTAATCTACTAGTAACTTTTGGAAACAGAACTCTAATTGAAAGACATTCGGAAAATGGAATCCCCATTCTAAGGTTCTGATAGAATTTCAAGAACAAACCAATGTCCTTCATGAATTTAATGGATTCTGGACATCAAGAAATAGGTTTTTGGAAGATGAGTGGCACGTGTAAAGAAAATATGTTAGTATTGGGAAGATACTGGTTTCCACATAAAGCAAGAGGACAGCAGAGTTGATAAAGCATGTGAGGAACACCAGAACGGTTTCCGAGTTTTAGGACAAAAAGGTACATGCTTAAGATGATTTCTGGAACAGCACTGGTGGAGACTGTGGCATTGCAAAGTCCCTGTCAGACAAACAGGCTGTCTATATTGTCTACTGGCTAAAAAAGGGGAGGGTACACTTATGAAGATAAGGATTTATTCCACACTATGCCAAATGCATTCTCAGAGAATAAGCTACTTCAAATTTCTACATCTTGGTTTCTTCATCTGTAATATGAATATAATAATCCACACCCAATTTTACAGAAGAATTTTGCAGTGCAAAACAATATGGCTAAACAAAACATTTCTTTAGCAAGGCAATACCTGACATTGTTCAGCACATGACGTTTCTCTGACATCCCCCTACACTTTCACTCTCCTTTCCCCGAGCTGTTAGCCAGTCCTTGTTGGATTTGACCATCTGCTGACCACTGCACAGGCAGCTCCCGACCAGCTGCTGCGTGCGTTGGCCACAGCCAGAAGCACAACGAGGGGTTTTTTTGAGGGACAGCACAAGCAGCGGTGCCCAGGGAAGGAAGGTGCAGGACGAAGTCCCACCACGCAGCCCCGCAGTCGCTGGTGGGCCAGCAGGGAGAGCAGGAGAAGGCAGGCTTACTGCTGAGAGACACCCTATAAAACAGATCTGTAGCAAATCAGGACTCGTGTTTCCACTGCCTTCCCTTTTTAATAGTGGAGAAAGGTATGAGCACTCGTGGTGCTTGATATCAACAGTCCTACGACTGTTGGTGCTGTAGGAAAAGCTCCGCTGAGCCTCCCCAGCAGGTCTCTTTCATCCTCTCCCCCACAGCTGCCTTAACTGGAAAAGCAATCAGCCTAATAGAGCTTGATAACCATCATCCCACCAAGGAAGGGAAAAAGGTATGGCGGCACTGGAAATAATTCTCTGCCATATGAGAAAGGCTTCCTGTCAGTTGCTGCTCTCTGCAGAAGTGTATGTTTAAACACACTACCTAGAAGACTGCTATTTTTAGTACAGTGGAGCACTTCAAAGAATTTCCTGCTCAGAAAGTCACACCAAAAGTAAAAGGAGAAAACGTAATGGCTCTGCTGCCTCCCAACACCCCGATCCCCCTTGGAGAGGCCATCCCACTGCTGCACCACTGCAGTTTCCAGAGAAACTGCACACTCCAGTGACTAATTACTTAAAAATACAACAGTCCTCGGGGAGGAGAAGTTTTAAATAAACCTGCAAAATAGGTAACACAAGCACATGGCTAATTTTTACATACAGGAGGAAGAAGGGGGGGGGGGGGAAGGATGCAGGAGGATGGAAGAATTTAGCACAAGAATCTGTGTTCTAGTCTTGTACTAAATAGTTCCAGCTTTGATCTAAATTTAGGCAATGAGCACTTCCTGTGGGAGACCGTCTTCCAAAGCTGAAGAGTTTTTGATGCTAAATATTTTCAGTGATTTTATAATTGGGGTAAAGTGGTTATTTGTTTAAAGGCCTGGCCTTCAGCTAGATAAACACTTACATTATTTTATATTCCCCACCATTTCCTCTCCTACTCCACATTGGACTTCTCCTGTTTATTCAGCTCCAGGTTTCACTGCATTTTAAGTAGGTTTTAAAACTCTGTTTACAACCAATGGGAGCAACAAAAGCCCTTCTGTCATTACCCAGCAGTCTTCCATCACAGCTGCAGGACTGGCTTCTCACCTCAGCGCTGAGGAAGCCCAAGCACTTCAGCCCTTACCACTTTATCATGACTCCTGTACTACTTTGTGGTTTTCTGAACAGCCCCAACTCCTGGACCTTCTTGTACCTCTGGTTCCCTCTCTGCTGGGAGACAATCTCTGTCTTCAAATTTGAAGAAAAGGCAATACATCCATAGTCCATACTCCAACCCCCTCAAATCCCTCCCCTAACCTCAGAAACATGAAGCCTAAAAATAAAAAATGAATAGACTATTCACTTTACAAAGTTCATAACACTGGGGACCTGATTTTCAAATGCTTGAGGTTGGCAATACTTGTAGACACTGAAGTCTCTTTCTTTACAGTTAGTCTTATAGTTACATGTTTACATTTAGGGTGAGACGCAACTTGCCTATCTTGAGTCACGAAAAAGTAAGGCAGCTAGTTCAAGCTTAGCCATCTAGGCTATGACTAGTCAATGGGAACATCATTAGAAAGCAGCTTACCTTCCCTATTTTAGACACACATTAGGATAAGATAAAAAAAAATCCTGGAGTATTTTTCTATTTTTCCACCAATGATAAAAGGAGGTTGTAGGACTACCTTGGACTAGACAGCTAACTTCTAGAGGGGATGAAACCTGCTCTTTGCGAATGGGTTCACAAGCTAAGCTGTTTCTTGTCTACTCCACAGAGATCATGAAAGAGGAAATTTTAATTCTTTTAGAAATTTAAATCTTGGGGAGTAAACCATCTGCAGGCCATAATTTTGATCTACTTAGAGGGCCATAATTTTTTTGGTGATTACCAAATTCTACGTTCTTGTCCAGTATCACATACTGAGGACTGAAGGATGTCTGCTTTCAATGCAGTATTGACTTCAAAGTGTAGGATCTGAACTAGGAATTGAAATCTATTAGATATTTTAAAAATAGTTTATTCTTGCCAGTTTAGCTGTGAATTTCTTGATATCTGTGTTTTTCTAACCTAACAAAGCATAAGTTCTCATGGAGAATCTAAGCCCTCCCTCTACAGGCACTACAAAATAGCAGCTGTATTCAGAACTAAACGAACATCCAGGCTTGAGGATAAATCCCTGTAGAAATTAGTGTAATTTGGCTCAGTTTCCCTCTAAAGCATGGGCAGGATTGAAAAACCACAATCGCTCCTACATAACGGCAATAGCTGTCAAATTCTGTTGAAACAGAAGAAGTGAAGTAACCTTAGGAGACGCCTGGATAACTGAGATTTTAACAATGCTGCGTCCACACTCTAGTGGCATGTTTGGCCTCTACGTTTTGTGGTTATAACCACTGTTGAAAGAACTGTCTACTGGTTAGAGACTGCCAAAAGGGCAAAGTAAAAAACAAAATCCCATACTGTGACTTAGGGCTAAGAAAATGTTGTCTATCCCTCCTCAGCCTCAACATACAATATAGAAAATATAAAAAATGATGTATTTAGGTACACACCATAATAAAAATACAATAGATTCACAAAAATAAACAAAAGTGAAGGACATTGCTGTGAATGAGAGTCATGAATGTTTGCACAGTGTACAATCTGATCATGATTTACAAACTAAGGCTTCATGCACAGGGCACTGCCCAGGGATTAATGACCACCTAAGAGAGTTGATAGCGTAGGACAAAGCAAAGGATCATTAACTCCAGCTAGTTATAAACTCCACAGAAAATGCCTTATACTAAAACTGATATTGTAATTACCCATTTTATAAATAAACTAAACAGTAATATTGAAGGAGCAAATTGCTTTTGCTGCGTCCCTTTTTCTTGCAAAGCTCTGAAAACTGGAGCATTCTGGGTGATGTAAACCTGGTGCTTTTCGAAAGTGAATTCTGCATGAAAGCCACTGAAATAACACTTTTACCATAGGTCCTAACAACATACAGTTTATTAGTATGTTGGGCAGCAGTGCAACAAGCAATTTTGCACAGAACGAGAAAAAATTCTGAATGCAAAATTCAATGCAGATAACCTTGCACAGGGAGACGTGATCTCTGCACTGAACAATTACTCATCCATGGGAACTTGGGGCTGAATATAAAAAAATTTTAAGTAAAAAAACCCCCAACAACAAACCCCCTCTAATTAGCACAGAAACAAGGGAAGTCTATTTGCCTTGATTTTAATTTGCAGATCAAGTATAGCACAAAGACCAATAATGCAAAGCTGGTATCAGTCCTTTCAAACAACTCCTGTCCTTGAGCATGAACCTGCTTTACACATAGGAGAAGTGTAGCGGCTATGCTGGGCTAGGTCAAGAGCCCATCTAGCCCACCAAAGTTCAACAACAGCCTATGGGAAAAGCTGTCAATAAGTTAGCATTAACCAACAGTTACAAGTATTTTCTCTTTGTCTGATTATCATCCGGGAAAGGTTCCCCAGCGTTCAGTCTCTGCATTACCCATCTCCTCCCAGGCAGAGTCTGTTCTTTTAGACAGAGTGATGATCGCAACTTAGTAACTCTAACTGGAAAACTGAGTGAAGACTGGATTTCAAAAGACAGGTAACAGCCTCCTGAAGTGCCAAGAAATTACTCTTGGAGGAAGTCAGATGGCAGGAATGCAGGCCTAGAACATCTCATTCACACGTAATGCAAAGATTTGCTTACCTGTTCGTTAGGCTCAAAGCTTATCTCTTCTTTTTCCGTCCTCATAGCTATTAACTTTGTGCTACCGGAAGGGTCTGTCTTACTGTCCAACCGCTCCAGTTTTGGGGGTATGTCTGGTAAACCAATATCTTTAGTATCATCTTTATCTAGCAAGTAGCGAAGTAGTGCATTATTATTCTTCTTAGGACTCGCTGGCTCCTGTTTAACAGTCACCTCTGAACCAGGAGCTGTGCTACTGGACTCCTGGTTCAGTTCTTTGCCTGTGGCCTCTGCTGTGAGCTTGGCCAAATCTACAGGAGAACTACTGTCCTGCAATAGTCTGTGCAAAATTTTATGCTTCTCCTTGAGCGAGGTTCCGTGTGCTGAACCAGACCCAGGCAACCCTCCTGTGGAGTCCTTGCTAACGTCTCCCATGGTACTGGACAAAGGCGAAGGCTCCATCTGATCCGATTTGGTGGTCAGCAATTGTAAGAGCTTTGTCTGGCTTTTTCCGTCGTGCAGTTTATTCTGTCCATCAGGTCTCTCGCCACTGACAATCGGTGGCATGCTGCTATCGCTATTATCTTTCTGTTCTCCTGAATGGCAGCTGCTCTCTGTTTGTCCAGTTGTACCTTCTGATTGCTCCCCGTATAGTCCAAAGCAGTCTTTAGAGTCCAGGCTTCCCATCTTGCTTAGCTGGGGAGGATTCATATTCACAGGGGAATTTTGTAAATTTCCCATTTTTAGGTCAGGTGAAGCCAACGACGATCCTAGAGAAACGCCGTGGCCCTCGCTGAGGGCCTGAAGTGCGTTCAGGGAACTGTTGGTGTAGTTATGGCTATTTCCTGTGCTGCTGCAGACTCCCACGGGCGAATGCAAGCTTCCTGCAGGGGAGAACTGACTGGGTGGGATGCGAGGACTTCCTGCCACTCCAGGGCTCACACGATGCCTTGGGGAAAGCATAGAGTTTGGCTGCCCTGGGTTCATGCCGGGGCTGCTTTGTGAGGGGCTGTTCATTTTTAGTGCATAGTTACTACCCTGAGGAGTGGATGCTTGTATGCTTGACACATGGTTCATTCCCCCTGAACCACCAAACCTGCCTGCTGGCATGCCCATTTGTTCCTTTGGGCCATTTATGGCAAAATTTATATTGCTACTGATGGTCATATCCTGACCTGGGTTCCCACTGCACATGGCCTGATGGGCAGGGCTGCTGGAACTAATTGGGTTCAATATCTTCCCCATTCCTTGTCCAGTCAAATCCTGATTCATTCCACAGACATTCTGCTCTCTATGTGGCAAGGGGAAGAAAAACAACCCATTAGCTAAAATGACAGTGGCCAACTTGTAATTACATTACAGAAAAAGAAGCAAAACCCCAACCCTTGCTTTAAAATAACACAACAAACCTACAATTAAAAACAAATTGACAATTTGACAAAAGTGATATGCAACTCTCAACATGGCTGCACATTAACAGTATGGTTTTTCAGTACCTCATTAACAAATCAGTGGAAGAGAGGAAAAACAAAATTATACCTCATTTAAATGACAGTCATTAGAAATGCAGATAGGTTACAATTTCAGACTCTCTCCCTTTAATGTATACCTTTTCTCTACAATTTGGCAAAAGCTAGAACTTTTCTAGAACTGACAGAAATCTCATCTGAAACATATGACCCAAATACATGTTTTACAAGGCAGCTATGGACAGCTGTTTGCTGGAGTTCTGAATTTCTGAGTTAGCCCCACCACAAGGCTGGAGTGGGCTATTTGCCCACCAAGTTCACTGTGAAAAGAAAGTTGAAAAAGTTGTATTTCTACACTGCCAGAGTATTTCAATACTGCTCCAAAACACATTCCATGTGAGCCAAGAGAACTACTGGATACTACTTCAGAATGGGAACAGTCTTAGCAATCCAATACTGCACAGGCATTTAGGAAAAGAGAAGAAAGAAAAAAACCACGCATATATAACCTGCTGAAACTCATATTTTAGAGATGTAGGCTGTATGACGGACACACAGACACAGACACACACACACAAAAAAAAAGCTCTTGTGAGAGCACCTGAAGGTCAATTCTGTTTTCCTCAGTAGATTTTAACTAGTTTATGGGAGGATGCAATATACTTTTTACTTCTGTGCTAAAACTTAAATCTGAAAAATCAGACATATTCCCAAATGCTAAAAGCTGTAAAAGAGACAGAGTCAAGTAGATTAGGAAGAAAAAAAATGAGGTTCTGAGAAAAATCAAATCAACTCTGGACTTTGAAAAACAAATACTAATGGAACATTCCTAATATGTATTTTCAATGAGACGAAAACCATTTCTAATTCCACAAGGTAAGTGCAGATAAACCTTCGCATTTTGCTAAAGCATGAGAAGACTGAAGCACACAGAGTAGTGAAGCTTGTTACTCTGCATTTGTTACCTTATGTATAAAGGCAAAGGTGAACAACATTAGCTATAAAAAGAGAAGTGGATTTTTAAAACATTATCACAAATACAATAGTACCAGTGTTCTCCTAAAAAAAGCAAGAATATTTGCAAGTACCGTTTTTAACTTAATGGTCCTTTTTTAAATTTAAAATTTAGCACTTCATGAAATACCAAGTATATTCAGCAATCCAAACAAAACAGATTTCAGACAGCTTTTGGTCAGGTCAATTTCCAAATCTACAATCTCTGTAAAATGGTTTCAGTTTTAATTACGCTGTTTTCTTCCTGTCAAAATAGCGATACAGGGAAAACAGCATTGTAATTATAATCAACAGATAAAACCTGAAACAAAATCTGACACAAATATATGCAATGACTTAATTCAACTTTTACGTTGAAGCTCTGAGGTCAGTGATTACTTATCCTTGACTTTAACACAGTATTGCCTGTGCCTTTTTTAAAAAAAAAAAACTAACAGTGGTGGATTTCTCAGGATTGGACATGTGATAGCCACTACTCCAAGCACCAGAAAAGACAAGGAATGAAGAGAGACAAGGAGTTAAAAATATGCAGTTTGTCTAAAATGCAGTTCTAATAATCATAACTTGTTCTTTAAAGAAGACCCAGGCCCAACATATGACTGTGAACTACAGGAATTTAATCCTTCAAAGTTTTCTAGATTTAATTACATTTGGAAAGTTTCTTGTGTCTACTATGCAAAATACAGAAAATTAAAATACTGAAATTAAGAGCATGAGATTAAAGGAAATTTTGTATGTTTAATGGAAGGTCTTGAAGTGAAAATCCAGCACACCATTTGTAAGTCCTGAAATAATTTTAGTCTTTTCCTGCTGTAAGCATTGAATTAAAAAACTTATTTTGTTTTCATGCTATGAGTTCTAGGTCAACTGAATGTCTATCAGCCTTAAACAATCTATTTGGTTTGGCACCTTTGTACTTTCCCTGTCTCTCTGCAGAGTGTGGATGTAATAAACCAGTCAGGATTACCTGTGAAGCATATGCAAGGAGATTACAAGCTGAGGTTCACTAGTCGTCTGAGAACGGATGAGCTTGCTCTTCGTTTGAGCAGAAACGATAGTGCCGTCAGACAAGGAAAACCGATAAACCGGACTGAACGCCAGTCCCTGCCTCAGCACTGCAAGCAAGCAAAATGACAGAATTATAATAATGAGAAACTATAGTACAGGTAACTTAGCTGCTCAACGTCTGATGTTCTAAATCCATCAGCACTGATACCACAGACATTGTGTTAATAAAACAAACAAACAAACAAACAAACAGAAGAAAAATTCTGAAAATAAATAGATGGGATGCATATAAAATAAAGGATCCCACATACTGTAGGGTGATCAAAAGAAAACTTACAAGGAGTGACAGCAATAACAGGACAGATACTATGAAATACAGAGTATTTCAGGAGTGGACCAAGAAGTCCTCGACATCTATTTCACTTTTCATCAAATGTGTGTCTAAGTCCTTTTGTTCCTCATACATTTTTTCATCTGTATCATATAGATCATGATGATTAATATAAATGCCTTTAGTTTCCAGATCACCTGTTTCCATTAGCCTGTATCTTTTCCTCCTTATTGCCTACTTAAATTATCTTCTAACAGTTACTCTCACTACTTCTTTAATTTTAAAAGTACATAAATCTCTTACATGGGAACAATTAAAAATACGAAGAACTGGAACGAGAAATTATTACTTTTTAAAGAACAAATACAAAAATATACAGCTCAAACAAATTACAATACAAATACCTAAACCAAAACGGGGGCTGTGCTATCCTTCCCCAGTGTTAGATATGACTGCATTTCAGGTTTGGGGTTTACTTCACTGCACATATTCTGCAGCCCTTAAGTTTTCAGTGTAAATCTGAACTTCAACAAATTCAGTTCTCTAACTTCTGTAGACCCCCATGACATTTCTTTAAAAATGAAAACCATGTTATGGAAAAGCAAATCTCCAAACATTTATTCTACTGTTCACTCTTTGCCATCAATGAAACAAGTGTGATCATTTTCAATTCCTAGTCCAAAAGCTATTACATTAGAATTGCAGATATGGCAGGAGGGAAATACTTAAGTTCAGAATTTTCATATAATTGTTTAGGGAAAAAATAGGAATGAAGCACTACAAATACTTTTAATTTCCTATTTTTTCATACATCCACATTTTCTGTGGTTTTGGTTTTCTTTCATTTTGGTTTTTTTTTTTTTTTTAATTAAGAGTATCATCTGATCTTCATTTCATTGCTTGTCTTTCAATATTTCCTGTTGTAATCAAATGACACGGTTTTCCAAGTGTGGCTTTATTAAATAGTCTCCTCTACAGAGCTACCAGATTTTCAGCCTTGCAGGACTCGTTATGATTACTTTCCTTCCCTGTCCCCCCCACTGTTATATATTGTTCTGCAAGGTTTTAAAGTATTATTTAGGCAGTGAGAAAACAGGAAGCACAATTTAAACAACCAGAAGGGGTTTTTCAGAGTAAAAATGTAAAGAAAAACAAAACCCTACAACTGTGAAACAATACAAAGCAAAATTTCACTGTTAGGTATGTCATTGTTTCAGTTTAACCTTTGGGCACCAGAAGGTCCAAAGCTCTTAACTTTAGCATATACCACATCAGGAAATTCCAGTGTTCAATGCCAACAGGATACAAGTGAAATCTCTACTTAAATCATTTTCCAAACTAATTCTTTAAGCAAACAAGAATGTTTCCGTATTCCTCTTGAGGAAATGCTATTTTTCTGACTGTGGCCAATAAAAACTTACCATATATTTTGTACTTTATACTGAGAGTTAATTTGAAAGTTTTGCAGTTTTTATTGTTTATCAAGCTAATGTTGATTATTTTTTCACACTGTAACACTGAATTACACGTAGGAGACCATTACTGTCTTTGCTTCTATTCTCAAACGGTAACGACTTAAAAAAATGCAAGGGGTTCCTCAGTCAAGTGCAAAGATGCTACTGCCTAAGATATGCCTTGTTTTTCTTCTCCATGCTGCAGAGCAGGGGAAGGAAACATTTCAGCCATTTTTCCTCTCTAGTGCTGGATCTTTTGCAGCAGAGCAATTCCACAGGTTCTTCCTCCTCCTCTTATCACTCACTCTCTTCACTTCCAGAAGAAGAAAAGAGCTGTCTCGTTTAGGCTAATTCTACAGTTTGTATGATGATCCTAAGCCTCTCCTGCAAAATGATACAGTGTAAATTCCAAAACACATATATTTTTATCACTTCACAGATAGCTTAGAGAGCACCCACTCAAACCTCGGCACTGGATGTAGGAGCTGCTAATTTGGTCAGGAATAATTTGAAGAGGACTGAAGTAAATAGTGGCTGGATGCCATAATAGAAACTCCTAAATCACCTATGGCATAGACAGGTCCTTGCCTGAAACTGCTCTCTACACCCCTGCTGTAACTTTAATTGCATACTACCTTCTTCAGTTCTGTCTGAAATCACAGCGTAAGGCTGTGAACTTTTAGCACTCCTACTGTATATACCTCAAAAGATGTTATCTAAAATATCACAGTATTTCTGTGCCCCCCCATTCCCAAAATGAAACCTGAAGGTTTCATGAAAGCAGAACATATTAAAGAATATTTAACTAATGCTGCATGACTAAAGCTTTTCTTTTCTTTTTTTGCTTTTTTTTGTTTGTTTTTGTTTCGTGTGTGTGTGTATCTGGTGGATAATTTGAGATTCCAGTTACAATTTAGTTTCCAAGACAGCATGCCAGTTGTTTAATGACCATGCCAACTATTTGTTACAGGCCAGCTGTAAACCCTGTTCTACAAACATGAACCCAAAGAATGATGCTCCTGCACTGGAAATGTTCCAGTTATTCCCCACTGGTTTTGAACGGACTTTCCTGTGGACTAGAAAGGGTTATTTGCTTTTAGTAATTTGAATCTGTGGTACTAGCATTAGCAGTATCAGGGTTTTATGAAAAGAAAAATCCCCACCCAGTCACTGCCACAGAAACCTCATTGGGAACCTTTCACAGTGCAGTACTCTCCTACATCTTACCTATCATAATCTTGACTGAGTAGATGTGCTTGTGGTGTATCCTATAACACTTATCAGCCAGATATAGTACAACAATGTAGGTTTCCAGATAATACGAGCGCTGTATCTTTGATAATTCACACTGAGTGTTTCTCACAGGAAATGTGACAGTGAAAGTCCATTTTTGTAGAGAAAAGGAATACAGGTCAATGAACTGCAATGTGTGAGATGAGGTTCTGAAGAATGATGGGTAGTGAATGTTTTGGTGGGCAACACACAAGGGTCTGTCTTTCTAAAGTAATTGTGACAATTTGAAGATTTAAAGCACCCTGCAATACGGCAGTTATAACAGGCTAAAACAAACAGGGGGAAAGGTGCAAAATCTCTGTAGAGAGCGCCATCAGTGTGTTAGGCAAACCAGCTTGAAAAAGGGACTGTCAGTAGCCCTTGATTGTTCCACGTAAACATAACGAAGAGAACACAACCAAGAGATACAAATGACAAACAGTTTAAATATAGTAAGTGCTAAAAATATGAAACCTAACCTTCCTGGTGATGCCTCTTGGCAAAAGATACTTCTCCCTCGTGCTGTGAATGGAACCTCTGAATGCATCTTCTCACCAAATCCTCCCAGCCAGGTTTCATAGCTGCTCGCATGGTACTTGTGTCCAGTGAAGTTATTTTGCCTGATATTAGGTAAAACATTTGTTACAGCAACTTCCCCTTTGGGGAGGGGAGGAGTGGGGGGAATATTAAAAAATCCTATTTCACAATACCTTGTAGATCCTGGCGAGTAGTAAAGCTCTCTGATGAAGGAAGAAGTGGTCTTTCCTTCATTGGAGCTCTTCTTGCAACACAAATCAAGCAAGACTGCAAATCTTAAAGAAAAATGTTACTTCAGTAATTTGTAAAGAGGAAGAAGATTTTCTTTCCATAAAGAATTCAGAAATATTTTTTAAAAGTTCTTCAAATGTTTTTGGACCAAAAGAATAGATCTTGTACCAATAAAAGGACAGACAGAACTCAGTGGGTTTACATCTTCATTATCTCCTACAACATTAAACAGTACATCAGAGGTGGGTTTGTTTTCTTTTTTAGCAGAAAAATTATCAAGGACTCCACCACAGCCCATAATTATTGGCACGTGTTTATGCATATACCCATAGTAGCTCAACCACTCAGGAGATCAAGTAATAAAAAAAGAATATACTGCATGCACAGAGAGCACATTTTTTCAACACTCACCATTTCATACCTTCTAAGCCACATTTCTTAAACACGCCCTAAATGCTTGCTGTCCCTGACAAAGCAGCTTCATAATAAGCCATTTTTACTTATCTGAATACTTAAAATACAATCTGAGGAAATTTACCTGCTGAAGTAGGAAATGGTAAAGGAAATTGTGAACCACGATTGTCTTCAAATTCTAAGAACTCGAAAAATTGCCCATTGAAACTTTCCTCCCAGTCAGCTACATTCTTCTTACACTTGCAGTGATATAAAACTAGGATATCTCTTTGTGCTGGTTTTGTCTGGGATAGAGTTAATTTTCTTCACAGTAGCTGGTATGGGGCTGTGTTCTGGATTTGTGCTGAAAACAGTGTTGATAACACAGGGATGTTTTCGTTACTGCTGAGCAACGCTTACACACAGCCAAGGCCTTTTCTCCTCCTCACCCCACCCCATCAGCAAGGAGGCTGGGGGGGGGGCACAAGAAGTTGGGAGGGGACACAGCTGGGACAGCTGACCCCAGCTGACCAAAGGGATATTCCAGACCATATGACGTCATGCTCAGCTTATACAGCTGGGGGAAGGAGGAGGAAAGGGGGGATGTTTGGAGTGATGGCGTTTGTCTTCCCAAGTAACCATTACACATGACAGAGCCCTGCTTTCCTGGAGATGGCTGAACACCTGCCTGCCGATGGGAAGTGGTGAATGAATTCCTTGTTTTGCTTTGCTAGCATGCGTGGCTTTTGCTTTGCCTATTCAACTGTCTTTATCTCAGCCCGCGAGTTTTCTCACTTTTATTCTTCCAATTCTCTGCCCCATCCCACCTGCGGGGGAGTGAGCGAGTGGCTGGGTGGTGCTTAGTTGCCGGCTGGGGTTAAACCATGACACTCTTTAAGGTAAACAGAGTTTCTCTCAATTTCAATTACATTGGTTTAACAAACAGGTGCATGCAAGTGTATACAATCATAATCCAAGATGAAAGTACACTTCTACAGTTAAATAAAAAAGAAAAAAACTTACAATTGTCCCATTTTTCAATATTTAGAAGCCACTTTATCAACTTTACCTCACTTCATCAACTGCACTGAAACTGCTGACCCACAACAGCATGGAAAGAGAAAATACTAACAGAAATTGAAAGTGGTAATTACCTTCACCGTCCTCCTTGAAGGAATTTGGTTGAGAAACAGCAAAGCACTGCATAGTTTCATATTTCTGATGTGCTTCCTGGTTATCATGGCCTTCTTCAGAATCAGCAAGAGGTTTTACCAGCATCCGACAATTAAAGGTATGGCTATTACGCCTAGGAGTGTCACCAGACCAAGATCCTCCATTCACTGAGCAAAGCAAAGATCATATAGTGAGATAAATCCAGTAGCAGTCATTTCTGCTGCTTATCCACAGGAAATTAATCACGGTGCTTTGCAGACTGGTCGGGAAACAAGCTCATTTAACAACAACAATCTATTTTTAATATTAGAGCCCAAACCAGCAAATAACAAGGTAATTTAAAAAATTCTCAGATTTTAAGAGCACTGCTAATTTGTTCAGCTACCATGTTTGTTTCAAGTGACTTATAATGACATAGTAGAAAAGCAGGATAAGAGTCTAAATATTGGTGCATGTAAAAGTTATACAGTACAGTGTAAAGCCTACTGGGTAGATCAAGTTAATTTATGTGCCTAGAAGACATAAGGCAGTATGTAGGATCTGTCCAGTGAATTTAAAAGTGATTAATACAAAAGAGCCGGCAGCACTGTATAAAAATCTGTGTCCAGATTATAAATAGAAAGAAAAGAAACTAATATGCATTTATAATAACAGGAAGCAACACAATTGGGAATATATTGAAACTCATAGTCTCAGCTACAATGGGAAAGACTGAAGGGATGAGAATGACCTGGGTGCAGTGATGGATAAAACTAAAGCCTAACACAGTGCTTAAGACAAGTAAAAAAGGAAACAAAATCCTGAGATGCACAAATATAGGTACTGGACATCACTCAGAGCGAATTAATGTAACACCACATAAGGAAATAGCAGGGTCATATTTAAAATACTCTTCACTTGCCCTCTTCAGTCATAAAATGTAATAAAGGCAGTAATTTATGGAGCTTAGCCATTTACATTTTTGATTCTTCAGGGGTTTATAAGTAAAGTCATAAAATGCTAAAGTGAATTGCCTAATACTTTTTAAACTGCTGTGAGTAAATTAGGTGCCCAGTATTGACTTTCTCTTTCTTTTCATGTCCTCAAAAAACCAATGACATTAAAACCAATATTAATATGAATCCAAAAATGGCTGCAACTAACAAAAACAGTTTTTGAAAGATAGGGGTAAATATTGGTGAGACTAAAAACACTGAAATAAGAATTGTAGCATAAGGAGTTTTCTGATTTTTCTCTTATATTCCCCCTTTCTTGGGCCATTCTTAGAATAACCAGCCTAGACAGAGAACTAACAGAGTTCATATAGCTAATGCTGTCTTTTAGTGATTCACTCCAGAGATCCATTACAAATATCAGCTAACATGAGTTACTAAGAGTAATTTTAACAAAGAAGAATCTGAAAAGAGTGGAGGATGCTTTTGAGAATAATATTAATCATTCATACAGCCTATATATACATTAAAAATAAATGGAGAATATATGATGAAACTGTAAGTAGTGGAAGGACATTAACTTAAGTTATTGAAACGCTGATTTATGAAACCAAAGTTAAATAAGTAATGGTATGATATGAGGAAAAGATATATACCTAAAGATTTTGGCAGCAGGATTTTGACAAATTCATTGTGGTCCCCTACATGCAGGATGCTATATATGCTTGTGTTCATCAGCTCTTCTTGGTTGTACCTTAGGTACTGTGTCACATTCTCAGAAACAAACACAACATTACCTTCTGGGTTCACTACAAAGAAGAACCCATCTAGGGCCTAAAGGAAAAAAAAGGCAGAGAGAGAGAGAAAGAGAAAAAGAGAGAGAAAGAGAGAGAAACACAACACCAAACAATCAGATTAACAACAAGATACCCAGAAAATAAATATTCCCTTCAGAAGACATAGCTGAGTCTTTCTGCATCCATCTCAGTTCTTGTGTTTTTGTCTGTAATAGCAAAGGACACGTTTCAGACTGAGCATCTAATTTTACCTATATCAAACCAGTGTAAAAGCACAGAAAGGTGCACACCTTGCAAAATAATGAAACCCATACGTGAAAACAAACCAAATCCCCCGCCCCAAGCAAACAAACAAAAATAATGGAAGAGGTTGCTACTTATCTGCCTGCCTGTGAAGTAAGAAACCTGGACCAGAAGCTGTTTCTGCTAAACCTAGAGCCTGTTCACTCCGCTATGCAGCACAGGGAGACTGATCCCAGGAAAACATCACAAGATGTGCTGGCAGAAGGCAAGGAAAACACTGGCAGAAAGAAAGAGAAAGGCTCTCTCCCCATCCCCAGCAGTGCATCTTCATAGAAGTGAGGCCCCATGCAGCCACGAACACGAGGGATTAAAAGCAGAGAAGGGCAAAGGGAGCTGTGAGCAGGCAGTGAGCAGCATGGATGGGGCAGCTTTAGTCCCTACTCCCAGGACTGCTTTCATTTTTTTTATTTGACATCAGTTTAATTCAGTCCACACATGATCCAGGGAACAGGAACCTGACTTTGACCTCTTCAACTCAGCTCCATGGTATTCCAAAGGACTTAAAAGTTTCTGTACGGAAGTGTCTAAATTAGTCATTTCTGCTGATTGGTTTTCCCCCTTACCTCTTGTGACGATGAAAACCTAGCTGCAGCATTCTTTCTGAGATATCTCCTGTATGTTATCTGAAACCTAAGCCAAATACTACATCACTTCTACCTGATGAGGATAAAGCAAAAATTTGAGTATCAGTAAGAACTTCTCATGCAAACTTTCTTTTCCTTAAGATGCAAGCATGATTGTGGATGGTAGAAATATTTCAGAATACATCCCTCTAATTTTATGTCACATGAGCACATAAAGGGGGATACATTTAAACTTAAAGCACCAAAGCTTTTGGTCTAAGCATTCAATTAACAATTAACCCATACAGACTTCTGCAGCTTTGCCTGATTTATTCACCTCTCTAAGGATTGGTGGGAAATCACTGGAACAGTTGTTAGTTATTGCATCTCCAGGGACAGAAACAAGTCAGAAAAACAGGCAATCCATGATTCATTATAGGTTAATTAAAAGCTAGTGGATCCATACTAAACCTGAACTTGGCTCACTGCAAAAGTCTAACAAGGAGGAGCTGCCTTAGCAAGCATATACAGGCATACAGGATTTTTGATATGACCAAACTTGGATACTGTACAACTTGCGTGTTGGTCTTAGCAGGCAGTTCTCAAGTCCTCAGGCTACAAATACGTATTAAAATATTGTACACTACTGAGCAGTTAGCAAATCAAGACAGTACAAAAGAGAAGGATAAGGAGGCATCTTATTTCTGTCTTGAGCCACCTAGCAGAAGGCTGAAGAGAAGACAGAGCCAGGCTCTATTCGGAGGTTCACAAGGAAAGGACGAGATGCAACAGACACAGGCTGCAAGACAGGAAACTTCACGGAGATACAAGAAAAAAAATTGTTCACCATGAAGGTGGTCAGATATGGGAAGAGGCTGCCCAAAGAGGCTGTGAAATCTCCTTCCCCAGAGATATTCAAACCTTGGCTGGACTCAGACCTGAGCCAACCGCTCTAGCCAGACCTGCTTGGAGTGAGAGGTGGGACTACACAAGCTCCAGGGGTCCTTTCCAAACTAAGTTAGTTAAGGAGTCTGCTAAAGGGGAGGGATAGTGAAAGCACAACGCACAAGCAGAGCGGCTGAGCCAACGGTTGCAAAATGCTTTGTTCTATTTTTAAATAAAAAAATAAAACAACCCACAAATAAATGTACAGGTATATACTTTTCCTGACTGCCTCTAAATTAAGATAAACTAGGTCTTTTTTTCTCCTGTTCATTGTCACAAATTCTAATCTCTGGCTTTGTTTTTTATCATTGCCTTCTTTTTGTTTCTGATCATTCTTGGTTCCTCCTGTTAATTCACATTCTTGGAGAGGTCCCTCCTTTCCATTTGCTTTCATAACATTCACGACATTTTCCTGCTGACTAGTATTTAGTTTAACTAACAATGATTTACAAGATTTAATTAATTGAGGCTCTAATACAATTTTGTATCAGCATCTCTGCTCTGGATTACTGTCTTAGGCTGCATTTCACCACTGCTTGAAGCCAATGTAAGCATGGCCTCTTTGTTTTAGTCCTTTCTACATCATGACAGCTCCCTGTACTGTCGGAGGATATGAAGAGCTAGACCAGAGAACTGAGTTGGCTGAAAACTAATGCAAGAAAAAAAAAAAAAAAGATGCTAGCCACATCAGTCCCCTGAACTGGTCCACCATGAAACCACATGGCATTCAGAGCTGGCAGAAGTGTGTGGGTTTGGCTGAACCATTCTGCTTGGCAGCGGTCCACACTTACATCAATTCAAAGGGATTGCAAAACCAAAACCATAGCAGATGTTTACTGGAGAAAACTTTCAAAGGCAGAGATGGCAAGCAAGAGATTATGAGAGTTACTGGCATCCCACAATAATCTGCAGTTTTCCCTACTGTTTCCTACTATGGCAACTTCTCTGGCAAGTGCTCTGTGCTGTTTCCTCACAGCTGCTTCTTGGGTTGACCACAGAAGTGGTCATCTGAGCCTGGAGTAACACAGGGCCTTATATGCCAGTCTCCCATTCCTTTCTATTCTATTAATAATCTTGTAGGTAAGCAGCAGCAGGCTTTTGAGCAATTTGATGCACCAAGCCACTTATATCTTTTGGAAGCTTCTACTTTTGCAATAATTTCTTAATTCTGTCCCCAGCTGTATGCCACCACAATAAACAACTTTTCTTCAGAGCTATTGGGACAATGGGGGAACAAATAATGGACAACATGCTGGAAGAGAAAACAAGAGAACAGATATTATTTTAGATGATACACTGGAACGGAAAATACATTTGTGTTCTTTGAGATGTTGTCAGCTCTCTCTTGACTACTTTTTCACCCTCTCTTCTTATCTACTTTATGCTTTAACCAAGGAATCTGTTAAAATATTCCTCAGAGGCAGCTGCATGATGAATTTTACTCCCTTTCTTCAGCTGGAAACACTATTTTGGTGATTCTTCAGTTTTATTCTTTAATAAAAACAGACAATTATATTCCTAACCAAATCAACTAATAAACTGTTCATCAGCACGGCCACTTTAATTATTATTCAGCAATGGAAAAGGGTGGGTTTTTGAAGAGGTTGTATAAAGGGGTTCTGTAAAGATGAAATAACTTAATTGCATTTCCTTAAGGAGATAAAGACACAAAGAAAGTATCTGTAGTCTTTTCACCACAAACGTATAACAACTTTCAGTCCTTTTAAGTTTCTTGGTGCAAAAGGACCATGGCTTATTAATTAATTTAGTTCCACAATCTTTCATTGTTAATAAGCAATGGTTTTACTGCAAAGGAAAACTAAATTAAATGGAATAATGGAACAGACGGGTGATTTTACATGCCATGTTTGCTGCAATAGCCAATCATGCAAGATAAGCCAGGAAAAAAAAAAAAACATCTTATCCTTATTTTCCCTGTGATTAAAACAGGTACTTACAATTAAATTAATAGGAAATTAAAGATAAATTTTAACATAGCAATGTAAGAGATGAATGTTTAACCTTGTTTGATAGCAAAACCAACAACATTCAATTCAGTGAGCACATATAATAAATATTAAATTAAATCAATTAATTTGTTACCCCCACTTTTCAAAGAAGAATGTTTTCACTCCAACCTGACTAATCTTCCTTATGTTTAGTGCTGTGATTTTGGAGTCTTTATTTCATATGTAGTACAGAAAACTATATTTTCATCTAACAAATAATGAAAAACAATGCAAATACTTAAAACTGTTATAACATGCATCTTGTTCCTGCAACATTCAGAAATGATGGAATAATTATGCTTCTGCCAAAGTTGGTTCCTTTAGCTTGATTCAGAGTTTGTGTTTTGTTTCATCTAAAGTAACATTTATTCTTCCTTACAGGTTAGTCCACAGTCAGAACAAGAATAAACAGTTTGCAAGTGAGCTGAGGCAGATAAAGCAGTAGTGTCAAAGGACAGCAGCATATGACATTAGGATCCCAGATAACATACCTACCCAACATTACTATTAATACATTTAGAAGCTAGGTGTTAACCATGCAGCCTTTTGGGATATCAAAATAACAGCTAATATCAGACAGAAATCTTAACTGAACAAAATGAAATACACATCTTGAAAGGCTCTCCTGGATTATTTTCTTATTCTAGAGGGAAGAGTCATGCTATCAGTGCTAAAATGACAAACCATTAAAAGAGTATAGCAATGACATGCAATTTCAGAAGAAGTATTATTCACGTGTATAGTACCGTATGTGTAAGTCAATGTTTAGGTACAACAGGTCTTCCAAACCTGTTGTAGTTTAGAATGAATAAAACATGCACATGCAGACACCCAAGACTTGCTACCAGCTGAAGCCCCTCAAGTTGTCTGTGTTACAAAGCAGAATTACCTCTTTCTCTGCCTCTCCTCACCCCCAGTTAAAGAGAGTTTCATCACTGAATCCAATAGAAATATGCTGCCTGCTCTTAAATGACATAATCCTAAGTAGCCAGGATGGCTTGTCTCTCTTGACCATTCTTTTACAGCAACCTCTGACTGCACTTTTTCATTTCATTACACTGCTCTTCATCCTAGGGGGGAGCAGAACTGGCTTAAATAAAGGAATTTTGTGCTCTTCACCTCAAGCATCATTGGTCCAAGTGCATCCTTGTCGATGACACTCTGACCCGTAGATGATACATCTGCTTTTTGCACTTCATCTTCATTAGCAGCTGCTGCTTTTTCTGCAATAAAGAAAACTATGTGTTAAATGACAGAGCAGTGCTAAGTGACACAGTAAGAGCCCACAGAGTATTGAGACTAGCTATGAAATGGTTGCAGTGCAACAATTCTGAAAATGAGATTAAATAGTCTCCCATAATGATTCAACAGAAGCATAACTAGTATATTTGGTTCTCAGTTTTGAAGTTTTATGACACAAATGTTGTTTCTCTGCTAGACATTTTACTAAACTACAAAACATAACACTGCACAAAGACAAGGGCTCTTTATGAAGGTGCAATGAGCAAAAGCCAGGACCAAGGTGTATTAAAAGACTGATCTAAAAGAGCATGCAAAGCTTACAGCTGCACAACTTTTCCACGATCGCTATATTTAGAAGGAAAAACATAAGTGCGCAATCTACTGTTTCAGTACTGAGAAACAGCAGTCTCATTTCTGTTCCCATGCCTCCACCCACATTTTTACTATCACATAATTTTCATACTGCCTTATTTACCAGTATGTTATTAAAACTACATACAATTTCAAGTGCTGTATTTGAAAATCACAGGCAAGAAAATAACGATTTAAGGTTTCTGGAGCATAATGCCACACATATTACAATATGTTATATACAGTATCACAGATCATACCCAACTCTAAATGTAAGGGATATTCATACATACTGGAACTTTCAAATCAAGAGGGTTTATAATTCCTATCAAGTAATGGATTGTATTATTTTTTCTATTCCAAGAATGATATTGGTGTTTAAGGGAGAAGTAATAAAACCACTATACAAACTAAATATTCTACATTGTACATTAATGAAATGAGTAATTTTTTGTTGCTAGTTCTATACTCAAATCATTCTTATTATTTTTCGAGCAATTATGTAAAAGCTAGGGCTATACTGCAATCTAGAATATTAAAAATAATTAAAGATCTTTTATTTTTAATATTATGCAATAGATTATTTTAATAAACATGAATGCACACTGGAATTATGATAACAAGAATATATGCCTTCTACAACAATAAACCAGAACAAGATTCATTGTAGGAATTACTGAAAGTACCATGTGCGGATGGAGCAAAGGGCCTGTGGAAAATCACCCTTAGTGAAAATTAAAGCATCAGTCATACAAATTGAAATGTACCCAAATGTACAGTATTTTCCACTATCTGTAGATCTGCAATATTGCAGCCAAAGTTCCTCTGAACTCTCTCTTTAGCAGAGGTTATAAGGTCAGTGTGAATATACGCTGCTTAGACATACAGTAAAGGAACTGCTTCTGAGAACTCCTGGGTGTCCTCCCGCAAGAAATCACTTGCTGGCAGTAAGGCTTTGGTCACTCGGGCTGCCTCATCCTAGATTTCTACAGTTTCTTGCTTTCATGAAAAAAGAGTCAGGAAAATCTTAGCTGTTGTCTTAGGATATGTTCATACACAATGTAACACCATTGTGAATAATGATGAAACAAAATTGTTCTGAAAATGGACTGTTGCAACTAATGGAATACTTTTAAAATCACTTTGATTAGCATAATCTGCTAGAAATAAATACACTAGAAATAACAATTAACCCTTCCTCTGCCACTTAAACTCACCAGCATACAAATTAGTATTTCTGGTTTGGACTGTGGACTGCAGTGGGATTTTCTTTTTTTTCTTCTTCTTTTGGCAAAAAGCAGAGATTAGGTGTAATGGGAGAAAATTGAACAATCCTTCCCATACTACAATATAGCAGAGTTGGCAGCATATGATGGTACAATACTGAAAACATGTTCTCAAAATTGCAAAAGAATTCTGAAAGATTCTAAAAATAGGGTTGAGCTTTTAATAAAGTTGGTGATGATATTTGTTTCCCATCTGTTCCTGGTAGCATAAAGTGATCCCTGGTTTCACACTGCAAAATATTATAATGGATATGGATAGCAGCTTCCTGCTTTCATCCCCTCACTGCTTCAGCCATTGATACTATCTTGAGTATCGGGAGAACAAGGGATTACTCTCTATGCGCTAGAAATGGAGGGCTGCAGCTATGGTCCAGCAACAGTGTGCAAGCACATTCATTACACAGTGTTTCCTCATTTCACCAATTTACAAAGACTACTTTTACTAATTATTATCACATAATACAAAACATTTGCTGAAGATTTTTTTCACTCTTAGAACCACGGAGTTCATATGAACGACCAATAACATATCTATAAAAATAACTGTTCCTTTTTATGCACATGGGTGAGGTTTTATACAAAGAAAAAAGAGGAAGTTTTTAATTACTAAAAGTTATCAACACAGAAGCTGCAATACCAGGTCTGACCAAGGACCTCTCCAAGCCTCACATCCAGTCCCTGACAGCGGCTGCTTTCCCCTCTGGTTCCCCGTTTCTCCATCTCGACCCTTTGATCCCTGACCGCTTCCGTTCCATCATCAGCTGTCCCTCACAACCACTCGACCTCTCCATTTTCTTTCCCTTAGACACCTTTTTCCACAGAGGGCCCAACACCTTTGTGGGATCAATAAACACAGCACTTGCTCAAGGAAAAAGTGCAATGAATGGAGAAAATATGAAAATGCCATTTAGACACAAACGTTGCCTATCTGCCTCTCTCAGTGATGGTGACAACGTACACTACACTACTCATGATGTTTGGTCAGGCATTCTGAAAAGCTTTATGAATCACAAGTGCTCCAAAACTATGGACTTCATAATTGGATCTGTAAGAAGTTAAGTGGTCGGAGAACTTAGAAGAGGCTCCACATTCAGGCCACAGCTCCCTCTACATTTATTTAAGTGGCATTGTATAGGAAACCATGGCCTCTGACAGCCTCTGAGTAGGACTAGCAGTAAATTATGTCAATGTTATAAACTGCAGCTACTGACAATGTTCAACTATGCAATAAATTATCCATTTCTGACTGAACTACAAAGCCCCTCGTGAAGACTCTATCAGCACATACAGGAAAACTAAGTGCAAATCCTGTCAGCAGTGTCGTCCTGACAGCCAGGCACGGGGAACGTCTTGAAATACAAATCTTTTCTTCAGTGATACAGCACACGGGGCTAATTGAGAACAAAAATTTGTTGCAGGAAGGTTGGAAAAACCCAACAACTGATACACAAATTTCTACTGCCGACAACACTCATGCATTTATCACGAGTCAGTATGTTTTGTTTTTCTTAACAGTTCCAGCTTCTGGTGTTAAGTAGTGGTACAAAAATGTAAAGTTTACTTTTCCTTTTTTTACTTCTCCTATCTTTTTTAGGTTCACTGGGGGCCCTACAAACAAATCAAAAGCACAGAGAGTTTATTATTTCTACACTAGATTAATAATTTTTGAATGTTAGGGGTTAGGAAAATAGCTGCAGAGGCCCAACCTTGCAAAGCCTCTCAGAAGCCTTTTTTCCAGCCCCATGGGAATTGCTGGTATTACCCTGTGACTAACCACAGCCACTAGATTTTTCCACTGCAGCCACTAACACGGAGAGCGGGAGCCGGTTCCCTGATCTCGCTCACACCTTCCAGCGATGCTGCCTCCCAGAACAGCGATGCCCCTGTTCAAATGTAAAAACGCCAGGAAAGCGTTACCAGGCATCCTACGGGCACAGCGGCTAAAGCAGAGCGGAGGTTTAGTATGGAAAGAGAAATACAGCCTTGTGCTGGCAGAGGAAGTGAGCGGGGTGGAAAGGAGCTTCCCATGGCTTCACCTCCACCCAGGGAATTCTCTGCTGGAGAGGGAGTGTTGAATTAGAAACTGGTCCCATCCTTATAAATAGGGCTACCAGGGATCAAGCATATTTTATCTAAATTACAGCAGAATAAACTTCACGCACATGAAATAATTATTAGCTCTGCTCAATTAAGAGTTTAGCCTAGAGAGAGAAAAAAAATTTAAATAAAATAGAAGTACTCCTGAGAGAGATACTACAAAGAATATATACACCCAATTATGTAGCATTTTAGTGACATGTGTAATTTAGACTTTAAACTGTGGTTATCTTTACAATTGTATAAGCAGTAATATATTAAAATACATATTAATATTTTCAATTGGGCATCTTCCTAGTGATCATAAACTGTATTTACTTTTCTGCATTAATATACAGAAGAAAGAAGGAAAAAAAAGCCCTCACAAATATTTTCTGACAAATTTATCAGTGGGAAAGCCTCAAGCTTTATTTGAAGCTCATTCCATATTCTGAAAGCGAACCTTTGTGAAATCACATTAGTTTAACAGAAATTCCTAAGTCAGAGAAAGAGAAGCCAAAAGCAATAGTTTGAACTCTCCTGCTACATTTTAACTTAGGAAGCCTTCCTGGTTTTCCATCCTCCCAACTCAAGCTATGTCGGTGCTCTCTGGATTTCTGACAGCAGACTCAGAAGTGCTACTGACGGGCATCACCTTCTCTTGGTTGTGTTTCAAACCCTCCCTTCCTACAGGTGGGCAGGCAGGACCCGCTGAACTACCAGAAAAGCTCTCTTCGTCTGTATTCAAGCTCTACTCCAACTTCCTTAATGATACTAGCCGCAGAAATACTTCCCCCTTGATGCTCTCTGCAAAACCAAAATGCATTTTCCAAGTAAAGAACAAAACCATAGCCTCTGTAGGGATTGCAAAAAGATGAAGCATAATCTGAAAGAGAAAATTTGCATTAACACTCATTTAGTTTATTTTTCATAGGAGAAACACCTAAGGTTCTTCACAGAACAAAAGGAGCAAAAAAGAGATGCTGACGAAACCCTGGACAGGCCAGCACCCGTGCTCTACAAACTGCTGAGGAAAGAGGTTGAGAGGGAAAAAAAACCTGTTAACAGGCAGAATCAAATTTATTATCCAATACTGTTTAAAACAGGTTTTCTCAGGTGCCCCATATAATTCCTGTTCTTCAAAACTTTCTGGAATTGCTATTGAAATGCCACACCCATCTCAAACCATATACTTTCATTTATGTAACGATAGGTTAAAAATATAAGCAAAGAAATTTATTATAAGGGATACTATAAAGCTCAACTCTGCACATTAGAAAAATCACACAAATCAAGAAAGACCCTTATAACAGTAACAGCAACATCACTTGAAAGTGTAAATGCTATATAATGTTTAAACATGCAATTAAATTTCACACGGCAACTGTCTTGAAAACAACTTATCTTCTCCATTTTTTTGTATGCCTTAGCCAACTACTTTTGTCTTGCCTCATTCATATTTGTGACTAAGTTTACCCTGTGTGGCCCTTCTGATCTCTCCTGAATTGCCATGCAAAAATAAAATCCAAACAATCAAGGAAACAGTAAAAGTATGTAACTGGCCAAAGATAAGGGTAGATACAATATTAAAAACTAATGTTAACATATATTAGAAAGTATACTTAGCAAACTGCTAAATTTTAGTTGACATTACAGTTTTAAGTATTAGATTTAATAACATTTGAAATATTAGATTTAATAACATCTGCGTATGACTATTGCTAAGTAATGATATTGACCATGGTAACAGGCAGGAGGTTTTTAACATAAATAAGGCCATACAAAAAGTACCTTCAAATATATCGACTTGAATAAAAAACAGAAAAAACAGCAAAAAAAGAAACCTTGTATTTGGTAACGTGAGTAGTTTTGGATCACTACACATGATGAAGCAAAGCAGTGAAGAACGTGTAAGTTATTTTGATGCTTGGTTAACCACAGGGAAAGCAGCTCTGCCTTCTGGCTGAGTAATTCAAAGCACTACGATCCATGGCTCACATGGAACTTGAGATCCACATGCACGTTTCTTACCCAGTTCCCATTGCCTCGACACAAGTTGTTTTTTCTCCCTGAAAGCAAGTAATTTTTCAAAAGACTGGTGCCTAAGAAACAGCAACTATTTCAGCAATCAACTTTAAGACCAGCTTATCCCATCCCTGTGAATAAAGTTAGCTACTATTTTAGGGAAGTGATTATGTAGTGAGGTTGCTCTTTCATCAAACTGCATGCATCTGTCCAGAGCAAAGAAGCTATTAGACTCTTGAATACATTTTTTCCCCCAGAAACTATAGATCAAGTCTTACAGGAAAAACTATGCAACATCTCAGGAAGGTTTTAGGAGGTAAAACAAGGGAGAATTATGCATCTGCACCGAACTAAAATTAGAAAAGCTGCCATATGGCTCTGTGAAGCCAGCAGCACGTTCTTATTCATTAGGAAGCATTCTGCTAACATAAAAACACAAGGCCTTCCTGTGCTCTCCAAATGTGTTTATCTTTTCAACATTAATGCACGATATATCATCAGGCTGCTGAAATCTCCTGCAGTGCATATTAAAAAAGCACAGCTGCACTTTTTCTCAGCACGTTTATTCTCTGCGAGCAATCTGAGAGCACAGCTTTGCCCACCTCCCTGACATACAGCCCTCTTGTTAGCACGGCTCGGCTCCCCTTCGGTTGGAAAGGGCCGTGTGCCCACCCACCCGCTCGCCAGCCCAGCCCAGCCCAGCCCCACGCCTCCCCATGCCCCACTCCACTCATCACACTCACGTGGTTTAGCTTCATATTTACTACTGCTGGTGGAAGCACACTTAAATGGTAAATGTCCCCAGAGCTTAAGCTAAAAGCCCTCAGAAAGCTGTAAGCTCAATCACTCGCTCAGGAGTAATAGCACTGGTAACACCACGATTTCTTCTTTGCAGTGTTTTCAACTTCCAATTAGCACAGACGCTCTCCCGTCCCACACATACCTGCCCGACCTTCCCATGGTAAGGAAGCATCAGTAAGACACTAGCTCTACGAAAAGCTTTGCATTCTCACAAAACCACCAAATACAGGTAAACTTTCATGGAGCTTTTCAAGCTTTGAGTGATGTCTGCTCTTGGAAGATTCAGTAACAGCAGCCAGTGTATAAAATTTTCATGGACACGAAAGTAAAACAAGCGCTGAAAAACCGCGATGGATTTAGGAACAGCAAC
Source organism: Harpia harpyja (assembly GCF_026419915.1). NCBI lineage: Eukaryota > Metazoa > Chordata > Aves > Accipitriformes > Accipitridae > Harpia > Harpia harpyja. Next base: position 42,809,443 of record NC_068944.1, read on the forward strand.
AAACAGAGATAATAATACATAAAATTAATACTATTTTCATTTCTCTTAATTTGACATTTCTCCATCATTCTTTTCTGTACGTCAGCATTTTTGTCACCCAATACAACTTCTGTAAGAAGTACTGCCTGAGAAATAATTGCCCCCAGCTCAGTTAAGCTGGAACAAGGACAAAAATCACGAAATTCAACACACCAAGAATAATATTTAACTGCTGGACAGAAAGAAGTCTAGTATCTCTGTATGTATTTTTTTGCCAAATACTTCAATATGCGTTTTACTACCTTTTCCTTGGCTTCTTCTCTTCCCCATTCTCATTTTGCCTGTCTCTTCTGTTGTCACATCTACGATCCCGTTTTTCTCTCATTATTACAAAAGTCAATGGTCTACTTCTTGGAAGTGAGGAAGAGGACATGTGGCAGCAGTGGAAGTGCCCCCTCCTTCCTCCCTGCACCCCAGGAGCTGGTTGGCTCCAAGCCCCGTGAGCTGGGGTATTGCAGTGCCACGCTCCCGGCACACGGCTCCATTCAGTGCACTGAGCCTGAGTCTCACCCTCTATAAATACACTTAAATAGCTTCTCTGAAGATTGGATTTAACAGCAGCAACTAAAAGTGACAATGTTATTTACAGAAATAGTGTTATTTGCAGAAATATGTATGCACTATTCCAAGATTTATCTACTTAATGCAGTGGCAGAGATTATACACACCTGAGATTACCTCAGAAGGTCACCAGGTTCTGCCAAGTTAAGGACTGGGGACTGAAGTAAACCCCAGAATTACAACCCACTTGCTGCTGCTGAACTGAAGAATAAAGTGTCCTATCCAGGACCCCAAATCCTCAATGGCTTGACCCATTCCCAGCATGCAGTAAAAATACAAAAGAACATAGCAAGTAAAGTAATTTCCCTGCTGAGATTATTTCTAGCATTTTTGTTTATCAGTAAAGACACAGAAGGACAACTGTCATCCTACCATTTAAGTGAAATCTAAACTAAGACTAAAAGCAACCCTGGATCCAGAAACTATTTCTTACTCCATGCCTCATTTTAAACTGTGAGGATACGTCAGACTACGACATTGTGAGTGGAAAGTTGGTTTTCATCTCTTTAATGTGGAATTAAGCTTCCATCAAGACCATCATCTGCTGAACTCCTGGGCATGCTGCAACATGGACCTTCTCCACTAAATTTTCAAAAAAATCAAACGTGTGTGTATATATTCCTATGGTTTTAAGCTATATTCTTTCTCTTTTCTCCAAAAAGATCACTAACACCATCTTTCCAGTGTATACTGACTGACTAGAGAAAGAGCATAAATAAATTAATCATCAAAGGTGCTGCCTGCCCAGAAGACTTCCTTATCAAAAGGCCAACATCCAGGATGGTGCTGAGAATTTATAATTTTCACTGGTTTAAAATGCTTTTTTAAATACTGGGAGTTTGGGGCTTTTTTTGCATTTACACTTCCTAGGAATGTGTTGTAACCAGTATAACCTCAAATCTCTGACTGGTTGTGGTGTAGTTTAGGATATTTTATAAGAGCCTAAAATAGAGTACTTGGACAACAAAGGAGTACACATGGTAGATGAAGTACATTGGCTATCCGTGCCTTACCCAAAAATACCCTCAATTTAATCAGTCACTTATTATTCTATTCTGGAATCAGATAAGCAGATTCAAATACATGTATCTGTAGCTGTATACACAAACACTTACATATCCAGGAAAAAGTTTTGCCTCTGTTGGTATTTAGATGACTTCAAAACACTCACATAAACTACTCAACTGTACATGATAACAAACGCCACGCATCCATCAGCGCTGACCTAAAATCTGTTACATTAACATGGCTGAATTTCAAAAGAAAGAGCCAAGCTAACTGACCTCTGCACTGAAATATTAGATACAAATATTTGGCATCCCTCAGTTTAACGAAGTAATTATTTTCTTTGGTATGTACTGAATTAGGACAGAAAATTTTACTGTATTTTTTGGCATTTACAATTTTATAAGTGTTAGATATTTACTTAATGAGTGACCTCATCTTGTTTTGATAATTCATCTCTAAAAACAGTATTAATATGAATGTCTAAATGGTGGGAGCCCGATGTTCCTTAACATTTTAGCTGAGCTGACTTTTCAAAGACAAGAAATATGGCAGGATCTGATAATTTCTTTCAAAACAGGGCTCCATCACTGTCTCAGAAATAATATATTGCTTTCACAAAAGTTAACAGCTCTCCAGTTGGTTTTCTGATGTGTAAAAACACAGGCAAGATTTTGAAAATAAGGATACAAGGGTTAACACTCTTTAGACTAGAATCTGCAGATGCAATTGCCAAGCTAATTAAACTTATAGGTTTCCAAAACTTAGGCCAAAATAACATACTGGAAAGGAATATTAATCTAGCCAGACTCCATTTCTTGAAGCCTTACTCTTATGTACTCAACCAACTGTTAAAAGGAAACAGATGACTCCCTTTCTTCGAATGCCACATTGCCATGATTACAAAATATCTTCTTTATTTTAGGATGCTGATGATAAATCTTTGTGACACACCAGATCATTCACAACAACAGGCAAAGATCTTTTTGCTTTTATAAATTGCCATCAATGACTGCAAAAGATTTCAAGAGACCTAATATGGTGCACCAAAAAGAAATATGATGGATCATGGGCTCCCCATGAGCCCATGAAAGAAAAAAGTTTCCATAATAAAGCATAGGCCAAAATGGAGCACAGATAATTGAAGACAGCTAAGGAAGAACAGAAACAAGTTTAATTTAATGTGTCCATGCTAACATGGATAACAGGGCTCCTACTGCTTCTAATAGTCCAGATTATAGTTGATAAATCTTTTACAAAAAAGCTCTAAATCATTAAGGACAAGTAAAGTTTTTCTTCCTATAATAGCCCAGTGTTCAGAAATAGAAGCTGGGGCCCCTCTTCTTGCTTGTCTAACCCACCATCACAGGCCTCAGCCAAACATTTAGGCCAATTTAGAAACAGAAATGTTCCTATTACTGCAAGGAAAGCAGAAGGAAAACCAAAAGCTTCCTAAAAGAACCTGTTTACTTCTCCATGTTAGTTACTAAAGGAATTTTTTAATCCAAATCCTTTATGAAACTGTGTTTAAGATTCATTTCATATACTTCAACAGTGGCTACATTACTTCAGGTACATTATGAGTACAGTATGGCTGTTGGAAGGATGGCAATGACTATTAACACGTATCATTTAAGATATTCTCTAAAATTAAAAGATCTTTTTTCATTACCCTAGAAAAGTTTGGCTTATCTTGTTGCTAAGATTTACATCCAGACAAAGCCACTTTTAATCTCAATTACATTAATTTTTTCTGTCACATTTTAAAATGCCTGCTAATAGAACTGATAGGTACAAATGGGCTCCCTTCAATAGACTGAACCATACTTACAGCTTAATTAATTACACATTATCGTTTCTTGTTCTCTATTTCAGAGTCATGAAGTAGGGATCAGCACCTAGTCTTAAATAAGTCAGTATAATCCATAAACAGAAAAATAATTAAACACAAACAGTATTGCTTTCTCTATTTTCTCAGGGAGCTTTATCAGTTCTCCTCTGAGAAGAAACTTTGACCTGCCTTAAAAACAGTTCCCTTAACCCACAGGCGACTAGCAGCTCACTGGAAAGGATGCTCCATGTCGTAGCGGCGGGCGCTGCCATAGCTAGCTGTGTAGCCTTACTGCTCTTCCCCAGCCCCAAGCTCCTGATGCAGCACAGGCTGGGAGTGAGGTGCCCCCGTTTGGCAATCATCGCACTGAGTATGCTGAACAAATGTGGCTTTAACCAGGAAATGCTGAAAAATTAAGGTCTGACTCCAGTCATGTCCCTCCTCAGCAGGGGGGGGTAATGCAGGTCTGCAGCCAAGCCCATGCGTCAGATCAGAAGTGATAATCCAGAACCTTTTCCTCCAGTCTGCAATTTACTTATTTGCTTGCAAAAAGGAACATGGCTGCCTGCTCCTCACTTCACCCGTTAGAGAAACAATAGGCAAGACCTTTTAAATAATAGTTATCTCCACAGGATTATTTAGGCCTCAGCCTACACATTTAAGGATACTGGGTTTTGAGGTAAGTATCTAAATTCTAAGCCTTTTGGGGATCTGGGCCAAAGCCCTTATTAAAAAAGCAACAACAAAAAAACTAAACAAAAAAAAACCAACAAAAGAAACCAACCCCGCACCTTTGGAAAGGGTTTAAGCTATTGAGATAAAGACTATATGCCCCTTGTCTGAGCTTCAAAGAAAGAATGAATGACAACGCCCATGACCATCACAGAGCTCTGGGAAAGGAAGAGTATTCCTGCACCATAACTCACGACGACCCTGAGAAAGCCAATATCCTCCCTCGGTTATATTTAATAAAGATTTTATGGGCTGGCTTCTCTGCCTGTATCACTAATACAAAAAAGCAAGGGAAAAAAAAAAGCTTGCTGGGCATCTTTACATTTTAGATTGCTATTTGCAAACATGTAATTATATTTTGAACAGTAAGTACAATGGCCTGACAAGCTGTATTATAACGTCCAGTTAAAATCAGCATCTCTAGCAGCTAGACAGATGGTGACTCAACTTTCAAGCTTAATACTAATCACAATAATCCTTGATATCGATCAGTGTAACACTCAACAATTCATTAGTAAGTTTTGTCACATTCCCTAAAACTATTCGATTATTGCTTACTGCAGCACCAAGAGAAAAAACAGTATCAGAGAGACAACAGTGAATGGAATAAAACTGTCACAGGTACAGTGATGCTGGTCCCGAAATTATGGCTAAAGCCACACTGAAGGCAAGAGAGAGCATAACTGGGGAAGAAGTGAAAAACAAAATGCAGGACTGTCGTGGTTTAACCCCAGCCAGCAACTAAGCACCACAGAGCTGCTCACTCACTTCCCCCTCACCCAGTGGGATGGGGGAGAAAACCAGGAAAAGAAGTAAAACTCGTGGGTTGAGATAAGAACAATTTAATAGACCAACAAAGAAGAAACTCGTAATGATGCTAACACTAATAAAATGACAATAGTAATAATAAAAGGATTAGAATACACAAGTGATGCACAATGCAATTGCTCACCACCCGCCGATCAACGCCCAGTTAGTCCCTGAGTGGCGATCCCCCCCCTGCCCCCACTCCCCCAGTTTACGTACTAGACATGACGTCACATGGTATGGAATACCCCTTTGGCCAGTTTGGGTCAGCTGCCCTGGCTGTGTCCCCTCCCAACCTCTTGTGCCCCTCCAGCTTTCTTGCTGGTTGGGCATGAGAAGCTGAAAAATCCTTGACTTTAGACTAAACACTACTGAGCAACAACTGAAAATACCAGTGTTATCAACATTCTTCTCATACCTAGCTCAAAAACATAGCACTGTACCAGCTACTAGGAAGATAATTAACTCCATCCCAGCTGAAACCAGGACAAGGACAATTATTAAAAAGGAGAGAAAACAAAACAGCAAAGGCTGAAAAACAAAGCCCTTCAAGAGAAAAGGGAAAAATAGGGAAATACAAAGAAAATCCATTCCACATAAAATATCATTTTTGACAGCTAGTGACAGGGAGCATTGCGTTCAGAAAAGTCAATAGGAATACTAAGAAATAACTAAAGATAGAAAAATAAACTCAAACATTCAAATATTTCCTCCAAGCTAAGGAGGTGAAAGGTTTTGTACAAAAGAAGGAAGACAGGAAGAATTTTATGTTATTGGCACAAAATACCTCGATATTTTTCCACCCAACACCAAAACAAACAAACCAAGAAAAATCTAAATGAGTGTCCCTCTGAGTTTTCCAATCTATATTTAGAATTTACAACCTTGATATCTCTTCCTCTTCTTTTTTTTCATTTCCAAGTGAATCAATTGTTATATTTAAGCACACTTCCTCTTCAATGTTGAACGTAGGCCCAGACCTAATTTGACATAGAATAACCTGTCTCTGGAAGACATCTTCCTCAGAAGGATCATGGGAACTGCAGGTTGTTCCAAGTCTTTCTAGGAAATTGTGCCTCAGAAGAAAAAGTACCAGTAAAAGGACAGTGCTCTTTGTGCTCACACATCTTAAGATGACAAGGGACCACTCTAACTGTCTAGCCGGATCTCTGTAACACATCCCAAAAGTGTTTCACCAAGTGACTCCTGCATCATGGCAAGAAACTCCACAGAATTACAATATATATTTTGAAGGGCGTTCAGATCTGTTTGGGAGGGCTGATAGAACCTACCAATTTCTTCATTAAGTTGCTCTGAATCTCAATTAACTTTCCACTAAGAATCTGCACCTTATGTATGAGTTGGCTTTGGCCACAGATTCCAGCTCTTAGGCTGTATCCTGCGTTTGTGTGTTAGAGCCCTCTGTGGCAAGCACACTGCATAGCTCCATTTTGCTTTGTGTCAGTAAGCAAAGCAAAGTTTGCAGGGACATGCCTTTCTGCTTCAAGATGAATAGAGCTTCAGTGAACAGAGGTACCACACTGCTGCTTCTTCCAAAGGGGCACGTGTATACTATTTCAGACAACATGGCAATATCTGGAGCATCTCCAGTTATGGAGTATCTACTTTGAAAGTTTTCTACTTTAGCAGAACTTCAATTTATGTACTTTTCTGTCTCCTTCTTCTGACATTTGCTCTGATCTTGTGCAAACTAAAGAAGAGTAGTTAGCTTTCAGAGGGAAGAGGGAGAGTATGTGTGTGTTTAAGCATGTAGTGTGCACACTAGAGTACCCATTGTCTTGTAAAATACATACAGATGTGCCAACTCACTTTAACGATGAAAGGAAACAGAAGGCATATATGTCTTCGCTCTCTAACCATCTGTCTGAGGACATTCACTAGGAGCTCAACAATGTACATGACAGAGCAAGTAACTGATCATTTGCCACGTCATCCTTCCAACTTCAGGCTATGTTTTTTCCCCCAGTTGCACACTATGGGTTTTCATAAAAGAAACAGAAAGCTGAAGTGGTAATTGTGCACTGGCTTTGTGTGGCAAGGTTTTTGGTAGCGGGGGCTGGTTACAGGGGTGGCTTCTGTGAGAAGCTGCTGGAAGCTTCCCCTGTGTCCGACAGAGCCAATACCAGCCGGCTCTAAGATGGACCCACCGCCGGCCAAGGCCGAGCCAATCAGCGATAGTGATAGCGCCTCTGTGATAACATATTTACAAAGAAAAAAAGTTGCTGGGACACAGAAACCACAGCCGGAGAGAGGAGTGAGAACACGTAAGAGAAACAACCCTGCAGACACCAAGGTCAGTGAAGACGGAGGGGGAGGAGGTGCTCCATGTGCCAGAGCAGAGATTCCCCTGCAGCCCGTGGGGAAGACCATGGTGAGGCAGGCTGTCCCCCTGCAGCCCAGGGAGGTCCACAGTGGAGCAGATATCCACCTGCAGCCCGGGGAGGACCCCACACTGGAGCAGGTGGGTGCCCAAAGGAGGCTGCGACTCCGTGGGAAGCCTGCGCTGGAGCAGGTTCTGGCAGGACCTGCGGATCTGTGGAGAGAGGAGCCCACGCTGGAGCAGGTTTTCTGGCAGGACTTGTGACCGCGTGGGGGACCCACGCTGGAGCAGTGTGCTCCTGAAGGACTGCACGCCGTGGGAGAGACCCATGCTGGAGCAGTTCGTGAAGAACTGCAGCCCGCAGGAAGGACCCAGGCTGGAGAAGTTCATGGAGGACTGTCTCCCATGGGAGGGACCCCGTGCTGGAGCAGCAGAAGAGTGCGAGGAGTCCTGCCCCTGAGGAGGATGAAGCGGCAGAAATAACTTGTGATGAACTGACCGTAAACCCCATTCCCCATCCCCCTGCACCGCTGGGCAGGGTAGGTAGAGAATCTGGGAGTGAAGTTGTGCCTGGGAAGAAGGGAGGGGTAGAGGGAAGGTGTTCTGAGATTTGGTTGTATTTCTCATTACCCTACTCTGGTTGATTGGTAACAAATTGAGTTAATTTTCCCCAAGTTGAGTCTGTTTTGCCCGTGACGGTAATTGGTGAGTGATCTCTCCTGTCCTTATCTTGACCCATGAGCCCTTTGTTATATTTTTCTCTCCCCTGTCCAGCTGAGGAGGGGGGAGTGATAGAATGGCTTTGGTGGGCACCTGGCGTTCAGCCCACCACAAATTGTTTCTCATACCCTCAGTCATTTCACATTCAAGGACCCCAATTTCTAACTGTCCATATGCAGAATCTTTTACAGAAATAACAAAATGCATGACTGTGCTGGTTTTAGCTGGGATAGAGTTAATTTTCTTCATAGTAGCTGGTATGGGGTTACATTCTGGATTTGTGCTGAAAACAGTGTTGATAACACAGGGATGTTTTCGTTACTGCTGAGCAACGCTTACACACAGCCAAGGCCTTTTCTCCTCCTCACCCCGCCCCACCAGCGAGGAGGCTGGGGGGGGCACAAGAAGTTGGGAGGGGACACAGCTGGGACAGCTGACCCCAGCTGACCAAAGGGATATTCCAGACCATATGACGTCATGCTCAGCTTATACAGCTGGGGGAAGGAGGAGGAAAGGGGGGATGTTTGGAGTGATGGCGTTTGTCTTCCCAAGTAACCATTACACATGACAGAGCCCTGCTTTCCTGGAGATGGCTGAACACCTGCCTGCCGATGGGAAGTGGTGAATGAATTCCTTGTTTTGCTTTGCTAGCATGCGTGGCTTTTGCTTTGCCTATTCAACTGTCTTTATCTCAGCCCGCGAGTTTTCTCACTTTTATTCTTCCAATTCTCTGCCCCATCCCACCTGCGGGGGAGTGAGCGAGTGGCTGGGTGGTGCTTAGTTGCCGGCTGGGGTTAAACCATGACAATGACTTAGAACAGATGCAATTATCTTGGTTCTAGTTTGAACACAGAGGAGCCTTTGATCAATACCTCTCTAATGTGCTGTGAATCCACAGGTTTTCAGGATGGAAACATTGTATGAAAGGCATTGTACCCTATTGTGAGTAAATATTATATTATCACTTTTCAGGCTGCAGCCTTTAAAAAGAAAAGATAAAAGCCGTGTAACAAAAGCTAGGTTCCTTATAATGGATGATCTTATTTTGACTGAAGTATCATCACTACTCGCAGTAAATTAATTTACTATTCCACAAATTAAGCTCCACAGAGACAGTCAAGGTAACACGAAGTCTCCTTCTTCATTTACTTGCTTTACATGCTTCTGAGAATAGTACATTGCATTCACTAATCTAGAGCACACAGCATGCCCTGACGTTCTATAGTCAGCATCTTTACACTGCATACCTTCCACCAATAAGAGACTACAAACACAAAACATTTAAGACTTGAATCAGCAGCCCCCGATTCTTCTTTAGCACCTAAACTCAGTATTTATTCTTTAGCACTTAAACTCAATATTTCTTATTGACCAGACACCTCTGAAGACAGAGCAGCTGGTGAGAAACACTAGACTCAAAAGCTTAGTTCATATTGTGGAGGGTTGGATGCCAGCCTATATTTCTGTATTTTATTTTTTTCCTAATTTAAAATGCTAAATGTATTTATAACGTTTACAGTTCATAAGAGATTACATGACAAACTGCAAAAGAAAAACTGTATAGTTTTGAAGTTTAAAGTGCTCAGTGACAGTTTAAATGCAGCCTGAGAACAACAGACCAAGTGCAAGGAGGTAGCCTCCAAAATCCTAAATATGAGGAAGAGATGTCTCCATCTTTCTTATACAAGACATTTTTACTACACTTCCAGAAGTACATAGTCCACTCTATGATCGTTAAATATTAAAGTAACAAAAATGAAACTTTAATGAAAATATTCCTGCAAAGAGGGAACACTTGAGACATAGGCCCCAAAGCATGTTAAATATGGGAGAAGAAGCTAAATCCTTTACAGCATTCCCCAACATTGGTATTATAGACCTCTTAGATCACAACCATCTTTGCAGCTACAGAACATAAAATAAACAACCATGCTCCATGAGTTTGAATTATTTTCTCTCTTCGTCATTTAGAAGTTATGAAAGAAAACAAAATAAAGATCAAAGAAAAGCAAAATGCAAGTAGGATGCAAAACAAACAAGCAAGTCTTCCTGTAATACCTGCCAATAATTCCTATTTCTACCCATAGAAGACCACTTTAGGAATGAACATCTAGTTTCTCTTCAACTTTGAGTCACAACTTGGGAGTCAAAGCTTAGATTTCTGGTCAAGCAAATTATCTCTAGAACTGAAGTCATCCATCACCAACAAAGTTGAAGCCCACGGACAAGAGACATGTCTTGTTAAGTGACAGTCATTGCCCGACACCCTGCAATACCCAACAGCACCAAGACAGCTGTAGGCGTTAGTCCATGGCTCAGTCCATTGCTGGCACACTTGGACCTGTGTTGGAGGGGGCCCCACCAAGGACCCTTGGGGTGATAGATCCTCTCCTCCTGGTCAAATCAAAAATACTGCTTAGGCTCACCACACAACCGCACAAATGGTACGGTCAGGGTGAGGGAGGGAATGGAAACTCATGGCCAGAAGGAGGGCAGGGGTGGTGGAACCAGGGCTTTCAACAGCTGCCTCATTTCCCGTAGGTTAGTCTGCAGCCTGCACATCAACATCTTTAGGACCACTCTATTACTGTTCTTAGTCAAAAGAAATAATTACAAAATTGACCTAAATCTACTAATCAGATGATAAGTAAACAGTCTCGTTAACTTTGGGAAACAAGGCTATATAGCAGATAGGACTTTAACCATGATTAGGAAGCAAAAACCAACAACAATCCACTAAATCCTACTAAGTGCATAGATTTTACACCGGTTTCACAATTTTGATTACCAGTTTAATGATTATTTTTGTCTGTTTTCTTGAAGCAAGAGAATCACAGAATCACAGAGTGGTTTTGGTTGGAAGGGAGCTTTAAAGATCATCTAGTTCCAAGCCCCCCTGCCATGGGCAGGGACATCTTTCACTAGACCAGGTTGCTTAAAGCCCTGTCCAACCTGGCCTTGAACACTTACAGGGATGGGGCAACCATGGCTTCTCTGGGCAACCTGTTCCAGTGTCTGACCACCGTCATAGGAAAAAATTTCCTCCTTTTGTCCAATCTGAATCTACCCTTTTTCAGCTTAAAACCATTGTCCCTTATCCTGTCACTACAGGCCTCAGTAAAAAGTTTTTCTCTGTCTTTCTTATAAGCCCCCTTTATATATAGAAAGGCTGCAGTAAGGTCTCGCCAGAGCCTTCTCCTCTCCAGGCTGAACAATCCCAACTCTCTCAATACTTTGAGCACAGTGTGCACACAGATATATGACATAAAGGCGTCTTCAGCTATTCCTTTCATAAGTCATATTAATTAAATTATAACACTGCTTCCAAAGAAAACTATTAGCATAGTTAAAATGCCATAACTTACATGTAGATAAGGCCTAAGCCAACTATTCTGCATGATACACAACTCCAGTAAAATAAGCAAACCCCAGGAAATTTCCCACTTGATGGATCTGCTGGCTAATGACTACTTTTCATTAGAGCCAGAAAAGAAACTGATGGTCTGCATTACCTAAAACCAGTTTAAATTCTTCAGTGAATCAGTAGTTCTCTGGAGGCCTGCAAGTAGTAAAGTCAACATAACTGGATATTTAGCCAAAAAGCTTTACAATGTACAGGGGAAGATCAAAAGCGATTTTCAGTGCATCACTCTTAGCTGTAGGTAGAGGAGACAGCAAAGCAAATTCAGTAATAGATTTTTTTGTAAATGTTCTGCATAAATTCCTTGACTTCACAGCACAAATTCCTCTGACACTTAATTCAGTCTTAAAATCCTATCAGGCTGAAAGTGCAGCACATAAATAATAATAGCTATGCAGAACTCTTTCAAAAAAAAGATTCAAAAATTGGCATCAATTTTAAATCTTCTGCCATCTCAAATACGATTAACATAAAAAAATACAATTACAGTAAAATTGACCAACTTAAATATTTGCAAAACAAAAACCAACAAACAAAACCCAAGTCTGCATATGCTCTCTTGTCTTGAATATTCTGATTTGGTAAGATATTTATGCACATAACTTTAAACCTTTAAGTAGTTCCACCGCCTTAACAGGGATTACTCATCTGCTTAAAGTTAGGCAGTTGCTTAAATACGTTGTGAAATATGAATCTAAATTCAGATCTGAAAAATTTAAAGTAGCAGCAGTCAAAGTAACACCTCATTACAGCTTTAAGACCATGCTGTTTTCCTTTAGCAAGCGATTTTACTTGCATACTGGCACTGGAGGCAACAGTAGACTATCTGCTGGAGTGACCCTGTGATGACAAAGCAGTACTGCTACGGGGAAGTAAAACCTGGTTTTGCTAGCAAATGTGAAACCAGAAAAAGAAGATATATATGATTAACAACAAGCCTTCTTTTTAAATTCATACAGGTTCCATAGCTCTTGCATGTCTCTCTTCACCAACTACTTTTCCTTCTCCCAACATTGTTCAGCTTTCACATGGTGATTCATTCTATCCAAGGTCTGTCTTGTAAGGCTATTCTGAAAACAAGATCTGACAACTCAAAACTGTACATTAAAAGCTAGACTGATAATCACCACCCTGATATCCCTTCCCTGTACTACTGAAAAGCTGATCTACAGAACACAAAACCTCTTCAGAAACTGGTGACACATGAAAGCAGGACTCTGCAGGAAAATGGAAATGAGACAGAAAATCACATTTGAGGATACTTTGGCACAGTAGGTTATATCCCACCGTATGTGAATCTAAATAAGACAAGTGGATGCCATCCTAAAAAAAGGCATGAAGAGTAGAAGGAGAAAAATAAGAGATGCAGACCTGAGGTTTAAAATGAGGTACTCGAGGAACTTGAGAAAAAAACCCATGTCTTGTACTTGATGTCAGGACATATTCTTCAGCATTCCTATTGAAGGGGCCAGAGGAGACTGCTTAGCTAGAGAAACTGCTGAAGAAGCTTAAGGTGATCTTCAGTATCCTCTGTACCTACTGCATTGCTGATACCCAGAGAAGAGGGTAAAAGCACAACTAGACAATGAAGAAAAGGAGGTTTCAAAGCCTGAAGCAGGAGATGTTCAAGCAGTGAAATGTAACAAATAGTCTCTGCTTTAAAATGTGAGCTATTTATCTGCTGAGACTGAGGTTAGCATGATGGATAAAAAGAGCCTTAAACTAAGGGCAAAGGTTTAATTTTTATATCCTGCTTAATACCTAGAAGGAAAAATAATCACCTAAAGGGTGACAGAGTAACCAAAAACAATAATGGGAAAGAAAAATGCTAACATAATGAGAGGAGTCAGGCAGATGACAAGATTCAAGGAAAAGGACTGCTGCAGGTATGAAATCAAATGAGATTGATGTGAAGCAGTTCAACTGATTGTAAACGAAGGAAGAAGAGAACCCAGACTCCTTTTATTTGCTGTCAGAATTTTGTTGTCTTCAGATTACAAGAAAACATTTTCAGCAGTACTTATACAACCAAAATGAATCTGTCTTAAGTGCTGAAGTTGTTTCTTAAAATTAAGGTAGGATCCTAAAATCAATCAGATACTACTTTGCTAAATATATTTCTTAAGTACAATCAAATGGCTTTATAGCTTCTTGGTTGTCTAGCACATAAAAGAACATTTATCCCTAGTGGTCTTTACACTTGCCTAAACCAAGCTTTTTTAATTAAGCACGTGCAAATCGGAACTTACTGTGCTTGTACACATCTGTGTATATTATAAACACATCTGCAACTTATATGACTATTACTCTTTCAAAGTCACTTAACATAGACTGCAAATAACAGGAGAGCTTACACTTTCATGAGCATGTAACACATCCATAAACCTACCATTTCACATCACTTTTATGCTATAAATAAAAAGCTGAATGAATTTTTTCCCAAGTGCTTGAAACACAAGTCTCAAATCCCCACTAGAAATATCCACTTAAGATTTACATGAATATAAGTTCTGTTTCATCTTCATGCTAAAATCACAATTTTTCACCTCCTCTGGACATCCACAAATCTCTGTCCAATCACTGTAAGATAATATGGTAAAAGTCCTCAGCAGAAAATTAAGCTTTTGTAAAGAAACTTGTCTTCATTTTCCCCAGTACTAAAAACGTTTCAAAACCCAGATTAAAACTACATGCAATGGTTACATCTTTCAAATATCTTTAATTCTTTTAATTCAGTTACACGCATATATTTATAACATGCTTTCAAATTGTAATAAACCGAATCTCTAACATACCACAACTAAAGAATCTTTGAAGTATATACTGTGAGAAATGATAAAAAGATAACAGATAAGTGTATTGCAAATACATATTTGCATATAAAATAGATCAGGATAACATTATACTAAATTATATAGTATTACTACAGCAAAAAATCTATTACTTTTTCAGCTACCAGACCAGCAAGCTTGACATGGGAAATGAATATCAATCTGTATTTCTTCCTTCCTCATTTTCATTCCGAGAACCTAGAATAAGGTCTCCTTGTCAAATCTCAGTAGCAGCTATAAAACTTGTTGCTTTCAGTGGCTTTACAAGGTATTTGTAACTGACTGCGCTTTTGTAAGTAATTAGACCTTAATCTGCAATTCTATTTATAGATGAAGAAGAAAATTTGTGAAGAATTTTTAGCATTCATTTCAAAAATCCAACCCCTTTACTAAAACTTCTGAATAATAAAACTGTAAAGTAAGTTTACACTAATTTAATCTAATCTGTCTTCGAAGAAATGCAGAGCAGACCCACTGCGCAAAAGTTAAGCCATCTTAATTTGTCTGTGTTAGTGCAGAATCACTCAGAATTTCAGGATGTCCATTTAGTTTCCTCCTACAGGTATTCAGTGTAACACTAAAAATCAACGAAACATCTTAACTGTCAGAAAATGTGATTTTTAACCTGAGTCTCATGGCACTTTACGTAAGTATAGTATTATTTTCATGACTTTGTTTTAGAAATACGTATTGTTAAGATAATGCAAATGTTTCACCATTGTAAAGGTCTTCTAACACGTCTTGGCACTGGAAAAGCAATCAGAAAGATTTGGAACAACTTAAAAGTTAATGCATTTAAACGATGAATATATATTAAGTGCAGGATTCCCAATGTGAGGTGGTAAACTACCTAAAAAACATGGGAAAGCAATAGTAATAGCCTCATTAGGTCTTCAATCTGTTTGCTTTGCTTAGGTCAGGTTTTTTGTGGCACTCAACAGAAGTACAGGTGTACTGTACTGTTTGTGCAGTTTGAATGTTTACTACATGTGAGACCTATTTGTTAATAAAATGCCTGTTCCAAAACAATATTGCATTTCAGAGTATGCTGTCATTTGAATTTTTCTTAAAAGGAAAAGCCTTTTAAGTTTGCTATTACAACAAACAGATGTAGCTTCTATATAGAAATCGGTATCAAACTTTTCATTAAAGTAGTAATTTCAAGTATTCTAATCTTTGTTTCTAGATCCTGAGATGCTACTGAGGCCAGCTCTGAAGGTCTCAGTGATTTGCAATGCCCCTTAGAGATACTTAAAGGCTAGTCTGTACCAGCTATGAGTTTTATGCAATGACCCAAACAGTTATCAGACAATCTAATTGTTCTCAGCTGAAGAACCTTGTGCAACAAATCAACATTATAAAGAGTAATTGAGTATCTTTATTGCTCAAGGGTTGCAAAATACTTCTACTTGTTGAAATAAAAAACTACTTCTACTTGTCAAAATAAACAGTATTCATAGCATTTTACTCTGTCTTTAGAATTATATTTTCAGTTGTTTTTGCAATAAAACTTTATGAGCTTAGAAAATTAAATGCACATTCAGCTTTGGTACAATTCTGGCCCATGATGACTTAAATAGTTTACATGCTACCTGGTCTGATGAGTGTGAACATTTTATAACAATATGAAAATTGTTTTTATGATATTGGTCCTGAACAACAAAACCCTGGATCTGCCAAAGTTGCCATTAGTTAGAACCAGATTTTTTACTAGATTTTCTAGAGCTGCTGAGAGAATTACCAAGTGGACTAACAGATTTTTCTCTGTGCACCCACTTCGCAGGAAAACACATTTTTTTTGTCCTTATCCCTTCTCAGGTAAGGATAAGGAGAATGTGTCTCTTGGTGCCAGCAAAACAAAAATCCAAAACTGAAAATGAGAAAAGGAATAAGAAAAGAAAATAAGGAAAAAAACCCCCAAAACTCAAAAGCCAACAAGGTGCAAAACGATGATGGACACTGTGCCTGGTTAAGAGTTCTACTTCTAATATGGGGCACAGCAACTTCACCAGAACATCCATGTAAAAAATTATGGCAACCTAATAGCAATAAGAAGAGAACAAGCTGAAAAATAGGAACATCCCGAAGATTAATCAATTCGAGCCACTTTGGAGGCAGTTGACACAATTTGACACTTCCCACTTTCCATTTAGCTTTGACTAGGCTGATGTCTGAAACTGCAGATCTACTTATTTACTTGTTTTAGAAATAAATCTGTATCTAAATTATACAACACGTAATCACCACTTTTATAACTTCACACATACAGTATGGAAAAGGAAGCATTATTTTCCCACAGAAATCACAGAATACTGAAAAAGTGAAAGATGTTAATTAACAAGTGTTTGAAAACCAAAGGAATCACTCTAAACACAGTTTATAAAGAGACTGAAATCTTCTACACTAAAAGAAAAATGATACGCACCTACTTTAAGAATTTGAATCTGCCCCAAACAACTGCAGTGCTATTCATGCCTGCCCAGATAGACCTGTGCCACAAAACCCACTTCCAAAAATTTAAAGTTTCTAAAATATTTGGGTTTTTTTCTTTAAATAGGAAATATATCAAAAGACAAGAAATACAAAACTAATCTTCTAGACAAAGAACAGGAAGAAAACTGTCACGTTCTCTGGTTTACATTTATAACAGGACCCTATCTAGAGATTAGAATAGTTTCAAATCTATTGTAGTTGAGGATATGATGTCATCATTTAAGGGACGCAGATAATTTAGTCCACAATATCTATTCATACCAACACAAGAAAGCAGAAGAGGGGATGCAGACTACTTTCATACCCCACTCTCCTAGATTATTCCTATTTTGCATGGATTCATCATCCATGTAAGAGTAAGTAGTCTTCCCCCCCGCCCCCCCAAAGCCATCTGCTAGTTTAACTTTTGTAAAAGCACAACTGATTTCAATTCCATTAGATGCACACATCGGACTGACCAATTTTCCCTCTCTCTCAGCAATTTCTTAATTTTCTGTCAAGCTTATTTTTAAAATACTGAATATGATACTTAACACACTCCGTTCACATGATGTTACAGCATTTTTCATTATTAATTAATGAAAAACCTGGGAATTTGCTAAAGAAAAGCTGAAGAGACTATCAGGTTTGCCAAAAATAAAGTAAAAATCAACACAGAAAATATTCAAAGTCAATTAATTAGTCTTCTTACCTTGTTCTTTTATCTGACGAATTTGCTTCACAGTTTCTTTCAAGATTGCACATTTGTCAGGTTTAAAGTTAAAGTTGTCAATATCATTAAAATTTGCAAAAATCAGCTCTGCAAGTTCTTCTATGTATTTATTCTCTTGCTCACGATTGCGTTTCTCAGTGCTTCTTTTAGGGCTGAAAGAGGAGATTATAAAAATGTATTTAATATCAGTTCGCTTGCCTTCTGGCCAGCTCAAAGATGATTTCAAATGGTTTGAGAGTAGTTTAACGAAAACAGAGAGAACTTCCCTCTCTCACTACAAAAATATAACTTACAAGTTTCTCAAGCAGAAAGGTTTCCTCTGGAACAAGGAAAGGAGCATTAAAAAAGATGTTAGTTATTTTTTCCCAACAGTCATGTTTTTTGTTTCAGAAGAGGTTTGGGATTTGAAATTCAAAACAGAAGATTGACTGGGGGGGGGGGATTTGAATGTTTACAAGTACCCCTCCACATGGCATTGAGAATCCAAGTAGTATCATATAGAGACAGTGTATGAGAAAATAAAACAGCTTAAAAAGTTAAACCAAACATTCCATACTCCCTGCCTCCTTGTGAAATTACAACAGGCAGTTGTAAGAAAAAACGGTGAATGAGTGGTTATGCTTTAAAATTTGTGTTGGTAATGCAACTGCTATAAAACTGAAAAATATTTTTCAAGTCCCTGATTATGACGCACAAAAGAGGTGGTAAAAAAATCTTAGATTGCCAGAATGAGTGACTGAAGACTCCTTGCAATGATTAGCCAAAAAAGATTTTTACATGGCTCCTATATTGTCACCAAAATTCTGTATTTTGGCACTACACTGGATTCAAAACAAACAAACAAATAATAATAAAAGACAATAGCCCCTACCCCCCATCCCAAACCCACAACAACACAGAATTACTGCATCAGAGTAGTTTGGTACTGACTTCTCTTTGCAAGAATGGCAAGTTTGTCATTTTCTAACTGAAAAGTAAGTGCACATGTAACTTTTTTTTTTTAAGTCTTTCTTTCAGTGTCTTCAGATATAAATGGTCTAACCTGGGTCCAAGCTGGTCGGGATCCTTGCGCTTTCTTGACTCTGCTCTGGATGGGTCAGAGGTATTTTCTCCCATCCCACTCATCTTGAACACATATCAGCAACTAAAACGGAGAAAGTGCAAGAAAGGGTTATGGTGGAAAAGTCATGAGTTCTGTGTTCATATTTCCAAGTTTCTCATTCCATGCCCAACTCAGTTTTTACTCGGCAAATCTATAATTTGAAATAGAGTTTGTTTGAAAGGTACCAATAAAACCACTGTGTTTATGAAGCCACAAAATGCTACACAAATCTCCTTCAGAAGAAAATCTGTGCTGGGCAAGCAAAGTGTTATCATCTCTTTGATTGTTACCAGTTATGTAAGAACAGATAAGTACGTTTTGTGCCTGGGTTGCTGAATTTTCATGGCAGTTTTGCAAGGCTGCATGAGGAAAGACAAAGGAAAAGCCATAGTGCCACACAACAAGAAAAATACAACAGAATTGAAATACATGAAATGAAACATGTATCCCAGCTACATGAAAAGGCAGCACATGCAGCTTTAGTCAAAAATTAGAAAATAATGCTTGCACAAGTACATGTACAATATCATAGAAACAAAACATCTGTCAACACTAGAGATCACTGAGGAACTGATAAATATTTTGTACATAAAATCTACCTCATAAGGAAAATAACTTGTCAAGCTATCATGTGTTAAAACAACACAAGCTTATTATAATTTGTGCAATAAACAGCCTCTGGAAATCCTGCCTCGCTCCTGGCCGTCTGTTGTCCTATGCACTGTAGGAGCACCTGAAACTCACCTGCCCCAGATTACATACTCCTCAGTAGGTACCAATATTCTGGAGGCAGAAATCACTATTACAAAGGGCATAGGGAGATGATGTAAATGATCAAAAAGCTCATGCAAGACAGGGCAGTCCTAGCTCACCATCTGCCTAGTTGCTGCCAGTTTTGTAAGGATGATGGCAGAGAGATGCTGCCAGACATTTCAGAGAGCTCCTGTATTGTTTGGGATTAGCAGAAAAATAAACATGAGGGCCATGAAGGAGGCAAGTGTCTCCAGGAGGTGATTCATACCATGTTAAAATAAGAGCTGGAGCCCATAATTCTATGATCACTTCAGACCGGCATAAAATGGAAATTGGGTGTCAAAACAAGGGGGTTCACCACCTCCTTCAAGCCCTTCATTTCTGCCCTACCAGTTCCCTTCCCTCTGCTGGCCCAGTCAGCCATGCACTGAACTTAATGAGAGAACTGCTATGGGTTAAAACCGCAGTCCCCTTCTCCTTTTCTTTTTCAACACTTTATAAAATCTAGCAGCCAGAGTATGTGTTGGAAATAGGATGTTCACACTGGAAATCTCAGTTTTCCCAATGAACTGGCTGAATGAGGATACTGACAGAAACAGCCTAGAGACTAAGATCCAAGCAGTTCTGCAGGGATACTGAGAAAGGCTACTTATTGAAACTTGAGCAAGCAGACGAAGACTTGGAGCCATCTCAGATTCAGAACTGAACACCATCTAACATTTTTCTAAATTAAAAAAAAAACAAACCAAAGAGGAATAAAAAAATCCTTTCTTTGTACTGAAAATACTTTTTAACCAGTTTGCGGAAAAAGCAGAGTAATTTTCCTTTTTCTAGATACTGGTCAAGTTTCATGAAAAAGACTGGATCATGCCTGAAACATATAGCTCCCAGCTGGTCTTTGACATGGATGGTATCAGATTCTATTTGAAAAATGTCTGGATTATCTTTTTCTCTATTGAGTCTATACATGCATATGTATATCTACATGCACATACATACTGCCAACGTTTGGAGAACAACCCACTGCAAGAAGAGCAAGAAGGCCCTGGTTCTGCAGCGGAGCAGAGCTGAGCTCTCAAAGGGAAGATGTACCATCACAAACTCTATCATTCTGTACTTGCTGGAAAACTCTCAGTGACCCCAGTCAGGGCATTCAGAGCTCCACAGCAACGCCAACCTTACTGCAGAGCATGAAACACCTGCCGCAGTCTCCAGTGTGGTCTGTGACACTGGCTGTTCCTTAACAACTACAGAGCTTCACTGATTTCTAGCCCCAGCAGTCATTCACATCCTAATTTATCTAAGTACAAAAGTAGAAATATACACTCGTCTGATTTGTTAGGAACTAAGCACTTTCTTGAAAATACACAGTTTCATAAGTACCACAAGTAGAGCTCCAAAGAAGGAGCAAGATACTATTAAGAAAACTGTGACAATAATTAAAGAGAATTGGTGAGGAGACCACAGTTCCACATCTCTGTCAGTGGGAGAGCTGGAACTGTCCTTGGGGCTCTGTTCCAATGACTAAATTTTTCACTGACCAGGGTGAGAAAAAATCATCAGCATGATGAAAGCTGTACATTCCCGAGATCATCTGAGCTCCAACCCAGACTCAGATGGTGACCTGAAGTTCAGAAGAAAAACTAGGCTGGGGAATTCCTTCATTTCTCATGCTTCCCAAGTAATACCTGAGAAATATAAACCTGTTAACTATTTTTCTTCAGAAAAGCAAGCACGACAATTCACGAAAACCTGTCAAACATTCAGCTGTCATCTTCTCCCCCTGGAGTAGTAAGAATTAAAGTCAGAGGTAAGCATTTAGGGCGAACACCCCCCCTCCACTCCCCCTTCCTCCCTAAGAAAGCAAATAGGAACAGTTATTGACAGTTATTCTACATACCCTGTCAGACTTACTTCAAAGGGAAGTTTATTTTTGCAGGAACCAAAGTTTCACCAGTAGCCCCACCAATGCATAGCTCAATTCTTCTGGCATTCACACTGATGCTATTCTGTAGGAACTTCACTAGGTCTACAGTATCAGCCTTCGGAGGACACATTAAAACTAACTTCCCACCATAAACAACTAAACTTCATCCTCTGCATTTAAGGGAACAAAAGTGGTATCATTCTTAGGAAACTAGCACCCTCTTTTCTCCTTATTAAACACAGTAAAGGTTCTAAACAAACTGTTTATTTATTTATTTACTTATTTAATTTTGTTTGCACTTTCAAGCCGTTACATTTTCTCTCAGCAGCATTTATCAGTCTTTTCTTAGAATGAGTTACCCATTTCTTTTTACTCATCATAAAGTTTTTCTGGAAATCTACCACCTACTACCATGTTCGCTTTCTGCTCTCCCCTATGTCTTCATTAAATATCACTTTCTATACCTCAAAGATCTGTATCGGCTCTGCAGCTCCTGTGTTGTTGGTGCCTGTGCTCCAGAGCAGAGTGCAAAATCCAGAGTTAGGTGCCTTGGAAAGTGGAGAGTTAGATCATACTAAGACAATCCAAAAAAGTCTCACAGGCCAAAATGAAAGTCACCCAGCAATATCTAGTACACAGTACTAAAATCAAAAGGATGTGCCCTCAAACCCTATCTCCCTAGGGATTTAGGGGCTGATTGGGATAGGTAAAGTTCTGCTATTCTCTTGGGATTCAGAAACTAAAATCCTCTCATGAGGTAGAAGAAATGAGCATGAATCACCTTTTAGAAGCTGTCGATAGATAATCTGCTGTCCTGCTCTTCCATAATACTACATACCAACTAAACTAGCCAGAAACTGGGCGATGGAGATTTAGTTCCCTCTTAACAGAGGGGTTTCCAGCCTGTATTTTTCATCACACAGGACAGCATCCTAGGTGGTAGGCTATCTGCTTGCCAAAACTGGACATTTATGAAGCAAAGAGGGCAAAGTTAATTAACTCTTCCAGTGCAGTAGGAATATTTAGGTGTGTAGCCCATACCACTAAACTCACAGGTAAGTAGTTCAAACACTGCCTTAAGACACAATGGATTGAGGTTTGAATCCCTTAGGCTGAGGAGGGTAGCAAACCTCTATCTCCCATTTCTCAGCAATGACTCTAACAAGTCAAGTCAAAGAGCTAAGTACCCTCCCAGTTTCCTCATGTCTTTTTAAAAGAAAGCCATTTCAAATTTTTTCCATGAGCTCATTCACATTCAGGGTCTATGCATACTACTAGATGAAGATCTCTGGAGGGTCTAGGTACCTCTACAAATTTAATGCGACATAAGCAAGGAACTAAAATCACATTTTTTGGAAGAAAGTACTTCTGGGCACATGTAGTACCGAAAAGCAGGCACCTAGGAAACCTTCAAGTGAGAAGGGGAAAACCTCATGAATTTAGATTGAATTGATAGATGAATTTTAGACATGCAAACAAACATTTGTGGGTCAGGAGCAGCTAAACTGCATAAAGCACTTTTTACGTTCTGCCCTAACTGCCTCCATACACGTTAATTTAGCCATCTCAAAGTTTCTTGGTTATTCATTAATACTAATAGCTTTATAATACACAAAAATTCATAACATTAAATAAATTAGTACTTTTAACAAGATAATTTAGGAACTTTTAAAGTTGTACTAAATATTCTTAGGCTCCTGAACCGCATGGATAGTTTCTCAGACCAGAAAATAAAACTCCTAACTTTGAAGTCTGAATTTTTCCAGGAAACATGACAATTCAAAACTGAAGCCACTGCAAGTAGAATGACAAGTCAGAGACTCAAAGTTTTACTCCAATAAACCTCTCCTATAGGGAACTACCTTGGATTAGAAAGCAGCACTCATCCTGCTCCTCTGATCTTTTTATACATCTCTGCAGGAATTTCCAGAAAAAAGAAAAAGAAATTGAACACTTCAGTTCATTTAGTGCTTTAGAAGAAATGGAAATGTAGTATCAGCTCTACCATATGTCTTCTGAAACAAAAATCAAGAAGAAGTGGGTAAGACTTATTTAGCGTGGTATAGAATAGGAAAAGGATTAACCAAATTGGGAATTAGTAAAAACAAAACCAGCAGTAATCACTGCATTGAGGAGAGAGAGATGGAGACATATGTTTGTTAACCAAAAAAATAATGGTATGTCAGATGCTGAACTAAACCAATTTTTATTTGAAAGACAATGTCTTACAAAGCTGAATTTGAATGCGTGTCTTCCAGAATGAACTGTCATGCAAGACTAGGCACTCCCTTTTTTATTGTGTAAGTTGTTTGGGAGCTGTACTGCACTCCAAAATACAAACATAATATCCCACTGTGGGATTAGTATTTTGCCTTCAGTGGTGGTAGCAGATTTTTCTTCTCAATATATATTAAGATTTTTTCTGTTTGTCCTACAAAAAAACCCTACAACAGTAACTAAGAGCTGAACTTTTAATGCTGACTCAGATGCCCCTCAAGCTTCAATTCCACTGGGCATCAATGAGGAGCAACGGAGCAATGGGAAGATAAATACACTCACCGCAGCATTTTCATACAAGGAAGGAGATAATTAGGGAAGCAGAATTACTATTACTAACAATACCTAAAGAACTAATTTTAGGGTCCAACAGATGACTTGTACCAACAGGGCATCTCAGGTAAGTAAATACTTTGTTTGTATTTACATTTAACACCATAAGTGTATTTTCCTGCTCTCTCCGTTTCACTACCACAGGCCTAAGCATCCAAAATCCTAATAGGCAAAATCACTGCCTAATTTTTCCAATTGTTAAATGTAAATCACAAACACTGAAAAATTAAACTAATAAATTCTTGGACAGTGTATGTTAGTAATTACAGTCACTGAGACTTAACCAGTTTCTACCAGATGTTGGGAGACTGAAACAACAGAGCCTGAGAGAGGCTTAAATTCTTTTTTTCTCGTTATCAGTAATAAAACAATAGTTTCTGCTCTCATCGTGACAGCACATCCTCCTTCACATCCTCCACCAGCACCGCTCTAAGTTAGACTACACAGAGAGACTTAACCTAATTATAAAGCAATAGTAAACATATTTTTACAGGACATTCATCTTTCAAAGGGAAAAAAAAATAAAACAATGTAAACCCAAAAATAAAACACATGGGAGAGAAAAAGAAAAACGGAGGCCCTGTGAAGCAGGAGACACAAAAAAGTCTAGCACAAATCAGTTGCATGAATTTGTAACATCTCCTCCATTCCTCAAATGCTGTGAAGGAACATGGTATGCAGACTAAACCTTCCAACACTGATCCTCAGCATCAGTGAATCCAGTTAATCATCCAGACTCAATGTAGAAGAAGATAATGTGCATTTTATCTCTTATCAGGGCAGGCCATCTTCCAAACAAGGCCCGTTAAACTGTCAGATTTATTATAAGCCTAACAAATGCAGTTAAAGAATAAATGAGGATTATACCTTCAAAGCTGCTGTTTCAATCTGAAAAGTAGCAAACAAAAGGTAAACTACCATATAGCGGACAATCAGGTAGCAGGACTATACTACCACCCTTCCAGCACACCAATACATGCATTTAGTGTACATACAACTGATAAATACAGAAGTGATTTAAAGTCACTGTCTCATTGAGTAACAAAACAGCAAAAATACTGTTTACTGACCCAAAATATTACAAGACAGTGAAAAGTTTGGCAAAAATTTTCTCTAACAGCCCAATTTAAAAATATAACCAGCTTATATTCCTGTGGTTAATTATAAACTCAAACATACATCCATTATAATTCATACTTTTTTCCTGTGAAGTTCTCATGACTAGAAGCTTTCAGTCTTGGTTTCAAAATTACTGATGTACTCCGTATAGCATTAATTCTGGTAGAAGGCAGAGGAAAGTTGGAAGTCACATGCAACTTCTGATTCTTCACATTTTTTCCTGCTTATGAACTCTTTTTTCACTGGCTCCCTTTCTGAATCAGAAGATATTTAATATTGATACATACTGCAATCTTCAACCCTTTTGAAGAAGGCAATATTGGCTAGCCACTTTCCCTGGCCTCAAAAGGAAATCGCTGTCAGAGGCAGGATAAGATGCTAGATCAGAGACTGGAGTCACTGGAGCCTAAGGCCAACCCTTTACTGGTGAGCCACAGCAGTTCAGGAGGAAGGGTTGCTTTGACTCCCAGTACTATTCATTGTAGCACCCATCAGAATCCTGATCAGCTAATTGAGCCTGCCCACCCCACACACCACACTGCGCTCGGAAAAGCTCAGCCTCCTCATGTGCAAACTTTCTCTTGCACGGGCATTTCGACAAATCTAGGGAGACATGGATAAGGGTTTGGAAAAGAGTGAAAAAAATACAGGTGAAAATCAAGGGAAATAAAAGGAACGGGGAAAAAAGACTGTATTGTCTGGTAAAATTAAATTAAAGCAAGAGATCCACCACTAAAAGGTTTGACAGAAAAGAAAGTTAAAGATACATTAAACCACCCTCCTGCATGCCTGGTATACAAAAGCCACATGTTCTACAACCAACTTACTATACCCATCTTTCATCACCGAACACCTAGAACTGGGATATACCCCAAGCGAAACAATGCCAGTCTGCCAAAATAAGCAAGGTGTCCAACACCTTGGTTGGTGATGGTAACCTCACATTAAAAATACAAATTAATTTATTCAAGGGTATGCTTTTTTCCTGAAACAGCACTACCAATTTCACTATAGATGAAACTGCCTAAAATTTTTGCCACCCTACAAAAGTCATGCAGTATAAAGCAAAAACAGAAAACAGAGTTTCTATAAGGAAGGTGGTAGCAGCCAGCTGAAAAACTCTAGTCACCTTTGAAGGACTTGTACTAAAATCTGACGGGCACCTGCAGCCTTTTCCAGCTGAAAATACTTAGAAGATACAACTTCATTTGAAAGACAGCCTGTTAGAGGTACCATTAAAACAAGATTTATGGTATTATTTACTAAATTCTACTGTATTCTTGAACTCCACAAACTATAATTAAGAAAAGGAACATAATTTACTAGCAAATGCCATTGAGCCTGTGTATGAAAGAACAAAAAACTGGCTCCAACACCTACTACTCACATTTTTGCTCAGTCTACAAAAAGCCGTAACAGACTATAAACAAATGTTTAAGCCAAAGGCTCCTTCCTCAACAATATCTTTTCCCTCGCTCCTGGGTAATGGCTTTAAGAGTGGTGTATTAGACAGTAAGAAGAAGACATATTCCATTTGCAGCCTGAAAGCCAATAATGCTCATGAATTTTTTACCTGAAAGACACTTCAAGATGCCACTGGGAAGACTGTCTAATAAACACATTAGGCTGCAAATGGGCAGCAGCAGCTCTTTAACACATGCTGTAACAATCAAATAAATGGCTAACATTCATGTTGAGTCTTACAGACTGGTATTTAATAGGACTTTCTTTAAAATCCACCTAAATCTTGAAGGAGAAAGAGGTTTTTCTCAGCTACTCAAAACCACAGGTTTGAGGAACCCCTGGTTCTGCTTGAGTCTTTGCAAAAACCCCTCCAGGCTGACTCCAGCACTGTAAGATGGCTCCTACCTTCTGTATTCCCATAGGCTAAGGCTCTTAACAGAGCCACTCACTCAGCTGCTTACGGATTAGCCTACATCAGCTACCTCTAATATGCCCAGGAATAGCAAGACTAGGCTTTAATAAGACAACAGAGAAAAAATATCAGAGGAAGAAAGTACCATTTTTTATATAACATACATGAGGTCTGCTCCATTTCCAGTTTTAAAGAGGAAGAGGTCTGTTTTCACCAAAACATCATCAAAGAGGAGGCAGGTGGTACTACTCCAAAAATTGTTCAAGACTGTATTGTAATTTCAGGTTTGGGATTCTACCTCTCTCTTGTTATCAAGAATTGCTTCTGATACTTAATACTCAAGGACAAAAGAAATGTAGCTTAATACCACTAAAGCTCCCCTTAAAACACCAGATTATAAAACTAAGTACAATGCCAGAACATTATTTTTATCTATGCCAGTCACTCTTGCATCCTTTTGTTTGTCGTGGGTAGCTAAAAAAAGAAAAAAGAAAACAAAAGTCATTCAAAAACCATTTAACCTTCTAGTTTGCATTTGATAAGTATCAAACCATGGCTGCAGAAAATATTAAGCCTGCAAGCATTTTCACTAGAAAAGGAGGAGTCCAAATTCCCACGTTTATTTAATCTAGAATTTTTCTTATAGTTCACAATTATTAACAACTTTACTTATGAGACTGATTCAGAAGCCTAGTATTTCAAATCTACTGTGATTGAAAGTAAAACTTTGTGAATAGCATAGCTGACAAATGAAGCAAATCTAACAACATAGAAAAGGATATTATTATAGGAAACTCTGTATTTAAATAGCTTTCATTTCCAGTTGATGATACTTCTGGAACAGTGAGTTAAGCATATTTTAACTCCTACTGAGTCCTCTCTGCCAATCTCAGTTTCAAAACTGTTACTTGTCCACTGAAATTCCCACACCAACTTTCACCCCCCAGAAACCACCAAAGAGCAAGGGGAAAACCAGACCAGAGAGAGGGGAAGAGTGAAACAACTGCTCTCACAAGTGTAAGGCACCGTGGAAAAACTCAAATCCGGGAACATTTTCTAATCTCGTAACTGATACAAATGTATACATTACTTACAATACCAGTAAGTTTATACAGTTCAGTGTGATTTTCAAGATGCCTATCTTAGCAGTAAGAAAAATATGACAGATCACAATAGACAAGGGCATTTAAGCATCTCTGTGGTGTGGGCATGCCTACATTAGGACTTAACTCCAGTTAACTGCCTGTCAAATACCAGTCTGTTTACTTTAGATAAAACATATTCCATTAATAAAAAGCTCAGGAAACTGGGTTCCGAAAGAGTAAAAAGTAAAAAGCCAAGGGCAAGCCAGAGAGAACAGCACTGTGTTTCTGCATCAGTTGTGTACAGTAAGTAATCCATAGACTTATCGAACCTATACACAGAAATATCAAACCTATCATATTTGAATTAGAGTTCCATCACTTATCAATCTCAGTTTCAATGACTTCACGCAGCTAGAGAGGTGTTGGTCCTCCTGGTCACCAGTATCAATGTAGCATCTCTACACACTCAGGTACAACGTGATGTGCAACCCAAGCTTGCACTGAAGCCTCAGCAAGAAATGCTTATGTTGCATGCCACCTTTCATAGCTCTAACCTGGTCATCAAAATAATGTTCCTTCAGTCCCAGAGTAGATACTGTTACTGAAAACACATGACCTTACTGAAATTTTTATGGCAGTTCCAAAAGCCCACCTCTGTTCTTCTCTGGTGCCTAATCAAAAATTGAACTCATGTTACTGATTTACACATAGCTGCAGCACTAAGAGGGTTTATTTTTCTCTTCTACCCAACCACCTATTACTAGGAAGCATGTTGAAACTTCAGGCCATTCTTTCAAATGCCAAGCACTGCATTAAAACTCTGATTTGCAAGAAGTGTACCTAAACATTACCTAAAGCATTTCTATACATTTTGACATTGTTATCATGGCGAATGAATAACATACTCCACACATACCTACCTACAAGTAACACCTACATATTCCACACTTCCTTCTAAAATATTGAGATGCCCTCATAAGCATGCATTTAAGTTAACAGTGTATAACAATAAAGTTTCAATTTAAGAATCAAGAAGTCAAGCTGCTTTGTTCCAGAAGGCTGGAAGTTAACAACAGATCAAAGTCAAACATACCTACGTTCAAGTTAAATAAATGCTAGCACTCAGCTCCACAAATGGCCACAGACAGTCATAGTAATGTTAACAGCTGGCTATGAGGTGAATTCAACTTCACGTTGACGTCCTCTGTCAGTCAGGGATGTGGCTGGTGCCCACACAGGATTCAGAACCCTGCATCACTTCTTGAAATTGTATACCCAAGTCATCCTCTTCAGTACAGTGCCTGGCTTACCCATCCTCTCTGCCTCTGAAATGCATTTAGAGCATCTCCCCTGGAAAACTCAGTGTCCTTCCTCAGCCTAAGGTGGTTTGCCTCAGCCCTGGTCCCAGATGGTGCCCTGGTGACAAGGACATGGTCCTGGATGCTATGGGAGAGACCAGAGGGAGTTTGGCCCCTATCCCTATCCCAAATTTGCATGAACAGGTAGTTCCCCTCAGCAGGTGCTTCCTGCTGATACTGGTACCCATGCCAGTATCATCCATTTGTACTGGAGCAGCAGTGTAAGAGCTGGGAAGTAAAAAAAAATTATTACTCTTTTCTTATTAAAGTTGGAAGAACAACCAATTTAATACATGCTTTTTGAGACAGTACAGCTATATGCATAAAAGATTATATTTGTATCATCTCCCAATATGCAGAATTACAGTTTTATACTTAATACAGATGTATGTTAGATGTATGTCAAACTCTTGGTAAAGCCATTGAGAGTACTAACTACGCACATTGTTACTAAGCACAAAAATCAAAACTAATAGAATAAATTATGTTAGAGTCACCCACAAGTGTCTTGCAAACACTTATGAAGTACAATTAACTTGATAAAAATTAAATGTCCATAGTAGCCTGTACACCCTAATCAAATACATTCTTAATACAACCATGAGTTTAAAAACTGATCTATGAACACAAATAACAATTACTAATGACTTCAAATTTCATGTCGGTCTTCATTCTATTTGCTTTAGTAAAACACCGCAACCAGCAATAACAAAAGAAGATGAAAGTTTAATTGTCATTTTAAAGCATTTAAAAGGAAAACACAACTCAAAAATCTTGTTGCTTTAGCTAGTCAACTGCCAACGAATAAAACCTTGTGGACACAAGCTTTGTACCCACAAGTGTGCGTATATATATACACACACACACTTATATATGAATACAGGCTGTGACCAAATAAAACATACATAGGAATGGCTTTATGAGTCAAATGAAAGAGACATTTAGTTAGTGACTAGTCTGTCATGGAAGTTAATAGCAGATGCCTCAGTAAAAAGTACAAGGCAGCTGCAGAATGATCCTTTCCCCTGGTATCTCCTCTCTCTGTCTCTGACAATCAGTGGTTCAAGCTTAGCTGTGGTGTTGCTGTCCCCCCTCCTCCCTCTGAACCTGTCTTCAGTTGTGCCTAATTCCTTCTTAAATCCATATATACCTTTGGCCTCCACAACACTTACAGGCAACACCTTATAAGCTTTACCACAGCTCCCTTAACAGCAGAAATGACACTCTGGAAAAAACTGAAGAGTTCTAAGGGGATGCTATGACTCAACTGAAATAAATCAGCATTTTATCACTGACTTCACTGAAGCTTGGATTCTCCTCCTAGTCTACTAGAGGAAGATGTCAAACTGTTATTTCTCTCTTTTGTAGGACATAAATCACTCCATGGGTCTGACACAACTATGCTTGTATCCTGCAGCCCAAGGAAAACAAGGTTAGTCTACTATTAAAGCTGAATGTTCATTACCAGCCATTTTATTCTCTTTGTAAAAATAACCTGAAATTAATTTGTGTTAATAATGGAACCATTTATGGTAAAGATGAACCACAAGTGCTAAGAATGAATTAGCATATATTCCAAGTATTTTTAATTTTGGAATATAATGAAATATAATTACTAAAGAGGGGAAGAAACACCCACTACATTCAGAGAAGGAGTTGACCAGAAGCCTGCAATACACTGCCCCAAAGTAAAAAATAACACACATTTAAAACTAGTTGGACTGAACACCTGGAAAAACTTCAGGAAAAGCAACAAAAATAATTTTATTACCATGCAGTTCTAACAGAAGTTTATTCATGAGAATCTTGTGTTAGATGGTTGCTCAATCACAACAGCCTATGCTATCAGGAATGGAAAATCAGAGCACTACAGAATCTTGATGAAGTTTGTTTAGGGACAGCGTGCATAGGAGAAAATTAAATGGGAACAGCAAAGAGGAGATTCAGGTACAACACACACTGCACATTAAGTGCATTTACCATAAACTTTTGGTTTGATTCTTCATCTAGGATTTTCATCAAATTCCTGCGATCTTCCTTACACTCTGTATCCTCACATCCCAGCCAGCCCTTCCCAATCTCCCACTGTACAACTCTAGCTATCATTGAAACTACCCGCAGGGTCAGCCACAGTCTCCCAGGTATTGAGAGTAGCCCACTTCTGAAAGACACAGGCTTTCAAATCTTACCCCTCACCTTCAGAGACTAAAGCATTACTTGCTAATAATAATTTTTAGTCCAATTCAGGCATCGTTCTAGGCCTGCCACAGCTGAACGTAAGCGAGTAAGAAAAGCTAAGGAGGAATGCAGGCAGTAAGACGACTCCATTGGGATTTCCTTGCAGGTACAGTGATTATCAACTTACAAACAGTCTTCGCGTTTACTCAGCTCAGACAGCTTGGCTTGTAGACTAGTCCTCAGTCCTTAACTCAGCTTTCTTCTTGCAATTATGGGGCTATTCTGTAGTAGTGTGCTAACAAATTTATTGCATTTATTAATGAAGTAGATTCTGAGAATCAAGGTTGTTTTCATACCTTTCCTCATTTTTTTCCCCTGTTACTAGTCTAACTAACTAAATAAAATCGCACTGAAAAATCTAACCAGCCAGTTGACTTCCTAATGACATTTGTTATTAAATATTGTGCTAAGAACTCTGGAGTGAAATGAAATATTTCAAAGTCCTCCTCTAGCTCAGACTTTCCAAGAAGGGTTTTTTTCTTACAACATGGTGTATTTTGTAATGTAGTCATGTCTTCCCTCCTTCCTTGCACAAGAAATTTACCTTACAAAGATGACAAGAACAAAGAAAAAAAAAAAGAAAAAAAAAAGAGAGCAAAACTTTTTGAACACTACCAGTGTAACCTTTTTGACTACAGTAGCATACAGAATTTTGAAGAGTGGGCAAACAAAATGACTCTGGTCAAATATAATGTTTGAAGTTTTATATATGCTACATACCATACTTCTGTAAGAAATTGCTTATGAAAGAAAACACCCAAACTTGAGTTTTGTGAGAACACGGAGCCACCTGACGAACACAGTCTACACAAAAGGTTGGTTTTGTTCAAATTTCCCCCCTTAATACATCCTAAAAGGCATCAGGCAAATCAAAATGACCGTACAAGCAGCAAAAATCTATTTTTCTACAAAACATAGCTGCCAACATTTTCAGTATGCACTACTCGGCCCCCGCTATCTTGTTAGATCTTCCGTAATGAAATAAAGGAAGAAAACACAAGAAGCAGAGAGGAAGTTTCATTGTTCTTGCGGCTTCGACATTTGGTGCCACGAACGTGACGGGCTCTCAAGCCTCTACTCAATGGCACCGCCTGCCTCAGGCCTCTGTATCAAGATGTAGGTATATTTGAATTAAAATAATCAAACCAAGACAAAAGAGAACAAGCAAATAAATAGCGCTAACTTGTTTATGTTTCTGGCTCTGCCCTCACAGTATGAAATAAAGTCTCTTCAAACACATACTACGTTAATTTGAAAAACAATAATATTTTCCTTCCCCCCTCCTATCTCAAAGCAGCATGAGTTTTTCAAAGTCCTAAATAAAATAAACTAAGGCATTTCCTGTATGTATTTAGTTAATTATTAAATGGATTCTAAGCATGATAGTCACCACCACTATTTCAATATGAATCCGGGAAAACACACTTTTAGCAAACTGCCAGTGCACTGCAGTAATAACTAGTTATATGCATCTTCACAATCCTGCCCTTAACTTTGGAGGCAAAATTCTAGACAAGTGACAATCAGCGCTCCTACGCAAATCCAAACACTTCATTTTATCTTTTTTTTTTTGTGGTCCAGAATTAGTATTATTGCTGTGAGGTAAAGAGCAATGCTGGGCTTAATGCTGTGTACGACAGGAAAATAAAGCCAACAAGCCTGCAATAACTTCCCGAGCAGGGGAGACAGCATACTATCTTCACTTACTACAAGTAACCATCTATAACCTTTTTCAGGGGATATTATTATTTAATTAATCTGCAATATTAAATGTTGTCCTCCCAAGGTTAAAAGAAAGGTAAATACTGCCAAGATATTTAATGACATCAGCATGCATAACCATGAGATAAATACGAGGTCTGAAGATTAACTGAATGTCATTCTGTTTACGGGATCGCATACTTGTAAAGAAAACTATTAAGATTAGAGAGAAAGTTATATAACGACTATGACTGTTTTAGTGTGTTTTGTCTACTGAAGCTCTTGGTCAGAAATAGAAAGCTTTATTGCAAAAATGTCTCAGTCTGACTTACTCTGTACTTTTTTCATGTGCATAGAAATTACTGAATATTGAATAGTAATTACTGCAACGAAAAGACACTCTCAGGCTCCACCTCCTCGTGACAGTGGGAAAATATAGATGGATTTGTGTATTATTCTGGATGCCAGAAAACTTGCTTACAAAAATATTTCCTGTGCAGTGACTAAGATATATTTAGCCTCATAAACCCATAAAACTGTCACAGGCAACCACAAGTACACCTGTAGCCGTTAAAAAGGGGGGAAACTACAGAAACTGGAGAATCAAATTTACATTCTTTCTTTGTATTTGTTATTTAGAAACATTATCTTTAAACTCTCTTGCTCAAAAAGAAATTAGCTCTTCCTCCCACCCCCCCAAACCAACACCTCCCTTGCCTGCCCCCCCCCAACATCCACACACCTACAATGCTCACATGGGAGCACACATACGTGCAAAAAGAGACCACTAACAATGAAGTCACGGCACTTCAGAAACACACCTTGTCGTCTTCCAGCCTTTGCAGTTGAAGGCAGATCTCACTAGTATTTCTGCGTCTTCAGATCAAGATGTAGATAAATTCCCCATCCACCACACTGGCTTTTTATTAAAAACAGGAGGAGGAAAAAAAAAAAGGAAAAACAATAATAAAAAAAAAAGGAGACAATTACCAGTAAATTTACAGCCTTAAAAATATCAGCTCTCCATTATCCCAAACCAGTGTTATGTCTTGATGTAAACCAAAGCACATGCTGAGTGAGGACGTGCGCACACAGCAGCTTATCATCTCTGTCATCTGCTTCTAATGACAGCTGACAAACTGGCCACGCTAATCCTTCCCTAACTGCTGATCAGAGAGATCCCCCTTTGACAATCCAGCATGGTGGAGTACTCGAAAATTCCTCCTGCTTCTGTTCTGTTGCTGCTCTAAAAAGCAGTTTCCTTTTCATTGAGATAATAGCCTTTTCTGCAGTCACGTGGCGCCCGGGCTACATTAGCAGAGCTTGATGATAATAGACAGAGTAACTCCCCTCCCTCCCTTCTGCTGATTTTAAGGGTACGACTCCAGGAGAAACCCAAACCTGGCACACTTGAAATCATTTTGCATCTTCCTCTATCGAAAAGCAAACTGTGCTGTTGGAGAAGAGGAATGCGTGTGCTCTCTCTACTTCTTGCATCAAACCTAATTAACGAATACGGTTTTAGGCAGTGCCTTCATTGGGGCGCACACACTGGTCATAAACATGTCATATGAGACTAAACTGAATATTAAGCATGCTTGATACTGAATAGATGGCATGCCAGAATTGCTCTTTTTCCCCTAGAGTACTTTAATTTTTTGCTCTTAATTTTAGTTCTGCTGCAATAAATACTCTTCTCTCAGCAACATCGTATGGTTCAACTCCTCCCAGCACCCAACTCTCCTGCAAATATGAAAAAGCATAAATAACAAATGATCTGCACTACAACCTCCAGTGTGCTTCCCTTTTTCTTCTTCTTTTTTTTTTTTTTTTTTTTTTTAAAGTAACATCATTTATCTTGCTTCAGCTCAGTACCCTGACAAACATCTTAAGCATGTTTTAAATACACCGCCCAGTGGGGAAACCTACCTAAGCTTCAGCTTCAGAGTTCCCATCCCGCCTGAGCGCCAAGCCCTGGACGGGTTTGCACCTCACTGTTCAGAAGGTTTCCTGCTTGTAAAAGGCAAAGTATACAAGCAAACATACTGCTCTGTTCTACCTTCACTGAAATATTTCACAGGCTGAAAGCAGAACCTTTCCTCTTCTGCACTAGCACACTGTTACCCTGTTACCTTGGCGCACAGCATAAAGACATCCAATTTATTCCCCCCGGGTCTGTCCACCTCTGACAGCACTGGGCAGTGCAAGAGGGCACGGACCAGCACAGCCTTTCGGCTGACATTTCAGTGTTGGGGTTTGCAAACTGTTTAAGAAAGCTGTGGATGAAGCAGCTCAAAGTAATTTTCAAGCCCGCAAAACAATTTTTGCAGCTTTATACCTACTCTTTTCCAATCTGATTAGGAAACAGAATTATCTCCTTTTCTCCTTCTACTTCCATCTTTTCCCATTACACCAGATCATTCTCCTTAAAGACGACATTGATCATAAACTTACAGTTTCTCCAGAAGTTGAAAAGGTTAGTGTTAGAGACTGTGGTTGTAATTATAGGGAAATAAGGTGGAAATTGTGATGAAATAGTGGCTATCCCGTACACACCATCTTTGCCAACGTTGCCCGTCACCTTTTCTGTTTAATCCTCTCCCCAGAGACAGCCTTCCTCAGGGAAGGGGCCCTGCCCAAGGCTCTGGAGGATCCCTGCTCCTAGGCTACGATCAAAGCTGAGGCATAACCTTTCTGCGGCTGAGGAGCTGGAAACAAAATGGGAATGGGGTCCTTTCTGTAGCAGCATGAATCTTCTTTTCTACTCTTCCCTTTTCCATGCTTTAGAGAGAATCTGTGAGAAAGATCCTCAGTCCAGGAGGAAATAATCTGGTTCCAAAAGGAGGCTATATAATACACTACATTCAGCAGAAAAACATATAAACATATACACTAAATTGAGAGGGGTTTTTTTGCCAGTGCTTTCTAAGTATGTCCTTCCATCTCAAAGCGCCACACTACATAGGGTAAGCAAAATGAACATTATTCGGAGCTACATATAACTTTAAGCCCAATAGAACAAGAACTGCTTTGCGATCTTAACTTTCTTTTATTAAAACAAATTGTCACTTGCATTTTCCGTATTAATTCCTTAGCTGAAGGAAGGTGCATCAAGCATACTGGTTAAATTGGAAAATGATACAAATGTGGGAAAAACTGTGAGGATTACAGAGAGCATCTCTGATATTCAGGAAAATATATTAATAGACAAGCACCAGAAGGAAAATGAGCTTTCACAAGAACACACACACACACACAAAATACTTCACTTGTGAAGTACAAATCTAAGGAAAACAAAAAATGCAAGCCTACCAGTCAGATACCATGGGTAGAACTGTACTGCTGACATTTGCAGGAATTGTAAGAGAATAAATTCAAAGACAACACAATATGGTGAGCACAATCACAGTCATCACAGTAATAGGGAAGGAATTATGTGTAAATAAAAAGGAGGAGGTAACAGAAAAGGGTCATTGTAGCAATAAAATACGAATTGAAGACTGAAAGCAGTGAAAGTATACAGATGTTGTTAAAAAGATTGCTTGGTGAAGAACAGTGCAGATAAAGCAAATGGAGAAGAGGGAACCCATCACTGCAATGCACAGACTGATTCTAGACAAAAAGGGAAAGAAGAAATAAGTGAAAAAATATTCCAGTTAGAAAACACCGGTCTGAATATAAATAAGGAAACCTGCAACTGCAAAGGAGGAAAGGCTCTTTGGTTTTATCAGGCAGTGAATACACACTTCCAATGGAAATGACAGAATTGTTGCTTCCTTTTAAATACAGTTTCACAGGAATCGTACACATAATTTGGGAATGAGCAGGTGATCAGGATCAGACAGACATCTTACACAGCAGAAGAGGTTCATCTAAGTTTTCTCTAAGAAATATATTTCATTAATACTTCATTTTGTTTGCCCAGCCATAGGTGTCTTTGCAGTAGACACAGGGAAGCTGTACCTTCACTGAAACATTTACAATTTTTGTTTTAACATGATCAAATAATTGAAATTGATAAACAGAAAACTGCTTTCATTGCATGCATTTCACAGTTCTCTTGAGTTTGTGCTTTCTTTTTCTTCCTTTATTTTCTCTTAAGAAAGAGTGAATTGGGCAGAGACAAGAACATACCACGACACAATCTGGTGTTGCTTGCCCTTCTTCTAACATACCTGCACCTGAGGCAAGGACTGGTAAAGCAATCCCAAAACATCTTCTCAGTCTTTTTAATCCCCAAACATGATTTTTTTTAGTCCTTTCTCTCACACTCTATACCACATCCAGGAGGATCCAATTCCACCTTCATAATCCCTTCAATCCTCTCAGTTTGGAGTACCCAAAGGGGCACCATAATTGCCAGCTATAGTGATGGCCCTTGTTTACACCACAGAATAGTAAGACACTTCAAAATGTGTTTGAAAGATTACAAGCTGACTTGCTAGGCTTTATTCAAGGCAAGAGGCTGCTGACTTTTAGGAAAGCTGACTAGGCAGCATTAAGTACTGCTTGTGAGAAAGACTGGAAGGGCAAAGCCCCGCACCGGCACAGAGAATGACAAGCAGAAACTACTAGGACCGACTGCCAAGAAGCACAATAAGGATATTACTACTCAGGCCATGAACAAAGATAGTACAATGATTTTTTTCATGTGTTACATTTCAGTAAATGTAGAAGCAAGCATCCAGTTTTCAAATATTAGGTCAATTTTTAAAATTCTTCTATCTGAGCACTAACAAAACCATTATGGATTCCTCATCAAAACTGGAAACCTGTTACTTACCTGTCAATGATACTAACATTTTACCAGTTCAGGAACTCCTAATTCACCACTACTTGAAAACAAAGTAGATTTTTCTTTTTTCTTTTACCAGCTGAAGAAAAATAAATAGGATACTGTAGATAAATCTAGTTTTTCTGAGCTTTTCATCTCCTCTTGAGGGATACAAGAATCATATCAAACGTATTTCCACTGGAATTTGGAGCACTTGGCATTTCTCACAGTCAGTCTCTGTATTAACAGTACATATACCTACAGTGCTAAGTACCTTGCGACTTCTGTCCATATGAGGGCAATGAAAAGACACTCCCTCCTCTCTCAACCTCTCAGATATTACTGTTGACTTCTCTTCGTAGTATGAAAATGTCCGTGCTTCTTGAATACAGCTTACCAAAGCTCTCATAACTTCATAAGTGTGCACCCAGCCACCCACTCGGAGTATTCTGTGTGCAAGTTTCTGCAATATCTAACTGGAGAGTTCAATACTGCAGTGTGTGCTACATATAGCAATTAAGTTCTGTAGGGGCATGTCCATTGACAATTGTGCCTTTTTTTTTTTTTTTTTTAATACAAGTTTGATGACTATGGTTAACTGAGATTTTTGAGTACTGGTTGGTTGGGATTTTGTCTTTTTTTTGTTGTTTTTTTTTTAAAGTCTCTACTGCTTCACTCGCTTACCTTTAATTAAGAAGGCATATGAGACAAGAAAAAGGGGTTCTTTCAGTGCAACCTGGAAAATGGGCAACTCCTGGCTCAGCTCTTTCTCCTTTTGTGAACTAAAAAAGGGTCAGAGTCTCTGCTTTGGGGTGCTTGCCAGTGCTCTCTAGGGGTTATACACAGCGAGGTGCTCTCTGGTGGAGATGGGCCTCAACCCACAGAGACCCAAGTTCAAGCCAGTGAGTTGCTTCCATCTGCACTGACAGCACATGAGAGGAGCTCAGCACAGGAAGCTGAGCAAGCAGAGAAAACCAGAACTAGAATGGAAATACTACAGCATAGAAATAAATGTTGTATTAACATGATACGTTAACATAAATGTAATAACATCTAGTGCTACCATCCGTTTTTAATGGAATGTAGCTAAATTATGAAGAGTCCAGGATTTTTTTTTTTAAGGGAATGACTTTCAGCTCTACAGAATGTGCCTTTCACTGAATGTATTTTTTAAATCAGCTCAAACTCTTTATTTCACCTCACCCCAGAACAGAAGTACTTATATGGGAAAAGACTTCTAATAATAAAAGGTTCCTGAAACCTGCAGACCAACAGCTGGCAAGATTCAATGGCTGAGATTTAAATTAGACAAAAGTTTAAATTAGACAAAAGTCAGACTAGAAAATGTTTGTTATTAATAGTGGAACAAAATCATACTAATTCACCCAAGGATAAGGTAGGTTTTCTTTAATGTTGTCTCAGCTAGAAACAAAGATATTTCTAAACGACATCATATGGCTCAATCAAGGTAGAGGATTAAGGAAGAAATCATTTGGTGAAATTTTATGGTCTCTGATAACCAGGCAGGGCAGCACAGTGTAACGCTCCATCTGGCCATAACAGCAACGCTGTGTGAACTCAGCAAGATTTGATAACATTGCCTGTGGTTTTCCTTGAAACAGAAAATTGCTGTTGTGTTTAATGCAAGTGGGACCTCTACCTTCAGTTCAGGATACAGCAAATTACTCTACCATACCTGGTGATGAATATGTGGGTCTCTGTGCCTAGACACCTCTCTCCAAAGAGAAAGTTAACATTTCCCAGTAAGTCATAAAAGTCTCGTGTCTCGTCTGTGTTCAGTAGTTGTCTTCTAACTGCTAGTGGTTTGCAGACATTGCCATACATTTGAGAAGCCAGTTCCCATGAGTAGCAAGGAGGAAACACACAGAGGCTATCTTGCAGACCCTGAAATTCTGGGCTTTCACATTCCTCCAGGAGACCTCACTGAAGAAGGGAAACTCTACCAATTACAACTAGATTCACATGGGAGAAACTGGAACACAGGGACAGTTGCTCTTTACAAATTTAAGAATAAATAATAAGACAATTTAATGCTGCATCATCCACTCTAGCCAAATCTTACAAACACGTCAAACAGCACTAAGGCAGTGTGAATGTTGAACAGTAAACAGTGATGAACAGTAAACACTGAAAACTGACCTCTTGCTTTAACCGTTAGGAATTTAGTGCACAGTAAAGCAGGGTCATGCCCCAAATTTTGGTGTTATTAAACATCCAGAGTATCAGCGGATTATACGAGGTACAGAAGAGAAACTAAAGAATGTTAGCTTTTCTATTAAGAATTTTAAAGTGTTCTGGTGATACTTTCTACCAGTATCAGACAGAATAATGAAAAAACCCCTGTTTAACCGAGCCCAAGCACAAATACTCCTGAAAACTACAAGGACTGTCAGAGATAACACTATTTGATGAGAAAACCAAGAGCCAGAGACTGCAGCCTACCAAGTAAAACAAAAGTGAAAGGAAAAGCAGCAGCAGCTGGAATTCATTTGATTTACAATCAAATAATTAAATACTCTCAACTTTAGGACAATTGGTCTGTGCTCCTTTTTATGACGTTGATGCGCCAAAATTGAGATGTAACTGAAGTATTGTGAAAATTTAAGAACTTCAAATTTTACTTGTTGAGGGTAAAAGATAAAAACCCCCAAACCTTGTGCTAATACAATGGCAATCACTGAATGTAGAGTATTAAGAAATATTTAAAACAATCACAGTTACATATTCCACAGAAACCGGATTCATTCACTTCTCATCCGACAAAAGTGCAGGTTTGCAACTAGTGCCAGTAGTAACAAATGGCAGCTCTAAAACATGGAAGACAATAGTAATTTCATCTAAATAAACAGCAAAATTTAGGCATGCTGGTAATTATTTGCAGTAGAAATGAGACGTAACATTCTAACAGAGACCTAATTCTGAGCAGAAATGCTACACAATCTCAAATAACCCCCAGTGTGGTTAGCATTGAATACTTAAGTCTATGATAAGAGAGGAAACATGTCAGGACTTGGGTCTATTTCTAACTCCTAAGAGAAAAGTTGAACACACTGAATTCCAAAACAGAAATCTATTTTTCAACTTCAGTTTGTTCTGTTTTCCCTAAAATTAACTGCAAAGTAGGTGCATATGTATGACTGAAGGGAAAGGCTCAGAAACAGCATACAGCTCAGTCATTTTAATCTGAAATATTTAGAACATACAGTAAAACCTGTCCCATTCTGAGAACTCCTACACACACATATTGATGTTATATTGTACATCAATATGAAAAATCAGATGCAATCCTTGAAAATAGATGGCAGGCACATTACAGCTGCTACCAACTGCAAATAGCAGGGCTGACAGATCTTCCCTCAATGTAAAATTAGTGGCCCCTACCACGTTTACACATTTTAAATTTTCCACAAAAGCAATCTCAAAAGCATTACTTTAATCTAACAAAAATATCAACAATATGGATGGCGCGTTTCATTTTCTTAAAGGCTGTGCCTGAGCATGTTGTACTGAAGCACGAGATGACACAAGGTCAGTTAAATGGGGAGAAAAGTCAAGTTTGGAAGAATACATGGCTATTTCATTGCTTTGCTTTTGGCAAAGAGACTCCCATCTTTCAAACACATGGTTGTGATGACTCTCTCATCTTGAAACTGCAGTACTTCACAGTTCACAGGACTATTTCTTACAGTCCTTAGCAAATCACCCTTAATATGAGATTTATGAGTTATTTAGATTTTTACAAATTGCCTGTCCCAGCTTCTTAAGAACCCACATTTTCTAAGCTTCAAGTTAATAATGCAATAATAAATAACACTGTATAAGCCATTTACCTTGAGTGAAAAGGGTATCCTTCTGAGAAGAGAACAGCCAAGTCCCTGAAATGAACTGTCCTTTCTCCTGTGCAATTTCTTTCCCAAAACTACAGAGAAAATAGGCAGGGCATGCAATGCATCAAGACAAAAATGCCTCACAGAGAACATTTTACTGGCAGTTTTAACAGCAGTATGGCAAAAGAAGACAGAGATGATCTGTGAAATAATCTGGATGTAAAGTCATATATGGCTTTCAAAAGTCAGAAATTCAACCACAAGCCAACAGACAACCAAAGCAACCGTGAGAGACTTGATGCGCTCTGTGCTTCCAAACTACGCCTCCACCTGAGAAGCAGGATGCCCCATGGGGCCACCTTCAACAGCAAGTGTACGGTCACTATTGTCGTCCAAGGGTAATCCAGCCAGCCTTACTTGCTGAGCAACATTTCGAGACCATCTTGTGGTTTTGTTGCATGACGTGCATTTGTATCAACTGATTTACAGATGATGCTGTGGTGCTAATTTTGACTGATAAGGCCGTGTAGGGTCCTGGACATTGGAAGGCTGATTTTCTCTTTATTGCATATGATGGGATTTGTGGGTTTGGGATGCTGTTGTTTTGGAACATCTACACAGACACTGTGATAGCCACTCAGATTTTGGAAATTGCTTCTAACTTAGCTCAGCAGAGCCAAGGTTCAGGGACAGTGACTTGTTCTCCCAAACAACAGCCTAATAGGGGTGGATACAATATAATTTAAGTGAACTAAGACCATTAATTAATATTAAAGGGAGTTTTGCTCTCAAACCAGAGTGATTCTCTTAATAAGCATGTTTGACACTGCATGTGTTTGTTGATGTTACTGTTCAAAGGAAGTTAAGGTACTAGGGGGCAGCTGAAGGATTTATTTTTTTTCTTGAAAGGCCTTTGAAAAAGAAACTTTTTCACTTTTTTGATCTTACATGGGAGTGGGTATAACACAGTGATGACCATTCAGAAGTGTAAGCCCTTCCAGATCAGTAGGCAAAGATATCTAAAGTAAAAGAAATTTTAAAAAACATGGGAAGAAGCCAATAAAGAATGGCAAATCTATGTCCCTATTAGCCAAGAGAGATGCAATTTCTTAAATTACCTGCTGTCTGGAGACTTTGGATTTAACACAATTCTGAATATGCTAGCTGTACATACTATATATAGGCATATACTAGTTGGCACTAAGGAGGGGTATTCGTGAGAACACTTTCTGAGAGGAGCAACAGGGGAGAGCCCCCTGTGGAAGTAATGAGTGATGCGTTGGGAATTAAGTAACCGGGTCAATTAAAATCCCTCAATTTTAGAAAACCAGGCAAAATGAGATTACAGCTTCTGGCTACAATGTTGTTCTTCTCTACTAAAGCAGGGTTTTAAAAAAAACTTCTGTGGTGGCAATATTATTTTATGAGTTTAAATATTTCATAATACAAGGGGAGAAAACAGCAAAGGGAATATTGCACTGGGTATACCCCTATATAACACTGACACTAACATTTGTATTTGCAATGAAGATTACTGAGAAGGATAAGGAGAAAGAAGAGGAAGTGATAAAGTACCCATTTAGATTTTAGGTACTTGGGAAGCTTCCCTGACACAGGATCCCTGCAATCTTTAATACATCAGACTCACTTAGTATCTATGCTATATGTAAATTTATATAGATGAAGTACCTTTATTAATATATAGCCTGCAGTACCTCAGCCACTCTCAGAGTCAGAGCAGTGGGAAGATAGGAAAAATCAGACTAGCAAAGTCCTCAGACTCTACAGCTGTGAAGAGGGCTAGATGAAAGTATCAAATAAATACAAAGAACAAGCAAAACCATGCCTAAAGCGTAATGGAAGAGAACCAAAATGGAAGGCAACACAAAGGGAAATATTTCCAAGCAGATGGCTCCTTTTAACCAGTCAATTTACTATGGCCTAAAAGTACAGTCTTCTAAACCAACTGTATTAAGACATGTAGAAGTAATTTTTCTTTGAACAATTTTCTCAAAAATCTCTTATTTGGGCATAGCACTGCTTCCCTTCTCCATCACAATTTTCTTTCTAGCAACATCTCCCCAGTCTTTCCAACTGGACGTGACTTCAGCTGTAAAACTGCACTTCATCCAATCGTGCAGTAGAGAACCAAAGCTACCCAGGAGTCTGTTATCCCCAGGGGAGTTTTAAAATCTGTGCAAGAAGCCTCTTGCCTCTACTGTCAGTATTAGAAAGTCTGGGCCTATCCCAAATAGTTAAAGGCTCTTTTGGATTTAGCTGGATACAATTCTGACCTAATATTTGGACTTGGATTAAAGACCAAGCACTTCAAGTGTATGCTAATGTCATGGATCTCAGTGCTAGATAATTTAAGTGTGCTCTGCTGAAGACCATTCCTGAAACTCTTTCAGAGGCCAAAACTGATATAGAGAAACCCAATTATTAAAGTAGCATATCTCAGCAGGAACTTGTATACCAGTTCTTCAAAATCCGTGCTAGTTGCCTACTGATTTCCAAGTACGTTTGAAGATGTTCACAATGAAGTGTAAAGCCCTAACTTGCTTGCAACATGCCTACTCTTGCTTTCCATACATTTTATACCTATATCTACCTACATATATGTGTATATGTAGCTCATCTTGAATAACACATACCTAAATTAATAAAATAAATAATATAAATAGCAGAGAACACAACTTTTTCCCCCTTTTATACTTTGATAACAATTAGGGCCTACAACAAACTCTAGGAAACATACTAAAAGAAAAATCAGTTTCTTTCAAAGCACACTGCTGGCAGGCATTTCAAACATTAGGAAATGGATAATGGCTACGAGTATTGTTAATTACCTGGAAGT
Source organism: Harpia harpyja (assembly GCF_026419915.1). Classification (NCBI taxonomy): domain Eukaryota; kingdom Metazoa; phylum Chordata; class Aves; order Accipitriformes; family Accipitridae; genus Harpia; species Harpia harpyja. Next base: position 42,854,184 of record NC_068944.1, read on the forward strand.
CAACTGATCTGTTACCCTGTAGTAACCCTACCACAGTTTTGATGCCATGAAATTCTAATTCCCTTACTTCAAAACCCAGTCTTCCCCGCACCTCTGACTATTCTTTCTAATCTTCTCATATTCATTCTTTAGTTTTAAAATGTTTATTACTTTGAAAACTGCATTTGCACTTGTCAGAGGAAGCTGGGTATTATCACTTGAAACCAATTCCTTGGAGATACCAAAGTTTCAATATTATCACACACTCATAAAGATTATATTAGATTTTGTACAACAAATACTTCTTCTCTAAGCAGAGCTCTGAAGGTATGACTTCTCAGGGGAAAAAGTAACAGACAAGATTTCTGTAACTCTACAGTCTGCATGCTGTGGATGTCATGTAGCAATTAATAATTCATATTTTGACCTTATGGGATACCTTTTACTCATGGATTTCAAAGAACTTTTGCAAAGGTGGATATATGTTTTATTATCTGCAGTTTATAGATCTTGGGATGAAGAGAGAAACAAAATGACCTATTCAAGGTCATTCAGTAAGCCAGGTGTATTTAAGTGGGCAATACTAGGCATGATGCCTTTTTACTCAGGTTGCAGCTTACAATGACACTATGAAAACAGATACTGCCTTGAACTTCAACGCTACTCATGAGAATGCACAATGGATGTCAGCTCTTTTACAAATATAGAAGTCTAAACATATTCATGGGGGAAAAGGAGAAAAAATTACTAACTCTAGGAATGTGGACAACGACAGTACAGAAATGCTCCAGAATCACCTTGTGCAAACACTCTGGAAATGGCACCGGCTCCACGGGCAGAGCTGTCAGGATCTGCTGAACAGGAATCAGCAAAGCTGTCCTCTTCCACACTGAGGATTCCTTGGAGACCGTATCAGATACCAGACTGAGCTTGAAGAAAGTAGCAGTAGTTGTAGTATACTATTATATGAATTGTACAAAGAGGTACTTCAGCAGATTATTTTCTGATATTGATTTTATGACACCTTGTGAACAGTCCAACCAGAAGATAATTCATTTTAGAAAGACTGATTCTACTTTCAGCACCATTATCAAAAGAAGGTACACTACTAGAACTTAAGTTATGTAAAACAGAACCGAGGCACGTTTAAAATTCTAGGAAATCCAAGATACTCTTTTATATTTTCATAAGCTAAAAAGTGGTGTTTTCCCTGGTGTTAAATATTTAACTTCAACTTCTGAAAAATACTTTAAATAAAAAAATAAACATGCAAAAAGCTTTGTATAGAAAACTGTCTAATTGCAACCCCAAATTGATATATAAATATGAGAATATTTATGAGAATGTACCACCGTAGGAAGACAGTTTATTTGCTAGTTAACTCCACAGCAATAATGCTTTGGATTAAATACTTTATCTTGCAATTCTCTGAACTGTCTTACCTACCGTTAAGTCCAAGGCTCCATTCATATCCTTAACTGTAAAGATTATGTGTAAATGCTTTCTTGGAGTAAGATCAGAATGTTCTTTACTTTTCAGGACGGAGTCTTTATGTTGTCTCAGACTGCTGAGGACTTAGACGCATATAACATGCATAAATTATCTGTTCAGCTGCCGCCTGAAGTGCAGCAGTGGTGGGACCCAAGGTCCTTATGTGTTAGCCAAGAAAGATAACAAAGAAATAAGCCTTGGGTTGTTTCTTTGTTTTCCTTGTATTTGTTTCTTTTTCTTTTTCCCGAAAGAAAGAACATACTATAGTCTGCCACAGAGGGAGCTTACTCTCCTCAAATAACAACATGCTTAAACAAACCAAAGATTTATATTTTACAGGGGAAAAAAAATTATCACCACTGTTATCGCCATTGGCTTATAACAATTGGTAGTAAAACATTATTTCATAAAAGGTCAGCACTTCAAAGCTAGATTTAACTAACACCACCGTTGGAATGTTTCCTTTACAGAAAACAAGCTTTTAAAAAGACAAAAAAATCACAAACCACCCAGACTCCTTATTCTGCATGTGCTAAAATGAGGTAAACCCAAAACCTGGCTATTGACAAACGAAAGTATCATTGGGAAAAAAAAAACTGATTTTTGTCTATGCGATCAGAATGAAATGGAGTTAAAAGACATACAGCATGCACTAAGAAAAGACAGATTTGCCAGAATTTTCCTGGGATTAATTAAAGGGAAATCATTTTAAATCCCTCTCTTCTTCCCAAGCCTCTCCAAGCTAAATTTACTCCATTTAGGTAACAAATGCAAAGTAGGCAGGGAGGCATGTGTTATTTTCCAATCAAGTCATCCACAGCAAAGCAATCTGGTTTAGAGAAAAGAATTTTTTTAAGCTTTCAAAATATAAAATCATTTGGAAAACCAAATGAAATACATTTCTCTGTGCAAATGGAGTCCTCCAGACAGTAAAACAAAATGTGCATATATGTCATCAAAAAATTCCTGTGCAGGATTTACAAGAAGCTGTCGAAAGTCTTGATATTTATGCCCGACTGCAAAAATATTTTAATGTAATGGAGAGATAAGTAATGCTTTTTGGTGGAGCTCAGTCTCCGATTCCCCGACAGCTGACGTGTCAACAGGAATATCAGCACTGAGGACCAGGATGAACACAAGCCCCTGTGTGAAGGGAGCCGGACAATTACGATTACCACACACAGCACATGTTTCACCACAATTCTCCCCATACCTTCTTCGTATTTAAGCTCCTTACCTTTTTTTTTTTGCTACTACGTTCACCACCTGTGCTTACAGAAATTATTATAAGCTTATTAGCTGTAAGTGGTGACGTCTACAAACATGGCAAGAGCTGGTGCTTGGTGCCAATCAGCTTTCACTAATCTGCACCCTACCAGTGCTCCCACTGCCCCTCGGGATTGACTGTCAGGAGGTCAAAACCATCCCCTGACCCAATGGGGGGCACAAAAATCACATTCCTGTCTCCCTCTCTTCTGCTAAAGGCCAGTATCAATCTAATTCTCACGTCTATCGAAAATGAATGTGTCGAGTTACTTTGTTTTTTTCATCTTCAAGGTATTTGTTACGTCATGTACATTGTGCAAAGCCAGTTGATCTCCACAGCTTGTGTGGGGAGTTGTTTGAAGAGAAAAATCTCTCTCAGAAGATCACACGCCTCGGGAACAGGGATCTTCTGAGTTCCCATCTCGTTTACAAATGAAGAGAGCCAAGCTCAACACTTTCTTGTAATAAATATTTCATCTTAATTTTGGTGCCTTATGTAAAAAAAAAAAGGTCTAAATCTGCACCTTTTCTACTATTCCAGTAGCAAATTAAATTTATCAGGAAAAACAGTTCTTTTAGCTAGATCTGTATGGGCAAATTACTACTTCTATTCTCCAGTTACACAGCCAGCACTTAGCTTGGTGAGCAGCATGCAACTGTGTTATACTATATACTATAATTTATGTATTAATTTATTTGTAACAATTATATAATGGTTCAATGACAAGTTAAAAACATCTCAATATCCAGAACAGTCCTGTGACAGTAATTAGCTTGTAGTAACCTAAATATTACTGGTATAGTGGTGATGGTGCTCTCTTGCCACACTAATTTCAAACACAAGTTAGACCAGGTAAGTATTGACACGAGTGAGCAATGCTTTGATATGGGACAACAAGGAAAGATTCCACCAGGTTTGGAAAGCTGTCTTCTGGGAGCAGAAAAAGGCCATCATGCTTTATTTGTATCTGTATGTGAGATGCAGTCGAAGAAATGATAGCTTTTGTCAGTCACTCTCTCAGAGCATGTACAAAGGAAAACTAAATTAGATATTTAGATAACACTGAAAGGAAACTAAGCTTTCATGTATTGCACGCAGGCGTTTCACCTACTTACCAAAGGGTAGATAAGAACTTTTTGTGCAACTCATAATGGAAACCTTCGTACTTAGCTTTGAGCAATACTAGAAGAGTCACTTTAACTAGTTTATTTCCAGCAATTATTAGGAAACATGAGCGTCTCTGTCGCAAGAAAGAATGATCAGAATTAAAAGAAGAATATGCAGGCACTATAAAACACATGTCACTGGTTAAAGTTTTAATATATCAATCAGTTTGGTTGATGTGTTAACATGTTTTATGTTTTAAAGAAGTATACAGGTTATTTATTAAGTAGCTGTAATTGTTGGAGGTACTTCAGTTACTGGAATACAACACTAGTTAGTCTATTATTTACAAAATAGTTGTGAAAAGTGCACGTCCTTCAGTTAGATTTCTGTTTTCATCAGGGAAACTATGGGAATAATCCCGTAATATTTCAATAATGCTTCAATAGTAACATTTCAGTAATAACATTTCAATACCTTTTTGTACTTCAAAAAGAACATGAAAGAACATAACTAGATAAAATCGCTTTCTTTCTCAAGTATGAAACCCATCTCTTTAATTCATTTTCCTTTCTACTCCATATATTAAGAACATTTTTTCACTACCAAGTTGTTTTTGGTTTTTGCATCTCCCACTTAACAACAAATCCAGAATACCTCTATGAAGTTGGTACTGGCAATACTGGCAATAACTGCCCCTGTTTTCAGGTGGAATAGCTGTCATGCAAATAGCCCTAATTCATAGAAGTCATTAACACAACAGAGATAACCACCTCACGTTGAAGAATTACGCTACTACCTTTAGATTAAGATTACTCAATTACATTTTAACAAGTTCTGTTGGGTAAATCTGCCAACCCACTATCTCTGGCGGAGGCTGGCCACAAGCCGCAGAGCCCACCAGCCTTGGTGAGGAGCACGGGGCAGCACCGTGGCTCATGAGCCTCCCCTGAAGAGCTGGGCCTTCAACGGGTCTAGGCAAATTTCAAGTGCAGCTCAAACCTGGATATTTGAAGGCTGCTCATCAGTAAAAGAGGGGAATGCATGGGTGGTGTTCTTAAATGACTTAAAGTTTGTTTTGGTGATGGGGTTTTTCTTTTGGTGTGAGAAGGGGTAGAAAACTATAGAATGAATTAGTCTACAACAGTGTGTGCTGTTTGGCATTTGAGAAGTATAGTTTTCATTTCACTGTATTTTAACAACCAGGAAAGTTTCGAAATCTTGTGTGACCAGATCAAACTCATGTGGTAGCACTAACTGAGCCGTTTAAGTGCCTTAAAGCTTTCAGCAGCAGTTCTTTGCTGCAGGTACAGGCATGGCTAAAATGAATACAATTTGTCTCCAAAAGAAATGGAATTAAACCCAGCAATCTATGTACAGTGCAAGCTTCAGCATGATTTAAGAAGAAAAAAAACCCAACCAACCACTCTTTATTTTATCAGTATTTGAAAATTCTCCCTTCCTCCAAAAAACATTTTTCAGCATCTTATTTAGCTTATTACCATATGCTTGCAATTTCTACTCTCCGTAGAAGTCATTCTGGAAAACCAAAGGAAAATTTTTGTGAACCACAGATATAATAAAATATCCCCCTCCATGAAATGGTCTAAAAGCTTGGATTGCTTCTGCTCCACCTCCCCACATCTGGCACACGCATCAGATTACAGGCCAGAAGGCAAAGCGGAGAGTCAGAAAGGGAGATAATAGCTGTATCACAACTATAAGGAAGCATGCCTTCTGTATTTCAGACTTTTTTCCCAAATGCTGCTATGTCAAAGCATGATAAATAAAACCAAACATGGGAGAACTCCATACACGTGCACGAACAGACACACAAACATCCCCCCTACTTCAACTAGTTCCCTGAAAGGCAGTGAATTACACGAAATATGCTTGGATTACTTCAGAACTATTGCTCTGTGCCAAAAGTGCAAGTAGGCTTCTGATTTTGTTAACTGACAAAATTCACAGGAAAATGGCAACCAGTCATCTGTAATTCACAAGACTGTTTCACTTTTTCTAATTTGTGAAGTATTTCATAGGTATGAACAAAACCGAAAGCCACTGAATTGTCTAAATGCCACAATATTGTCAAATAAACACAGTTTATCAATTGGTCTTTTTGCTGTTTAAGTTGCTGTTTGCAACTTAAAACTCAACCAGGAAGATGCATGCACCTACAAAAGGATGTAAGGAGCCGGTTGCGAGCGCTGTTTCCCAGACACCTCTCTGAAGCCACATTCTCCTCGTCCCTTCAACCCCACATCAGCAGCACAATAGCATAACACTTTCACCGAGTCTTTCAAGCTTAGCAATAAATCTGCTGCAGTCTGAATTATCAAAATTATTCAGACTGTTCAAATGATTTTTTTGTTCCAAATGGACTTGGCACGCTGGTCAGGAACTCGTTGAGTCAAACACGAGTAACAAAAGTGGAATTCTTCTTGCTAAGCTAATTGATGGTCCTACAAAAACGAAACATGCAACTGCATATTCAAAACTTTCAAAGACGCACAGTATTACAGTTACAGAGCGCCTTCCCCTCTGTGTCTGGTGTAATATGATCGTAATTGCTGTGAAAGGGCGAGAGACCTACTATATGTTAAATCCTGCCATCTGTAGGTGCTTTACACAGTTCCATTTGCTGCTGCCAGGTCAAAAGTTTACCCTATTTTCGCTTGTTCATAACCAATCACAAAAGTCTCTGCTATGTGTAATCTTTGACCCACTCTCAAAGCAATTTTTGTATTATACAGTCATATGATTGAACTGAAAAAACCCACACATTTTATTAAGAATACACTTCTTGTTGGTTGCCTTAATAATTATTATTATTTCCATATTCAGTAAGTGTACTGTACTGACCTTGTTCTTCTCAGTTAACTCCCTTGGAGCACAACCATAGTGCCATGAGTTCTCCCCACAAAATGCTCCAGCATTTCTGGCTAGTCGCAATCCAGAACCACATGCAAAACAGGGCTGGAAAGCATTCACAGTACCTGTCATTTTAAAAGCAGGGGGAAGCAACTGCTCAGTTTGTCCTAATAGGGAGAAAAGATGCTCTGTAAACATTTAAATTAAAGTTCACAGTGAAAACAAAAATTGTCTCTGAAAATTAGGATTGTCATAAGAATATCCCTACATATTTACCTTAAAAATTACATATGCAAAAATATATTGCATGGAAACATTTATGCTACTGATATTATTATCATTATTATTATTAAAATATCTAAGGAACAAGTAGTCCCATGAACAACAGAATTAATTAAGCCTCATCTCCCACAGATTTACGCCTTCTGGTTGGTTGACTTTGGTGTCTAGAAAGGTGAAAGCTTTGAATGAAGCTTTTCCCACAGCTGGGCCATTTGTTTAAAGTCTCTCTTTTCCCATCACTAGGATTCCCAGGCAACTAATAAGATTATTTCATGCTGTAACCTTTCCCTCTGTCAGGGCACCTTTAGGTGCTTCCACCTATACTCAGCTACTTATTTTTACAAAACTTGTAGGATCTGAATTTTGAGACCTCCACTGTGCCAAAAAATGTGATCAAAATCACCAACAGGTTCAAAAGCTACTGAGAGGAGATGAAGGGATGTGTGTGCATGTACACAAGTGCATGGTGTGACCTCATGAGCCTTGTTTCCATAGGAAATGAGGCTATAAATAAAGGACAATATTTGACCTTATTATAATTTCACAGAAAGCTAATTTAGATGGACCAAACTAAACAGCTGGCTATACTAACAGATCACCTAAAAGTAGTATCACAATATTTAAATCCATCTTGTAGATTTTGCTAGACAGTTTTCAAAGGAAAACAGACACACAGGCCCCACATATTCTAATAGGAGATATAGATAAAAAGATACTTTTTCTATAGCATCTGTTTTACTGTAATCTATGATTTGTGATAGATTTGCTATCTTTTAATTTTTTTTTAATCTAGCTTTTATGCGTGTTCTGTTTCCAAGGATATAAACACAAGTCAGCACTCACATGAATTGCTCCACTTCATGTTTGACTTTTAGATGCTAAGTCCTTCATAAATGTAACAGAGAACAAAAGCAAGCACATGTCACTGAGAAGATCAGTTAAGTAATATATACCAGAGAATAATCAAACAAATAACAGCATTAAGCCATTTCTAAGCAGGTCATAAAATATGTTCCCATACAAAATTCAAATAGTTATGAAATCCAATCATTTTCTGAAAGACAGAATAAAAACTACCCCAAACAAATAAATCAAAATATAGATTCTGAGGCCAAAACAGTCCATCATCTCACCTCTTGTACAACAAAGACCATAGGATTTTACTTAGCAGCTCCTGAAGCAAGTCTGATACTCTGGCATTCACCAACAAAGTTTATTGGATTTGTGTGTTGTTACCAACAACCTACCCATTTCAGACCTGACCACATCTGGACATACATGTACTGTCAAAAGCAGAACAAACAAAATACGCACTTCTAAACCAACGTCTGTGCTTGGAGATACTTCCATGGCTCTGTTCTGCAAATACAGTTAGAAAAAAGTTGTTCCATTCTCAATGAGCTGTCAGTCATGTCTAAAAGTTTTAACAAACTTCCAGGCAAAGTAGACCTTTGATCTATATGCCTACCTAATACTTGAATAATTCTCCACGTGCCTGTGAAGATGCTGAATTTTTTCTCATTTTTGTGTCCCTTATTAACAACAGTGACAGAAGATTAATTTAAAATCCTGCAGAAACAAACAGAATTTTAAAGTGTCACAAGTTTACTGAACCCTGTAATTTTTCTTGCTGTACAAAAATGTAAGAACCCTATCTGAAATGGAAACCAGATTTGAAAGAACAAACAACAAAAAAAGGTTGGGAGAAGCCCTGAGACCACCTTTTAATTATTAAAGGTAAGAACTGGAACCTTAGAGAAATCTTCTAAATGAGAATATTGCTAAGTAGGAGTCCCACCAGAATAAAAATACACAGGAACTGAACCCAAGCTGTTACACACTCTTCAGTGAGGCACATCTCTTCAAAATGCTCTCCATCAAGTCATATACTACTTCCATAAACTGATCAGTCTCAGTCAATGCCTGATCTTTAGAAAGCTACTGGTAATGTTGTATTTCTCCTAAACAAACAAACAAAAAAAGGAAAATAGAAATCAACATTTTAAAGCTATGAAACAGATTTACCCAACTGGTAAACATGTTGGCAGATGTTAATTTTATACATAAATATAAATTAATGCTATTTTATATATAAAATAATGAATTATAAAATGATTAATACTAGCAATCATATACCAGACATCAGCTATTAGATACTACATAAAATTATACACAACACAGATGTTTATTTTATATATTATATATATATATATATATATATAAAATGCGTGCACATATACACCCAGCATTCAGACATCTGCTAACAGGACTGGTGTCACCTATGATCCAGGCCAGGAACAAGTGAATAGTCTTTTGTCCAGGGGAAAGCAAGATGGATGATGTTTAGAGGAAACTCACTCCACTCAGCTTATCAGCAGCAAAATGGGCAAAGAACAGTGGAAAAAGCCTGGTATAAAAGAAGAAACAAAGAAAACAAGGCGACAGAACTGACTCTTAAGAACACAAACAGGAAGTCTGAAGGTACCCAAAGGTATCTACATGTCTGAACACAGGGAAATTTTTTACCTTGGCAGAAAAGTTTAATCAAGAGCAGAGCTCAAACAACTGCAAGAGACGACAAGACTGAAGGAGTGAAGCTGAGAACTCAGGAAACCTGACTCAAACCCCAAGGTGATCCAGTAGCACAGAAACGCTATAAAGCCATTTGCTATTTTGTCTAAGTTTGTGCATCTCTTCTCATTTTTCTACAGTGCAAAAAGTGATTTTTAGAAAGTTTGCAACTGAGCATGAATTTATACTGTTCTTTATATTACTGGGGCAATTAGCAGCTTGGTTAGCTGACTCATGCGGGCCCCATTCCTCATAAGGGGAAACAATCTGTCCCCAGCAGCAAACAGGTCTTTCATGCCAGAGCCAGAAACCTTACAGGAGTCTGATGAGGCTCAGAGGAATTTACAAGTACCTGGATTTCATGTAGGTCCATAGAGCAATGACATGAGGGAACTGTGATGCAGGAGAATTGCTTTCATTCAGTTTTATTTAAGAACAACAATTCTGCTATACATACTAGAGGCCAGGCTAATTGCAATAACTCTTTACAAAAATGCATATATTTCTCTATCTGACTGTATTCGAATTAAGTAATCCAGATTATTTGTATAAATACACATACACAAAAGTAACTTCAAAGTTTTTTCTACCATCAGCTGAAAGAAATATAGTAAGTCGAGACCTTAAAGCTAGCACCCTCTTTTTACGTGATTTTTCTATTATTTCATTTTCACCTGAGCCATCTTCATTATTACAAGAGCTTAATGGTTTTCTAAGTGTGAAAATTCTTATAACAGTGAATCTGAAAAAATACAAAAGATAAAAAATATAAATCGTGTAAAAACCTAAATCTTCACTTAGTATTTAACCTTATGATGATAAAAATACACAACCAAGTGTGGAGATAATTGTTAGAGGCATTTGTTTTGGATGACCTGCCTAGATTAAAAAGGTATTCAGTGCTCTCATGTAATGGGTATGCCTATTGCCTCAGGATAATAAAAACTTTATAGACTATCACTGCATGCCAATGAAGAGTACACATACAATTTTTTTTTTTAGATTTTTGTTTCATATATATACGGAGCTTTCCAGCTTCCCATGCTCTTTTCAAGTTTAATAGTTATGGTCTCAAATTAATTTCTAAATTCTCCTAAAAGGCAATATAAAACTATAATATCAAAATCCACTCAAAAATTAGTATTTGACTTCACAAATGGCAATTAGAAGTTTGAATCTGAATTACTTCATATGCAAATAAGATGCTTTTTATATGGCATGGTAGCTTGTAATTGATAAGGGCATTTTTAATGAACTGTTTTAAAGGATGTGGTTTTCTATTAGAAGAGGTCGCTTATTACAAGGGGTTTGCAATTATATTTTGATGGTTGGATACAGAACCTCCCACCAGCTAATTCTCACAGACCTCACTTCGTAGTCCTCAGGGTAGTCACCAACCTGACCAACCTGCACATGCCACAAGCAGCTATCCTAAAAATATTGTCAAGATGTCATCACAGAAATAAGACCGGACCACAAGAGAAGGGAGGCTCTTCTACCCGGCCCCTTCCACTCTACCTCCTTCCATTCCCCTGGAGGCAGCCCTCTAAATTGGATTGTGGCAAGCCTCCAATACAGTCCAGTTGCTGGGCAGTATTTGCTGCTGCAGAGCTGCTCTCCATCTCCTCTGGTAAAAAGCAGAGCAGATGGAAATTTCCTGTAGGCTGGTCTTGGCCCACAGACCGCTCTTTGGACCATACTCCTCTACGAATAAGAGCAATCTATTCATTGCATCGAACTGACTGGCCCTACTGTCCTCTTTTACAGCACAACCCCATCCAATCCCTTAACTCAGTGATAAAACACAGCGCAATGTGAGCACATTTCATTGCCTGTGCTTGGGCTAGGAACTAAGCCATGAAGGAAAATATGGCCATGTCACGCTAAGCAAAGAAACACATGAGTAACTCTGGCAAGCACCTAAGATAAGGCTTTTCTGAATAACTGAAGGTAATGTTATATTGATGTTATAATAATTACCTACACACACAGACACAGAGTAAGCAAAAGCAGCAGCAGAAGCTGTGCAACCATTCTCTTCAGAGTGGCGGCTGTATGTTCTCTTAAAACATTGGAAGACAAGAATAGGAAGGAATCCTTTACACAATTAAAAATGCTATAGACCTTGTTGTGTTCTGAAAGTTTCCAAATTTTATTTAGAATGAAAGAAATACCTCAATATATCTAACAACCATAGTTTTTCACAGGACGCAAACGAGTTCTCACTTTCATTGGTCTTCTGTTGTCTCCCCTGCTAAATTACAGCTAAAACCACTAGGGAGCTCGAAGCAGAACTCTGTCCTGATTTCTGTTCTCTCTGCAATTGCTGTTAGATATATCTTCGTTTTTACACAGAGGCTGTTAAGACTGCTTTTGCTTTTAAAACCCCATTCAGAAAGATGAGTCGAGGTTCTGGTCATTGATGTAGCTCTTCTGGTTGTTCCAGTGACAACAAAATGGGTCAGCCAGCTTTTCCTGAAGAAAGGAAAAACTTAGGTAGTACAGGATGAAATAGTCCTTTTAAGGACTATTAACTTCCTTGCATAAAGTCAAAAGATGGTCACTATGAATTTATATTTCATAAGGTCTTGAGTAAGTATTCTCCACTATTTATCTGATAGTTGAAGAGGACAGCTAGGAAAGGGAAGGGAAATGTTTCATATTATGTTTAGGACAGAGTAATGTTTGTTGAGCTCTGCCTAAAGGTTTCTCACAGGGCTTTGCAAAATGCAGTGCTACTTCTCACATGAAGAAAAGCCTCTCTCCAAAAATCTGTCACAAGAAGAAAAGGTCCACTGTCAATTACCATATGCAGCAAGTGCTGCAGCTTCAGTAACCAAGCAGAGCTTCCCTGGAGAAACTCTCCTGGGGGAGGTCCCTTTCCCTGGAAAGGCTCCTCACCAGCTCTTCCCAGCAAGCAGAGTACGTGGGGAATATTCAGTAGGTATTTGCTGCTCAAGTGGCTGGTATCAGCAGAGACCGAGAAGCGATGACAGGCCCTTTCTAGATGAAAAGTTAGGGCTCTCCTCAAAGGCCCCAAGCAGCCTAAAACATATTTGAACCAACCCAAGAGTATACAGGAGCAGAAGAGGAACTCTCTTGTCCTTTTGTACTCATGCTTTTCTGCCATACTAAGTGCATAAGCAGAGTCAAAGGCAGAATGGGTGAATTAACCCAGAAAAAAGCTGTCCAAAAAAGCTGAGCAATCAGTCCTCAAAAAATTAATGATAAAAGACTTTGAATAAAGCCAATTTGTAATGGAATGTAAGAAGGGAAGTCCCTAAAGAGAAAAACTGTCTACCAGCTCTGCAGCAGGTTTTGCTGCCCCATGCAGTTTACCATGGCAAGAAGCCAACTTGGCAAGGCTAGCTCTTCTCCAAGGAGCCTGGCAGCACGCCAGCCACACTCACAGGTCTCATTTCTGCTGCCAAGCTCGAGGGGCAATCGAAGATCCCGTTTTGTGAATCTCCAGATCTGGTTATGACCGAGAATATTTGTGTTTTAAAATGTTCTTAAGCAAGTCAAGTTCCCTCTGTTTATACAGTGACTGAACAGGCGAAACAGAATACTTAACCCAGCTAGAGAAAATGAGCCACAGATTGTTAATTATATGGCTGTTTGCACTTTGACTGGAAGAGGAAGTAAGCTGGTTATAACTACTTTGGGCTTTACTCCTGCAACTGCATTGAAACCACATTTATGACAGCTGAAACTATGCAATTTTATATAAATGTGGGCACTTCCTGTTTTTGAAACAAGTCCTCGGCTGCTCGCCCTTACCTCACAGTAACGTTGCTGGAACCAGAATGTATTAAATGTGCTCAGTTTTGAAGATTGGTCTTAAGGTCTTATTTTACTAACTATTTTTAAAAGCGTAGATAAAATGCATATATTGGACTACTGCTGTCAAGCATCTCTGTTTCTGGGACCTAACCGTACTCCTTAGGCATTAGGAAACATATGTTTCCCACGTGTGAGACTAAAATGCCCAGCTGTCACCCGGGCCATGCTCAGTCCCTGGTGACGTGGTCATGGTCACTCTTGGACAGGGAGGCAGGCGCGTCGTGTTCCCCCAAGCAGGCAGGCTGCGCTCTGAATTACACATGCTGGCAGATCTCTTGTTTTCCGCTCAATATGCAGTATTTCAAGTAACTTGTAATACCAGCTTTGTTGTTTTGCAGAGTATGGTATTAATTCTTCATTGTGGAAAGTATATGTTCAATTTTATAGACACTGAATATGGGGAGTAACACAGCCCGCCCAGCATAAATCGAAGAAAATCATTATTTGACTAGAAGATAATTTTGAAAATACCATTTAACAACCCTAATAAGCAGCAGTATGTTTCCTGTGCCTTTTCTCTTACTTTGCTTATTTATATTAATTGGATCTCACAAACCAAACTTCTGCAATGAGTACAATTACATAAATCAGCACTCTGCTTTTCCACTGACAGTCATTCTCCTAAGAGATTACAGCAGGAAGACTGATCATATTGTTCAACTGAAAAGCAAACGCATATCCAGTAATTCCTGATGATAAAATGTAATAATTCTCACTTACAAAAAATCCCCACCCACATTTAATTTACAATGTATTCCTCCAGATTTAGTTTGTGACATACTGCCTGAGAACCAAGTACCCCATAAATGCAAGATATTTACAGTCAAGATCAACAAAATCCTTAACACAGAGAAGCATCAGCATTTCTAGTACCTTTGGTTTGCTCTCCAAGTCCACAGCCTCTTATTTCTGACCATTAGGTCCCACCCTTTAACTATGAGAACTTGCCAGTTTTGCGGTGCTAACAGAGAGTGAACAATTACAGACCTCTTAGTCTCAAACTGGAAGAAGATTCAATAAAGATTCAGTTTTAAAGTCCTTATGCAAAAACCTCCAACTAAAAGAAACACTAAAGCTAAAATTTCAAATTCAATTACACCTGAGATATTGATTTCTTTTCACTTCACTTTCAAAGTAAACACGGTATACAGTCTAACTCATGCACTTCTTTAAAAACACTTCCCTTGGTTGCGTTCTTCCTGTCTCAAGTCAAGGCACGGTTTCGGAGTGGCAGAAAAGCCAATTTGCAACTAGAAGAGGCTGGCCCTGCTGTCCCTCTTCCAGATCATCTTCAGCACAGACGGTTGTCTAACTCTGCAGTCAGCAAGTTCAAAGAGTTAAAGAGCCAGCCAAGTAACCCAACCAAAAACACAGTTAGCTGACCACTGTTTGGCTCCCTGAGCCAACTCACCCCAGAGTCGCAGCAGCAGCGGTGCTGGCGTGAGGGAGACGGGGTAATACCTCAGCACGGAGGGTGCAAACCACGCTTCTGGAAGCCGTTAGACCAAGGTTAGCTGCAATGATGCCGCGTTTGTCACATCTCCACAAAAACTGGCCCCATGTTCAACCCCTATCATCCAAAGAAGGGAGGACATAGAAAAATCCAATTCATGGGCTGTAGTCTAAAGCTGCCCAATTACCTCAAAAGCCTCACTGAGCTACAGACTCAAACTCAAAGTCTCAACTCCTCTTTTGGCTCTTTTTTGACTGAAGCCTACTGTTTCTACACAGAAGCACTCAAGTCCAGATCTTTGCAAACTTATTCCCAAAAGTAACGCAAGCATTTCTAATAACGAAAAGAAAAAAACACTTAATGAAGGCAACCCGGATTAGCTAAACGATACATCACAGTGGAACAATTCTGCTGTTAAAGATCATGCAGATGTTACAATCGAGTCAAAGAAAGCCTTTCTTTAGCTACAGCACAGCTGCTGCATACAACTTCAAAAAGACTTGGCACAGGACTTCAGCCACGCAACTTCCCCCTCACTTCATTTCATGCACGTCATCTGAAACTTCAGCGAGCTGCACCAAGGACAAAACTGACACAGGGTTGTTTGGAACATCTTATCAACAGTGGGGCAGCTCATTGCGCTGCCAATACTCACATGCACCTTCACAAAACTCAACTATACATCTCCATTCCTCCTCAACCCAGCAATCCCTCAAAAGCAATGCTATCCCACACTGCTGTCCCTCTTATTTATACTTGCATTATCTTCTACTTTAAAGAAGACAACCGAATTACCACATAATTAACATATATTAAAGCTTCAAAAATAGCCATAATAAAAAGTAAAAGGAATTATCTGTTAAAGTAACATTAGAAAGTATTATCAACTTCCGTTCACATCCTTCATACACTGAGCTACTCTGAAATCAGAGACCCTGACCACGAAGCTGAAAATGCCATAGCTTATAATCATACTGAATGTACATGCTTAATGTCAGTCTTATATTTTCCACATAATATATGCACTACAAAGAAAATATATATTCACTGTCTAAATTCAAAGTTCAGCTTTTCCCTTTAAATGTGTCAAAGTATTACAGCTAGTTACATGTAGTACACAAGAACTTGCATTGATTTTACATATTTAACAGGAAAGCACACAGAACTTAATTTTACCTGCATACTAACATTACACTTGTGATTTCCTTTCAGTGATGATTTTGATAGGATATGTACCTGAGAAATCTAAACTGCTTTAAGATGCGTGTATGTGTATGAAATTAAATTAGAGCACTGTTGATGCATAGGAACAGAATCTTACAAACTGTTTTTAATTTCTCCCTTCTTCTTCTTTTATTAATTCATATGACGTCAGCTCGTTGACTCTTACGACATTCTTAGCTTCCACCATATGAAGCCATAAACTGATTTGTCACGTACAATATTCTTCCCACAACTGTGAAGTTACAGACAAAGAATAATTAGTCCAAACGAGAAAAGAGCAGTAGGAGCAACTAAAATTCTGTTAACATTCAAACTTCGTAAGTAAAGCAGAGTAGAAAAAACCTGCAGAAACAAGGAAATATAAGCTGAAATGCACCAAAAGAGGTTTTTTGAAAAAAATTACTCAGTTACTTCATTACTAAGAACTTGAAAAAAAGCTGGAAACCCACGACTTTAAAGAATATTAGTAATGTTGATTAAAAACAGTGAAGAAAACTCATTAAAGCAAAGGTAAATCTTGAAATACTAGAAATATTAACCACAGTATTACTGTATTCATGAAAACATAACACTTCAAAATGACCTACTTTAATAATAGTAAAAAAAAAAAAAAAAAAAAGAAAGAATATGGGCACTAAACCCCCGACTCTACTGGTTTTATAAAACACCATCTACTTCTCAGAATTAGTAACAGACTCATGAAACTGAACCAATTTGTTCAACAGATGTTTCAGTTAACCCAAAGGAATTTTACTTTTCTATTGTAGAAATAGAGTGCGCTGAATAAAATTCCACTATTATTAGCAGCTTTCAAAATATATTAGCTCAAAATTAGTTTCCATTTCCATTCTTTCTTTCTTTCACATAACAGAAAATATTTTCTGTACCGGATTAGACGTGCCACCGAAATAAAATAGGCACACTGATAAAACAAGTCGCCCTCCTCCTCCCCCCTGCCTCCCATTTTATGGGATACACAGAAACGGCAGAGTTTTTATTTTTCTTGGCGTTCCTCTCTCCACATTAGCCGATAATCTTCCCTGCGTAGCTCTGCCAGTGCGCTGCCCCGCAGGCCCACAACACCCCTGCTGTTACAGTCCCGTGCTTTCCTCCAGCGGGCTCTGTGAACTGTGCGATCCTTTCGTAATGTGTGCTATTGCATCAGTCTAATTGCAACATAATTTTCAATGCTCTAGGTAAAGCAAATAATTTCATTTTTAACTTCTGCTCATAAAATACAGATTCTTTCCCTACCTTTTTTGTTTATGTTTAAAGATTTAAAGAACAACTTGCACTGCACAGCAGTAGTCAAACAAAAATACCTCAGGTTTTCTTAGAAAGCAGCACTTAAAAATATTGCTGTGCCTAAAGCATTACTGCCGCCTTTCACAGAGCCATATGTAGTAGATCCCCCATGAGCAGGCTGGAAGGGGAATGTGCATTCTTACTCTGTGTATTTAATATAATATTTAGCCATTATCAAAGCTTCATAGCTTTTACTGTCCCTCTCCTGCAACAGAGAGTTAACAGCTTATCTGGCAAGCTCACTCACTACGTTTCTAGGCACCGAAGACACGCTCTTGGTTAATTCATAAAATCTGATCTAATGTGAGATATTTTGCATTCAGGTTAGCTAAGTTAAAACAATATTTAGCTTAACCATGCCTTGGCCAAAAAATTCTCTGTTATCTACTGATTACAACAGCATTGTAGCTAGCTATAGAAATCACACTGGGAAAATACAAATCCCGAGCCGGAAGAAATGCAGATGAAATTCTGACCTCAAGTCATTCTGATAGTGGGCATTACAAACACTGTCTGCTTTGTATCTGATACAATAACCAGGCACGAGGCATGTGCCTGCAAAGAATGATGAATTTATGTGTCATTTTGGTTTTATGTACATATATTATCTGAGTTGACAGCATCAAAAAATGCTGTGCTTCTTGCACCCCAAATCGTATTATGTGATACAAACATCTATGCTAAAACCAATCTGCAGAGGCAAGCACTCACAAGAGGAAATGTCAAAAGTAAGTTTTAGAGAAACCTAAATTTTGCCTTTGTTTGCTTCTGTGGCATGGTATACACCGCAGTTATGTCATACCATTTCCACAGCACCTCTCTGCTTCATTCAGTGTACAGAATTACCACTAATCAAAACAGTAATCTGTTTTACTCTTGGTATTTGGCATATGGTCCGATACCTTATTTACTGCATGCTACTCAAATTTTTTTTGGAAGATGGAACAAGTAATTTCTTTGTGAATTCAATGGTGCAGCTGAGTGCTTCATCAACATAATGGTTAGTCCTACTGTTACTCTGTTACTCCTAACTTAGAATAACTGTGTTATTCCTAACTTCCTAACTACAAAGCAGTGACAGCTTTAAGGTCAAAATGATTCTCCAATTCTGAAGACAACTCTGTCTCCAGTTCAGCATAACTCAGACCTAATTTTTTCACAGCGCTTAGCATTACGTTGTGCTTTATACAGCACTTTCAAACCTCAACCCCCACTGCCTCACTCGCTGTTATCAGTGCTCAGCACTTTTCCAAATCAGATCCAAAGATCTCAAGTCATCCGCAAGAAAGCAAGACACATACAGTTAGCAAGGACATGAGAAAAGCCAAGATTGAGCAACTTACCTAGCATCACCTAGGAAGTCTGAGTCCCGTTCGCCAGGGCAGCATGCGGCTGCAGAGAGCACCAGAACGGCTTCTGCCTCCTGTGATCCCCTGCCTCGCCCGCCACGCACGTCCTGACTTCTGCTGGAAGTGAGGCAGGGGTACTACAGAGAACAGCCTTCTCCACTGCATCAACCAGATTCATTCCCAGAGCAAGTCCATCCTGTGCACTGAATGAAGCAGTGGTCCTGCAGAAAAAAACAGCATGTCAGCGCATGGTTAAATATCATTAAATTATAAGGCTTCCTCATGAGGGGCCAAACAAAAGAGCTTTGCAAAGATAAGCTCAGTTTTAACATTCCTTGACTTGCAAAAATGTTTGCATTCACCACTTCTAGAAAAAAGAAAATCAGACATCAGACCTCGTGCGACGGGGTCACACTGACACCTACAAAAACCAGCAGTGGGGTCGAAATCTTTAGATTTACTGTGCAGCTCTTGTGGCAAAGGAGTAAAATGGTTGCAAGCGCAAAACAATTCTCTGCATAGGGACAAGCCATAAGTGATGGCTAAAAACACATTCTCAAGGAGCTACTGAAATCAAAGAGTGTTTATTTATTCAAAGATCTCTATAGAAAAGGACCTTCCAGAACAAACTCCTCTGCCTGTTTTCCTCAAGCCATATCCTCTGGCCCATGTCGATTCAAGCCCTGGTCCTTCTTTGTTCCTACCTTCAGTGCCCTTCCCAAGTCTCTCCTCACCCCCACTCCCCAAGGCTTTTCATCTCTCCTGGCTCAGTCACTTCCAGGCTTGGCTGGCAGTGCCACACTCTCCCCCTTGACTCCCCTCCTTCCTCCCCTCCTTCGTTCCCCAACATGCTGTCGTATTAACACACACTCTCACCATGGGTCCCTCTCTCCTGTTCACAGTCTACAGTATTTTGGGGCCAGGACCACGCCAGTGCCCTGTGTGTGCCACTGCCCACGGGTCTACTTCTGGCACTCAGGCGCTGCGGTACGAGGCATTGGTTTCATCCCCCAACTCAGCCTCCCCCTCCCCTTCCAGGCCATACAGCTCTCACATGCTCAAGACAGCATGTGAGAACTGTGATTTCTTTAAAAGGTTACAGTTTGGTTAGATCTGAGATTTTCGCAGTGCTGACAAAGGCAAAGCTGTGACTCATAAGCTGCTCTTCTTCCCCAGTGCCTATCACCAGTGCTTCCCACACTGCCATCTAACTCCTAGTCTCTGCTTCAAAGGGAGGGACACAGAGCATTTCCAAAAAAAGGTTCTTCCAAAAAAAAAAAAAATCTACAATGAGAAATAACTTCTTCCACACATTCTTACAGATAGCTAAATAATTTTGGTAGACAAAAAAGATTAAGCTAGAGGCAACTGCCTAGTCCCAAAGGCTAATGTTTTGCAAAGTTATAAAAAACTCTAACCAGCATCCTATACTGGGAAGCATCAGACAGCCTTCCTTACTGCAATTCCTGGCACACCCCTTTCAGCCCTTAATAGCCTAAGTCATTCAGCTTGTTGAAATGGTAACTGTGCAAATATTAACACCTGAGACCAGTGGTCAAACTGAGAGGAGTAGTGGTTGCAGGTGGACGGTGCCAGAGTGAACATCATACAAGTTGCCTTTGTCCTCACCACCAGTTTTGTTGCATGTCTACAAGCAATGTTCAAACAGCATCACCAGATGACAGCACACAGTCCAGCTAGTGTTTCTTCAGATGCCACTGTTTTCCTCCTAGAGGTACCAATGCTTGCCTGAAAAGCTACAGCTGCTCACAAAATACTTCTAGGCCATGAAAACCTGAAGTAAAATGGGTTAGCTTCACTCCTGAGGAAGGTCACACACAACTAACAGAGATAATTTAAGCAAATCCATTTTACTTCACATTTGCACTAAATTAGGAGCAGTCGTGTATCAGTTACAAAGAGGAAGGGTAACTTCGTACAATACTATTGCTTGTGATTATCTGCCCCTGCCTGGAGGAGAAATAACGTTCTTGTATGAAACTCTGGGAAACTTTTTCTTTCCTTTTCTCTATTTAGCAGTTATCTATCTCAGCATGAAAAACAAATGCAGCATGCTGTCAGGTAATATACAGAAAGAGGAAAACCTCTCAAAACAGACAACACATTCTTTTAGAGCAAAATCCAATTTACAGATTTTTTTACTGAGCTCTTAATAGCAAACAAGACAACAATTTCTTGATGGCTCTTGTAAATACTTCTGTACAAACATGGTCCAGAAAAGCAGACCAAGAAAAGAGAAAAACAGTGTCATATGCTCATGGATGGATGCAAATTATAGTATGGATTAAATGCATTATGACATTTATTTTTCAATAAGAAATAATTATTTCCAAGGAATAACTAACTATTCCTGTGAGATTGTATTTAGTCTAGAGACATGTGATGTACCTAATTTTCAAAAAGCACTTATTAACTATGGCAAAAGTGTTACCCACACGCACACTCCTAGAACATCCATGTTTATTCTTACAAAAATAAACTGAGAAGCTTCAACATCAGTGTGTAAAACATAATGAAGCATTAAAAGCACATTTCTGTTTTCAAAAATTAATAATAAATAATTTTATTATAGCTTGGATTCAATTTAATAATGAAACTGGCTATCAAACAGCCATAATATTTTTTTTTTAAGGTCAGAATAATTATCTGATCACTAGTTACAGTTAAGATTAAAAATATAATTAGGTTGAATGAAACTTCAGCACTTCAATGTACAATCATGGAAACTACACGAAACTTCTTCCTTAAAAAAGAGAGCAGAATTTCATGCACTATTTCATTTGGCAGAGTATAACATATTTGCTGTCAGCAAAGGACTTTTTTCAATGAAGAAAAAGGAAAAGAAAGTATTTCCATTCATACAGCACTGCCCAACTGATTAGAAGTATCAGGCACTGGTAGTTGTGTCTCAACTGTAAGCAACTGTAATAGATTTAGTACCTGCAGACCACTATATAGTGTTCCTAAAACCTCATCTGAAATCCACCAGACCTCCAAAAATGCTGTTTGTTTAACATAAACTAACCCAATTATTTTGTCATTGAAATCAATATTTATGGGCTAAAACACTACATCAAGTAGGAAAACTTTAATGTAAAACAAATCATAAAACACTGATAATGGAAATGCTTGAAAAGGCTCTAGGACTACATGTATTTATATAAGATTTGTGAATATATAAACACACGGTTCTATACGTCAAGAAAAAGGTGAGGCTCAGTGCAGTGCGCTAATCATCAAAAAGACTAATCTTCCTTAGGACAAGTGTGTTCTTACAAGGACTTAAGCCAGCTGGCTGAAGTGTATCGAACATCTTACCCAACAGCAAAGATTTATCCAAGACCATTAATTCATTGTAAGGTAAGATTCCTTTTTTTATTTTTTTTTTTTAAGTACTTTCCAGCATTTTTAAAGTACAAGTTATTCCCTGAAAACCTTCAGCAGCTTTTTGTTACTAATACAATTATCACAAAAGCCACGCTACAATGCAAATAGCATATTTGCTATGATCAATGTACTGGCATTATTTGATGAGGGATTCTTCTCTACATTGTAAACTTAATTCTGTTATTATGTTTGTTTAGGGAAGCTGTTCTTTAAATCATCATAAGGAACACAATTTCCTACAACACTAGAACTTTCAATCATCAAAATTCCCAAAATCATGCTTCCCTTTTTAATTTCAAGAAATATCTCAAAGGACTGTAATATCCTATATAACTACCGCTACACTAGCATCAACACAAAAACTACTTCATGCATTGATCAACATGTATAGTGTAGTTTACTCTTTTATTTCAATCTGTTCAAATAACATGACACAACGAGCTCAGTATAAAACATGGTTCTTATGCAAATAAAGACTCCCACATTAAGGTTACTGCTCTACAATACATTGCACACAGCTGCTCACAGCTTGTCCTCACACTGAAATGTAGATTAAAATGGAATACCAACCTTATACCTGTATTCCATTGATTTTATTGACTTATGGCATATTATTAAAAGAAATTAAAGAAATCTGAGTTACCAGTACTGACAACAGCACCTACAACTTCCCACTGCTGTGGCACAGCATCCTTAATTTTGTGGCTCATTGTCAAATGAAAAGAAGCCGATGTCTTGAAAGCCAAGCCTGACACAAGAAGCACCCACAACACCAACCCTCTACTTCTAACCCCATCCCCAGCACCATCGTGAGTTCAAGAGAATTTAGCTTCAGTTAAATATTTTTGAGGTCGAATGCCTTTTCCATTCTTTACCAACCATCCAGGGAAACACGAGGTGCAAAGTGAGGAAAAGTACCATAGCTTTATAGACATCAACTCATGTCCCCCATTGACTTTCTTAGGATCTTTGGCAATTTCCAGCACCTCAAGCACTGTTCTGACTGACTAAAGGTTTTAGTTGGTTATTTCATAAGTGCTTATTTTAGACCAATATTTAAGCTCACCTCACTTCATGTACTCTACAAAATAATTTGTTTTTCTTACTCTATGAATGACAGTGCCAAAAATAGCTACTGAGCAAATAGTAAAGCGTATATAGTAGTACGTTATCCATATGGTATCAACTAAAATAAACCTACTTATAGTCTGCTAAGTTTTCAAAATAATGCACTTGAGTCTCAGATTTGTAAAAATTGGAAGTTATATACTTATGTGTGATTTTACTTTTTTTTTTTTTTTAATTAAATCAGAGAGTTATAAAAGCAAAACTGAGTAACAGCACAAATACGAGAATATCTTGGAATAGAATCATAAAATGTTTTGGGCTAGAAGGGACCATAAAGATCATGTCATTCCAACCCCCCTGCCATGGGCAGGGACACCTTCCACTAGACCAGGTTGCTCAAAGCCCCATCCAACCTGGCCTTGAACACTTCCAGGGATGGGGCATACACAATCTCTCTGGGCAACCTGTTCCTGTGCCTCACCACCCTCCCAGTGAAGAACTTTTTTCCTAATATCTAATCTAAATCTACCCTCTTTCAGTTTAAAAGCGTTACCCCTCGTCCTATCACTACACTTCTTGATAAAGAGTCCCTCCCCATCTTTCCTGTAGGCCCCCTTTAAGTACTGGAAGGCTGCTATAAGGTCTCCCTGGAGCCTTCTCTTCTCCAGGCTGAACAACCCTAACTCTCTCAGCCTGTCTTCACAGGAGAGGTGCTCCAGCCCTCTGATCATCTTCATGGCCCTCCTCTGGACTTGCTCCAACAGCTCCATGTCCTTCTTCTGTTGGGGGCCCCAGAACTGAACGCAGTACTCCAGGTGAGGTCTCACAAGAGTGGAGTAGAGGGGGAGAATCACATCCCTCGAACTGCTGGTCATGCTTCTTTTGATGCAGCCAGGATGCGATTGGCTTTCTGGGCTGTGAGCACACATTGCTGGCTCATATTCAGTTTTTCATCCACTAATACCCCCAAGTCCTTCTCCTCAGGGCTGCTCTCAATCCACTCATCACCCGGCCTGTATTTGTGTTTCGGATTGCTCCGACCCATGTGCAGGACCTTGCACTTAGCCTTGTTGAACTTCGTGAGGTTCACACAGACCCACCTCTCAAGCCTGTCAAGGTCCCTCTGGATGGCATCCCTTCCCTCCAGTGTGTCGACTGCACCACACAGCTTGGTGGTGTTGGCAAACTTGCTGAGGGCGCACTCAATCTCACTGCCTGTGTCACCAGCAAGGATGTTAAACAGCACCGGTCCCAATACTAATCCCTGAGGAATGCCACTCGTCACTGGTTTCCACTTGGACATCGGAGCCATTGACCGCAAGTCTTTGAGTGCGACCAGCCAGCCAGTTCCTTATCTGCTGAGTGGTCCATCTGTCAAATCCACTGTCATGTGGGACAGTGTCAAATGCTTTGCACAAGTCCAGGTAGATGACATCCGTTGCTCTTCCCTTATCCACTAACACTGTAACGCCGTCGTAGAAGGCCACCAAATTTGTCAGGCACGATTTGCCCGTAGTGAAGCTATGTTGGCTGTCACTAATCGCCTCCTTATTTTCCATGTGCCCTAGCATAGTTTCCAGGAGGATCTGCTCCATGATCTTGCTGAGCACACAGGTGAAACTGACTGGCCTGTAGTTCCCCAGGTCTTCTTTTTTTCCCTTTTTAAAAATGGGGAGTATGTTTCCCCTTTTCCCATCAGTGGGAACTTCCCCAGACTGCCACAACTTCTCAAGTATGATGCAGAGAAAGCTAACAGAAAGTCCTTAGAATAAATGCAAATACACCTGTAGTATTCTGTGGCCACTGAACTGGCTCTTAGGACATATCTCAGAGTGAAGATGACTCCTGGCACGCATTTGGCAGTACTGTACTAAAGCAAACCTTTTCAAGTTATCCCCACTCTTATTATTGTGGCTTAGAACAGGAATACACTATGACCTTCATTTTTCTGAGCAAAACCCCCTTTTTGCTACAGGGTTTTATGACTATTTTTAAACTATGCTTTAGTTTTCACCTAGGTAACTTTCAGAAATTTGAAAACACATGATAATATTCATACATTTGCCAAAGACAAAAGAAAGTTCTCCATAGAGTAGAGAATAAAAAATAGAAGAACTGAGAAATGTTATTGCTCCTAAACATACAAAGATGCATGTCACGCACAGGTTCCTTAATAAAACAATGATCATTAAACTCTATTATACTGTTTGTGCCTAATTTGTGAGATTCGTTGAATAAAATGTCCTTTTTTTTACACCATCTTGCTATTCCAGTAGTGTGCTTATCTCCAGAAATTGTAGGTTTTGAGCCTGAAATCCATGATGAGACGGAGCAGAGAATATTTTCTAACAGATACTCTGTGACAAAATGGGGTCTTGGTGCCTCAAAGCTTGACAGCTGTGATCTAATATGCTGATTTCTCCTCTACCCCCTGGGCTACATTTGTAAAACTTAATAATCTCCTTTTCAAGATCTCTTATTTGAACCCACAAATCCTTCCTCTCATGGAAATACCCCAAACACCACCACATTATTATGGACAGAAATGTTCAAAGTGTGCTGTTACACAAGGGTGCTGAGCCAACCTAACATCTAATTACTATTAAAAAGTTCTTGTGCTCCTGTCCCTTTCCTTGCATTCATCCTATCCTTTAGTAAATCTGTTCAGCTCACTAATCTGGCATAAAACTCTTCACTTTTTTTTTTGTAGATTAGTGAACTGAATCAGTTCATCAAGGGCTGAGACAAGTTTTACAGCCAGGAAGATGGGGGGGACAACATGACAACCTGGCCAAGACTGTGGAGAAGACGACGGGGAAAAGGACTTTCATTTCCAGAAGTCACCAGTTTTTTGCCCCTGAGATTTGAGATTAGCTCAATTTATCCTGCCATACCAAACCTTCTCACTCACCTGTTGATACTTCTCCACTTTGCACAGATAGATTAACACTTGCTAGCCCAAAGACTAGAAATCAAGCATGCTTGCTGTCAGGTGAGTGCATCTGTCCTAGCTAGACAACCCCTCTGAACCACGTACCTCTGCCTCTGCAGCCTGATGACTATCACCATTTCCTGTCTCTCTCCTACTGAGGGTGAAGAATCTCTGAATACCCCAAACAGCAGTTTCCGAACTGTAATCTATGGTCAATAGCCATGGTAAGTGGTCTATAGCTAGTCTGGCAGAACTGTATCGTATACCGTAATTATAAATGCCTAAATTTCACAGGGTTATAGCAGTGACAAAATTTAGTAACGGGGAGAATACCCTCAAAAACTTATGATGATAAAGCTTGCCTGGCCTGGGTCCTTGTGCAAGAACTGAAGAAAGCTGCCAGTACAGTCAATGGCCAAAGCAAGCCCCATTCTTAATCTACGGTCTCAGTGGTACTTCTGTCATCTTCAGCCAGTGTGGCTGGACACCATGAACACCACACATTTAATACACTTCAAACTGGACAGTGCAGCAGTTATGGTAGTCTTTGTAAGCCTTTCAGCAAAGAGGAAAAAACCAACAACAGTAACTTCAGTGTTTTGGTTCAAATTGAGCTGCCTGCTTTCTATTATTTTTTGATTTCTTGCCAAGTGTCCTTTTTTTTTTTCCTTTAAGCCAACTCACCAGCAACTCACTATGGAACCCAGATGAAGAAACAGCTTCTTTATCACATAATCTCCCCAAATGTGAAATACTTACCTCCAGTGGCAGTTACAACACAGAAACAAAGAATTATTATATATTAATCCCATTAATTTCTGAGTCAAAAAGAATGTACACAATTAAAATACAAGTTTAAAATGAGATAATTCTACCCAATTTACTAAAAAAATCAGATAGCATTGTACATGCATATGTATTTATATAGATATACACACATGTATACATAAAACTATAAACCATATACAATATATATAACTTGTAAATGCTGGCTAAAAAAAAATGCCCCCAAAAATGCTACTCAGTTCTTCTAAATATCAAAACAGCTCAAATTTTGTGACTAAATTTGATGACTCATTTTCTTTTTTGGTTCCAGGATCTTTCTGCAGACACCCCCAAAAATGAGGAAACTGCTTTTGTTCCTGCTGAATACAAATGGAATAAGTGGCATCTCTCACAAGAAAGAAAATATTTTAATTGCTTCAAGTGTTCCTAAAGTGCAAGTGGAAGCAAATGGAAAAGCTGCCATATCTACAGCTCAGTGCAACTGCAGCCCACAGCTTTCACCAAGTTAAAGTAATGCTATCATGCAAGGCAGGGTGCAAAGAAATTCTGACTACATAGAAATTAAAGAAGGTAAAGAGAGCTTCACACTTTGCTACAACTGTCAGTCACGCTCATCACACCTCTTTGGAGTGCCCCGAACACCCCTGTGCCACATTTCCATCCTCCTCTATTTCACAGACTATTGATCCACCTCATCCGCTCCTTGAGTCACATGAGCACTACTCCTCCCTTCAGCCATTTTTTGGGAAGCTAAGGGCCTTTTATATGATTGCTACCTGACTGGTTTCTAACTAGGCAGGCCAGTTTTACTGCTGTCTTAATGACTGCAAACGAGACAACTGAATTTTCCAGTTTTCCCAGTAGCCACTCCACCAGGGGGTGTGTGGAAACGCTGGTGCACACTCCTGGCCATGTCCCTGCAGACTCCCAGCTCTTGCACCACATCTGTGCTGTACCCTTGGCGTGGCTGGTACCACTGCACACACACAGGGCATCTGAGCATGCAAACCAATCATCTTTAGATTCTTTTTTTTTTTTTAAATAACTGGCCAGCTGGCATGCCTAACTCTCTCTTTTCCTCCTCTTGCATGTCAGCAGGACAGTCAGCCTCCCATTCCTACCAGTAGCCTGCAAAAGGTTTTGTAAATCATCCTTTGGTAACACCAGGGCTTCCCACCTCACATTTCTTCTACCTCCTCTTTCACCCCACTTCCCATGCACCCCAAATCCTCATTCCCATCTATCTTCCTTCTGTTCAGGAGGTAGGTCTTTCAAAGTGCCAACTTTCTGCACTGCAGTAGCAGGATGGGCAGAGAGGGAGCTGGGGATATTATGCTGGAAGGTGTTAACGGCCACCATCAAATGGTTCTTTGATCTCCAGACAATTACAGAGCTGGGCCTGCTAACCAGATGCAAGGGGCTCCCTCTTTCCCCTGCTTCTTCCTTCTGCATCCCAGACGGACAGAAATGCCATCAACTTGAGGGCAAGGCCCTGTAAACCAATTATAGGTTTATTTTTAATTTAGAAAGAAGAAAAGGGCTATTTTGCTTTCATAGGAGAAGATGTCAGAAAGAGTTTGCAAACCAACAGTTTAACTCTGAAAGAGACTCTTGTAACAACTCATGTCTGCTTAAGAGCTGTCTGAAAATATGCAATTTGATTGCTGAAGTTTAACAACATTTAAAGTTCTCAAAAGTTCTTATCACAGTCATACATAAAAGAGAGAACTTTTTTAAAGCTTCAAATGCTAGATGAAAAGCATATGAGATTGTTTTAGTGCTTTCTACTAATTAGTACTGCTTTTATTATACAGGGCAAGAAAATGACAATTTTTTTCCTAAACTGGCAGTGAACAGCCAATTCAGTAAGCTGCGTTTTTGTCTTCTGTGACAGGGCAGTGGAAAAATCTCTTTCATTTATTAGGTCTACAGAGACCAAAACTGGCCGGGTATCAAACCTGCTTTGTAAAAGCCCAGATCCATTCAGCCATGTGTAGATTCCATAATTCTTTACAACCTGTTATCAGTATCAACTTCACAAAAGATGAACCTTTGGTGTCTTCCAACGAGTGTTGCTGCAACCCTTTATAAAACGGAGCAAAAACTTGAACTGACAGTTCAACACAGAAAGACAAAAAAACCCTAATGGCAGTGCCAAATTAAATTCTTATTAAAATCTAAGATCTTTTTTTTTTCCTAGATGAGCTTTGCATAAAGATATAAAACTAGATCTCCTACAATGGTGGATAAGCAAGCTGGATAACTATTTAATTTTAATAACTCTGATTGCTCCAAGCCCTACTGTGTGCACCTATGCTACTTAAACTGCCAGTTTCATCACCTCACTCGTGATTGCAGGGTAGCCAGAACTTGTCATGGGGACAGACAGGGCAAGGCCTTAAGCTGAAAGGGTGCTGATGGCAACCTGAGATAGAAAAATTAACATTTCTTTAGAAGGATAGAGCTTTCAGGAAGGAAGAAAACTACCAGGGTGGAGTGATTGACTTGCTTTTAACTACAAGGAGAGATTCCTAGATGGCTTTGATGAACTGATTAAAATGTGCTGCCTTGTTAAAAAGGTACTTCTCACATTGAATCAGGTGCACACTATATTACATCCAGGGAAAAATATTAAACTTTGATTTTCAGTAAACACAGCCAACATCACATTCTTACATTTTCTATAGCAGAAGTTTATGAATAACAGCACCCGCAACACTTCTAAATCTCAGACTTTAAAACTGAAAAAACTAATTAATCATTTTATTCAGCTCAAATATCCTTGCTATGCTGACTGCTCTGCATCTGTCTATACTGACAGCATTTGCTTAAATTGTCCCATTTTTTTTAGCAATGGATTCTATTGCATTCTTTAAGATAAAAAGAACTGCAAACTAACTCACAAGTGTTTCCTACATTATTAAGTACTGTAATTATTTTACAGTTAAAACAAGTAATTCTTGTGAAACGTTCAGTACGCTTCACATAAGCTAAAAGTCTAGTGTTCTCATTCAGTACTAGGTTTACAATGCTGCAAACTTGCATCTGACACAAACGTGAACATTAGCAGTCTTAACAACACCCTTCCGTGCAAGTTACATATATTTATCAATACAGATAAACATGCAAACATGCACGTGATTTTCTTCAAAGCTTAATAAAATCTGCAGGCTCTTTAGGTCTCCTGAAAGTGTGTGTGATTTTTATCACCACCACATAAACAGTCCTCTTTAATACTCCTCTCCTCGCTATGCAGCCTGCAGATCACAGGAGTGCACAGACTCTGAACTTAAGTTTTATTTGCACAAGAGTGCAGGGAATGTTACACAGCACCATTCCTCACATGGAGAAGGAGTGAATCTGTACTCCTCACACACAGATTTGCCACAATTCAAACTTCAGCCATAATTTGCTGATAGCTTGAGGGTAAGGAGTAAAAATTTTGGAAGTAAACAAACTCAGCGTTCGTGAATACAACACAGAAACAATTTAGTACCATTTTAGGAGTACAATGTACAAATGTGGCTCATCTACGTCCTAGAAATCTGCTGCAAAACTTCAAAACTCTCCTAATCTTTGTCCCTAGCTTGAAGCAAAACAGCTTTGTGTTGCCTCTAAAAGTAGGGAGGGAGTAGTGGGGCATGGGAAGGGGAGAGAATAAGAGGATAAGTGGGAGTGAGAACCGATACACCATACTGGCATTAATTTATAAAAAGACCGGTGAATCGTATTCTTAGACTATGGCTTTCCTAACAAAGTCAGGCACATTCTCAATTATCAAATAAACAAGGTCATCCTGTACTTTTTATTTTGTACATGCACATGCAAAGGAAAAAAGGAAAAGTTTTGTTTCATCTGTTACCAAAACCATGATTCTGCAGTCAACACTTCTAATGAAATACAGGCCAAAGGATTAGTCAGAGCAGATTCATGGAAAAACAAAGGAAATCTGTATGCAAATACAAGCCTACTACATAACTAAACCCAAGAATGAATCCTGCTCGAATACCTCCAAATACTGTCCTACAAGGCTCCCTGCATTGGCTTCCACTCACCCCAGCTCCACAGCAATTAGCAGCAACCTTAGTAGCCATGGCCCTGAAGACGACAAATGATACTAGTATCATCATTAAAGCACTAACTTAAGTATTCTAAATAACAAATGCATCAGAAATATATTCCATATCTGTCAAAGGTCTGAAGAAGATTCTGTTCATCTTTTTAGGGAAGGAGGAGACAGGGACCTGGTGGGGAAGGCTATAGGGGAAGCTATAGAGGCTGTTGGGCCATAGGGAAGGCTGCAGCAGAGCTATTGCCCAGCTGGGAAGACAAGTTATTTGAAAGCTACAGTTTTACAAACAGGCAAAGAAAGTCGACCGATCGTGCTTGTCACAGGAAAACTCAGCTGTCGTGATGAGCCAGAGGGTGGCTGACGGACAGGCACGAGCACGGAGCATCACCAATGCAGTATCACAGGCCTGGGACAGGCGGAAGTGGCAACCCCATGCTTTTCATGGCTTAATGTTAGGCCGATCTCAGCTGGAGCTTTGCACAAGTAAATACGACTCGAGGAGTTTTTCTCAGAGGGTTATTTTTAAATACCTGACCATATGAGCTTCCTTGGAATGGGAAAAAAGGGGAGGCAAAACTAAACAGTCATTACATATATGTTTAAATATAACATTAAAAAAACCACAAGATATTTAAACTGACTAGAAATGTTCACTTTCATTTTAATTTTAAAGTTGGCAATGGACCTGGACCAAAAAAAGGTTATATTCTGACCGAGATGCAGCAGCGTGGAGTTTCTAAAACCAGTCTTTAAAACAGTTCAGAAGGGGGCGGGGAGGGGGGAACCTTGCTCAAAATCTCTCACTTAGAAAAGTAGTAATTTGAGTTTCAGTCCTTATTCAGAGATGTGCTAAAGTCATTCAGAGCTAGAAAAGAAAGCTCAAGTACAAAAGGCAACAGTAGTTAAGTGCACAACGGGAATATGTGGTTGTACAGAGTTCAGTTAACGGCAGCAACATCAACAAATAAGGTCGGGAGGTTTGACCCTGAGTTTTCTCAATACTACTTTCCCTGCAAGAAGCATCTGCACTAATGCCAAAAAAGCACTTGTAAATCTTTATCTACTTCTGTTTCAAAATATAGACATAAACACATCTAGGTCTATGTAAATCATCTCAAAAGATGCAGTGGGATGCTCAGACGACACATGGTCACAAGCATCAAGCATTATCAAGAGAAAAGGCTGAGAGCCAGAAAGAAAACACTTACATCTAACAGCACATTTTGGGAATACTGATACTGTTTGGCTGCTGGAAATCTAATAACTGTATTTTTCCAGTAGTACCTGTTAATATATTTAGAATCAAATTCCATAACACTACCTAAAATTACAAAGCAAGCAACTGCTTGAAAACATGCTTTCAGTATATAAGAACCATATTTTTGTTTATAGAGAAAAATATCTGTATATCAGTTAATCTCAAATCAGCTATCCCTTTCTGTTTACTTGAGATTTTTTTGGCTGTCACTATCAATAATGCATGCAAAAACATGCACAGCTTTGCCATAGTGCTGGTTAGTTATCCATGTACTGAAGTTCTTTTGAGCAAAATTTTTTTATTTGTCAAGCAAAATTGCCTTTTTAATAGTGTTTTGACAATGGAACAATAAAATCTGACAATGGAACAGCAAAATTTAAATATTCAAATTACATTATATTATCTCAATATATGACAGTATTAGCTATTGAAAGAATGGTACTTCTTCCAGTGTGCACATCAACTTTCACAGTTACTATAGTTGCTTACTCCCTCATCTTCTCTCGGCTTTCTAACTTTGGACTTTTATATCATTAGAGGAAACCGATTTTTTGGTTTCAAGAAAAATACATTCAGCCCATGTCTCAGAGTGGAAAACACAGAGATACTAAGCCTTCTTTCCAGTAATAATTCCCTAAAAAAAAAAACCCCACCAATCCAACTCCCCCTTCCCCGAAACCCAGCAACAGAAGAAAAGCACCAGGAAGACACAAGCCCAAGTGATACTGGTTAATACTTACAGGTTTACTCATTTTAATGTTTCGATATTCAATACATTTTAATTTACTATGTGTACATCTGGATTTCTGGAACTGCAGAGCTTCCCTTCACATGGCAGAGCACAAAAAATATTCTGTGCTATCTGTCCCAGACTTGTTTCCTTTCTGTTACATACACAGTGTATATGTGAGATGATTTGATAACTCACTTTTGGTTGTGCACAAATACTGCAGCTAATGGAGTTTTTGGTCGTTTATTAGAGAGGGAAGGAAGAGGTACACTGACTTTTAACCAAACTCTGTGATGCTGTATGAATCTTTCCTACAGTAGCCGTTCTTTAATGTTCATTTAAGTTCCAAAGCAGAAATTTTCTTTCTGAGCTTATAGGATTTCTCTCAAAGTAGACAACTTTAAAAAACAAACCCCCCAAAATCAACACCCAAACCAAAAAAAACCCGAAAAAGACCATGAGCATTCACACCATGTGTACCATGTGTGCACTAATCATCCATAGAGACAGAATAAACCCCTCTATTACATACACTTTTGAGTACCAGCAAGTTCTGTACTTACTCATATTTGCAATACCCCTACAGGTCCTAGTCATGTCCCAGAACACTTCATCTCAGGCAATGCATTTTGGGTTCCCTCACCCCAAAGAGCTGACAAAAGGCTGAGGCAATGAACTGAGACTGACAGGGGAATGAAACAAAACATTTAATATTTACAAGAGAAGATTTGAAGTTCCAACCATAAATTAGCTTTCTTTAGAGTCATTTTATCCCTTGGTATTTATAACCAGTTACAAGGTAATAGTTAATTTGGGGTGAGTGCAACTGAGTATCTGCAGGAGACCAAAGCCATTAAAACCACCTGCAGACAGCAAGTGGAAATAAGTGATCCTAGGGCTACTTCTTTGTTCTATTACCTTTGTATCTTGAAGAGGACACTACTTCCTTTCCATCCATATAAAGCTTTTCAGCATTCAACAGAGTCAAGTTATAAAATCACGAGAAGAAAAAGCACTAAGAAAACCCTCACAAAATCCCTTAGCACCATCAAAAACAGGTTTCACGTGACAATAAGGGTTATCACCTCATTCACTTTGTTTCCATATTCATGTACCCAAAAGAACCCCAAACAAATAGAGCACAGGAACAGAAAATCAAGCTCTTGAGTTAGGACCTAACTTAGTTTGCCTGAGGAAATCAGTCTCCTCACATGGATGAATTATAATGCATTTAACCACACACATGCCCTTGTCCAACTGTGCTGCCCTCTGTACTTCACTACAATATTCACGCTATTCAATGTTTTGTCTTACTTTCATTACCCATTGCATGACTATGCACACCATTTATTGCAGTATTCAAAGAGTTCAGTGTCAAGTATTATTTTCATAAGAGAACTTTCTGTGAAGTTCATGAGTAAGTTGACCTGCTTCACTTACAGCCTCATTTGCATTTAGGATCAGCATTATGCCTGCTTCCAGCATGAGCAACAGGCAGTATATAAATGTAGGTGGTTATTATGGAAACTTAGGCCCTTATTTTCCAAAGTACTTACAAAATATATTTATTTAAATATTCAAAGCACATCATTTCCTCACTCAAAGTACAGCTTCTCCTTGAGAAGACTGAGCACTCAGCATTTTTGCAAATCAGCCCAAAGCTGAGCACATGCAAGCAAGATGCATATTTAGTGCCAACCTCCTAAAAAGCTGAGTGACATGCGAGCATCACACAGGAAGCAGGTGGGAGAGCCCAGGGCAGAATTCAGTTCTTTACAGCTGCCTTGGTCAGGAGACTATTTTCTGACTGTGATCTTTGCCCTGTTCCATTCTCACCATCCATTTTTCTCCTACCAGTAAGACAGCAATCCAACAGAACCCCTGTGAAGGATGGGTCCATGGTATGTGCTAAATAAAACAGGGGTCCAGTAGTAAAATTATATGCGGTGGCAAAGCCAAAGCCTGTAGCATGATGCATACGCAGCCAGAGAACTGAGGTACACTTGCACAAATAACCTGAATTTTGGCATTTCTAACTTCTCCACCATAGCTTTTGCACCTTTAGTATTCTTTCAGTATTTTTGGTATGTCATTTATTGTGTTTTGGAATAAGCAACAGCAACGATAACAAATCACCACTTGACATCATGACTGCAAGCATGATGAAGACAGGGTGAAAGAATACCTCGCAGTCCCAGAACAGATCTCCAGCACCTCAAGCTCACAGGGCAAGCAACAGCAAGACAGCCACCTTCTAATATGGGTTTATTTCAGAGATATTATGAAGAGCAGAAAGACAGTAAGTCTCTAATCTTTGTTTTCATTCTTACATAAGACTGTTTTCTGAATCTATATGCCCCCTGCCTCCTCCTCAGCACAGCATGCAGTACCAGCATGGTCTGCTGGGCATAATGCCTCTCCAGCTGCTCAACCCAATATGGTTCTCCTTCCCTTCCCAGCCCCAGCCACCAGCCTCCTGGCCAAGCACCACATCCCCATCTGGAATAAGAAATGTAAAGAAAAGATGGCAGAGCTAGTCTGTGCAGATAATGCATTTATTTCACAAAAGAAGCTGAGCGAAGCGCAAGTATACTTGTTAAGGTCAACACCTTCTGATGTTTCATCTACTGACATCAAAGTATCTTAAAGCTTACGTCCTGGCCAAGTTTGCTTGTCTTTTCATTGGGAGAGAAAAAAATGTATAACTTTTTTTTTTTTCTCAAAAAAAAAAAAACCAAACCACTTTACTCCAAAGCATACAGTATACAGAACTGTTAAAAAAGGACACAATACAGTTTTAACTAGTCTCATTCACAAAAACAGCTTGAAATTTTCCACTGAAAAATACAGAACAAGTATTTATTAATTCAGCTTTAGGTAGACAGCTACCACAAAAACTTGGTAAAGATGGAAGCAACTGAAAATCAGATTTCATATTTATATTGAGATCTGTCAGCATAAGTTATAGATATTATACTAACAGTTCGGTTTAAAATATTGCCTTCTCCAACTCTTTGCCCCTTTTATGTGGGTTGTCAGCTTTACAGGCCACAATTTTTTATGCATTGAGCTTTATTTTTTATATATATGTATATGTTTCCACATGTTTATATATCTTTATATATAAATAGGTTTCTAAGGTTTTTATACATATAAAAGACTACAGCCAAAATTTTATTTAAATATTAATAAATCAGACTTTGGGGAGAAGGGATAGGGAAGACAATGTTTTATAATTTAAATAAATGAATTGTGGAAGAATAAAGCATCCATTTTGAAAAAATGAGCATTTGATGAAAAACTTGGCAACTAAATATGAAATACATTAAAAATACACTGCAAAGGCAACTCTGGTTCTTTGGCATCATATTTGTTGCTGAACTGTTCATTTACGGACTACTAGCAGAAGATTGAATACAAATGTAATGTGTAAATTACACAGCCCCAATTCAAGATGTCTGTGAACTAAAAATAATAAACTAATTCAAGTCTCATATGAAGCGCCAGATGTTTATTGTGCTGGGGAACTGGGGATTTCATATGATGATGTTTTCTACGTTCCCTTTTGGGTTCCCCTAGGAGACTCGCGCTATTATGTGTGTAGTAAGCAAACACCTGGTCACACTACAGAGCACAGATTAGTAAACCAGAAGATCTATTGTGATCTGACAATCTCACTACAGGTGATAAAACTAAATTAATTTTTGAATTAATCTTTGAAGTAGTGCTTTTCTTCATAGAAAGACATCCGATCTTGATTAAAAATTGCTGCAAAATCCACTCCCATATATGGCAATATAATATTCTGCTGTTATCCTTCCTATAAAAACTTGCACCTTTAGTTTTGAATTAAGTTTATCTAGCCTTCCTACCCCTGGATCTGTTTATAGATTTGTTTACTTAACTTACGGGCCTGCTATCACAGATCTGTTCATTGTGTAGGAACAGAGGCAGGCGAAGGTCATCTCTTCCAACTTCAGCCTTGTCTTTTTGAAGGGAAGCACAGTAGGTCCTCAGCTCTTACAGCTCTTTGCGGATTCTTTAATCAAAAGATCTGACTTGGAGCAGTTCCAATTTATGAACCCAACTTGTGGGTGCTAGCAAACTAAATCATTATGGTAGCTTAATTATACAATTATACAACATCCTGACTACTGCAATACATCTTCCCTCTGCTCTATGCTTTCTGTTTACACAACCACATTTGTATTAGTCCTTTTCACCAGGATTATTTGGAAACTCAGCTGATTATTTGGATTCAGCTGATTATTCACCACCACCTTTCCAACAGCCACCTTTTTTATTTTGTTTCTGGAGGTAGAACTCCATATTTGACTGTATTCAAATGCACATTTTGTTAGCTTGCTACCACTTGTCAAGTGATCCATATGGCTCTGTAGTAGTTGCTTGTTCTCTTCACTGTTCATCACTTCAAACACTTCTGTATCATTTGCAGACTTTTTTCATATACAGAGTTCTATTTCATATCACAAGTATCAAAGGTCACGTGACCAAATAAGTCACTCTGTTTTCTGCTAAACTAGTCACTCAATGATTCCCCATTTAGAACATATTAATTAGCCAGTGTTAATGTAGTGGGTATGTATCACTGAGTTTGCCTTGCTCTAATTGCTTAAAATTCTGTGCAATACCAACTCAAATGGTATGGTCCACAGGGCCATCTAAAAATTTATCCAGAATCAATGGCAGTCATTGTTCCAGTTATACCTTGAATCCCTGCAGTATCCAAATTCTCATCATTTGCCCTCTCTCTGTACATGTACTTCACTGCACAGACTGACTGAAAGAAACATGGGCAAAATGTGATAGCAAATGTGAATTTTTTTTTTTTTAGACTAGAGTTAGGGAGCTCTTAAGGAGAAGAAAGTCCTGATTCCTACTCTTTGTTCCCAGGTCTGTTTCTGGTTTGTTTTTCAATGGCTCTGGACAAAAAAAAAAACAAACCAAAAATATTTTTAAAAATGCTAAGGGAACATTGTACTGTCCTTGCACAGCTACTGCTGGGGAGAGGAAGGAGCTGGACAGCAACCTCTACACTTAGTCACCTAAAGTTTATCTGAGCTCTGTTTCAAGAACATATTGTATCTTAGCATATTACATGAAAACTACTAATTGCTCCTCCAGATAAACTCAGAGATGATCTTGTCAAATAAACTATATTGGCTATCATTAATTATACAGTTCTGTTTTATTTCCTGGTTAATCAAGTCCTTGGTCAGCCTTTTCAAGATTTTATCTAAGGTTGGAGTCAGGCTGTCAAGTCTAGAATAAGCAGCTCATCCTGCCCAAGACAATATTAAACTTCTTCCAAGTATATCTAAATTTTCCACATGCAACAAGTTTGGGGCAGGGGGTGTGGGGAATAAAAAAGAAAAATCAACATTATCAGTACAGATAGCTCTACAGATAATACCATGAAGTTATAGACAGAAGCTGGCAAACTAACCTAGTATGCCCAGTATGCCTAACTACTCTGCTGGTTCATAGCCTGCTGAGCCAGTACAGTAAAGGTGAGTGTTTCATCCTCAGCTCCGGATATCAAAACATAGTGAGGTTGGTTGGTTTTTTTGGTTTGGGGTCTTCTTGTTAGTTTTTCTTTTTTGGGGGGTTTTGGGGTTTTTTTTTTAACCAAAATACAAGAGAAATACATCCTTCATTTTCTGTATTGTTAATGGCTAAGTTAGAGTTTTCTCCTTGTATTGCTTTGCTTTTTCTTTTGTTACTTTCTACAATCACAAGCTTCTGATTTAGATTCATCTTCCCCACTCCCCCCCACCACCTTTGATTTGTTACACACCATTCCCAAACTGCCTTAATTCTCTTCGCAATATTGAAGGTTTTTAAACCATCATTTTTCATTTGCAGAGCATTGGGTTGTTGGTGTGGGGTTTTTTAAAAGCAATTTTTTCAAATCATGTGGCTTATCATTTGTGTATTTCACACTTTCTGCAGTGTAAAATACACAAATATACACAAATTTGCTTTAGATATGTGTCATTCCTCACCCCCAAATGATTCAGACTTGGTCATGCCTTGAAACTTGCAGCAATTTTCTTTAATTGTGTGTTCAATCTTTCTTTGTTTCACACAATGGGATGTAATGCCTTTTTTCAGAGTAGGGTGCAAAACCTCTTCCATAAGGAAGTTGCCATCTCTATATTTAGAACGTCCAAAGTTATGGTACTACCAGAGGGAGACTTAGTACGTAGTCCTCAGCTTGAAGTCTCCCACAATATCTTCCTCTGTCCTCCTCTTCCTCATCTCTTGGAGGGTCAACCGTTCTCATTGTAGCATGACTTTAGCAGATCTTCACCTTATGCTCTGTCATAAACATTTAAAATCATTTCCCTCAGGGTTGTCTGAAAAATCACAGATAATTAATGACACCATTTCTGACAGTCAGATGTCCTCAATACGCCTAGGTTTGTTTCAGTTTTCCAATCATAGATCTGCATGTGAAGGGGTTTTTTGGTGGTGGTGTTTGGGGTTTTTTGTTGTTTTGTTTGTTTTTCAAATATTTACTTATGGAAGCAAATATTCCACAGAGTAGATTTTTGGGTCAAACATTGTATTTTTGCTCACATTTTTCACACAAAAATATTCGCTGAATTTGTAGTACTGCTCTTCCTTAGCATGCTACGTTCCGATTTTCTTACACCAAGAAGTGAACCTTAAAAGTGTCCTTTCACCAAGGAACTGAAAAGAATGAGACAAAATCTCTAATGGTCATGTTTTTTCCAACTACTGTAGCTTCCCCACCTAAAAAAGCATCAGTCAACAATAAAAAAAACAAAACAAAACAAAAAAACCACAAAACCAAAAAACACCAAACCAAACCAATCTCATCAAGTGCTTTCTGATCTTTGGATTTTTTTGTGTTATATAAATTGTTCACTTTGCTAACACAGGAAAAAACCTAATCGGTGTTTGTATACATACTTTTTTGTCTTTGCTATGTATTTATAACCTGGATCAGATGTCCATATACTGGAAACAGCACTCTAAAAAGTCCACAATGATTTCTCAAGAGATGCTTTAACTTGATCCTTGGCTCATTTCATCTAGCTGCCTTGTGGGGAAGAAAGTTCACTACCTTCACCACCATCTCCATTTTATTGGAATAGAAAGTGAACCGAACGGAAACTGGAAGATTCCAACCACAACACAAAGAAAAAAAATCTTCTTCAAATAAGAAGCAGAAAGCAGCAAAACTGGGAACTACTTCAGGTTTTTGCAGCACAAGTTAATCACAGCTGTACTCACATTAGCAGAGCTACAGAACTGCCATCTGCATACCAGCATGCAGGGCACGAGAACTCCATCACTCTGCTCAAATTAAGGGCCAGCATTACTAAAGCCCTACAAAATAATTTTACTTTGTTTCTGAAGATACATTAAATCCCTAAATTTTGTCAACATTCTCTGTGGAATGTGGTCATGATTCCATAAAAACATGGCTGGTTTGGTTTGCTCATGGCATCAGTTAGGAACAAAAGCACTTTGGGTTGGAATGGCTGGCACCCTGCATCTCTGCTCACCGACTCCAGTGTATCTTACCCACGCCAGTCTGTTTCCATCATTACTCTTCAGATGCATAAAGATGTGCCATGCATAAAAAGGGCATTATTAAATTAGTATCATAATCTGTCTCTGACCCACATAACTTTAAAAAAAAAAGCCAAAACCAAAAAAACAACTTTATTTTCCTTATTAATGCAGTGAATAAAACAGCAAAGCAGGACAATGAAATAATCTCAGTCCACAGAAATGTAAACAACAGGAGCCATACTGATCCCGGTCATTAATTAAGCAGAGAGGAGAAACAAGGAAAAATGAAGCTATGCTCTCAAAGTAGAAAAAGACTAATTTTAAGAAGATGTTTTATTATAGCAGTTCTAAGACATTTTATACATTTTTAATTTTATTAAATTTTTAACAAAATTGTAACTAAAAGCAATAAACATCAGTTTACCACTTTTGCATTTCCGACTGACATAAGAAATACTTTAAATTAAAACCTTTCCAAGGCAGTGATAATGTTAGAAACAGATATCAGATAGTTCTAGGATTTGCCAAAGAGGCTTTATCCCATCACACAATAAATGAGTTTCTGAATTAACAGAAAAGACAACACATTTGCAGGCAAAGAAAATTCCACTTCTTCCCGATTATCTAAACAAACAGATAACATTACAAATATGAAGCAGTATTCTTATGGGAAAAAGAAAACAAACTCCTCATTAAAAAATGCCCTTTGCTAAGCACTTGTACATACATCAGAAAAGTGACCAGCCTACTGATGCCATTATGCAACCCTTACATACATATACATGTTGATTTTCATATACAGTGAAGAGTGATAAATCAACAATCTAATTGATGTCAAGAGTCAAAGAAAAGTCTTATACATGTTCCCAAATAGAGAAAATCAAGACATCAAGTCACTCTGCAAAACAACAGGGATATGAAAGACTTAGATTAGCCTAGCTTCGTATACCGTCTCTAACTGTGATGACAGACTGATGCTTCCCAGAAAAACTGAAGCATCTTTCCCCTACAATTGCACCTAAATATTTTTTCCACTATTATATATGGAAAGAAAACCTCTCTGATCTGACACCTTGACACAAGTTACTTGAAAAGTCTTATTAGCAAAAAAAACCCCCACCATTTATATGGAGGATTACACCCAAATAAGAGATGTTTCAATCATCCTACAGAATGGCTTTTAAAGAGTCTACAAAATAACATTAACAAATAAATGAATTTGCAAGCCTGTTCCAAATTAACTTTTGTTCTGACACAACTTTAGTCCATGATCTCAGACAAAGCTTTGACTTTACTAATGACAATGTAATGTACTTGAATGCACCTTTGAAATCTAAAATAAAATTAATTTATCAGTTAATTCAACATGCATACAAATTGCTGACTTCTAATAGCCATCTTGGTTAATACAGATTGCTTAAGGTAAAGCTATTTGTAAAATAAATACATGCTTGCTAAACAAAGTCAT
The DNA here is from genome assembly GCF_026419915.1 of Harpia harpyja. Classification (NCBI taxonomy): domain Eukaryota; kingdom Metazoa; phylum Chordata; class Aves; order Accipitriformes; family Accipitridae; genus Harpia; species Harpia harpyja. The sequence goes on from NC_068944.1 coordinate 42,896,217, forward strand.
TCAACAAGCACTGTGACTAACAACGCTTATTTTCCTACAGGTTTGTGCCATGTTGTTGATTGACTTTGGTCAAATTAAAGCTCTTCCCATGCCCGAGACATTTCTGAAATCACCCTAACCTATGCCAATTCCTTTGGGTCTAACACTGTTTCTTCCTCAGTTCAGGTACTAATAAGGTCTGTCTCCTTTACTTGACTTTGTTGTTATAAATGTCTTTGAGACGTTTATTCCTCCTCCCCTTGAGATATTTGCCAATATTGATTGAAAAGAGCTAATAATTCAAAAATAACAAGTGATGAAACCTTAAGACAGGCAGACAGCCTAATCATAATCATTGCTTTTAATGCAAAACAAGTTTAAACATTGAACTTCCGAGTTTCAAATGGTCATTAAATCCTTTCTAAGGGAAGTATACCTTGGTATACACGGAAAGCATAGCACCTTTCATCACATTTGTGTTGTACTACCCACAACTCTCAAAAGCTGATGAGAAAAGAGAAACTGCACTGAAACACAGCAAGCCTGAAATTCTGGAAGCACACAGTTAAGGCACTGCCTTGGATAGAAATTAAGAATGATGTTGGATCTGTTACCTGTTTTGACCTAATTAACTCCTTACTAAAACTCTAGGAATACAAAGCAATTGTTCTTCAAAAAGCACTAAACCTCACAAGTTAATGTTTAAGCTTCCCCCTAGGCTTTAACTCCATTAACTAGAGATGTTAATTAGATCAAGCTAGGTAAATCAATCAGGATCACACCTTGAAAGCCTGGACTAGACAAGGCCTAACCCTAATATGTACTGAGTGGATAAATTTATTAGCATGCTTATTAGCATAACTGCCTAGCAAATATCCCACTAGACTTGTAAGCAGCAACGCCTATAAGGTGCAATAATATGAACAGATTAAAGGTTTATTGTAACAAAGAAAAGTGGTGACTCTTATGTTGGGCTAAGTGAATACACGCCAGTTAAACTCAACATACGCTTTTCCTTTAACTGGATACAGGCTACCATCTTCCAGCATTATTCAAACTGTAAACGTCTAGCTCTAATATCTCTAGATGAAGCCTTCAGCAAGATATTATCTGTAACTGGGTTTGGTTCTGAACTCACGATGACAATTCTGTAGTGGAGGCAAGGTCCCCGTGACTAGCATGAATGCAGTCCTGGTATATGGTATTATACTCACAGCACCTTGCATTCATTAGTAGTCTAGCTTTTTACTGAGGGTTAACCTACGCTGTACAGTTACCACAAATAATGGCAAAGGGGAATACATATAACAGGGTAAGAGTATGCACAGAAAACTGAGGTTTAACTGACAAACAATAACTTGCTTGCACTGCACCAACATGAGTTCCCTTACTTCAGACTAAGCAAGACTTTAAAACTAATTCTAACTGAGAAAAAAGGGCAGCTCATTACTCCTTAGACATTTTAGGAATACGAGTAGTTCTGGAGAGGGGCAGAGTACATGCTATGCAGGTATATTTTCTTTTTACTACGGCTTCAGGTGCAAAGATCCCAGAATAGCAGGACATAAGAGCATCCACAGTGTACAGGCTACTTCAGAGATTATTGCAAGAGGGATTTATTAATTTCACATTTCTATTCTTAAAAAAAGTTAGATAGAACAATTCCAGATTACTTTCTGCACCAGGAGTTCTCCAGCTTTTTGAAGTTGAGCAGTCTTATTTGAGGTTATCACACAACTGGGAAATCTTGCTGCCTGAAGCTTTGAGCACATTAAAATGCTGTGATTTTTCTAGACCTATCTTGCTGGAAACAGTCCTTACATTCATATCCCTCCGAAGACGTTAAGCATGTGCCAAGTCTCCTATTTTAGGCTCATCTTCCATCCATCTCCCTTATAAGGGCAAAGTTTTCTAAGTTTGAATCACTCCAAAGCACTGATTACATATTTAAAATGTCATGCTAAAATCCTAATTAAATTATTGAACATTTATTCAACTATTTTCCCTTAACTTTTGCAAAATAATGTAGATTATTGGAGAAGGGGGAAAAAAAAAAAAAGGCAAGATCCCAATTTCAGTCTCTCGACCAGCACCACCACCTTTCAGAGTTTGAACACAGGACTAAATGCAACAGCCACACTACACAGAGCTTAACAAATACATACTTTAATAGTTTTCTATTTTTTCTACTCATCTAACAAGTAGTCCAAATACACTACAGATTTTATAGAAGGAGAATTTTCAATGGACTATGGTAAAGTATGTCCTGAGAGTTCTAAACTGCATTTTAGAACAACCAGTATATACTAATAATTTTCCTTCAAAATTGCTTCAGCATTAGTCACATTAAACAGAAAAGACATAGTATTCTAGCCAAAAAGAAAGAGTATTTCTACAGACTGGCCTTCTCTTAGGTGAGTTAAGGCAAGATACTCATTTTATGCATGTAGGTCCTCATGAATGATGTAACCAACAGCAGAATTCCAGTCTTATCAGAGACTTGAATGTTTTCCTGAAGACAATTACTCAGTTTTTCTTACTACTGAAACTTTCTTGCCTTGGTAAGTCATGAAACTTTGGCTCCAACCTCATGAATGCCTAGATTTGATAATATTTGAAAATAGCCAGATTTTCTAACATTGGCTATAACTTCATGATTCTTATTCATGAAGCAAAAAATAAAACATAAAAAGTAATGCAGAAAAGTGGAAAACAAAACGTTTAAAAGGCACTGTATTCACCACCTTGTTATTTCTTCACAGACTTAATATCATTCTAGAAAACTTAAGAAATGCTAGATATGCATATGTCATTCTATTAGGAGGAAGCACCGATTTGTAACTCCAATTTATAATCTCAAGCCTAGCACAGTTTGGGGGTTGGGGCAAGGGGGTGTTGCTATTTTGGTTGGGTTTGTTTTTTTAAATATATTGGTCTACAAAGTAAAAAAAACAAAACACCACCCCACCACCCCCAAAAACTGAACTGAAAACAAGATCCTAAAACAGTAACCATTCTCCATCCCTGCCTAGAGCTGAAATAGCCCACCCATATACACTACTCTTCAACATACAGAAATTGCGGTTGTAGCTAAAAAATGCTTTAGTCACCTGAAAACAAAAGCAGCATTTTGCTGTATTTTTAATTTGGCCATATCTTTATGTCCAAACTTTGCTTGCAACCTTTACAAGTCAACTGTTTAAAGTAGATGGGAAACCAACATGGTATTCAATAGAAGGCAAAAAATGGTTTTTTAAGGCAATAAAATGGAGAAAGCTTTACTCTACTGAATCACAATTATGTTAGTGAGCACTTTCTAAAGATCATATCAAAGATAACTAAAAGACTTAAAAACTGAATAAATACAGACAGAAGGAAGGATAGGCAACTTGCCATTTTGTAGAACAATTAGGAATATTAATTTTCCAATCTACTTCCAAAAATCCAACTGTCATATTCTAACTCACCCACTTTTCCAGTTCTTATCTGTGATGAATTCACCCTTTCAACATTTGTAGCCTTCTCATGAAATAAGTCTACTTAACTATTTAGTCCACTGCTTTTATATGCAAAATGTTGTTATATTTTTTATAAAAGAAAAAGTTCAAGTTAGGATACTAGGAGTTTCACTCCCTCCGCAGGTGAATGTAATTGGGAGAGCTATAAATTCTAGGACTTTTGCATCATTCTACAGGATCACAGCATGGAGGCAGGGTGGGAGATACTAAAGAAATTCCAGATTCCTTCTCATATTAAAAGTTTATTTGAAAAGTTATTTTAGAACCACTATATAATTCCTCAAACCTCACCATTGTCTAGTAAACCTGAAGAAAATGATGAAATTTTGCCATGTATCCCAAAAGCAGATAAGTACACAGTGTGGTCTGTTCTCAGTTCTTTGCACAACAACTCCCTACTTCCAGGAAGGCCAGAGAGGATAGGCGTGCTACAAGGGGAAGGAAAACCTGGCTCATCCCTACTCCTTAGTACATTCTCTTTATATCTCAGTCTTCATGAAAACTAAAATCACCGGGCTTTCTCAGTAAGTTGATCCTGCTAAAACTAGATGACTTTTTCTTGTTAAGAAATGAGGAACGCACAAGAGGCATGCCACGGAATTGACTGTGTACACGCCATAACAATGTCAATCTGTTCAGGCATGCTTGAAAACCTAAAGGTTTAGATCTTTCCAGTTGCATTTTTGCACCAAAGGACATGGCTTAGAACATGGAGGTGCACAACAACTACTTAAGAGTCAACATGCGGAGGCAGGAGTTAAACTGCAACATCTATCATGCAAACAGCTATTGTGTCCTCAATCGGATGAAATTTGTTTCTGCAGAACTGAACTATCCACATTATCCTCTGTGACCGTGGTTGAGGAGCTGGTCTTTAACACAGCTAGATATAACAGGTCACTACATAATAAAGTTTCCAAGGGATGCAATGCTTAGTAGGGAGACCAGATGTTGAAAAGAAGACTAAGTTATGCTCTCAACCCAAGCAGCAGGCCCAAGGGATACTTCAGCAGGGGCTGTATTTCCACAGACAACTTTTTCGTTTGGACAGAGAACGAGTAATCTAGGACCTTCCATAAACATCCAGCATACTACACAGGTATTTAATTCAGGAAGACATGTCAACATCACTTCAGTAAAATCATCTTGCTTTTCATTAAACAGTCAAAATGAAATTTCTAAGAAACACAAGGATCCTAATACTTCAGTTAAATGAATCACAAATCCAGAAATCTTCCTCTAGTCCCCAATGCCAATTCTGCCCCACCCACACTTCACTGTAAACTTAGAAAAACAAGCCAAATGGGCAATAAAGTCTCAGAGCAAGAACATTTGAGCTTGGCATACATTAACTGCACTTTATGGCAAACATTCTATTATGTAAACATTTATGAATCATTTCTTTGTATTTAAATTAAAAATTAAAATGGAAATATAAGGCTGCATACCACAAGGGTTGTTTTAATTAGTATAATGAAATGAATTCATGTTAAATATCAGCCTATTTAACCAACCAGAACCTGTGTGTCCAATAGATTTTTGAATAAAAATGCCATCAGACAGTACTGGTGACAGAAGTCAGACACCTATACCAAACACCCTGAGAAATATGAAGAAGTCTTTTTTTTTTTTTTTAATAAAAAGATTTTTTTTAGTTTTAGAAGTAGCATTTTGGCATGGGTGGAAGTGAAACAGCACTACAGCAAGTGAGCAAAAAAAGCAAAAACCACAGCCATGTATTATTAGCTATGATACATACCAAGTTGTTCCAAGCAAGACCTTGCCATTTAGGACATATTTTCATGCTCCAGCCACACAGATCCCAGGGCTCAACCTACATTTCCTGATTTCTACAACAAAGAGTGTCATTAGCTACCAGCATCATCAGGAATGCAGTACTACAGTAACCATACTTAAAGAAACCTTTCATCTAGTTTGAGAAAAACAAAAGTAGGGTGAGACTGGTATGACAAGTTAATCAACTTTTAAGCTATTAACCATTAGCTTCAAACAAGACAGCTCAACTAGTAAGCACACAGTCTTACACGTACAGAATCTGTGCTGAACTCAAGTTAATACAAGTATTAAATGTTCAGTTTAGTCTGCTTATTCTGATTCTCTACTTCCTTTTGTTATCATTTGATTCATATATCAAGTAATTCATCATTTTGTAAGATTTAGCTGCTAAACCAAAGTCTCAAAGGAGTCTTTCCTTGCTACACAACTCTACCACTGGATTCTTAAGGGCACAGATTCAAAATTTATTTTACTAATATGCTGCTGCTCAAAAAAAAAATCTGTGCTATTGGGTTGGGGTTATGACTTTTCTAGGTCTTATCTTTTTCTGCAAGTTGTGTTTTAACTGTTGATTTTAATAAAGCATTAAAATGTTCTTATATACTTAGACTCAGTTGAGTCTTATAACTCCTGGTAATCTTATGACTTTTAATTCCTTACATTCCTGTATGTAACTTTGCTATGCCACAGCCAGTCTAGCTGCAATGGGAGCAAGACCTCTGTATACAGACCCTCTGACTATGTCTCTTGTTGTTACATCCTTTGCCATCTTAGTATGCTCTACTAAAACAATACTACTGCTTATATTTTTACTTTAGCTTGTCCTGACATTGCCCTTTTCATAAGGTACATAGCTAGAACAATGTGCACAGATGAGGAACACATCGATATAATCAAAGTCCCTCAAGCTTCTCATGTAAAACACACAAAGTCTGTACAGTATTTTAAAAAAAATAGGGGGGGGGGAACCCAACATGCAGTTCCTGAAGAATATCGTTCCTGCTTCACCTGACTGGATGCAACATAAGCTGGGGGATTCAAGAAATGTCTTCCAGCAACCCCACAGTCAACTTGCATGGAACAAACCTCCGCTTCCAACTCCGCTCAGACAACTAACACTTCTCATTACATACCCAGTCTGGCTGTGGTACTGCCATTGATTTCTTGACAACACATGTGCACTGAGCTTCTAGAGATCACAGGTTAAATATTAGAGATAATCCTGTTGCAGTTATCTGTAATTTGTTCACATAAATGTTGATTATATTGGCCAGCCTGGTGGAATAAAACCACTTGCTGTTCCACTGCGTGACTGCGGAGCCCTGTGTGCAGTTCAGCTAAAAAAAGCAGCAAGGGTGGTATTGCTGGCAAAGAACTCAATTTTCTTTACCTGCAATTCCATCCTGTATTTTGTTTACCAGTGGCATCAATATGCATGGCTGCATCAGTAAAATCTGCAGCCTTCAGGAATATTACCTTCCAAAAAGCTTTTGTTTAAGTAGTTAAGATTCATTACAAACATTTGTATCTCTGCTTATTTAACCTCACAGAAATATAAAGGAAAAGATAAATTATCCTTCAGGTAATTTTTAAATATCATTTTCAGAAATCCAGATTATTTTCACTTTTAAAAAATATATTTTAAAATGAAAACTGGAAAGCTCCCCAGTCTTCAGTGGCACTCTTCTCATCACATTGCTTTTCATTAACTGTTTGATTCTTAGATCTCTGAACAGCAGCTCCAGAAGTCAAGCTACAATTAGTCACTAAAAGTGCTTGCTAGATGAGATTAAGACAGTTCCAGTCATATCCTGATTAAATCTACATACACCAAACAAATTAACTTTTATTACAAAGTTATCAAATATATTTGCCTTTTACAATTTTAATAAACCCTTTGGTTTTCAGCATGGATACCTAGGGAAGCAACACATTCAAAATTGCAATGTCTGCCAGTTGCAAATTTTGACCCAACTGGCCATCAAGGCTCAAAAAGGCAGAAAAACATCCCATACATCTGAAGTTTAATGAAAATCAGGAACGGGTAACTCAGACATCCTCAAACTATACCCCCCCCCCCCTTTTTTAAGCAAATATTTCAGTTGTTCTCAAAGACCCTATTTAGAATTAAAGCTTTGCTTTTCTGTGAGCTGCACAAACATAAGGTGACAGCCTCTGTCTTGCAAGGTTTACTAGGAAAGTTAATGGCACCCTGCAGGGGTTTCCTATTATTCTCAAGACTGTTGTTTGCAGGGTAGTAAGAATCTGGTTAGAATTTCTGTAGATTTGGAAAAGACTATAATCTTCTAGTACACATAATAATAATTCTTTGTCCAACAGTTAAGTGCATAAACACACATGCACTAGAATAAAGACATCTAACTACCAACAAATGCATTATGCCCTGAAAACCTGAGAAACCATGATATGCAAACTCCTGTAATTGCAAGACTTGCTTTTAAAAGAATGAAGTTTCTAGTAATTTCAGGACATTTGTTTGCCAAAGTTGAATTTGGCCCAGTGTGAGCCAGGCCACTGAGATGAAAATGCCAGGCATACTGTGATTTGATGGTTTTGGGTATCTTTTCAACAGTCTCAAATGTCAAACAGCAACAATGAAAAAAGAAATAAAACAAAGACCTATTGAGGTCAATGGGACATTTCAAATAACACTGCCATGTACTTTCTAATGACACTTGTTAGTAACCCTTATACTTCAACTACTTAACTCCCTTCACCATAAAGGATCTTGAAACCTTTTCAAGCAGAAGTGCCTACACCTCAATGGTTTACGGTATAGCTTTGATATTCAGCAGAAGTAGTCCCCATGGGCTATGTAACTGTTTTGTCCCATGGAATTCCATTCACTTTCGGATTATAAGCTGTTGAAGTCAGATTTTTCTCCTCTCTTGCATTCCTGCAAAATTTTTGGTGGCATACCATAGTCATAACCAGCAGTTATAAAGCTGGGCTCACTTCAACACCAAAGCAGCAATGGAATTGCCAGAATCACTTTAACTCGTCATCAGAAAACTTTCTTCCCACATCCTCTCAATTTGCCTTCTAAAAGTCACCATGCAGGTCAGAAGAGCCCTTACCTCCAACCATGACACAGTGATCCTAAAAAAACAGATTCAGCACACAGCTACAGCAGCTGATTTTCCACAAGGTGGTAACAAAGAAAATAATTTTTTTAAGTCTTTGACAAGAGGAAAAAAAACCTGCACAAGCAGTCATGAGCAGAAGTTTTCTTGCCTATCCAAACAACTTAAAACCTAAATTGAACTATCTATCCCACCAAAGACTGATGGCAATTTTGTAGTTCAGTCAAATGCTCTACGGCATCACTGCTGCCGTTCAAAATTACAACCTTATTATTTCCCACTAAGTAAGCCCAGGAATGTACCTGCACAAGTTATCAGAGAACGTAATTTAGGTTACACACTGAAGACTTTGAAATACGGGAAATGGTAGCTTGACAGTCATCAGTGCTACTTTGGATATTCTACAGTGTCATGCAAATGCATTATCATTGAGTTTTTTACTTATGTAATACCATTCTTTGATTAACTTTATCTTCTTTACTGTGAAGAAAAACAATGTACAAATGTCTAAAAAAGGCAAATGAGTACAGCAACCAAATACAAGCAGACCAGGACCCTCCCGTTGTAGCAACTTCCAGATGAAGAACATACTCTAATTTCACATACTCTCAATTCATTGCCATAGGAAGATTTCTTCTGGTAATGTTATTCTTCCTCAAGATGCCAAATACTTTTTCAGTATTAATGAGAAAAAGCACCTTCGGTCTAGGGAACCTTGAACTCTGAATTCCCTTTTGCTTTGTTTTTTCCCCTCCCACTTCAGAATAGAGAAGTGCAGAACAAAGGTTTATTCTACAAGAGTGTTCACAAACAACGGTACCACCAGAACAGAATGCAAACTACATCCCTCCGCCTCAGAAGGACGGACATACGTAGCTTCACAATACTTCAAATTAAGAACCGTTGCTAATTTCAGTTAGTGCCCCTCGTTCTTGGACTGGGGAAATAAACAAACAAATAAATAAACAAATAGATAAAAATCAATTTACAATTATCCCACTTTTAATCTCTCCATGTCATTCATGATCTATCAACCTCTATCCTATCCTTTCTGGCCATAGGATAGACAACTGTTTCTTCTCCAGACAGTAGAGGTCCATTTTCACACCCAAAAGAACAGCTGATCACACTGAGTGAACTAAGAGGGGTATATGGTGGTGTTGTGACTTAACCCTACCTGGCAACTAAGCACCACGCAGCCACACGCTCACTCCCCACCCCACCAGTGGGATGGGGGAGAAAATTGAAAAAAGTAAAATTCGTGGGTTGAGATAAAGACAGTTTAATAGGACAGAAAGGAAGAAAATAGTAATGATTATAATAAAATGACAACAGTATTAATAATAAAAGAATTGGAATATACAAAACAAGTGATGCACAATGCAATTGCTCACCACTCACTGACAAATGCCCAGTTAGTCCCTGAGCAGCAATCTACCCCCCCAGACAGCTTTTCCCCCAGTTTATATACTGGGCATGACATCACATGGTATGGAATACCCGTTTGCCCAGTTTGGGCCAGCTGTCCTGGCTGTGTCCCCTCCCAACTCCTTGTGCCCCTCCAGCCTTCTTGCTGGCTGGGCATGAGAAGCTGGAAAATCCTTGACTTAGTCTAAACACTACTTAGCAACAACTGAAACATCAGTGTGTTATCAACATTCTTCTCATACTGAACCCAAAACATAGCACTGTACCAGCTACTAGGAAGACAATTAACTCTATCCAGCTGAAACCAGGACAGGTGGGAAACAGCCACAGCCCTCATTCGCAGCTGCAGGTTTCAACTGATCCTACCTCAGGAAGGCTCAGAGCTGCAGGCATTACCCAACCAGAGATATAATCTCAAAGAGAGGCCAATACTGCCCAAAATTTTCTTCTTGTTGCTTCGAATTGCATGGACTTACTCGTCATCCCACCCTCATCCCCAAACTGAGGAAATTTACACTGGAATCACTGTGACACTATCACAGAATCACAGAATGGCTGAGGTTGGAAAGGACCTTTGGAGATCTAGTCCAACCCCCTGCTCAAAGAAGGGTCAGCTATAGAAGGCTGCACAGGACCATGTCCAAATGGGTCTTGAATATCTCCAAGGATGGAGACTCCAGAACCTCTCAAGGCAACGACCAAAGTCTATGTAGTTTTTCATTTACAATGAGCCCATCCAAACACTGTATTTGGGCTTTCCTGCCCTGCTGCACTTCAGGACATGAAAGAGTCATCCAACTTTGGGAATATACATGCCTCAAAGCCACTTGAAAGAAACAGGCTTTCCTGAGCACAGTCACCAGACTCTCCAAGCAAAACTTCTTCCCAACTCTATTTACATTCACATAATCTATCTACAGGCTAGAGTTCAGTGGCTTTGTATGACTTGATTAAAATGTTCAAAAAAGTGTTTACACCTTTAAAGAAAAACTGATAACTGTTATCTGCCTTTCTGAGCAATTCTAGAAGGGAGACAAGAGACCTGCTACAGTTCATAGTATGCACATTAATGAAAATAGCTGAACAAGACTTGAGTAGCTCGGTAGCTCACTTGTGGAATATCAAAGAAAACTGAGATCTTCCCATATGATATCCATGGTATCTCAACAAGAACTTCCAGAAAGCTTGAGGAAGTCCTGGCTAGAGCAATAAGAGACATAGCCTTAGCAAGCAAGAGGCTGGAATCTTCCTAGACCTTTCAAAGATGACTGATTTTGCTTCAGATGGAACTGACCAAGAAGCCAAGGAGAAAGGGTGATCATTTTGCAAGGCAGACCAATTCAGTCCTGTGCTCCATCAGCACTTCTTACGCAGTAAGAGAGGAAAGCAGGAAGACTTCTCAGAGTAAAGAATCTTTTAACACAGAGATTTCTTCAAGGGATGCCTAAGTGAAGGAAGAAAACCACTAAGAGTAAAAAGTAATGCTTTTTTATTACTACAGAGACTTGAGATACCTGGAGAATAAAACTACCTTGGTGGAAGATTTCAGACCTGCATCAGACACCAAGCAGTCTTGGTAGAAGAAAACAATGCCTTTACCAAGAAGTACCCGTATGTCAACATTAACATCGCAGAAACAGTCATACTTTGATTCACTCAAAGATGAAGGATGCAGTACTGACTCCAAGGTATGTAATCATCCAGCCATAACAACCTCACAGAACTGACGTGATTTTGACACAGGAGGTGTGCCTGCTTAGAGAAACCCTCATGAAATCTCTTATCCCCCTATTTAGCCAGCCCAGTTAAAACAAATAATGCTGGGCCACACCTGGGAAACTTTGATCTTTCCTGCTTCAGGGAGAAGGAGTAACTGCCACCCCAGACAGATAGATGAAATTGGTCAGAGCATTTCTTCATGGCATGAAGTTTCTGTCAATCCACAGACCTCCTGTCTCCTGGAGCTGGCTCTTGCAGCCAGAACATGTGACGGAGCCAACTTCAAAGCAGGAGTCTGCTACTGAGACAGCATCTCAGGGTCACGCCAGCTCTTCATGAACTTTTCCATTAAGAATCATTTTAGACAGGTATCACAGACTTCTCAGAGAGCCTCACAGACTTCCCAAAAAGTCTCCATCGAGAGATTAGAAAAGAGGAGTGGAATTCTAGAAAGCAGGCCCTCCAAATGACTGTCATGCAGCAAGAGGCATTTCAAAGACCAAATACTTTGGTTTTAACTACCCTGCTTCTTTAGGGCTGCCCCAAGGCCACCACCAAGACAGGACCTGCTCGCTCTGCTGATAATGAGATACAAAAATCAGGTGCAGTCAGAGAGCACCCTCCAGCACACACACAACCTGAAGCACTTCAGTAGCCTAGCACTTGCTTGGCACAGCAAGACATACGGCCTGGGCAGCTCACAAGACAGCGGTGCACTAGAAAAGGGGAGTCTGCAGGGCAAATTGTACACATGGACGTTCTCAGGCTAAGCACCTACTGATTGCCAAACACAGACCTTGGTACCAAGAAACAAAATTAAAATCCAATGATTTATGCCTTACATAATGGTATAAAACCAAAGAGCTTAACTAGAACTTCCCTAGCAAAAGTAACTTCTAACTACCTTCAGGTAACAAGAAGTATTTTCAAGTATTTATAGTCTTCTCAATGGAATACATGTAAGAAACTATCAACCAAAACCTGAAAGTGTTCAGTATTAAAGCAGCTCAGATTTCATTCGACCCCTTTTCAGCCTGAACATGAGAATAAATTTAACCATATTAACTTTTTTCAGTTACTGTTTGCAATTTTGCAATTGTACTTTGATAATATCCAAGTTGATATGTCCATAATAATCAGCTACAAAAGCTGGGCTTGCTCGCATTTCATAAAGACTGAATCAAGGAAAAAAAATTTAGCAATTTTAATTTCCAGCTCAGGAGATACCCCTATTTAACAAGGCGTATGTTACTCAGTTAAATGTTACGTAAATGTTTTCTTCGAAAAAGAGCATGTATTTAATCGCTGTTCTGAAAGTCAGGGCCCATGAAAAGTCTGTATGTGGAAATGTATTTATTATTTTTAAATGATTCCACATGTAAAGATGCTCAAGTATAAAAACTTATATTTTCCAATACAGCAGATCAAACATGAAAAAACTGGAAAAATACAGTAACAGTGGAAGATTTATCTAAGAAGAAAATCATGACAGTCAGTGTTATGATTTTTACAGTACTAACACTATTAAAACATACGTTCATGCTGTGGCCAAAAGAGTTATACTATAGGCTTACAAATAAATATTAAAAAGCAGCAGTTTCCAAATGGTGGTCCAAAAGACCATGGTTGGCACATGGTCCTATTTAGAGTATTTTCCCTGTAAGTCTCTATTAGAAGTGCACAGTGGTCTTGCACATACTGAAGGAGGAGAGCTGTTCCACTGCTAAAAAATTCTGGAAAACCCTGGCTCAGTTTAAGTCAAAAAAAAAAAAGTATATTTAAGAAGTCAAACAGTTAACCTTTCCTTTCATACCTATTCAACATCTATTAGAGGTTCTATAGAAATAGTACCTAAGTCAAAACTAGCAATTATTTAATAGTGTTTTCAAACATATCCAAGCTATTTTGGCAAATTGGTGTCTTTGGAGCTATGTTCCATATTTATAGGCTGAAAGGCAGAGGCTGCTCACACTAATCAATTATATAACCCTTTTTTACATCTGAAAAGCAAATATTAACTCTCAGGGTTTTTCAAGACCTAAAGGCCCTCTCATTAATTAGCTTTCTAAGCCAATTAAAAGATGTTTTTTTGAACATCACTCAGACAATGTTTTGTTTAAATAACTGCTTAGGAAACACCATTCTATTCAATATTTAAATGTATAGTTTCAATGACTCATTGGAATTCTAAAGCAGAATTTACTATCCTTGGTGAGCAAATCAGAAGCATCATTTTATTCATTAAGTAACCCTTAAACTCTACACCAAAGTGAGAATGTAAAGTAAGACACTTGTCAGAAATGGACTGGTTTTCATTTACCTAAAGTCAAACATGACACACAAGTGCAGGAACCAAGTGGGAAGTTACCCCTTAGCTTCAGCCAAGCCCAAGCACAGGGGCAATTTCTGCCCACTGCAGAAATTGAGGAAACACCTAAATCTGTACCATAACATGTATTTTTGTGCTAACCTGGCACACCAGCCTTTCAGGTAGACACAAAGCTCATTTGAATGTGGCATGGATCTCTCATACTCTAGAGTGTGTAGTGGACCACAGTTTTATGCATGGCTGACAAATAAACCCATGTTAAATGGTCCATCTTCAGAAAGATTAAACCAAAAATACCCAAAATACAACATGCTCCACTACTATTTCATATTCAAAACCTATCAATGGCTAAAGCCAACTCAGTTGCACATAAGGCAAGCTTGTTGCAAAGATACTCGTAGAGCTATAAGGAGAGAAAAGGATGCTGTTCGTACAGTCTCACCCACCTCCAGATGGGCTTAAGGGATTTCAAATTGCTAACAATTTCAGTATTATTATTGTTATTAAACTCACTATGGCCTCATAATAACTACATCCTGGCAATAATATATTGCTCCAGAATTGAACTGCTGTCTTCCTAATACCTATTAAGTTTACTTTTTACTTTGTCCACCTGATAAAATGCCAATGCACTTTGCCAAAACACACACATAAGATTGGCAATAAGTAGGTATATACGATCCAGACTGTATTTTGTACAGAATAGTCAGATTTACGTTGTACTGTCAAAATCTGATTTTTCTTCCTAACTCAGTTGTATTTTAAGCTAACTCTTTTTGCTGTTTATAACTTGATTGGCGTTTATGTTGTTGTACTACATATAAAATGCTGCTGCTACCCACCACCCTGTATGGCCAACATCATTAACTATTATACTAAAGAGGAGGCAAAACCTTTGCACATGTGCACAGTTTACCCAGAAACAAAACCACAAAATAAAAATAAAACAGTATTTTTTTTCCTAACAAGTTTCATAAAGTGTTTATTTAATGTTAAATGATTATTTTCTTCCTGTAATAGCAACTTTGAAAAAGTTGGTTAAAATGTTTGCTGTTATAATCTCTACAGGTTGCTAAACACTTTCAGGGTACAAAGTCACAAGTTCTGTGGAATGCTGCTCTGTGTATTCTGTCACTGCCAGCACAACTTCCCTAGGTAACACATACACCATACAAACACTAGCTATAACTGGAGAGTTAGATGTCTGTGCTTTTAAGTTTTGTTAAGAACAGAACATACAGCAGGTTCTACTTTACCATGCAAAGCATCTTCTTCTGGGTTTCCTACAACCACAGCAAGTGCCAAGTCTGTGTGTCCTTTCCATGAAGCTAAAAAGGTTTAAAGGATAATCCAGGAAGTCAAAAAAACCACCGGATTTGTGCAGAATGTAATAAAAAAACAGAACAAGGTTGCCCTACTCTGCAATATGGTAAAGAGACATGTCAGCAATCCCTCAGTTTTAGTATTCATAATTTTTTTGTAAAGAATTAAAGAAGATTTTGTTTCCCCAAAATGTTCTTCCAAGTAGTACTATTCTACATAAATATTGTGCTTCCATCAATTTATGCTGTTAGTAAACAAGTATATACAGTAGCATATTTATTTCTATTCCTTGTCACACAAATGCAATAAATTTCAGTTCTTGAAACAAGTGTTCTTGTGAACTAGGATTTCAAATAACAGCTGGAAACATTCAGGTTTGTCTTATGTGTTAAAAAGCTAATATGACATATGTTAAAACTTAAGACAACTGAGATTACTGGCTGAGCATTCCTGCAAAACATAAATTGTGCTTCATAACATTCGGAAAAGCCCCAAATAGGAGAACACGCAGCCTCCTGACAAATGAGCCCTCTTCCAGGGCAAGATATCCCATGTCTGACAAATTCTGCTATGTACACAGGGGAAACTCACAAAGATTGCTAAACACCCTGAAGATCAATACCTTTGTACAAGCAGCATGACCTAGGGAACTAAGCATGGAACTGGTATCCAGCAACTCTTCAGTTTAATGCTGGTGCAGAAACAAACATGTATCTTTCTGGTTTCTTAAATGAAAAACTGATGGTACTTAGTGATGCACAGTTATAGTTACAGAAGTGTTCTAAAGTTCTCTGAAGAGATATATATGTCCCAGTAGAGCATGAAAGTTTCTCAAGTAACAAACCATTACTGCCTCCATTTTTAGGACCCTTAGCAGTAAAAAAAATAAAAAAAGAATTAAAATGTAACACAATCTCTTTCAAAAAAGAAAGCATTTCTCTAGTGCTTCTATTAGCTCAGCAAAGAGAACACATCTCCAAAGGGAAATTCTTCAAAGAAAAAAAAATATGCATAAATGAGTAAGCCAAAATAAATAAAAAACTCACACAAAACCAGATAGCATGATAGGGGCATTAGAAATCTGGACAACTGGAGCAACTGCTCTAACTGTTGAACTTGCCATTCTTATTAAAAAGATGGCATGATTTTGTTTTGCTTCTGTGAAACAACAATATAAAACATATACTGGAGTCCTCTAAACAGCTAACTCCATAAGGCAAAATTTAAGAAGTTACAGACCATTATCAGATTTTTTTCCTCTGGCTTATCTTAAAACAGCTAATGAGAGGTTTTAGGAAACACCATATAGAAACATCATGAGAGAAGAACTATACAAACAAATTTTAAGAATGTTTCTCCGTGCAGTCATTCAGAACACAAAAATCACAGATTACTTTACTAAATCAGGCCTAGAAAGGTCTTGCATACATACTAGAGATGCCCTTGGAATTCATTATTTCTTCTAATTTCCTCAATTTCAACCAGACTGAAAAAAAATCTTGTTTGGCTAACAAGTTTTATTTTTTGGTTTCTAGCCATAGTACAATATTATAGTGTTGCAGAAATTTCAACTAATGCTTAAAAAAAAACCCTCAAGCATATCCTTATGACAGTAGATCTGCTCAAAATGCCACCAGAAACAAACACTATCACACCCACAATTTATAATTAAAGAAAACATTGTTCATATCGAATTCACATAAAGTTGTTAAAATACATAGTTCTGCTGCAAAGTTGAGGACTACCCTGACCTTTCAACTCTAGAAGCCTCATTCATTAGAGGTTTTCTACATGAACATACAAAAATAATAGTAATTTTAAAAAAGCGGGGAGCAGGACGAAAAAGAAATTAAAAAAAAAAAAAAGGCAAGTATTCAAGGCTGTAGCCTTGAACCTAGTTTTAATGTGAAAACAAGGTAATATCATTCTAAAGTACTTCTGAGAGTAAGCAGAAAATGTTAGCCACCCCAACAGTTGGAATATAGACCTGGTTTGTCTGAGGTCTTTCCCCCCTCAGTATTGTTAACTTCTGCCCAAAAGTGAATTAAAATAAGCAGGTCATATCTATCAAAAATAGGTAACTATAGCTTAAGCTGAAGACAGGTAAAATTGTATTGATTTACAGAAGTAAGTCATCTTTTTAACACTGCAAGAAATTAAGTGTTCTAATCAGCAACTGAAGATAGATAATTCTGAAACCTGCATGTACCCAAACACACAAATGGTAATAAAGGAGATGCAGTAAAACCTGTTCCAACACGCTGTATGTTAGAAATCTGACTCTCATATTTCATAGGAGCCAAACTAAAAGAAAGACACAATGAAAAGCAGGTTAAGAACAAGGTAGAACAAAGCTCCCATGCATCACAGTATTGAGGAAACCCATTAAAACACATTTTTGTAGTTTGAAAAGGTCAAAAAGAAAAAACCCAGCGGATTTATTCTTAATTCTGTCTTTGAACACACACACACACACAAGCCCTTCACAAGTGTCCTTGGATCTTAAATTAAACATACCTTCCCTACAGATCATGAAATTGGCAGTATCAGACAAAAATGTTTGGCTAAAGCAAGATAACTAAACCAAACATCCATAATTCAGCAGAAAATGTTAAAATGTTAGAAAATAAATGGACTTAGTACTAATAGTTTACCATAAGGATTTGAACTTTATGTATGGTAGCCTTCTGAAATTACAGAGCCAAAGAACGACAGGTCAGTGAAAAATTCCGGCAAAAAGTAATTTCAAATACAACCAAATACACAGTTCAAATACCTTTTGTGTACAGCCCATTCAAAGCTGGCTTTGCAACTACAGCTCTGTTGGACTATTTGTAGGATGGCAGGTAATTATTTACGCACAACTTTTAGGAGCAAAGATGAACATAACATACAGTTAAGGCAGGCAAATGAAAGGCAGCTGAAGCCTGCACTGATACTCTCCCAAAGCACTCCCAATTTGGAAAGCTTCTTTCACAAGAATTCCCACTAATTTACAACAGCAGAGGAATCATCCCCAGACAGCTGGGCTGAGATTTTACTCTGCTATTGGTTATATTACATTCCTGGTGACAAAAGTTGTTGACATAAAGGTTGAATAGTAGAACTGGCACTAGAATAAAAACTGTCTTGCATATCCTTCCAACATTTTTTCACTACTGACAGCACTTGAATGGACCAAGAACTTTGTTTAAAAGTTTAAGTACAAGACAAATTTCATAAAATGCAATCAAGAAAATAAGTCTTATACTCTGCCTTACAAAAGGCTGATGTTTTATTTGCTTTTCATTGGCATAGGCCAGTGGTACTTTGTCAATGCCTTTGAAATAGTCCACCCATTTCTTCTTTACTTTCCAGTTCCTAGGAAATGTATAAACTCCAGGCCCAAATGTTTCAGGACTCATTTTCCCCAAAGGCTGTTCCTTAACGGGACAAGTTCACACATGTGACCAAATGCTATATTAAGGAACAGGCTTAGTATCTGAAAACCGATCAACATCTAAATCACTACTGAACGGAATAATTGAAATTATGGCACCATCATTCATCGATAGGCCCACAATCAGCTCCAAGCATCACTAACATGGTGCATGAGAACAAGAACAGGGCTTTAAAAACTCAGTTGTTTTCCTAACAGGGTTGTCACTGTTGCAAGACGTGACTTGGAAAGCTTATGAGGTGCAACTGAGTACTTACTCAGCTGGAAGTAATAGAGTGATACTTTCACAAGAGCCTTTAAAAACCAAGTGTGCAAGTGATGTAACACCAGTAGATACAAAAAGGACAGGAAACCAACATGTAAAGGAGAGGAATAAAACGCATTTATGTGAAAAGTAAAATTGTTACTCTGAAGGTTTTTTTCTTGTAACTCTTTCCACGGGTAATAACAGTGCATATTTTAGTAACATCCATTTGTGTATTACACTTGGGAGACAGCTAAACACTCATTTAATTTGTAGAACAGCACTAGATGCAATAGCCCAATCTTTCTGCTTCTGCCAGAGTTTATGACAATTTATTTATTTACTTGGTTATTTGAACCACAAGAGGCTGGACTTTTAACTTCTTCTATTGACCAAATCCTGAGATATACGGAAAGTATATAAACACTTAAGTCACATAATTATGTTGAAACAATGCCGTACATGTTGTCCATACTAAAACAAACACAGAAATTCATGACTATTGAAATCACCATTTTAGCTCTCAATTTAGGAGATTTGGGAACAGAAACCTTAGAATACAGTTGTGCATGAAAAATAAGAGTATGTCCTAATTTAGAATTTCCTGGCTATTACTCATGTAAACAGTGCAACAGAAATTTATGTACTTTAAGATTGTAATATCTTAAAATAAAATACATTCTTAAAGGATGGTTATAAAAATATCCAACATATTATTTGTAGTCAAATACACAAATTAATATATTTACAACTGAACTAACAGGCCATAGCAGTTTCTTTGCCAAAAACATTTGTCACTTGAGTAAAATAAACAAGTATCTTAAGTTTTTAAAGCCTTCTGCAGTTCAAATTTCTCATTTTATTGCCCTTCCACATCCACATGTTTATCTTCATTTATCTCAATGACTATGTTATATTAAAATGCAGATAAATTCTGCATTTGGTAAAGGGAGATGAGAGAAGATTTTTCATAAAACTAGAATTCTGAATGGTGTTCAAAAGTATGCAGATAATGTTACCAGTTTTGTAATGCTGGCACAAATTAGGTCCTATTCATTTTTATGGTTTCTGTTACCAAAGGGAAACAAAGAATGAGAGTACGCCATTCAGTTTCTTAAATGCAGAAAAATGAAAAGTATCAGAAGTACAATTAAAAGTGGTGCTCATTTGAAAGCTGAGGAAAAATATTTTTCAAAAAGAAAAGTGTTAACATTTCAAACCATTATTTGAAAGCTCTTAAGGGAGAAGTTGAGGGAGGGAAGGACAGGATTACAGCACAATATTGCACACAAACACAGAGTCTTGTAAAGTACAGTGGAGCAAAACAAGTGTGTGTGGGCGGGTGGGACATTATGTAAAAGGAAATACATAAATGACTCAACAATTATATTTATTGTTTTAAAAATGCCCACGAAATTTTGTTCCATCGTGTTCAGAAGACTTTAGTGGATTCCCTCACCATCTTATTGCTGTAACCACGGGTCTTTTTCCCACCATTTTGTTTTCTCCAGAATCAAAATCTCATTTGGAAGAAGATCATAAACTTGTTTGGGCAAAAGCGATGGCACCTGCTTTCCATTCCTTTCCATGTATCTTCCCACTGCAAGGAAGTAGGGAGAAGGGGGCACTGCTGGAACTGCAGACTCCTCAACTTCAGATTAGCAGCACTCAGATTTTCTAAAAGACAGCATTCACCAAAAAAACACTAACTTACCAAAACCAGTTCCTTTGCAAGAACATTCCAGTTTTACAAGAGTCCTGTTAGAGTAAGATTCAGGATAAATCTTCGAGTGAGGATGAAAGTATCACCCCAAGACAACCCACTGAACAGTCCTGGTGCTTACCACACATTTAAAACCCTAACTTGAATCAGACAAGTTGGCAATTTTACAACTCGAGTCCCTGTCACTGCAGGAAAGTGCCATCGTGCTGGCTATTTGTTATTTCAGAATCTCTCTTTCATCCACACAGTTGGTGAAAAATTTCTGAAACCATAATCTCATACTCATATATAACAAGCATATATCAGATATCTCACTATTTTTGAGAAAAGGTAAATAAAAATCTGGCTTAGTCCTACCCTGTTTAACTTCTGACACTTGTTAAAGGCTTAAACCATGTTTCTTACCCTTCACTCCCGTTTCCTAAGGTACTCGCGTGAAAAGGGGCTGACAGCTGGTGTGAATGTATAGCAGGAGCTATGGGACCATTGAGGGACTCCGTTATGTTTAGTTCCTCCTTGGGAGACACCTCCCAGGCACATTAGGAAACCAAGTGGCAGGAGGGCCAAACCCAAGAGACAACTCAAGCTTCAGGGGTACTTCATTTGTTTGTCAAGGATTCAGAGACTGCCATAAAATAACATATATCATCAGAATCCAGCTAAGTCAGTGCAAAAATTTAAATTATACACTTTATTATGGATAACAGGACTCTGTCTGCTCCTTAAAGGAGCATCACAAGAGTTTCTCAAGGACCACCCCATAAGGCGATGAAAGGAAAAACACAGCATTAAGCTCCTCAGGTGGTCAAAAGCTTCTGCATCAGAGTAAGATGCTTTCAACTCCTTTTTCTAAAGCCTAAAGAATGGTCGAACCTTTTTAGGTCATCTTTTTGGTAAGCTTTTACTTTCTGCACAGCGATTTAAATTACAAGTACATTTTGTGGTAAAATTTTAATCTACTAAAATATAAATGTGCATAAAAGACAATTAAGCTTCATCTGCAAAAAAAATTAAAGCTGCCAATATAAAGTGCACACATGAAAAATTAAGCCTATAAAAATATATAATGAAAGACATCTGGCACAAATGTCAGCCTTCGCATGCTTGTTTTGTCAGCTGTCAAATCATGGTAATATACGATGGTAAAAGGCACACTGACAGCAACATTCCTGGTATTTTAAAGAATAATCATAAAATACATGCAGCTATATGAAAATATCTGCATTGCTACCAAAGTAACCGAACAGGGCTGGTGGTCTTTAGAAAAATATTAATGCTTAATGCTTCTGACTCTCAAATGGAAGTCTGTGCAGGACAGGTCCCAAATTATTTCTTTCCCACGCAAACCTTTTCCAAAAAGTTACCTGGAGTTCTGAGCAGTTACACATGCAATCCCTTACAGAGTTACTGTAGGTAAATACTGCTCCTACATGACAAATGACATAGGTCAAGAAATGCTATTCATTATATACTTACCTTTGTCAATAAAAAAGGTCTTTTAAAAATATATGTAAGAGGAAAAAAAAAAATCATCTTCCCAATAATTCCCTCCTTGATTTAATCTCAAAAATGGAATAATTTTGGTATGTTTTACTGATTTACAAAGCCAATGTTTTTCCTTCATGTAAAACACAAGTTCCAGATACACTTTGTACTTGTGCATATAAAACACTAAAAACCAAAAAACCTCAGGATGTGGTCGCATTATCGTCCTCCTATGGTCCACCCAGACCAACAACAAGGAGTTAGAAAGAAAATGAAAACATTATATTGATACAGCTTTTGAATTTAATACATTTCTTTATAAAATTATGATTGAGCAGTAATACCATGGGACAAAAGAAAATTGTCTGAGATGATGCTACATACCTGAAGATTTTACATAACATTATACTCATCATCTCCTGGAAACCAAGGGAGCAGTAGTAATAAAAGTTAGTCATAAAGACTGCAGCCTAGTTTCCTGTTAAATATATAATCATGCTGCAACAAAAACACATTACTTTTAAATAACCATTCCTTAAAAAGCATGCCTGAATTTTTTTCTGTTGTAGTCAGGAAGCTAAATCAGGCTTGCATTTATTCACATATCAGGCACACCATGCCATTTTACTTTTAATGCTGAGGAAGGTGAATGAAGGAAGTTTTCACTAGAAAATAAATTTATTTACAGTTTGATTGGGGATTTTTTTCCTTTGCAAAGTTAATTTCTGCCTTGATGTTATGAAGTAGAAAAGTTTTAGCCTTTCTTACGCTGACTCTGCAGTAAGAAAGGGAGGGAAGACAGGCGAGACAAAAGGGATGAAACTAAGACTCCTGGCTAGCAGACACACTGCAGCAGGCTCTGGACTTGGTGAGTCCTGGTGGGAACTAGCAAGTGATAGGCTTTTCTGGGGAAAACCCAGTACAAAAAATTTTATTAGGTGTCATTTTGCAAGTTAAACTGAAGCAAAGCCATCCAACCACTGAATTTATGAATTAATGAAGCCTAGGCTAAAGCTGGCTTGCAACCATGCTGAAGAACCTCTGTTCAGGGCAAGTAAGAACATACCGCATCTTCAGTTTTCCTGAAGTACAGCTGGCCTCACCAGGGGCATCAGACCTGACCAAGGGCATCTTCTACCTCACAGAAATGTCTGATGAACACAAAGCTGGCCAGTAAAAGATTGAGTTTGTGACACTTGTGTATACCATGTTACCATTCAGAAAACTTTTTCCTCAACCTTTTTATTGAGTAACACTTAAAATAGACTAACGACATAAATCTTGCTGCTTTCACTCATCCAAATAGGAACTAAGCACATAAGAAAAAGTTCTCATAGTGGTTTATGTCTACAATCACTCATGCTAAAAGATATATACGTACATATACACATATATATATCTACCTCACTCTTTTCAGTAAGTTTTTGTTATTACTAAGACTATTAAAAGGAAGCTTTCCACATGAGCAGTAGCTCAGTGAAATATCACTGCCATTTCAAATGCTTTCTGTATAATATCAAATACTGCCAAGATACTTAATCAGATTGATTATCTGAGGCTGAAACAAACAACTTGCAGCACTGACAGCCAAAATCATTACGTTAGACATGGGGAAGGACAAATGAAGGCCTGCACTGCCCCACTGCCAGAGAATACTGTATATTTTCTTGCTGCCTCTACCTTGAAAATCAACGGAGACTTATAATGGATTTTAAGACATGGCATTATTGCTAGCCCATAGATAAAAAAAAAAAAAATAAGACTACAACTATCAGCAATAACTTTACTTTCGTACAATGAAAGGATCCATAATTTGTATATTCAACCTAAATTTCTCAGTGTACGTATGTAAAGCTTTTCACACTTTTCTTTAAAGAAAGGGAGCTCTAAATTTTAATTACCCATATATTTCAGAAGATTATATTAATACTGTACATGACTTCTATCAATAGATTTTGAAGCACGTAAGACAATGTCTTGATATAACATATCTTCTGATTTTTATTATAAAAGTCCTAAACCTCACAATTCCTCTGCATCAAAAGGTGTCTCAATCTCCAGCTGACAAGCAGAAAGAGCAAGGCACATGGAAATTTAGTTTGACAAACACACCAACAACACCTCTGCACTTGACCAGCTTTGTGCCCTCAGCCATCCATTTTGCTCTTCCATAATGATTTTCTGATGCCAGATCAGGGTTGTCAATAGGTAAGGTCCTTCTTTCACTAACAGGATGGCAATCATCTACCTGACCACGTAGTTTCTTGCAACCTGTAGAAGCGCAGTGTCTTTGGAGCAGAGGAAGGAAACGGCAAACACACACGCTACCCCACAAACGCACATAAACATGTTTTGTCTCAGTCATGATCACATGAGTTTCATTTCCTTTAGAAACCAGACTAAAAATGAGGAGGGTAGGGAAGATGCATAAATATACAGCCATCAGATTAATTTATTCTCACAACTTTTTATCTCTCTCCTACTCACTTCCTCAGTAATTTTTGGTCAGCCTTCCCTGTTACATTGTACCAATCATCAAAGAGAAGCTTGGGAAACATTTTGGCATCCACATAATTCTTGTAAAAACAGCGGGAAGTATAATCCTCTCAAAACAAGGATCCTAGGGAACTAGGGAAGCAGTATTTTGGCTTTTTACCAACCATTTTACAGCAAAGGTAATTAGTAAGTTACACACCATTGTAAGCAACACCCGCACAAATCCAGCTTCCCTCACCATTTGCGCTCTCTTCTAATGATGCCAAGATCGTGACAGGCTTACTTAGCATGGTTATTGTTTCCCATTTCAAACCCTTATACTTAATTAAGTTTCAGCTTTAGATGATCTATCTTAAACAGCCAAACAAATCAGAAATACTCCAGCCCCATTACTTCACCTTTTTCTCCCCCTCGCTATAGCAACCATGTGTCGGAAACACTTCAGGAGGATTTTGTTTGTGTTGAATGGCTGAGATTTGGCAAGTGTGTGTGATAAGCTACTTCTGAAATAAATTACACAGACTAACATACATTTCAGTAAGAGTAAGTATCCAGATCCTAATCAGTCTTTTAATATCAAGACAGAATTCTGTATATCAGGAGCAAAAGTCTGTGGCAGAAGTCATATGAAAAAAAACACAAAAAGATGACTATCAGTTGCATTTCATGCATATTAGGTACAGTCTTCCATCACCTGACAAACTGGAAGAGCTGCCCCTTTGTCCCTTGTACAAAAACCTACTGCCTTTTTGGATCAAAAAGTATCAGACATTTGCAACTGCTTTTAAAGTTTTATATAATACATAATTACACATGCGTGTGCACACATAGACACCCCAGCCCCAGAATTCCAAGACTTCCATTCAAATGCAGAAAGAAGAGCTAAAAAGATTGGGACAGTGATCAGCATCAATACTCCTTTCAAGAACCAACAGGAAATGATAACTAACGAAAAATTCCAAATATTATTAATACAGGAAAATATGTCCAGCTTTGACAACCAACACAGTCATGGAATAAACACTTCCATCTTCAGTAGCTGCTAAAACAAACACTCTTTTACAGGCTTTGACAGAGAACAGAATTCATTTCCCCTTTACAGCTGCACTGCTTCAAAGTCAGTTAAACATCAATGTGACAGCCTTACTTGCAAGAGCTTAGACATTTACTATATTATCTTAGCCGGACATGAGCAGAAAGCAGAGACTGTGAAGGCAGAGAAGTAGGGGGGGAGAGAGGGAAATCAAGATTGTTTTTCTTAAACACCTTATGAAGTGTTCGTCTTAGTTGTTGCCAGAGAGTTATTTTTCTTGTTCGTTTATTCTGTATTTAAAGACCCAGCTAATATAAACATAGCACAGGTCTGAAGGGAAAAAGTTCACTAGGATAGAACTTATTTACACAGATACTACTCAGTTACCAACTTCTCACTCTGCGATACAGTGTGCTTCTACAAATGAAACTCAAGTTGACTGAGCTATTATCCATGCTTACAAATTATCTTATTTGCAACTAGCCATCATCCTATTCATTTTCTCATTAATATGTAGAAGACACAGTTTAGTTTCTTACCCTAATTTCTGCCACTGACTTTCCTGTACCACCCCTACCTCACAAGACCGTCGTGAAGCTTAATATATATTAATTTCACACAGAGCAACAAGCACGATAAGTATTTAATCGTAAGCAGGAAGGACTATTGGCCAGATGTCAAACTGACCCTAACAATGTGTACAGGACACTAAATTGAGTATCTTGAACAAAAAATAGACACCAGATAACTGTAGCAGACATTTGCAAAAAGCAGTCAAGAGTATTTCCTGAGATTCTGTAGAAAGCTGGCTGTTCACATGATGATGGCGCTGCTTACTTCCAGATGTTTAATTGCATTAAAGAAAAGTAAAAATACATCAATCCATGTTCTTACTACTTTTTTCCCATGAAAGCAGTTGTTGTTGCCATTGGGGGAAGTGACATGATCACAAAGAGAAGATGTCTTATGAATTACCTATCAAAATACAACCCAAACTACTAGCGGAAGATTTGCCAAGTGACTAGTCCTTTCCTGGTGAATGATCCCTCAAAACCATGACTCAGAAAAAATTCCCTACAATACTGAAGAAGTTTTCCATTAGGACTTCAAACATTTATTACTTCTCTATGCATGCTATAAGCAAGCTTGAAAAAGAATTTGTATCTCTTGCTTTATTCTTAGTGGTATTTTGTACATAAATACAGAAGAGGAAGACTTATCTGAAATACAGCCTAAACTACCAATCTACTATTAAAAAGAATAGAGACAAAACAGTAGCTAATAAAAGCAAAATGTTGTCACACGAAACTTTCTGTGTAAATTATGTTATTAAGTGCTATTCTTTTTTTCCTGAGTCCCAGCTTTGGGCCAAGTTGAAATTCTAGAGAAAGCCTGATGACTTGTGGCCATACAACTCAGCAAAACATGGAAGTTTATATTCAGGAAATCTCCAGATCTCAACTAATAAGAGTTTGAACCACCTTTCACCTTCTGAAGGGTCACCTCAGGGTTAAGGGAAAGATAAATCAAGATGCACTTCATCTACCAATAATAAAATCACTCTTCTGCACACTCAACAGCAGCCCTGATCTAAAGATTTCTAATTATTTCACAATAATATTTTGTATTTGAGGTTTCTGTCTGGAAGTTGTCTGTGTGAACTCCCATACTCCCCTAATACAGCTGGAGTCAGAAGACACTTCAGTTTGTATTTCCCCTCTAGGAAGAGGAAGAAGAGAAGCAAATCAAGCATTCCCTAGTCAAGCTTTTTCACCTGTGCATCTTGAATCCATCCTCTTTCCAAATAGCTCAAATGAATGACCTTCAGGGCATGCTGCAGAAGCTGGCCAGTCAGCCAGACTCTGGGGATGAGCTAGCCTGCAACTCTGCCTACCATGGGGAGATGGTGTGGTTTTTTTAAGCATTTACTTGTTAAAATCCTAGGGTATGGAAGGTTGGGGAGGCTTTTTGGTGCTGTGCTGCTGTATCCTCCTTACTTCGGCACCACTATTTTTAGTAACCAACAAATGGGTAGCTGTAGGACTTCTCCTATCACCAGAAAGCTATCCAGCTTGAAGTGGCAAAGCAGCCCAACTCGTGCATGCTAGCAATTCTTCAGATAGAGGCTTGCGAGCCCAGCCCTGCTTGCTTCTGCTGCAACTAGCACTTCATTGTATGCACTTTAATGCAGCAGAGGAAGGGCTTTTTTGTCTTTGTAAACAAACCTTTGATGGAAGTATTGTAAAATAAATCTGCATATTTTTTATCTTTATAATCCTTAGTGCAGTATGGTATTTACATCTCTGTCAGCTCCTAGAAAGCACAGAAAAACTTTCACACCCTAAAAAAATTTCCCTCCCCTACACATGTACAAAACTGTTGACTATGTTGTTTTACCCAGTATTTCCTCCCAAAATCACAAGTCCTCAGACCTGGTCAAGACTTACATTTCCATAGCTACTACCAACTTCAAAAACGTGCCACAACATGTTGATATACAAATTAAAAATTGATTACAAGTTGATAGACATGGAACTGTACAAGAATAAATATACTTGTGTTCTTAAAAAGAACAAAACAAAATTCTCAGAAGCAACGGTAAGTAAATTCTGTTAAATATGCAATTCAAACAATGTATAGCCACAGTTATTCAAATCAGAAATCTTAGGTGAAATACAGGCACGTGGTACATGACAGACTGGCAATGGAAAGTTCTGCAGGACAGGCTACTCTCAGAGCAGCTCTGGAGCTGAGCCCACGACTCATTTCAAAACTGATGTCAAAAAGTCTTGCGAAATTTCTCAGTATGTACACTGCACAGCTTGTGTCCATTCAATACTGCTGAAGAGACACTAAGTGCTGTTAAAATGATGTATTAGGCTAAACTTTTCATTATATTAATTTATACCTTATGACATCACAAACTATAGATGTTTAAAAATTCAATTTAATTTGTAAGATAGAGAAATATCTAACCTGCTAAAATATGACTAGGTATGTTATATGGCTTCTAAAGGTAAACTGCAGCTGAAAAAATTATAACAGCAATATGCACAGAATATCCAACATAGAGTAAAAAGTAAAATGGAGTGAATTCATTCCTAACTGAAATCCTGCCTTTACCCTCCCAAATTCAACTTACTAATTAACTGCCAAATACTCCCTTTATGTATGACACAGCATAAAACATTTGACTACTTGTATTTCAATACTTTGCAAATTAATTTTAAAGGTTTTGGCAGGATAAACATTACATGCATGAACTTGCAAAATATTCAAGCTGCTGCTTTGTCTACTTATAAAAAGCAGAACCTCTCTCTTCAGTTCCACAGTCACATGAATGTCATTTAATAATCAATTTTAAGTAAAGAAAGACTCTTCTTGTTGGGGCACAAAACATTTATGCAAATAAACACAGAAGAAAAACTACTCCATGCGTAAATAACACTGAAGACAAAACAAATACTAAAACCCTAACACACACACACACACACACCCCCAGGTAAAGACAACATTTTCCCTTTATCCCTCAATTATATCAATCTCCAATTATACAGCTGATGGTAAGTAAAAGAAGAAAAAAAAATTTACAACTTTCAACCTCAAGATAGATCTAAAAAATAAGCCCCATTCATATAATCCCTTAGTCATCAGGTGACAATCCTAATTTAAAACAACAAATTCTCCCATGTGGCTCCATTATAAGGTGATAGCTAGCACCTCTAGTAATTTAAAGACATCCCATTTTCCTTGAGGTTAACCAGACAGCAAATCAAATAATCCCACAGAGGATTCAGAGCAGGCTTGACCCATTACTGAAGTGTTAAATTAGAATTTCAAAGACTAACTCCATAGTCACCCTTCACAGAGATAATTTTTAATTCTTCCTCTGTGAAATGTGAAGTCAATACTCGATGTTTTATCTCATGACATAAGCAGACAAAAATACTGCTAACTCAAAACAACCTATGTTGATTCTTGTTTAATAAAATAGCAAAAGACCATTGCTTCTACATTTTAATAGGCAGGTTCTCTCTAGCGTTTTTTACAGTTTCAGTATTAACTCACAACATAGGTAGATAGAAGCAGGCATTTTATGTACATTTGAGGAAATTAAATACTTGAATATATTTTTATTTATTTTCCCTACACAATCCACAAACATCAATGAATCTGAATTCTGTATACAGAGAAAATAATGAGGGTTGACCCCATTTTACAGCTAATAAAGTGAGGGACTTGTGGCTCAAGTGACTTGTTTAGTACACGTCTGGCAAATCTGGCACTGACTGGCTCTCTAGCACAAGGACTAGCCCCATCTCTGTTGTTACCCATTTAAGATCATTCCTGTGGGCATAATTACAGGGGAATTTCCATCACATGCAGGGGCAAACATTGTAAGTCCCCGAATTCTACAAATGCTTCCTGCCACCTTATCTAAACTATTTGTTGATTTAAAAAAAAAAAAAGTTGTCCAAGGTAACTATATGTTCAATTTTTGTAGCTGACCCTCAGCCAGCCTGAATAAATCATTTTAACTGCCTGTTCAACACAACACAAGAACAGCAGAAGCTTGGCACAATAAAAGCCACAGACCCCATCACCGGCATGGCATAAGAATGGCTGATATTACCCAGTACCCTGAACAAAGCAACAGGACAGAACTAAAAGCTGATAATACAATCAGTACAAATTACAACATAGAAAAAAAACATACACACACAGAAAAAACCCCACACATTTTCAATTATTAAAATACTAAATTAAAAAATTCTCATGTCATTGCAGGTATGCACTCTCACAGAAAACCACATTGCATTAATTTATTCTGCTCCTCAAGACATTGTCTGTGTAAGAAAATACCAGTTCCCTTTTACTGACTTCCTTCTCTGCCAGTGGTAAGCAAAATCAGTCAAAATCAGTAAAATATACAGTGTTGTCTTTACATTCAGCTAATGCAAGTGAGAAATATTTTCAATTAGCAGAAAAAGGTTTGACCCAATATTGGATTTTACATTTTTCATCTTTCCTGTATTGCTAGTTAGCTCAACCTTTCTGCAAGAAACCCTCCTGTTTCCCTTCTCAGAATCTCATCTCTCTAAAAAAGTCCCTCCTCCCCCGAGGAAATTCTAAGGGCAGGCTCACCATTTTCCTTTCTCAGTTTCTGCAATACAACTTGAGTAAAAATTATTTACACTAGTGTAACAGAACAGAGTACAGCTCATTATGAAAAAGTTACCACTATGTTTGTACAACGGTATTTCCACAAAATCAGAACAGTAAGAACAGTCCCCAAATCACGTCAACAGCAAGAAAAGTTATGGCATATGGCCCTTCCCACCATAGCACAAAATACTCACTACTGGTTTTAAATTTTTAAGGGTTTATTTCTACCTTTGCCAGACACGTTATATACAGTTCACATTTTAACTTCTCATTTGCTGAGAGATCTAAATATGTCTCATTTTGATCTTTTCAGGTTGTCAAGAATTCATCAGTTTTACAAGGTAAAATACTTCACACTGACCTTATCAAAGGATTTTGAAAGAAGATGGCATATGCATGTGAAACTTTTAATTTGTATTATATCTTTGTAGTCAAATGCATCTATCTAATTATGGACAATGATACCTCTGATACAAGGAACAGAGCTGTGCCTATAATGGATTTTTCATTTCTGCCACTGAACAGGAAAAAAAATAACGTATTTTAAAACTGTTTCAAGTTGTGCAAATACTCAATTCACCAGGAAAAATGCCCTTGTTTCAGATGGCTAACTTCATGTCAAAGTAGGGTAAGCTATCTCAAAGCATTAAGAGCATCCACAAGGGGATTTAATTGCTAAATATATCTGTGAATGTATACCTTAGCTTCCTTTACAGTACCTTGGCTGAGAAGACAACCTTACGGGTAGCAGATAAATTAAATCCATAAAAGTGGGCAAATGAAGAAACTATTGTCCTTTACCATAGGGCGCACACAACAGATAGGACACTCACCGCCGACATAGCAAATTCAGTTCTCTGACAAAGTATTTACACACCAATAAAAAGCAGAGCTGTTTGAGGCAGCAAAGCTCCACTCAAAAACATTCAGCAGCCCAGAGACGGCAGCAATCTCCTAAGAGGCAGGAGACCCAAATGCAAACCTCTGCTCTGAATCAGGAGCGTTGCGATTCCCTCCTCCATCTTGCTGCGCACCCGCATCCCTGTGTTCAGAAGGAGGCGGTGTCTGGCAACCTGCCCTCCTGCCTCTACCCTCTTCGGCAACCCAAAACGGGCATACCCCCCACTTCCGTGAGTGCCGGTGCCCCTGTGGGCACAGGAAAGGGCTCCCCAGCCCTTGCAGTCATCCCAGGTGAAGCGGGTGACCTTGGGAGCTGCTCTCTGCCACAGCTGTAAATCACTGGCAACCTGCCGGTCCCCAGCCTGGTGCAATTGTGAGAGGCAGGGCCACCCTGCAGCCGGGAGCAGCAGGGTAAACTGCAGCTCTTCGGGAGCAAGACCAGACACCAGCAAGCAGGCGAGCCATCCGACCAGTCACAAGCTGTCCCTCTACCTGGGGCGCAGGCTGTGCCACTGAAACCGTAGCCAGTGAGAGCCCTCACCTCACACCCCCGCAGTCGCTTCCCGCTCAGAGCCGTACCCTGTAGCCAGGCTGTTTCCCCACGGCTTATTGACCATCAAGTCTTCCTGTGAATCTAGCCTCAAAAATCCAAAACTTTTAATTTCAGAATTTCCCAAGTAAGCCACTATAGCATTTCTGACTAGTAGGGAATTTTCCCCCTTCCTCAACAAAGCTACCTATGAAATTCAAGCCAACTCATTAACAGCTTCAAGCTAGCCAAAAGTACATTTTCAGTAAGTAATTCCCCCCCAAAATACACACATACCCAAATACGTCCAAGTCATATTAGAGCATCTCACAACCATGGATCAAGCTGTCCTGACCCAAAACACTGCTCCTCCTATGTTGCTGCCTGGGAGTTTTGACTGATGGCAAAGGTGGAAGACAATGGACTATCCCAGAGCTTTATCAGATTGTATCAGAAGACCACAACACACAAAAAACTTCTCCTGGAAGCTGGGGGCGGAAGGAAATAGCTCAGAAATGGAGCGATGAAGCAAATAAGATGAAGACTAAGTAGGAGGCAACTTCGATAACTGCTGTTACTGGAATCAAGTTCACCATCAGCAGGCCGTTACTTTTTTTTTTTCCTTTTAAGAAGTGCCCACAGTACCTAAAACAGGACCAGAGCACCATATGCATAGTTCCATGTTGATATTCAAAAATAAATACATACTACTGTGAATCTGATGTGCTATACACACACTACATTAGACACTAACCAACAAAAGCAGAAAATTAAAAGAACAATACCATTTTAACCTTTTAGGTTGTAGCACGTAGCCTGTGGTGTACAGTAGCGGTGGTAGTGTGCTTGGGGTGTGATAGCAGTAGAATAGCATGTGATATATTTCACTGTTGATCAAGAGTCTAGAACTTGGATAATGACAAAAGAGTGAGCTTACGAGGAAGGAAAGACTAAAATCATAGTTAG